>NC_065446.1:20794302-21994302 GCF_917563875.1 Diabrotica virgifera virgifera | reverse complement strand
TAAGTTCATTTAAGATATTAATTAGGGGGGGATTTTCTCGATTTTTTTACCAAAACCAAAAGGGACTAACTTTATTTTGGGCGTAACTTGTTTAATTTTGATGCTAGAAATTTTTTTTATAAAACAAAAATGAAGCTTTTTTTAAACACTTTAAATAAGTTGTAATGAGTTTTCCCCGAAATGTGCTTCATTTTTGGTTATTTCACGTTAAAGTATTCCATTTGAAATTTGACGAATATGAGCCTATTTTTCATTAGCTATAACACTGCTTCTACTAGGTATAGAGACGTGATATATACACCATTTTTTAAAATTTTTACAGGTTATATTTTTGCTAAAAATGTTTTTTCGGCAAAATACTTACTATTTGAGTTATTTGCGAAAAACCGTCTAAAAGCGTGGTTATTTTGTTGAAAAAATGAACATATTCACTGCCAAATAACTCGAAAAGTATTGATTAATGAAAAAACTCTATAGAAGAAAAGTTACTTAAAATTAGCCAGTTTATCCATTTCCTGACTTTCTTCGGACGAATATTTTTTCACTCCCAAGAGGGGTGAAAACCACCCCCAGGGCAAAAGCACATATCGGCACAATATCACTTTTTTTCTTTGACTTGTTAGCTATGTGTATGCCAAATTTCATGTCAATCCAAGCGGTTCTTTAAAATTTAGAGGTTTTGCAATATTTTACCGTTAAAAAACGGACTATACCGGGATTGAATGCAAATAACTGAACGAACATCATTTATTATTGATCTGCACGCTCTATATTATCTATATATAAAAAGAGATCAGAAGATAGAGACGAATCAATTTTCAATGGTTTTAGCCAACCTTCATCGGTGGAGTCGCACTAGAAGAAGAAGAAGAAGAAGAAGAAGATCTAAATGCTACGCTTCTAAGTGTAAGCAAGACAAAGTTTTTTAAATTGGCAATTACACCACTGTCAATCTACGTCATTTATAGTAATTTTCATAGAAGGTTATACACATATTTTTGTCGATAAGGTTCCATTGCATTAATATCTATAGATATACCAGGTGAATTAATAGGCTATTGATTATATTCAAAATAAGATAGCTAAAAGGAACTACAATGTTAACGGGGTTTTATTATTTTATATGGTCAATGGACATCTATATATGAAAAAACCGCGGAGTGCTACCATTTAAAGGGGTGCGTTTTTGAGAAATAGGTGAATTAGTCCCTGGGCACAGGTTACATTAGGGTGAGTTCTATGCACTTTTGGTACAAACATATCTACATAAAACTTGTTCCTGGTTAAATTTACTATCTAAATATCACTCTTTAAAGTCAATGATACTTTTTTTTTTACAAAAATATATTCAAAAGAAAAAGGACAAAGAAACCCAAAAGAAAGAAATTTTGTTTTTTGTCCCATAACTTTTGTCATATAGGTATAGACATTGCTTTACAAAAAAAAACTACACATTTATTCTTTAAAATGTTGTTTAGTAGAGGTAATTAGGATTTACAGTTTTCGAAATATGATTTTTCAAAGTTTGCCACTCACAGCAATTTTGGGCAATTTTCCTTGTTATTTTGCAAATATTCTTCTGTAACTTTTTTCTACGTAACTTTAGGTATATGCAATGGTATACGTAATAGAAATAGAAATCAATTACCTTTAAAATAGTCTACTGAATAACGTTGTACGACTTTTTTTAAATAGATTATGGTTTTTCAAGATTTTATACTTTTAACGATTTTTTTTAATATAATATAAAAATAAAATAATATTATTATATAATATATTATATAATATATAATATTATATTATATATTATATATTATATATTACATAATACCTAATATAAAAAAATATTATTTTTGAATAAGATACTATTTTTCAAAATGTAATAAGTGCTTGCAACGATTTGTGATTTTAGGATTATTTTTTAAATTTCTCATTATCACTTATTTTTCTTGTACATGAATATACTATATATTGCTCAATAAAGAGGACTTACTTTCTGTTCTTTAAAATGGTGTATCACAGTGATGGGGTATCACCTGATGTTTTTTCATATTCGCGACCTATCCCTCACCCATGATGATAGAAAAAAATAAGGAACACGGTCACTGTACGCTAGACAGCTACTGTAAGAGCTACGTCGCGACCCACCTGAAAACTGTCCGCGACCCACTAGTGGGTCGCGACCCACCGGTTGGGAAACGCTGATCTATATTTAAATAATGGAAACCGATTGATTCTTTGATATTTTTTACCTGTATTATTTAAAATTTATTATAATTATAATTATAATTTTTTAAAATCAAAGTCCATCCCTTCGCTAGCCTTAGCTTCAATAACTTCCTCTGACACCTCAGTTATTTTAGAGTTCTCACAATTACTACCCATGCACATGCACCCTTTGCAGAATATTGAATAACTAATTCCTATCTTCCTACAACCGCAGTATTTTGTACATCCTTTAGTACATTTACATGCTATTTTTTCAAGCAAATCTTGTGGTGTAGGAGCTTTGACAGTAACTATTGGAATTAATCCATATTTTGAAGTTTGCCCGGCCGAGTCAAGTGGATCCAAAGTATTACCTATAAAAAATAAGATTCAATCATAACACACAATCACATAAAAAAGTTATATTGAGAAATTTAAAAAATAATCCTAAAATCAAAAATCGTTGCAAGTACTTATTACATTTTGAAAAAGCATATCTCTTTCAAAAATAATTCTAGAATTTTTTATAATACACCATTTTAAAGCAAACAGAATAAGCTTTCTTTTTAATTATATAATATTATATACCTAAATGTAGAAAAAAAAGTTATAATGTGAAATTTAAAAAAGAATCGTAAAAAATATAAAAACCCGTTAAAAGGATAAAATCTTGAAAAATATAACCTCTTTAAAAATAGTCGTACAACCTTATACATGGAACATTTTAAAGGTAATTGATTTCTATTCCTCTTACATGTACTATTGCATATGCCTATAGTTTCGTAGAAAAAAGTTACAGAACAATATTTGCGAAATAACCAGTAAAATTGCTTAAAATTGCTGTGAGTGGCGAACTTTGAAAAATCATATTTCGAAAACTGTAAATCCTAATGAACTTTACTAAACAACATTTTAAAGATAAAATATATAAGCTTTTTTTCTGTGAAGCAATGTCTATACCTATATCCCCGTGGACAAAAGTTATGGGACAAAAACCACAATTTCTTTCTTTTGGGTTTCTTTGTGCTTTTTCTTTTGAATATATTTTTGTAAAAAAAGTATCATGGACTTTAAAAAGTTATATTTAGATAGGAAATTTAACCAGGAACAATTTTTATGTAGACGTGTTTGTACCAAAAGTGCATAGAAATCACCCTAATGTAACCTGTGCCCAGGGATTAATTCACCCATTTCTCAAAAACGCACCCCTTTAAATGGTAGCACTCCGCGGTTTTTTTATATATAGAGATTCATTGACCATATGAAATAATAAAACCCCGTTAACGTTGTAGTTCCTTTCTGTAGTACATAATCAATAACCTATAAGCAATTGATGCATCATTAAAATAGATCTTTTTAGACTACTACTCCATCTCACATCATAATTAAAATGCAACATGAAAGAAGACCCATAGGTCAGTTTAAACTGGTAGCAGTCGCACCGTTAAAAAAAATGTAACATTTTATCCTTTTCCGTGATAACTCGATAAAAAATGTTGCAACATAACTTTCCACTCCTAAGTGCCTCGAAGAAGGGTGTAGTAATGCGTAAGTTTATTTTTTTTTCTCTTCTTTTTCATTTTGTGGAATTTATGGCTTTGGTGGGAAACAACGCGCGACCGATTACGTGACAGAAAAGAGCGCGATTGTTCCCGGGTTAAATAATGGAACGATCGCCTTATCAAAAGATTATGAATCAGTATCTCAGGCTAGACCAAGCTGGAAGTGAATACCACCAAGGATAACTAATGGCATGGGCTCAGTTCTAGATTGAACTACCGGGACGGCACGGTATTCTGAAGAAAGTCCAAAATCCTAAATAAACAAAAAATATCAAAATCAAATTCTAACTTTAGACTAACCAAAGGCTCATGGCTTCAAAACACGCCCAAAAAACATTCTTGTGACCCAAGTCAATCCCAGATTTGACCATGCTTTTCGTGATACCACTTAAGATCTATCCAAGAAATGTTCGAGACCCCTTACAATTCACAAAATATCCATGATAACTTTGTGGTACCTGTGGATAAACAATTTAGAAAACCTACCTGATGAGAAACTATGTGAAACAACTTCCATTGAGAATTACGGTATAATATCTGAAGGAAATAGTCTACGCTACTCTTAAGCTCTACTATTGTTTAAGTACTTTAAAATTATATACCACAATCAAGCTTTCTCAAAGGACAAAATACTACTTAACCTCAACTCATCGGTAAAGTCTTTGATAAGATGCTCAAAGAAAGATTCGTAGATTGTACCACAGGAAACAACAAATAAACTGCAGTCATTTGAAATGTGGTGTTACAGAAGAATGCTTAGAATAGCATGGACACAGAGGAAAACGAACACGGAAGTACTGCCAGAAATGGGTAAAGAATGCGAAATAATAAACACAATAAAAATAAGAAAGTTACAATATCTGGGACACGTAATGAGGGGACCGCGATATGAAATGCTAAGACTGATAATACAGGGAAAGATAAGAGGCGGAAGGAGTATAGGAAGAAGGAGAGTGTCATGGTTAAAGAATTTAAGGGACTGGTTTAGATGCAGTTCTATAGAACTCTTTAGAGCAGCGGTGGATAGAGTAAAGATAGTGATGATGATATCCAACCTCCGATTAGGAGACGGCACTTGAAGAAGAGGAAGACCACATGGAACAATATCATCCCATCATTTCAATTCTGTTTCCAAAATTAATAACCTTTTCGCTGCAGATGATTCGAAAGAGGTGGTTAGATTGAGGCTGTGGATATACTAAAGTAAGTTATGTGCTCGTATAGTTCAGAGAAATATGGGAAAAAATATCCTGTTGGTGACAGAACCCCCTCCAGGCTGAAACTAAATTTTTTGAGTAGTATGGATATCTATATTAATAACCTATATATGTTTCCTGCAGCCGATTTTGATGATATACATAGTTATTAACAAATGAAGATCAAAAAACGGTAAATTTTTGCTTTTTTCGTCTATAACCAAAAAGTTAAGTACTTTAAACAAATGTGAGAGAAAGAAACTCATAAACCGTATAAAAAACTTCAATATGGCGTTCGTTGAATATCTCAATCCTTATTGGTTGCTTAGAAAATTGCAAAATAAATTATAAATTTTGAGTTTTTATAAATATTCATAACGTATGTAAAAATTAACTTAGAACGTTTTTATTACACGAAATGCTGAGACGTCTGGTGCTTAAATCCTACCCTAAATTTCAAAGCAATTGGTCAAATAGTTTAAAAGATATTTAATTTGTTTATCCCAAAATAATTTTTTTTGCAACGCTATAAGTCAGAAAATGATGAAGTTACACTAATACTTTGGATAGTTTATGAAAGAAGAAGATTAATAATATTAATTTAATTAAAAAGAAATACAAAGAATAATAATAAGTACTGAAAAATTATTTTGCAAAAACATGTGAATTAAAAAAAAGGGGGGGGGGGGGCTAACTTCGTCCCTAATTGTCCTAGGACAATTGTTTTATTTCTAAATGTGTATAAAAATTCAGTCTTTCTAAGTATGAAAAAATAATTTTTCTACGGGTGACGGTTAAAAAGTTATTCTAATTGTTTATAAGTAAGCAAAAAATCGACGTGTTTTTGCAAAATAATTTTACACTATTTAAAATTACTTTTTGTCATTTTTTTTAATTAAGTCAATAGTATAAATGTTCGTCTTCCATAAACTGTCAGAAGTCTTACTGTAACCTCATAATTTTCTGACTTAAAGTGTTGCAAAAAAAATGAATTTGGGATAAACAAATTAAATTACTTTTAAACTATTTGATCAATTGCTTTGAAATTTAAAATATAATTTAAGCACCATAAGTCTCAGCAATTCGTGTAATAAGAAGGTTCAAAGTTAATTTTTACATAAGCTATGAATATTTATAAACCCAAGATTTATGATTTATTTTGCAATTTTTTAAGCAACCAATAAGGATAGACATATTCAACGAACGCCATATTGAAATTTTTTAGACGATTTATGAGTTTCTTACTCTCAAATTTGTTTAAAATGCTTAACTTTTTGGTTAAAGGCGAAAAACACGAAAATTTACTGTTTTTTGATCTTCATTTGTTTATAGCTATGTATATCATCAAAATCGGCTGCATGAAACATAAAGGTTATTAATACAGACGTCCATACTACTCAAAAAATTTGGATTCGGCCTGGAGGGGGATGTGTCACGAGAAAAATCTTATTTCTCTGGACTAGTACCGATGGCGATGAAATACAGGGTGTCCCGGAAAATAGTGCGTTCCTTCAAGGTATGGGCTAAGTGCACCATTTAGAGCAAAAAAGTCTAATAAATTTGTTTTGTTAAATCAACCGTTTTCAAAAAAATAATTTATTAATTTTAATGCATTTGATCAATGTCCACAGACAAGCAAATACCGCCGGCAGCGCTGCGTTCCTTCTGTGCTAAAATAATTTTACTGTAACTCAACTATCATGAATCATCGATCATAGGCATAATATACATTGATAAAATACTGATAACAGTAATAGAAAAACAGCATAATATTTGTGTTTATTAAATATCTAATAAATAAGGTTTGTATAGTGTTTTAACTTACATAAAAATTTTTTATTACAATAAAGCTACGTCTTCAAGAAGCATCGATAGAACATGTTGCAAACATTTGAGTACCTGCATTTCTCCATTCAATCTTCTGGGAAGTTCGAATGGTTCAATTAGATGATTATAAAAAATATTCCCAGCCCACTAATTCATACTTTTGTCAACCACGAAAGTTAAACACACCATTCGTAAAAATAAACTTTATCTGCACATAACACTTTACACAGAAATTCGGGTTCTCTGAAGATCTTATTTTACTTGGAGGTAAATAGCCTTGCTGTAAATCTTGCATCAAACGTAATTAACATAATATCATGATACTCGCTATCGAAATCATGACAATATCACAACAATAGGATGTACCTATTCTGGGGTTACAGGTGATTATGATATGACTGTTTGTGTTTACAATTTGTATATTTTTATCTAAGCTGTGTCAAAATAAATAAAACTGCCGTGTTGCCAAATGTAAATTTTAGTAAAATACATTATTTTAATTTTTTGGGGCAACAGATGACTTTAGAAAAAAAATTTATAAGAAAGTTTTCTTTTAAATGGTGCATTCTACCCACACCTTTAAGGAACGCACTATTTTCCGGGACACCCTGTATGTCATCGGCCTGTGACTTAAGAAGCAAATGACGTATTTCTACATCATCCACGGCGAAAGGGTTAACAAGTGTTGACTGAAATCGTCACGTATCTCACACTTAAAATCTAAATGATAAGAAATTCAGCATCTCTCTCTAGGATTACAAAGCAGGTATAATTAACTTTTAATATCTATTAAAGTTAATTAATAAATACTCATTTGAAAAATAGTCAATACCTATTTACTACATGAGAACGACCCGCTTAGTTTAGTAGTAACAAGAAAAATAAAGGACGGAGTAAAAATTTAAAGTAATTGTGGCCTTAAAAACTCTGTAGATTAACATTCTGCATATTAAAATTTTCATAAGTGTTTCCACATTTAAAAAGAGCACAGAAACTAAGTTTACAGGTTCGCTGCAATTTTTTGCGCAGAAACTTTAATAACTTTCATTTTGAAATCATGTCGAAATTTTTAATGTCATTAAATTGTCTGCGCTAAAAATGGACACACACCATTTAACTTATTTTCTTGTGTTTTTTTTTTCAAATGTGCAAACGAATTTTGTAAATTTCAATACAGTAGGGTCTCTTTTTATGCGGATTATTTTTATGCGGGTTTGAAGTTATGCGGTCGGTATTTCATTCAAAAATATCTATTATTAACAATTAGTATAATTAATATTAACTATTCCCATCCAGTAGTCTAAGGGCCGGTTGTTCGAACACTAATCAACAATGATCACTATCAAATTTTTAATTACTGTCACCAACTGACAATGTCAACTTTGTTTGGGTTGCTGAAAACATAATATGAAATTACTTAATCAATTATGTTAATAATTGTTTTGTTAATTGATTAACTAATCTCATAATTTCAATCAATTATGTTTTCAGCAACCCAATAAAAGTTGACATTGACAGTTTTGGTAACAGTAATTAAATATTTGATAGTGATCATTGTTGATTAGCGTTCGAACAACCGGCCCTAAGAGTTTGCAATTCGGGTATTCCCCTTGTTACATGATGTATTTGATGTACCATGCATCTGGCTATTAGGTATATATCAATCTGAATTTTGCATTGAAAGGTATTATGGTTTGTTTTTTAACCAAGAGGAGTGATTCAAATTTACCGCGCTGTATTGCTTGTTTGTAGTTGGTCCAACCGCGGGCAAGTTTACTCCACTGTTATAAAATGTTGACACTAATGACATTTATCAAATTTTGACACTAGTGACATTTCATAGGTTAATTAAATTATATCAGCGATTTTTGTGTTTTCTGTGTTATTCCTTTAATTTTTAGATTGTTAGTCTGCTTTTATATAACAGGCATTTTTTTTGGAACTCTTTAGCGACGTATTCATTTATTATAATATTTTTATGGATTACCGTTGAGGGCCGACTAGATCAACCAAAAACGAAGATGAATTATTTGGTTATTATTCTAGTGGCTTTCTTGGGTGTGAATCTGTCTTTTTAGTTTACTCCTCCTGTTTAAAAAATAATCTATAGGTCTGGATCCCGCGTATATAAAAAAAGTTGATTAATAGCAAGCTGAAAATTTGTTAATACCTTAAGAGTGTCTAGTCAAAAAAACTTTGATATATGGGAACACTGGAACAGGGGAAGTTTTAATTGTGGAACAGGTTAAAAATTTGGAACGGTTATACCACGAAAACTTCCCCTTTCATTAAATTCTAATACAAAAATCACACTGCTATTTATCACCATTATCACCAAATGGGCATTTTAATGAGTGGAACACGTAGAACATGTCAAATGGTAGGAATAGGTAATAAATAATAGTCTGATTTTTGCATGAGAGTTTAATGAAAGTGTAAGAAATTAAATTGAAATTCTGTCGGACAAAATACATGTGACGTTTTCGTGGTCTGACCGTTCCAAATTTTTAACCTGTTCCACAATTAAAACTTCCCCTGTGTCAGTATTCCCATATATCAAAGTTTGTCCGACTAGACACCCTTAAGCTATTAACAAATTTTCATAATTGATGGATTCGGCCGTTACTTGATGGAAGTTCATTTTATCTCACAATAAAACACTGAAGAACGTTTGTTTTTCTATACTTCCACAAAATTTATTACAACTATGTTATTACTACAGCTGTTTCGGCAAATTGCCTTTCTCAAGTGATATATTTTACAATGTGTTTGCCTTTTTAAGTCTTTAATTGAAGAGGTTGAGGAGTGGGGAGCTGTTTGTCTCAAATTGGTCATTCAGAATTATATCTGTATTTTTCAATTTATTAATTTCCATTGATTCTAAAAGTGAGAGCTTAAAGCCTTTATTTTGAATATGTAGAATTTGAAACTCTGAAATGAAGAGTTTCAAATTCTACATATTCAAAATAAAGGCCTTAAGCTATCACTTTTAGAATCAATGGAAATTAATAAATTGAAAAATACAGATATAATTCTGAATGACCAACTCGAGACAAACAGCTCCCCACTCCTCAACCTCTTCAGTTAAAGACTTAAAAAGGCAAACACATTGTAAAATATATCACTTGAGAAAGGCACTTTGCCGAAACAGCTGTAGTAATAACATAGTTGTAATAAATTTTGTGGAACTATAGAAAAACAAACGTTTTTCAGTGTTTTATTGTGAAACAAATTTTCAGCTTGCTATTAACCAACTTTGTTGTTTCAAAGTCACAATGAATTTTATATTTTTGTTAACCCGGACCTGGATTTTTCTTGTGATTAGCGCTAGGTTTGGGTTCTAAATGAGACATAATATATGTGTATCAAATATCAAAAAATATACAAAGTTGTTTTAAAGATATAGAACCAGAATCAAATTGACAAAATCGTTGAAACACCCTGTAACTCGGTTATAAAAATTGGTGGGGCAATAAATGTAGTATATCTAGAACCGCCTTAATGACCTTTCTCACTATTTCAGTATTTCCGTTTCCAATGAGACACTAGGTATAAAAATAATAAGACTATAATACTAGTTATAGGTCAATTAAATCTTAAATTTCAGCAACAAAATTATTTGTTAGAGAACTTTTTATTTCCAGCAAAATTTTAACTGATAGTAACAGGTGGAAACCACCAATTTTCTAAAAGTAATGACAGTAATTTCAACAAGTGCCATTTTTCACGTTTTCCACCACATTTGTCTAGCTGGCTTACATAAACCTGTTTACTAGCCAGCACATCAAATTTAAACCGCTTAGAGAAATATAAACATTCTCATAAAACGTAGACTAAGTACTGCATAAATAATGCAAGTATTTGAATAAGTATGTACATATATACTTATCTGTCTATTTGCTATATGATTTATTACATACGTGCAGTTTTATAAAATATTCTAACTTCTAACAGGACGTTTTCTGGCAAACCGATGTATAATTTAAATTATTATTAAATAGAACGTATTTTATTTCCTGGGATTGTCGGTAAAACGCAATTTATTTTCCTTAAACGTTTCGGCTACTTGCGATTTTCAATAAGCACTATAACCCTTAAACACCCAACCTTTTTTAGGTTCCATGTACGCCCAAGGGTGGGTAAAAAATGTCCACCTCGAAAATAGCTAATATATTTATTGAGAGTTGTTGGAAATGGATTAAACTTAAGAATCTTATGCTTAATAAACACAGCATCTTCTAAAATATTAATATAAACAATTTACAAACCTTACAACAAAATTACAATGTACATCAAAATTAACATACCAGTAAAAGCCAGTAATTCAGATGTGTTGATTTTCTCCACATTCTTCCTTTCAACCTCCCCTCATTTGCGGAAAATTATGTAGATTATGTAATTATACGTCGATAATTATATGGATTATCTTCCTACCAACGAGAAATTATATAGAAACCTTTAGTAACAAGTTTACCAAAGGTGTACTTTTTATCCCCACCCATATTTAACTAAAGATGCTATTTTTATTTTCAAAAATATCGGTAGAACCAAATTATCATTCGATAAAGGGCTGTCTTTTTAACAATAAATAATTTTTAAAAAATTTTTAAACACGTAATAAACATGTTACAAGGGAATACGCATTAGGTGGACATTTTTTACCCACCCTTGGGCGTTTAAGGGTTAATAGTTATTAAAACATTACAGTTTTAACTCATAATTATTATTCACATAAGCGCTCTATTTTAAAAATTCACAGGATGCATGTTTATCCATCTAGATGATGAGAATGCTAAAGTTGACCATGAACATTTGGCTTAGACTCTTCAAAACTGCTCTAGCCCTTAGCGTTTGGCCACACGGGCGGTTTTTTACGGTCGCCGTAAGAGCAGTAAAAATCAGCGCGAGAGTGGGTCCCACGGTGAGAATAGTAGATGGCTAGACTGAGCTGTAAAATATCACGCAGCAACAGTCTGGCCATCTACTATTCTCACCGTGGGACCCATTCTCGCGCTGATTTTTAATGCTCTTACGGCGGCCGTAAAAAACCGCCCGTGTGGTCAAACGCTTAACCTTTAACTACACGCGCTGGTGTACTTTGTACGCTAGATATAAGAATTCTACTGGAAATATATTTAAAAATTTAATTTTTAACCTTGCTTATTTTTCTAACCTATCACTGGAATGAGCTTTACAATTTGGTTTTAGTTTCGTAATAATCGGCGTTCTGGAAGGATCGTAATTTACATTTTATTATTTGTTGTTTCCGGTGGTGGACAATATACCCCAGGATTATATTACTATAAGTACATATTTTAATTGTTTTTTAGTCATTATGGCAAAAAATATATTTTTCTTTGTAAACAATACTTATTCTCCTGTAAAAAATCACATTTTAAAAAAAAAATTATTACTTAGTTAGTTAGTTATCTTTATTCCAAAAAATCACAAATTTACAATAAATATAATTTTAACAAAAATATTTGTACAAGAACAATATGTGATTTTAGCCTAAGCGTTGGAACCGTCTAGACCATTAAAATTTATTAAAAAGAATTCATCCAGGCTATAGAAAACATATTGACCTAACAATTTTTTAATTTTTTTTTTAAACTTACATATTGAAAGTGCTTTAATCCCAGTGGGCAAATGGTTGTATACTTTATCATGGAATCCAGTTATTCCATGATTCCAGTTAATAATCCCAATTGGCTTACTGAAAAGGAACTCCAAGTATTCACTGATGCCGAATAAGGTTTATAACAAACAACTAAGTGTATTTTTTCAAAAAAAATTAAACAAATCCGATGTTTTTAAGTGTATTTTCTTGTGGCGTACAAAGTACGCCACGCGTGTAGTTATGTTATAACTTGATGCGCGGGTAGTTAAAGGTTAATGTACGCGCTAGAGTCTGGCACGAGCGTGCCTTACTGGCAATTTTATACACGGTCGACTGGGACACGAGCGAGCATTAAATCTTAATCTCTAAATTTTTTGCACTTGGGAAGCTGGTATTTGTATAGAAACATATAAACACCAAAATAGTGGTACCCAAATGCCTTTTTTTATTGCCCAGTCGGTGTTAATTCATCGTAAAATGATATGTTTGTATTTATTTATCTTAAACCTTGCAGTCGGAACCACTGACAATTATTGATAGGAATTTAGTTTTGTTGAATTGTCAGAATTTTGTTTTTCTACAAAAAGTTTAATGCATTTGAGGCATTTTGAAGTGAATCATGTTTTTTCTTTATTCTTTGATTTTTATTCTTGTAACTTATTCTCTTAGAATTTTATGGGATTATCCTATCAATATAATATTTTTATATACAAAAAAATTATTTTAATTGTTTTGGTTTTCAATATCAATCATAATAATACTTACCACTTGTAATTGTTATATATGTGTATATTATTATATTATGTATGAAAATAGAATTTAATAACTCCCCTCACCCCCAGGTAATGTAGAGGTGCTACGCCACTAAAAATATATTGTTTTCAATTTAATTATATATAAACACAACATGCCAACTTTTAACATATTCCATCATTTTTTGACCCAAATATCTTTGAAGTGTCTAAGTCAGAGGTTGGCATGATCAACTTTAGCTTTCTCACCTAGAAGGAGAAACATGTATCTTGTGAATTTTTAAAATATAACGTTTATATGAATATTTATTTGTTGAAATGTTTTATTCATTATTAAATTGCTTATTGAAAATGGCAACTATCCGAAACGTATAGCAAAATAAATTGCGTGTTATTAAACAGACCGACAAACCCAGGAAATAAAAAACCTTCTATGTATTTAAAAATTTCACGGTCAGGAAATAACAAGCAATAATTTAAATTATGTGTATTTTCACGTTAAATACACATATATATTGCTAATCATCCTAAAAAAAGTATTCATTTATTTATGTTTTTATATAATATTTTATATAACTAATTAATATTTATTTTTTTGTAATAATAATTATCAGCTTCAGTAAATAGTACCGAAAATGAAAATTCTATTTCGTGATTAATTTCCATAACTAACATTTATAAAATGTGCATCACTGCAGTGCAAAAAGCTTAATAAATAAAATGTTTCATAATATGTATTATTAGCAATAGTCTCTGATAAAGTTTTTTTAAAACAATTGTTTAATTTTTCCAATATTTGATTTCAAATACAATCATCATAATCAGAGGTTCTTCTGCTTTTCTACGGCCTTATGCCCGTATTTATAGTTGAGTCTCAAGACATTGTTGAGTCTCAAGACCGACCTTGAATAAAATTTGTGTGTAAACGAAATACAACTTTTATTCAAAGTCGTTCTCGAGATTCGACGGGGTCTTGAGACACTTCCATAAACACGGGCCTTTTAAATTTCCTGTAGCATACTTTCTCCTCTGTATTTGACTTTTTCAGTTGGAAACACCGAGCTTTGCAGCATATTGCGGCACAATGTATATTCAGCTTAGATTTGGTCTAATCAGTTTTATCCTTCTCATCAGATGACCCGTGGGTAACTTCAGCCCGTGAGTAAAGAAATATTACTCACGGGTAAAGATATGGCTGTGATTATTTATTCAAAAATAGCGAATAATGAGCTTATTATTAAACGTTCGTTGAAAAAAAATATTATACATGCTATTTAAGAGGCGATATTAGCGCATCATTAAAATTTTTGTTTTCAGAAAGTTCTGCGAACTTTCAACAGTGCAACAACAGTGCGTCGGCAGTACGACAGTGACAGTGACATTACCTACTTACCTGCTTACTCCATGGCGTTACAGCCATTCGTGAGTTTTAACCGACTCGACAACATGCCTCCACTGTTATCTGTCTTGAGCAACCTCCATCCAATTCCCCACGCCCATAGTGCTTATGTCTCCTGCTATATTATCTATCCACCAAAGTCGAGGGCGTCTGCGTGGCCTTCTTCCAGTTGGGACTTCCTCCCACACCAGTCTTACTGTTCTTTGGTCAGAATATCTTCTGAGGTATCCTGCCCATTGGAGTCTTCTGGACTTTATTCCTTTCATGATGAAAGAAGAGGAGTCTGGTTAAAGTTCTTCGAGCTCTTTATTAGTTCTCATCCTATATTATCCTGATGCTTCATCCAGCACAGGCCCAAAGATCTTCCTTAGGATTTTTCTTTCCTAGACACGTAGTCTCCCTTCGTTTACCTTTGTTTTCGTCCACGTTTACGCTTCCATTCATCACAACGGTCGAATGATTATTTTATATACTTGTATCTTCGTATATCTTGTTAGTTGTTTCGTACGTTTAGAAGGTTTTGGAGGGCAGAAAGACATCTGTTCTGCCCTGTTAAGAATAGATGTCGTAACTGACAAAATCCCTATTATGAGATATTTGATGGTTTAGATTTGATTAATTGCCATCCACTGTAATGACCCATTAAAAATCTTGTTACAACATAGCAATATATTTTTGAATACAAATTTAATGAGTGCGTGCAATTTCCTTTCAGAGTATTGGAAATTAGACTTTTGATAGATACGACATTTAATCCTAACAAATCATAAAAATAAGGTAAAGTAAAAAGTCTTATCTTAATCAAAGTTATAGTTTATTAAGATAAACAAAATAACATAAAGTCATAAACAGTTTTTTTAATCATGTACAGCTCCAGGTTCCATTGAAGTTGGTAAATTATTCCAAAAGGTTTGTCTGCTTTTAGGGATGTGTCCACAGAGTTTGGATATAATTAGTTGTTTTCTTTCAGTCGTTATGCCTCTAGGAATGGACTTGGGTGAAGGTTTTGTCATTCCCTGTTTTGCAATCTTTGCATTTAGAATGTTTACTTCACTTTCTGTCTCTGAGGTGAAGCTGGTTTTGTACAAAAAAAGTACATTTACCTCTAGAAAAATTTACTTGAACCATTTGATTTAGGTATGGCCTGGGATTAATTTTATTTAGTTTATATGCAGAAGTACCATCTTGCCATTCAAAAAAGTCAGCTAATTCCAAAACAATTACTTTAAACAATTACTTGCTGCATTTGCTACTGCATCCGAAAAGTCTTTAAAATCGTATATTTTACCCATTTGCTTTATGGAGCGTTCCACTTGGTGGAGGAATGAGTCCGCAGCCATGAAGGTATGGTCAGGCTCAAAATATTTGATACATACTTAATTTTTCAAGTGCGATATCCTCAGAGTTTACAATAAACGTAAAGAAAGTAAACAAAGCCCAGTTTTTGTTTTGAGCATAGCAAAGCAGTTAATTTTCTTTTTTTTTTTCTTATTGCTAGGCTCTCTTTAAATTTCTTTCGTTTACGGATTTCCCCTGTTTTAGTTAAATTGTCTTTTTCCGCCCTTTCAACAAATACATATATTATATCTACCAAGATTTCTTGAATAAGAGGGGACAGTCTTCCTCACCTTCTTCTTCAGCTTTGGAATCAGATTCTGCAGGAACAACACTTGCAGCTCTCAAAGTTATATCACTAATAATCTTCATTTTATTGAAACATTTTCTGTTTAATTTCGGTTCCTCAATTTCTTCCGTCTCTGAATCTGACAATAAAAAATCGGGGTCATTATCATGCTGAAGTTTCTTCACGACACGTCGTCGTAAACTATGTATTTTCTCCCTTTGTTGGTTATTTAAAATATGCAGCATTTTAAATGCTCTGCTATTTGTGTCCATTGTTACTGGTTCAGTTAATAAACTTTAATGTAAACACACTTAAAAACACTGTAACAATAAGATTAATACTAGTAAATAACTGAAAATCAGATACGCCGTATAACGCTTACAACCGTTTAATTTTTAGGTTAAGAAACTAAAAGGCGGGAACACTATGAATAATTAGGTTATATCTTCCTGTTGTTAGAATATTTTGTCGAAACTACACAATTGTTAAGCAAATTTGTCGTAACTACAAATCGTCTTGTGGAGATACGACTAAAAATTTTAAAAAATGGAGATTCGACAAATTGGTTTAACATAAACTGTAAAAATCCAGATCCGACAAAATTTTATAGTGGAATAACTTATTTTTAAACAGCAGATAGGTCTTTCATTCTTAATATACACTGTGTCCGTAAAGTATGGAACAAATTATTTTTTAGCTAAACAGAGCATTTTAAGAAATAATCCTGAAACACGTCGATTTATGATTTTAATTTACCGTATTTTAAAATGATATTCTAATATACAGGGTGAATTACTTTCGAGTAATGACGTCACCAACTCCGCCTGTGGTGACAAATGGGTGAATAGAGTAGCTCAGGAGTCACCACTGCCGGTCCTAAGCCCGGATAAAGGAGGAAGGTTGGGCAGTGGGCTGACAACCCACTCCCGGAAAAAACACACTGTTACGAAACCTGAACATTTGCCTCGGAATACAGGACAACCACAGACAGGCAAGGGTGGAGGCAAAAAATAAAGGAGGCCAAGGCTCAATTTGGGCTGTAGTGCCGTAGAAGAAGAAGAATGACGTCACCGTCATTTTTTTTAAATGGGACACCCCCATTTTGTCTCAATTTTCGGATTACTATAGCTAAGCTGATTCCAAAAATGTATCACATGTTGATTCAAATTGGTACAGGGTGGACGAAAATACAATAGTTTTGTGTGTGTTCATAAAGTAACGCGTTAGTTAAATTAACAATATTATCAAAAATACTTATTGTATTTTTGATATTTTAATTAATTTTTGATATTGTTTAATTTAATATTTTAATTTAATATCAAAAATTAATTAAAATTTAATATTATGAGCACACACAAAACTATTGTATTTTTGTCCACCCTGTACCAATTTGAATCAACATGTGATACATTTTTGGAATCAGCTTAGCTATAGTAATCCGAAAATTGAGACAAAATGGGGGTGTTCCATTTAAAAAAAATGACGGTGACATCATTACTCGAAAGTAATTCACCCTGTATATTAGAATATTATTTTAAAATACGGTAAATTAAAATCAAAAATCGACGTGTTTCAGGATTATTTCTTAAAACGCTCTGTTTAGCTAAAAAAGAATTTGTTCCATACTTTACGGACAGAGTGTATAGGTAGATTATTTGACTATCAATGTGTTGGCGCTACAACCTAAAAAACTCAAAATTGCAGGGCAGTGTTGCCGGACTGTATCCTATTGTTTATTTCTTGTGTTCCGTTATTGTCTTCAGTTATTGTTGTTCCAAGATACTTAAATTCTCTAACGCGCTCAAAGCTAAAGTCATCGATGGTGATGTTCTGATCCATTCTGTCTGTGCTTTGGTCATATTGCTGCTCATATACATACAAACTGTGACGACGCACATAGACAGTGACATTATACTATCAAAATCAATAATTATTAGGTTTGTTCTAGCATCAGTTTCAAACGGTTTGAAACTATCAGCGAATAGTGGACCATCGCGAGTAGAGGGGATAGTACTGGTGACTGTATGTATAATGTTCTATCACTGACCAACAGTTTGCTGACGGTTTCTGACTAGTTAGACTGTTTGCTAGAACAAACCTATTATATGTACTCATATGCGCGCTTAATGTTGCCAAATAAGTCAGGTCCGATTTTTTCTTCTTCTTCTTCTTCTTCTTTTTGTATCGACATGACTCTGTCTGTTTTTTCAATGTACCTCTAGTAAGTTATCGTTCCATCGTTTTCGTGGTTTTCCCACTAATCGTCTTCTCTTTCTTACCCGGTTATTAATGTTATCCACCTTGCATCTCGTATATCTGTACTTCTAGCTCTGTCCCATAGAGTCTTACCATCGATTTTTCGAAGGGTTTTTTTCTCCGCTGTTTCGAGCAATCTTTTTGTCTTCTCTGTGTCGGGTCGTGTTTCTGCCGCGTATGTCATTATTGGTCTGATGACTGTTTTGTAAATTCTGCCTTTCATTTCTTTTCCGATATTTTTATTTGTCCATATTGTGTCATTCAGGCAACCTGCGACTCTGTTTGCTCTATTTACTTGATCTTCCACTTCTGTTTCGAGCCTTCCGTAGCTAGATAGTGTGATGCCTAAGTATTTAAACTCCATCACTTGTTTTATTATCTGACCTTCCAGCTCCAATTTACATCTTATTGGATCTGGTCTTATAACCATGTATTTTGTCTTTTTTGAGGAATTAACAGGTTAAATCTTCTGGCGATTATATTAAATTGGTGCAACATACGTTGAAAATTCGTGGTTCTATTTCTTGTTATAGATAAACAATTTTTCGTAGTTCCAATGTGACACAAAATATAGGCATGATGATAAAAAAGTTTATTTGAAGAAAGTGTATTATTTTGTTCTTATTATTGACGGTAAAGGGCCGTTTTTGCAATATTTTATTTAATAATTAAATAATTTCCATATACTAACGTATTCTCAAATTGGGCTCTGTGCCGCTATTGTTTACTACATTACGGATATGTGTGTCAAATATCTCGACAAAATGTTGCCTCTTAATTCCGTTTCATTTTATTAAATATACCTATATTATAGCCTAACAATAGTATTAAAAACTAATTATTTTATTTTCCTTTCCAGGTATCAACAAGCCAAGGTCTTATTTCGCATTTCGTGAATCTGCAAATCGTAGTTCCTGAAGCCACCATACAGGGTACTAGGTCAGGAGAACATCATGTAGATATTGGAAGCATTATTGATCTTGTGTGTATAATTGAAAGGGTAAGTAATATTTTATTATGTCAGTATGTAGTATACGACGTAACAAACGCCTAAATTATTCTGTTACTTTATTACGGAAAAAAAAGATTGATGTAAACGCCACTGGCGATGTGTCAATGTAACCACTGTTACCATTGGTAACAGTTAAAAAACTCGCAAATAAATATATTTATAACCATACTCCGGTGCAAATATTTTAATATTTGTACTTTCTCTTCGTTTCGTTATGGCACAATTCAGTCTTCTTGTAAAGCCTCTTTGACAAGGAATATATTCCAAAATATCAGATGTCAGAGGATAACAAGAGACTCAAATTGAATCAAAACGAAACGATTATTTTCTTTTTGTCATACCTTACTTGGTTTTAGAGTACAAAATGACCACGTTTCATATAAGTAATCTGCGACGCATTGTTGGAGTGTTCTCCTAGCGGCGCCGCTTAGTGCTAGTGTACCTCGGTTAACAGATTACTTGATACGTGGTTGAAATTATTTTTCACTCATTTCATCATTTCTCGTTAGAGGACAGTCTAACCATACTCCGGTGCAAATATTTTAATATTTGCACTTCCTCTTCGTTTCGTTATGGTCCAATTCAGTCTTCTTGCAAAGCCTCTTTGACAAGGAATAGATTCCGAAACATCAGATGTCAGAGGATGGCAAGAGACTCGAATTGAGTCAAAACGATTATTTTCTTTTTAAATATATTATTATACTGAAATTCTACTGTGTGTGTAGACTGCTGTGAAATAATTTCATTTTATTTTTTTTAACCCTCGTAAGGCGGCCTCGTTTTTTTCACATATATTGTTTAATAAATTTTTTTGATTCTTGTCCATTTTTTTATTCGCATTAAATTCAATTCTAAACGTATTCCACCCATTACAGCATTTAAAGCTCTTCGCGTTTACATGATTTTTTATAAAAAATGACTGTAAGGTGCAAATAATGAAAATTTCATATCCTGAATTAGACGTTTCGGATGTTCCACGGGTGCTAACAGAGCTACGGGACAAGGTCGGTGTTACTTATATCAGAGAAAAAAGATCGAAAGTCCCGGCATAAAGGTATTGTGTGTAAAAACTTTGTGTTGCTCACTCTGTGAAAAATTTCATTTGGTTTTCTTGCAAGGACAATAATTTTTTTTAAGAAGAAATGTGTACTTTTTTGTAAAATTATGTTTCATAGTATAACAAACAAGTCCTAATTATCTTTCAAATCAATTTTACGACGTTCACATATACAAAAAAATGGATATACAGCTGGGGTGTAAATGCACCCCGCACCGTTGTTTACGTAAGAATCTAAGCACCGCCTAACGAGGGTTAAATAGAAATATAAGTGTTAATAGAAATTCAGTAAAAAGCCAACTAGACGCACGAAAATATTGGCGAGCTTATGCGACTCGACTACAGATCTAGTTTACTACGTTGTTAGCACTTTCAAATGTGGATACATACGCATGATGGTCTATCGGCTATCGCTCTGAGACGGCTCGTGGCTGAAAATTTTGAAAGGCGAAACGTGGGCGCGATGTATTGCTGTGGATTAGTGCTTTGTTACCACTTTTTGTATTGGTAACTACTCGAGTAATCATACCTAACAGTGTGCGTGCAATTAAATATGGATGAGTGCCAACTTTTTATGGAATTTTTTACACTACGATTATTCAACTTAAAAATAGGTTTTATAATTTAAAGCATCTAGAGTGTTCGGCACTATTTATGATTTTGACAATTTTAAAAATTATACAAAAAATTCCCAGATATGGCCTTTCATAAATTATTGGTAAAGCTATATAGACAAAAATTTGACACAGTAAAGTTAGAAACAGAATTGACAGTTCTCTATAATATTCCAGATTATATTAAAAAATGTACAAGAATTGTATCAATATTAAAGTCTTCAGGACCTAATACTCCATTTCAGGAAGTTTTTATATTGGCAAACCTATTTTTAATATTCCCGTGCATCCGTTGAAAGAAGTTTTTCAACAATAAAGCAAACAGAATTAATGACAAAACCCTCTTTATACGATTCTGTTATTAACATTTTTGTCAATAAACTAAACAAAAACTGATACTTGGGAGGTTCAAAATAATTTTTTTTGAACTAAGATTTTTTACATAATATGGTTTTGGTAACACTTTAGAAAAAGTCACGCGTCGCCACTGGTAAACGCAACTGTTACGGAAATATTACGTTACAAGACCGGAGAGTGGTGTTTTCAGGTCTAGCCAAGCAGATTTCAGGGCGAGCCGCACGCGAGCCATGGATGCTTGCGGAGACCTTATAAATGGCTCATAAAAATTCTGTCAAAAATAATTGGACTGAACATTTACAATTTACTGACTTTACGCTTTCAAACGCTTGTGCTGGTCACTCACACACAGCTAAATAATTCAGAACTGATCATCAGAAAATTTTAAATCGCCAGAACGAGGAGCATGAAATGACATATGACAGTGTCTACTTCCAGTAGACACATTTAGATCAACCAAACCCTCTTAATGCCTAATTTAGAAAACAAAGTATCGTAATCCATACTTTATTGACTTCTTCTATTTTTAGTACTCTATGAATAAAAATATTAGGTTCTTGCTATAACATAATGATAACATCGTTATCTAAAGCAATGTTCTTTCAATCACGGATTGCTATGGTCCGTAAGATCCAGACCAAAATTCATTTATATGAAAAGAACACATAACCTAAAAAGATCAGCTTATGAAATTCCCCCAGAATTTTCAAACCTATTTTTTAACTTCTGAGGACGATTGTCGGAGTTGAAATCAAAACGTCAAACAGTATAAGAAATGTAATTTTTATTACACGACAATTTTGGCTCAATCCCGTATAATAATATTATCTAACACTAAAGAAAAAAAAAGACTGTTAGATCTGTCTAATTCATCAAGTTTTATGTAATTTAATAAATATTATGTCTATGAGATACGAAGACAAGTTTCTATAGTGTATTCGACGAATATACGAATGTGTTGGGTTATCACGACAACGAATATTTTAGTGTGCAACATAAGAAGTACTAAAGTAAATTGCCCTAAAAATCTATTCCAATAAACAATAATGTAATTTATAGTAGAGGAGGAATGTATGCTAAATTTGCAAATACTCGAGCGTTGTGGGGACCTATTGGGTTGTAAATATTGGTTCCTAAAACAAAAAAAAGTTAAGTAAAGTTTTCCATTTAGGTGGGGACTTTCCATTTTTAATTTAATTTTCCATTTCCAACAATCGTTTTGTTTTCGATTATAGCGCCATCTATCCATAATTCGACAAAACCTCTCGAATAAAAGTTACTTATTTCTACGTAAGGAATTCAAATCTGCAATAAAAATGGGGCTTTTATTTAAGATTTTAAAGAGAACCCCCCACCCTAACTCCGTGGAAGGTCGTGTTTGGTGTCATTCGATGAATTTTTCAAAAATATTAATACGTGTATTTTGCAGTTTTTTGATCTGATGTTCATTTCACTCATTTTACGAAATATCGCGGATTTCCTATTTAAATTTACTTCCGTGCTCTCGGTGGGGTCGTTGTTTGGTGTCAGTCGATAAATTTTTGAAAAATATTAAACACGTTTTTTTAAGTCAAAGATTTTCAACCTAATAAAAATATTTAAAAATATTTTTAAAAGATATTTAATTGAGAAACTTATTGAACCATTTCCCTGGAGACACCATGGCTTCAAAAAATTGAAGAGAAGAGGGAATTCTAAAAGATGCAATTCACAACCCCGTCTACAGCTAGGTAAATTCCAACGGAAAATGGACCTAGTTACTCTATAGGAGTAATATTATTAGAAAAATAAATAAAATGGTTTATAATAAAATAAATGGAAAAATAAATAAAATACGTTTTTACGCTATTTTTTTAGTTCTTTGATCAGACGTTTATTTTTCGAAACATTCGCTTTATCTTGTGAAATTTTGTGACTCACCTATTTCCTTACGCCCCGCTTAAACCGTCACATTTTTAAAATATATATTGTTTTGAATGTACTTAACTTACCTTATCTTAATCCGACGATTTCGAGTTGTTCTGAGGATAGAAATTTTTTTTCTGACCCTCCTTAACGAACTCCCCTGTATTTATATCCAATATAATATGGTAGTGGTAAATTTACAGGGTACAAGATTTCTCCCCATATGATTTTTCTGACGCGCTTGAGTAACTGCAAAAATCCCCGCTTGTGCTCCCCTACCATTATAATTATTTACTTTCTTACTTCATATTTTGCACAGTAAAATATTCGTTGTCGCAATAATCCAAAACAGTTGTATATTCGTGGAATGGGGTATACGCTCTGAGCTTCTCTGGTGGCGCTCCTGGTGGATTACTAATTCCACTTTCACCGCTAATTTTTAAATTTATTATTTAATTGTTATCGCTTAATATTTACAATGCAAAAAATTAATTAAATTTTAATCAATTTTTTTAAGATTTTGCTAATCATTTTGACGTTCTATTGATAAAATATGAATTTCTTACTTCGGATACTTTCACAATTATCGTGTAGATGGCGCTAAGATTAATTTATAATTACATATTACGGAACATTAAAAAAACTGAAATTCAGTATTTAAAACGTAAGTATATTTAAGGTAATAGCTATTTGTATAACAAGGGAGGAAAGTGCTACTTTTCCTCCCGAGAATGAAGTTTACTGCCCGACGCGTAGCGGAGGGCAGTAATCATTCAAGGGAGGAAAAGGCACTTTACTCCCATGTTATACATATGGTTTTTCCACCTTCCTCAAATAACAAGTGATTTTTTCATTTTTACTTAATTTATTTATGTAACTAACCAACAAAATTTATTCGAACTAAAACTAACAAGTAGGTACAATATAACTGTCAACTGTCAAATATAAGTCAAATTATTAATGTAAACATTGTTAAATCAAAATAACAATTTACTGTTTTTTACCATTCGGCAAAATGCAGGGTGTTTTATAAATAAACGTTAAAATGTATAGATACTTACGTAATAGAAATTAGATATTGTACAGGGCGTCAATAAGTTATATTTCATAAATGAAACACCATGACATCACTTTTACTTTTCCTCCCTAGGGAGGAAAAATATTTTCCTCCCTAGGGAGGAAAAGTACAACTTTGCTCCCTACAATCAGGTCCGGAAAAGTATACTTTCGGTAGAGGTAGGTGGAAAAAATATATACCACAGCTTTGACCAACTAATATTTTTTATAATTAATGTTTTTACTTTTAATTTTAAATTAATCGCTTTGACATTTATGTCAAATTTCCGGTAAACGTTTACAGACTTGCCACTACTGGCGCTCGCTAATTTGTAAATATCCCCTCTACGTACGAGCTCACAGCGTATAGCACGTACAGTACGACCAAATTCACTTTGTATTAGAGATTTGGATGAGCACTGTTTTTGACGTTCGATTTTCCACATTTTCTGAATTTTATTTTGGTACCGTGCTGGTATTTTACTTGGCGATACGTTACCAACAAAAAAATCAAAAAATCTGGAAAAACCGAACGTCAACACCAAGACTAGTGCACATCCAAATCTCAAATACAAAGTGAATTTGGCCATGCTATAAATGTACTGTTTATTGTCGATATGAGATGTGGTAAATCTGGAAGTAACAACATAACATCTTCTATATTGATTCGTATATTTTACATAATATTAAACCATGTTTTAGTTAAAAATTATTTTTTACAAAAAATAACAATATTTTGTAATATCGAATACTAGATAAATTTAATCATCTACTCAACCAATCTATAAACTGACAAATAAATAAATAAACTGTAACCTCTATTAGCATCTAAAACACGTAAAATATGCAACGACTTGATGAGAAACAAGACAACTACGGAACACGTTCAAAAGGCCTTATAAATAAATAATGAGCCAGAACATACCCTTAATCTCTGTTGACCTCAATACACGCTCTCATCCAAGTAACTCTCTTATGAAAGTTTAAAATAAAAACTTTAGTGTACTGCATACGAAACTGAACTTTTATGGACTGGCATGAAGTTTCTCGAAACTCGGAAACTATTTTTCCTTCGGCTAAAGTTTAATAGCTACGATGTAATTGGACTTGAGTCTCTAAATAGAAAAATTAAATCACACGTATATATATATAACAGAAAAGCTTCATTGACGTTTTAAACTTCAAACTGATAGTACGAAGTAAAATCTACTCTTAGTAAAAATTAACATTTTTAGCTCAAAAAGTATTATTTAAACTTTCATACGAGTTGAAAAAGTAACAGTTTTTGTCAGTGAATAAAATTGTATACCTATTTATATAGGTAAACTTTAAAATTTTAGTGAAAAGTCAATTAAGAAGACAAGGGTATTCTGACAACTAATAAATATCGGTCCCCGATGGGGGACAAAACTACACAACCGACGTCTTTTGTGACGACAGATGCTGATATGGATAACAGTATTTTAATTTCAAGTGTTACTAGTAATAATCCAAGTGATAGTAACCTCCAGAAAACAAAGCAGTTGGAACCGAAAACTTTCAATATTCTTTCAGATAAGTACAATGTACAAAATATTTGGGTATACATAGAAAGCACTGAAAATAATGTAGGAAAATTGCATGCAATGACAGTTGCCCATATCCTTTTTAAAAAATTTAAACTTAATAACATTTTGGAAATTAAGAGTATAGGCCGAAACCGGATTAAGGTTTTATTAAAATCATTATTAGAAGCAAATAATTTAGTTAAACATCCCCTCCTAAAGTCAGAAAATTTAAAAGCATTTATTCCAAATCACTTACTTGAAATTAAAGGGTTAGTAAGAGATGTTGATACTCGTTACGATATCAACTATCTTATGGAAAATATAGAATCACACTCACGCGTCACTAATATCTACAGATTAAATAGAAAAGTCCAAAAAGAAGACAGAACAGTTGATTTTGTACCAAAAAAAACTATTGTTGTTACTTTTGAGGGGAATATTTTACCTGATCGAGTAGCTTTTAATAGAGTCTTTTTTCCTGTCGAACAATTTGTAGGAAGAGTGACCCAATGCTTCAAATGTTTTAAATTTGGGCATGTATCTAAGCAGTGTAACAGTACTGAAGAAAAGTGTATCAATTGTGGAGAAATTAAAGACGATAAACATAATTGTGATAAAAATTTAACTTTTTGTATACACTGTAAAAGCAAAGATCATGTTTCTATCTCAAAAAAGTGTCCCTCTTACGATAATCAAAAAAAAATTAAAAATATAATGATACAGCAAAAAACCTCCTTTAAAGAAGCTAAAGAAATTTCTGAAAACTCCTTATCCAGTCTAGTAAATCACAACTCTTTTTCACCGCTAACAAATTATGACCAAAATTTTCCTGTTCTTCCTAACAACCATCGTATGTCATTATCACAACCTAATCAAATTCCTAAAAATACCAATTGCAATCAAAATAATTTCCTTTCCCAACCCAATCCTGTAAGCTTTAGTCCTCCAATGAAAAAGAAGAGAAAATCAAACTCTCCCACTATCCAGTCACCTATCCATGAACCATTATTTCCATTCTCCTTTGGACCTTCACAACCTTTGCCGATAAATTCAAATAAACCAAACTACGCTTGTTTGGAAACCAAGAAGAGTAGTATAGCTAGCAACCTATCCATTTTTATCGTGGATTTTTTAAATAAAATTCTTTCAAGTAACAATAGACAACCTATTGATATTAAATTAATTACAAGTAGCATAGAACAGGTATTGGAGGATACTTTGAAAAACCAATAAAATGCCCAAAACACGCAATTTAAATATAATGCAATGGAATGCACGTTCTGCTATAGCTAACAAAAATAGTCTGGTACAATTTCTTTATGATAAAAATATTGACATTGCTATTATAAGTGAAACTTGGTTCAAAAGAAATCAAAAATATAGTTTTAGTGGTTACAATATAGTCCGCAATGACAGAAACGATGGCTACGCTGGTGTGGCAATTTTGGTACACAAATCTCTTCGTTTTGTTGAACATAAAATCAATATAAATTACAATGAAAATATTTTAGTGTGTGCTATCCAAGTTAAATATGGAACTTTATTGTTAAATTTTTTATCTGTTTATAAACCTCCAAAAATACAAACAAAATATGACGATTGGACTAAAATTTTTGAACAATTTGAGGGTCCTTTAATTATAGGTGGTGACTTTAATGCACACCACTCTATATGGGGTTGTCGTAATAATGATACCATAGGGTCACAACTTATAAATGTCGCAGATGATTTAAATTTAACAATTTTAAATAATGGCGAACCTACAATTTTGAGACGTCCTGATCAACAAGATTCGGCTGTCGATGTAACTTTTTGTTCACCTGAATTGGTTAACAAGACATCTTGGAATGTCATTCCTGACACTCTAGGATCAAATCACTATGTCATATCTATAGAACTTCTTTTTGCAATTAATGAAAATGAAATATCTCCTAAAAATAAATGGAATATTAAAAAAGCCAATTGGGCGTTATATTCCTCTACTATTCAAAATTTACACGATACAAACAATTTTCACTCGGATAATCTAATTGATAAGTACTCCTTCTTCATAAATAATATAAATACGGCTGCGGGAGTAGCTATACCCCAATATAAACCTTATAAATGTAAAAGGCACCCACCTCCTTGGTGGAATATTGATTGTGACAATATTATCAAACAACGAAAATTGGCTTTGGCTCTAATAAATTACAAGAAAAAAAGTAATTTTGAAAATTATGTTCAATATCAGGAGATTGCAGCTAGAACCAAAAAAACATTAAAAAGTATAGCCAAAAAGCATTGGATTGAATGGGTCTCTTCGCTCAATAAAAATACATCCGCTACAACTCTTTGGAATCAAGCTAAAAAACTTTACAGGAAACCGCTATCAAACATAAAATCTTTAGATCAGAAATGGATGGATGACTTTCTTATTAAAGTTGCACCCCCAACTGCGAACCCTCAAATAATTCCCAGCTCCATAGCATCAACCCCAGCTGATAAAAATCATTTTCTCTTAAAACCTTTTACTTACAATGAACTAATTTTCGCTATAAATAATCGTAAAGATAATAGTCCAGGATACGATCATATCAAATACTCCATGCTTTTAAACCTTCCAGAAGTAGCAAAACATTTTCTATTGGACCTTTTTAATCGTATAATTCAAGACAATTCTGACGTAAATATTTTTAAAGACATAATTGTTATTCCGATTCTAAAGCCTACAAAAGATCCAAATTCAGCCGAATCTTATCGACCCATTTCTCTTTTTTCGTGTGTATTTAAAACTTTGGAACGTATGTTAAAAAACAGACTAGAATGGTGGGTCCATACTAAAAAGTTACTACCAAACAATCAATTTGGATACAGACGAGGATGTGGAGCTTTAGATGCTTTAGCTACACTTGTAGCGGACATACAGGGTAATTTTTCTAGAAATAATTATTTGCCTACTTTATCACTAGATATAGAAGGCGCTTATGACAGTGTGTGTTTACCTCGATTAAAAGACAAAATGATCAATCAGTTTCAAATACCCATAAAACTAGCACAAACTATTCTTAATTTCTACACTGATAGACGCCTATACGTTAGAAACCATAAAAATGAACTTCTTGGACCACGTTATAATAGTTGGGGATTACCTCAGGGATCAGTCTTAAGCCCTTTTCTTTTTAATTTGTATACGGCTGATTTTCATAGCCTTAATGCACCAAGTATTACTTACAAAACAATCCAATATGCGGATGACTTCCTCATATATACAGAAAGGACAAAATATGAACCCTCCCTTACAATCTTAAGAAAATTACATGAATATTTCTCAAAATGGTTTTGTGAAAATGGTTTTAATTTATCCACTAGTAAATCTAATGTGTGTATTTTTTCACAACATAATATTCCTAACACAAATACTATTTTATTAAATGGCCAAACTTTAAATTTCTGCAAGTCAATAAAGTATCTAGGCATGTTTCTAGATCAAAAGCTAACTTGGAAATTACACATCGAGTATATGCTTGACAAAAGCAATAAAGGTCTAAACTTTTTAAAATCCATTTCTAAAACTTGGTGGGGAGCTGATGTAGAAACAGCTTTACTATTTTACAAATCTTACATCAGATCTATTCTGGACTATGGATGTATACTTTATGGATCAGCAAGTAAACAAATTTTAAATAAAATTGATGTATTTCAACGTACTGTTCTACGTATCTGTATGGGAGCAATGAAGTCTACTCCAATAGCACCATTGCATGTTGAAGCTTTAGAACCTCCCTTGAATTTTAGAAGAGATTATCTGAGTGAAAAATTTGTTGTGAAAATTGCATGTATCAATAATTCATTATATTCTAGCATAAGCTCACTAAACACAGATGACCTAACAAACAGTTACTGGACTCATAAAAATACACCAACCCTGTGTACAGCCTTTAGAACCATGTGCAACAATAAGTATATCAACAATATCAACAACCTTGATACTAACGACTATTTCGAATTTTTTTATGAACCTGATATACGTATACCTACATATTATAATAGTTCATTATTAGATTCATGCATCTTGAATTCCTGTATAGACAAATGGCCCAAAGCAACTGTAATCTATACAGATGCATCCAAAACATCGGAAGGGACCGGATGTGCTTTCTACATTCCATCTAAGTCAACAGAAAAAATGTTCAAATTACCTTCTAATTGCTCAATTTTTAGTGCAGAAGCAATTGCAATTCTTGAATCCTTGATATATTTCGATAGTTTAAACAATAATTCAGTGTTAATAATATCCGATTCATTGTCAGTTTTATTATCTCTCAAAAATTCAAAATTACCCAATTATAATTCTAATCCTTTCATTTACCAAATTAAGAACATGCTTGTCAAGCTTAAAAATAAAAATAAATCTACTAATTTTATTTGGGTAAAAGCTCATGTTGGTATAAAATATAATGAGCATGTTGATTCTTTAGCTAAAGCTGCAATAACCTTTTCAGCTGAAATTGTACCAGAGGAGAGAATTTGTATTCCTGACACTTTTTGTATCTCTAAAAGAAATCAAATAGATCGTTGGAAAACTTATTGGCAAACTTTTTGTAACCACTCAACAACACAATATATTTATATACAACCACAAATTCCAAATTCGAGATGGTTTAAGAAATTTAGTAACATCCGTAAATATATAACAACCTTAATAAGATTGAGATTTGGTCATGCTTGTTATCCTACTCATCTTGCTAAAATCAAAATTTACAATTCAGACTTGTGTGAAACATGTCAAGAACAAGGAGATCTTAATCATATCTTTTTTAACTGTTCCAAATATATTCAGCATACAGGAACTCTTTTAAGCAGCTTGCAAACGCTGCAAATATTTCCTCCGTACCAAATAAATAACCTATTGGCTACTAATGACAAAAGAGTATATGATTGTCTAATCAAATTTATACATAGTACAAATGTATGTCTGTAATCAATTTTAGCCAATTTCGTTAACCTTTTTTTTTACCCAATTGTTTATTTTCCCTCCTTTTCCCTATTTATAGTAATGTCTTTTAGTAATTTTTAAGAGGTTTTTTTTTCTTTTGACAATTTTGATCTGTTTGCAATAGTAGGTATAGATAGACACTTTTTTATTTAGTATTAAGTAAATTAGAATAATATGTTTTTCTTTTTAATAATTTGTATTAGGTTTAATAGTTTTTTTTTTTGTATTAGTATTAATTATTATCAAGTTGTATCTGGCTAAATAGCTAAGTGCTAAAGTCACAAATAAAAAAAAAAAAAAAAAAAACAGAAAAGCTTAATTATATATATATATAATAATAAGCGAGTCTTCTACAGCTGTCGCCGCTTCTCGCATCCTAATTTACAGCGTTTATTCGAAGCAATCTTCAGTTTTTTGGTCTCTGGCGCTCATTGCATCTTCGACATCTTTTTTCCACGATCTACCTCGTTTTCTTCTAGTGGGTGGAGTCAATTTTTCTGTTTTTTTCGGCCATCTCTTTTCAGGCATTCTCTGAAGGTGGCCATACCATGTAACATGCCCCAAAAGAGGGTGACATTTGTATATCAAGAAAAGGGAATAGAATTGTGACAAGATGTTATTATGTCATATTAGGGGATGTTACACAATGAAGGACATGGCCTAGTAGCTCAGAATCGGAAGAGATGTGGGGTGGATTTTTAAGGGATGTTGTCAGTATACTCTTATTAGCTTAGAAATGAAAAAACACAAAAATCAAAATAAGGATGTCAAAAAAAATATTGGGCGCCACAGGTTACCTTATGAGAACCAAAAATATATATAAAAAAAGAATGTGTGTGTACTTTGTACGCACGTAAGAATTTATACTTCTACTATATAATATGTGATTTTTAAGACAATACCAAAAATTAAAAAAAATAAAAGAATAAAACGCACACAAACACATTAAAAAATGCCACAAAGAAAAAATTATTTCTGAACGATAATAATTGTTGGCAAAAATTTTAAATACGCATTTTCTGAAGAAAAAAATTATATAACAAATATACTTACAATCATAAAATGCATAAAAAAATAAAAAAATAAAAACTTGCATCGGGAATCGAACCCGTGAATTTCGGGGCGCTTTGATTCGTAATCGAAGCCTAGACTCACTCGTCCAATTCCACATTATTTGTCATGTGGAAAAATAGGGTAACTGAACGTATTACTGTTTGACAGTGGTTTTGAATATAATTAAATTATGTAGTTTAAATTTTGTGGAAGAAAATATTAAAATGTAACAAAACAGTAAGAAAACAATATATTAGATGAAGATTGGTAGAACTTTTGTTGATAATCAAATTAAGTATGTAAATCAAAGCATTACATACCTACTAGATAAATAAATCTACGCCAAAAAATCATAATTTAAAAATAAAAATCGGACCTAATTTGGGATTTCTCTCTAAAATCCCCATTCTTGAGAAAATAAATGTGTGTATTCCAACCTATTCCAAATGTATAATTACAATATGATTATAATAAAAACTACTTACCAAAGTATAATGAGTTTTCCTTGTCCAAAATAGTCCAAAAGTCCAAAAATATAGGTATATGAAAACTATTTAAACAGGCAGTATAACTATTAACTAACTTTGTTTCTTTTCCCACAAATTTCAAAACGCAACAACCATAAATAATCAAACTACGTACAGCTGTGCCACAGCCGCCATATTGAATAATTTTTGACATGTCATTCGAACATCCAACCAGAACAAAGTTATAATGCGCATGCGCCGGGACCATAGGTTTTAACATATAAAAATTCACCCTCATATCGCCGGTAAAGAAGTATAACTTCAAAAAGGAATATTAAAAGAAAGATAGATAGTCAAAATAAAACAAAAACATAGTCACATAAAAAATATGTAAAATACTTTTACGTGAAAACAAATATGGTGCGAAAACAAATATATTTTAAATTACCTTATCTACTTTATATATACTCAGCCAATTCTTTATTGTTCTTACGACACAAGTGAGAAGGAAAAAATACTAATAAATTTGTATTTTAAAAATTAAACCTTATTTATTAGAACAAAGAAATAAATGTATGAATCTGTGATCTCATGGTGTTACAAATTGAGATCGAGATTACCAAAAAAAAAATGAAAGAAAAGTTCTACATAACAAAAAATTATACCTTGTGTTACAATCATTGTCCTGGTTCTTCTTGGTGGTTGTTGAATCCAAGGCGCGATTTCATTTCACTTTAAAATCACTTTATAAATGATTGATACAGAAACAGTACATAATTGATGAAACCATAGTTCATAGAAAAATTTTTATAGAAAAATTCAGCATTGTATGCATTCTGCATTCTCAAAAACAAAATATTAAAAGTGATTTCTTTTATAGTTCATTAAACGGAATTTAAAAATATTAGAATGGAAGCAAACTTCATGCTTTAACTATAGTGTTGAATCTAGTAACACAAAACGAAAACTTCTTCTGCATAATTCCTGGATATGATTGCATGTAAAAAAAATGATACCAAAAGTGGTAAATATTATCGACAATAGCCTACAGCAGCTAAAATTGCCGGAGTTCACGTACTCTGTCCGCCATGTGTCGCCGGGCTGAGACAAAATCTCAGAGATTTAGCCAGCCGGCCGGAGAAACTTGTAACTACATTTTACAAGTAACAGTTTCAGTCATGATGACTACAACAGAACTGAACTTGAACACGGACCTAATAGAACTGAATAATGAATCTTCTCTCTTCAGACTCTAACCAAAACGCCCTATCCAAAATCATCACACGATCTTTCCCATCGACAATCCAACGACCAACTACAGATTCAAAACACTCAATCAATTAAATCTCTGCCAATAAGAAGTTGCAATTTACGCTTCAAGTTGAACCCTCTGGCGTATACCATAACAGCTCGACCAATCACAAAAAAAAACAAACAAGCAGGTCTCAATATTTCGTACCGCCTATTCTTCCCATGAAAAATGCTTAAGTCAGCTCTAACGATGATTGGCGACCCAAAACACTTGACAAACTTTATCGCTGATCCACTTAGATAAACATTTCCCACAGTCCCAAAGTCGGTAGCCGCAGTAATCTGAGTCTACTGGGTACTACTTATCAACAAACTCCAGACTTTCGTCTCGGGAAACCATTAAACTTCTTTGATAATTCGCCGAAGATAAACAAAAAAAAATCTGATGATCCAATACTATGAAGAACGAAAAATACGTTGCAATGTAAAAAAGAATTACGCAATATCATACGTCTGTGAGAAACTTAAAAATATTCATATAAACATCCTACTTCAGATATACCTAAATTATAAGACAATTCGCGGCTTCGGAATACGAAACTATTAGACAAAATGCATATACCGGGGTCATAAGATAAATATTGTCTCAATACAAAAAAATTAAGGGGTGGTCATTGACCTTCGCACCGTTACAACCAGTTGAGTCATTTGGCTTCTGATTGTGTCTATTATACATAAATCAATTCCCATTTCTCTCCTAATACCTTCGTTTCTCACCCTATCAAGTTTAGTGAGTCGGCAACATCGTCTCCAATAGGAGACGTTTCCACGGCCTTAATTTTTGACTTGTTTCTTTGGTTGATTTCCCAGAGTTCGGCGCCGTACAACCCAATACTTTCTATTATTGTTTTATACATTTTTCTTTTATTTTATTTTGTTATTTTATTACTCCACAATAGTCCGTGTAGATGGCAGGTGGCTGATATTGCTTGGCCAATCCTGAAATTTAGGTATTTCGTCGTTACTCCCTGCGTTTAAAGTTATTTGGACTCCTAAGTATTTGAAGGTTTCTGTTGGATTTATGGTTCCATTTCGATTTGTAGGCGTTCTGGTGTTTTTCTTACTACTAAGTACTCGGTTGTTTGTATATTAATTGTAAATCCCCACTTAGTGCTCTTCTTCCAGTTTTCTGAGCATAATATAATCTATATCACTCTCGTCTTCAGCTAGAACGGCTTGGTCGTCAGCGAAGTGTATTGTGTACAATCTATCGTCATCGATTGGGATGCCCATATTGCAGCACTTTCTTATCCACAGTGAGATTGCCTCCTTGAAATATATTTTAAAGAGTTTAGGTGCTATTCAGCAGCCTTGCTTTAGGCCCTTACTAATAGGAATTTCTCTCGTTGTAACGTTTCAAACGTCACATCGTTGTTTTTTATATACTTTTAAACACTTTCAGTTATTTTCGGCCTTCATTTTCAGTTATGGTATTTAATTTTCTTTTACAATAATCTCCTTTCTTAATTTTCACGTTTATTCCGCTGTTTCTATATTTTCCTATTTCTGTCTCCTATAAATGCTCTGATTAGTTTCTAAAGTCCCCTCGTATTTTACTCAGTGACTATATCTGCTTCGGCGCTGTCACATGGCGTTGAAAGCCCCACCAAAAAGAGAGGCTTCCTCTATGATGAGTACTCAACACAAATGCTTGTCCAATTCTTTCTCCAAAGAGAAAATATCTAATATATTAAGGTAGAATTATTTCGTGGCCAGGTCCTCTTGCCAACCTGGCCATTTGGACAAAGAACCGTTCTCACTTCCCTTCATGGCAACCTCCGAAACCAAGGCGTGACACCAGCCAAAGACCACCCTAGGGTGCTGCAGCAGTCAAGGAAAAGCCGGCCGAGATCAAGACCATCACCAAAGAACAGACCAGGAGAAGTCGGCCGAACAACAGTCGACTAGAGTCCACAACAACGGGAACTCCTGGGAAAGTTCAGTTAAGTCCATAGTTTCTTTCTTGGCTTAAGCATCGATCCCTGATTCTCTGATTGTAATTTATAAGCTGTCAATTATTAATTTGGATACATGATGAATTATATAAGCAATAAGATTTAATTAAATACCTAATAGTTGAATAAAAAATATGTGTTGAAAACTTTTTGTTCCATCAATAATTCCTAATTTCTTCATATTAATTAGTTTATGCCGAACAACCCCCCTGAGGGGTTTCAGCTGAAGAAAGGTGAGCTAGCCGTTTCATCGTTAATTTGTTTCCAGTTTTAATGTTTACCGTCGAATTTTTGTAAAGCTGTTGTACTGCTTGTATATTTTTTCTGCTTATTCCTTGTTTTTCCATTCCTTTGTCAGATCAATAAAGACTATATGGGTTGAAAGGTTGTGGGCTAATCTTGTCTCAATAACCTACTTTAGAGAAAATATGCTGTAGATGCAGGATCTGCCCGCACGAAAGCCATTTTGTTCTTCTACATCTGTCATCTCTTTTTCAATTTTATATTTTATTATTTTTCCATAGAGTCGTGAGAGTGAGTTTATGACACTAAGTCCCCTATAATTTGAACAATTTTTTCTATCTCCTTTTTTATATAATATGTTGATATGTGCTTTTGTCCACTCGGGTGGTAAATCATGACCTTTATAGAATAAGCTTAAAACATACGCCAGTAATTCTCATAATACTTGTGGGCTGTGTTTTCTCTCTATCGGTTGCTGTGCGAAATAATTCTTCTAGCGTGGAACCAAGTATTCGGTCTTGTACACATTTATCTTAAGTACCCATAGCTCATACTCTTTCTTTAATTTAATTTTCACCTATTCAGTGTTCTCCCTGTTTTGTGCAACAATAATTGCCGACCATAACACAGTCTGCTTTCATAAACCACAGTTTTAGTTAAGCGAAATTAAGTTTATTTGACGTTTCTATTTCGATTTGATTTTTATTTGTGTCAGCCGAAACGAACCACATGGGACATTAAATAAAATATTTTTCAACGTCATACCTATAATAATAATTATGACTGAAGTCAACTAGCCACGTAAAAAGGACACTAGCTTTTCCTTGTACATATCTCACAACTTAATTTGATTTCCATCTTTTGCGTTATTTGCCGATTATTAAGGCACTCACCACTGTCTATTTTTTGGTAAATGCTATTTTACGTTTTAAAAAACTTTGTATACAAGCATAATTTTTAATAAGAGTTTTAAACATTTCTTAAAGCAACCACATCTGCTACTTTAAGCGAATTTTTTAAATATTAAGTTCTTAGATACAAAGGAAACTTTGTAAGTACACAAATATAAGAAAAGGACTTTTATAAAATTCCAGACATATTTTTCTGCAATTGTAAAGTTTAAGTGTAGAGATATTGAACTTAATAGCGGCATGCTTCAAGTAAGCCACGAACAGTGAACTAATATAAATATTTTATAAAAGTTTCCAGAAGACTGGAAGAAAAACTTCTACTAATATACAAAAAAGGACCAAATAATGAATGTGAAAATTAGAGAGCAATATGCTTGGCATCTGTCGGCTACGAGAATTACTTTTAACACTGAAACTACCCAACATAGACTATTGTCATGCATAGAAAATTTTTAGGTCTCTTATTAGTCCGTTCTTTAACGGTAACATATTGCAAAACCTCTAAATTTTAAAGAACCGCTTGGATTGACATGAAATTTGGCATACAGATAGCTAACAACTCAAAGAAAAAAAGTGATATTGTGCTGATATGTGCTTTTGCCGTGGGGGTGGTTTTCACCCCCTCTTGAGGGTGAAAAATATTTGTCCAAAAAAGTCAGGAAATGGATAAACTGGCTAATTTTAAGTAACTTTTGTTCTATAGAGTTTTTTCACTAAGTCAATACTTTTCGAGTTTGGCAATAAATATGTTCATTTTTTCAACAAAATAACCACGCTTTTAGACGTTTTTTCGCAAATAACTCAAATAGTAAGTATTTTGTCGAAAAAACATTGTTAGCAAAAATATAGCCTGTAAAAATTTTAAAAAAATAGTGTATATATCACGTCTCTACACCTAGCTGAAGCAGAGTTATAGCTAATGAAAAATAGGTTCATATTCGTCAAATTCCAAATGGAATATTTTAACGTGAAATAACCAAAAATGAAGCACATTTCGGGGAAAACTTATTACAACTTATTTAAAGTGTTAAAAAAAGCTTCATTTTTGTTTGAAAAAAAAAATCTAGCATCAAAATTAAACAAGTTACGCTCAAAATAAAGTTAGTCCCTTATGGTTTTGTTAAAAAAATCGAGAAAATCACCCCCTAATTAGTATGTTAAATGAACTTAATCGTTACGACTTCACAAGTTTCTTGATTCGTGTATATATTGTTTATATGATCTGTAAGTTTCATCGGTTCAAAGTGTATGTATTGTTCAAAGTCCTTATTTTTGAAAGGGCTGTAGTTAAAAGGGGTTGAACGAGTCACTGATCACGAATGTATGCAAATTTCGAAACACCAAATCTTAATCAATTTTTGTCTAACAGAAAAACAAAAAAATACATGATATTCAGAAAAGCAAATCTGACTTTTTTTGTTTTTTGAGATTTTTGGTATCTCTAACAATTTTTAAGTTATTATGAAAAAAAGCATATTTTTCAAAATTTAAATTTTTAAAAATTTTTATTTGAAACCAAATTTTTTCAAAAATAAGCACTTTAAATCGATGAAGCTTACATATCACATAAACACAACATAAGTAAAATAATTTGTGGAGCGGTAACGATTAATTTAATTTAAGTTGCTAATTAGGGGGTGGTCTTCCCGATTTTTTTTTTTTTGCAAAAACAAAAGGGACCAACTTTATTTTGAGCGTAACTTGCTTAAATTTAAAGCTGGAAACTTTTTGTGAAAACAGAAATAAAGCTTTTTTTAAAAACTTAAAAAAGTTATAATGGGTTTTTCCCAAAAAGTGCTTAATTTTTTGGATATTTTACGTCGAAATATTCTATTTGAAATTTGGTGAATATGAATCTATTTTTCATTGGCTATAACTCTGGTTCTGCGAGATCCAGAGACCTAACGCGTACACCATTTTTTTTACTTTTTTATAGGCTATATTTTTGCTAAGAACGTTTTTTTTTGACAAAATACTAACTTTTTGAGTTATTTGCGAAAAACCGTCTAAAAATGTGGTTATTTTTTTGAAAAATGAACATATTCACTCGCAAATAACTCAAAAAGTGTTGACTTGGTGAAAAAGCTCTATAGAACAACAGTTACTTAAAATTAGTCAGTTTACCCATTTCCGGACTTATTTTGGACATATATTTTTTCACTTCCAAGGCAAAAGCACACATCGGCACAATATCACTTTTTTTCTTTGAGATGTAAGCTATACGTAGGCCAAATTTCATGTCAATCCAAGCGGTTCTTTAAAATTTAGAGCAAAAACCGTGAAAGAATGGACTATATTTTGCAATGTGTTTTGAATGATAGTTTTTCAACCAATGACAGATCAAAATGGAGGATGGAAGGACATAACAAAACTGTTATCTCAATCACTTAACCAATATTTTCAGAATTTGTGGTTTTTCATGATGTGATGTGGTAATAGAATTCCAATGCTTCACCTTGGGTATTATAAGTCATTACCTTCTTGATGTCCAGAATTTTTTTTCATGAATTGGAACGGGTTCTTTATACGCCTTACTAGTGGACAAAGGTGGACTGTTCTTATGTTCTTTGAGCAATTTAAAATTATGGGAGTGTAAACCATCTATATACTCCAACGTTTTAACATACCCCGGATTTGAACTGTCATACAGAAACTCACTGTAGTTTGACACAGCAAATGCTTCTTTGTTGGAACTAGTTTCTCGGGAGCTACACGTTTTTTTATAGTAATTAGGCAACCAGTTCCTAAAATCAGTAATATCACTGTATCGGTTTTGCTTCACAGTAAATGGTTGCCTTGTTCTGGAAGTCCTTATCAAGTCCTCGTATTTTGGAGTATAAATTCGAGCATGTTTTCTGAAATTCCGTTTTGCACAACCACAATCCCGGTCACAAGGCAAGAACGAATGGCATCTTATTGGAAAATAATGATATATTATATATACCACTATTTTATTCTTAAGGTGAAAACCCGTACAAGTCCCGGACATGTACGGTTTTCTACTCACGCACGACTACAATCAGCTGTGATACGTTAACGGCTAAGTTTGTAGTACGGTTTTTAGGCCCAATCGAGCAAGGGACAAATTTTAAACAAAATGGCTATTTTATTTTAAAATGTCAAATTTTGGACTTTTTTCGGTTTTCGAACTCATCGATTCAATTATCGAAAAGCGTGTAATATCAGTCACAGAGAAAGAAAAGACGAACAGGCTGAATTCAGATGAAACCGTCAAATAAACGATGACGTATTATATAGAATATAATAGATAGTTCCGTGTATAGACCAGTGCGGATCTGTTTTGAGGTGAATGTGAGAGGTGGTATTCGGATTTTTGCAGATAAAGTTAGGTTACAACGTCAATAATTATAATTGACTTATGCTCCTTCTCAAATATGCCTGGAACATTAATAAAAAAATTAAAATATTTAAAATTTTCTAAAAATATTGATTTTTTCTATTTTCATTGCTTAAAACTTTAAAACGATTCATTTTGGAACAAAGTCGTAGAGAAAGAAAAAAAAGATAATTAAATTTTGTATAATATACGAGAGGCTTAGAATGTCTTAAAATATTACCCTTTCTGCAAAATAGCAATAAACAGAAAATAAGCAGGCAAAAAAGCTGTTTTTATTCAATGTTTTTCAACCACTTTGGTTGCACTTAAAACCTTCATAATTCATATAAAGCGGTTCTCTACCTATCTAATACACTTTACAGAATTAAAATCGGATTGTTTAAGCGGCCTTAGCACTGTTTTAAAGTTATAAACAATTTTTTGGCTTATAAACAAATACAGTGAGGACGTTTGAGTTGGAATTAATTCATTTTCTTGAGAATGGGCGACTCTGACTCTGGAGATAAATCCCGAAACAGATCGATTTTTATTTTTAAATTATAATTTTTTGGCATAAATGTCTTACTAGTGACGTCATCCATCTGGGTGTGATGACGTAGTCTAAATATTGGAATTAATTTAATTCAATTAAATTTTTCTAATTCAAACCATGTATAAATAATTATGATAATGTTTATAATAGTGAATACAAAATTGAATACTCTTTGGATTGAACTATCACACGGCAACTATTCTCATTTAATAAAATCATCGATTACGTCATCATGCCCAGATGGATAACGTCACTAGTAGGATATATATACCAAAAAATTAGAATTAAAAAATAAAAATCGACCTGTTTCGGGATTCATCTCCAAAGACGCCTATTCTCGAGAAAATGAATTTATAGTAGGGGAGCCCAAGCAGGGATTTTTGCAGTTACTCGAGCGCGTCAGATTATCATATGGGGAGAAACTTGGTACTCAGCATATGTACCTCTACCATATATTGGGTCTTAACACAGGGGAGTTCGTTAAGGGGGGCCCGAAAAAGACAATTTATCCTTAAAAAAACTTGAAATTGTCAGATTAAGATAACGTAAGTTAAGTACATGCAAAATAGTGTATATTTCAAAAATCTGACGATTTGAGCCGGGCGTAAGGAAATGGGTGAGTTCCAAAATTTTACAAGAAAAAAGCGAATATTTCGCGAAATGAATGACAGGTCGAAAAACTAAAACATATGTGCGCAATATTTTTTAAAAATCTACCGAATGATACCAAACACGACTTACCACGGAGAGGGATGGGGGGTAAATTTAATATTTTAAATACGAATTACGCGATATTTCGCGAATTAAATATCAGATCGAAAAACTGTAAAATACACTTATTTAATATTTTTAAAAAATCTATCGAATGGCACCAAACACGACCCCCCAAGGAGGTGGGGTGGGGGGTTACTTTAAAATCCTAAATAGGAGCCCCCATTTTTTATTGCAGATTTGGATTCCTTACGAAAAAATAAGTAACTTTTATTCGAAACATATTTTCGAATTATGCATAGATGGCGTTATAATCGGAAAAAACGATTGTTGGAAATTGAAAATTAAATTAAAAAATGGCAAGCGCCCACTAAAATGGAAAATGTTACTTAACTTTTTTTGGTTTTAGGACCTACCCTTCACAACCCAATAGGTCTCCAAAGCGCTCGAGTGACTGCACATTTAGCATACTTTGCTCCCCTACCACTATGCCAACTCAAACGTCCTTACTGCATTTGTTTATAAGCCAAAAAATTGTTTATATCTTTAAAGCAGTGCTGAGGCCGCCTAAATAATCCTATTTTAATTCTGTAAAGTGTATTAGGTAGGTAGAGAACCTCTTTAAATGTAAGAAAATTAGCAAACTTCTAAATGGTCTACTTTTTCTTCAGAAAAAGTTTTTAAAAAATTTTAACATTTTTAAAAAAATCTAGAAACAAAATAATTCTGCAAAATCTATCAGGTCGATTTTAATTAAATTTGGTGAACAATTTAATAAGTATATTGTAAGAATTTTCTAAGCGAACTACGAAAGTTCTAAGTGCAACCAAAGTGGTTGAAAAACATTGAATAAAAACAGGCTTGCTTTGCCCCTTATTTTGTATTTATTGCTATTTTGCAGAAAGGGTAATAATTTAAGACATTCTAACCAGTCGTTTATCATACAAAATCCAATTATATTTATTTTATTTCTGTACGACTGTGTTCCAAAATAAACCTTTTTAAAGTAATTTTAAAGTTTTAAAGCAAAGAAATTAAAAAAATCGATGTTTTTCGAAATTTTAAAATATTTTAATTTTTTTATTAATGTTCCGGGCATAGTTGAGAAGGAGCATAAGTCAGTTATTATTGTTAAAGTTGTCACCTAACTTTATTTGCAAAAATCCGAATGCCACCTCGCACATCCAAATATAGACGTTTTTTCACATATCCACCCTGATCTAGTAGGGGATGAACTATTTCTCCGTGGTATTCGATACGATAAACACAGAAATAATGTGTAAAATATTGGAAACTAATATGCCTTCCGGATACCTTAATAAAAAGTACAAAAAAAAACAAACAAGAGACATTCAATATATTATAGTAGGATACAAAAACCTAAATGCAATAAAGATCAACTCTTCCTATACTCTGTTCTTCTTCTTCTTCTTCCTTCTTGTATGTAGTCTTTAAAGCCTGTTTCTTCTTGAATATTAGCTTCCTAAATTGTTTAAAATATCACACCATCTTTTTCATGGTCTGCCAATACTTCTTCGTCCATTTGGTGACTTATCTCGTGCTATTCGTACTATCCTATCTTCTGCAATTCTACTAATGTGTTCGTTCCACTTATGTTTCCGTTTTGTCACCCATCCATTTATGTCTTCTACATTGCATGATCTTCTTATATTTTCGCTTCTCTCCCTATTCAACAGATTTTTTCCTGATATTCGTCGAAGTATTTTCATCTCTGTTGTTCTAGTAGTCGTCTCGTTTTAGATGTGTCAGGTCTTGTCTCCGCCGTGTATGTCAATATAAGTCCAATTGCTGCTTATGTACGCTGATGATATAGTGAATCACTGACACAATAGAGAAAATAAATACAAATCTCACAGATATTAATTTGGCAAAAAGCGGTACAAAATTTAAAATATTCTCAATCTTATGATCTCAATGAAACAAAACTTATGATAATAAATGAAGATGACAAAAAGTAGAGTAATACCCTAATAATTGTAAAGGAACAAGTAATGGAACAAGTATCTCTTTTCACACATTTGGGAAAAAATAATAAAAAAGTATAATGTCCCGGTGCAAGAAGAAAACGGCAGATGGAAAATCAGGAGAAACAACAAGGTTAATAAATTGAATGAAAATCACGATATTGTACGATTTGTGAAAAGTCAAAGACTATCGTGGGTGAAATATGTGCAGAGACAAGACGATGAAAAGACAACAAAGAAAATATTACAATGGAAGCCGATAGGAAGGCAAAAAAAAAGAAAGGTCCAGACGAGATGGTTTGATGAAGTGGAAGATGACCTGAAAACGATGAATATGAAACAATGGAGAAAAATGACACAAGGAAGGTCCGAATGGGAAAACATAGCCAGAAAGTCAAAGACCTCTCCAGGGTTATGGTGCCAAAAGGAGATGAATAATATTAGATGATACGAAAACGGACATGGCAATAAGCAATAAAATGAAAAAGGCTACTAACTTGTATTACTCATTAAAAAATACAATGTTTGAGAAGTCAGCAATATACCTACAACAAAACTAAACACAGAGTATATTATTAACAGCATAGTTAGTCCGATAATGACATATGAGGCGGAAACATGGATTGTGCAAAAGAAACATAAATAAAAAACGCATTCGAGACGAAACACGTGAAAAGAATAGCTGGAGTTACAAAGTTTGAAAATTTTAGGAATGACGATATAAGGAGAGATCTGGGGCAAAAACTGATAATGCGGAAGATCGAACACAAACAATTGAAGTGGTTTGGGCACATAATATAATGAATGGAGCAAAAGATATTGACGAAGAAGGTACATGAAGGAAAGGCACAGGAAAACATGGATGGACCAAATCCATGATAAAGGTGAAAAGGGAGACATGAATATAATACATATGAAGGACCTGGCCACCAATAGAAGTGCCTGGAAGAAATTAATGAGGCGGAACCCTACATCCGACACCCTAAAAGGCACTAAGGATTATGAGAAAGAAGAAGATTATACACATGTAATTTTTGCATAAATGAAACACAAATTTAAGAAAAGAACTTTTATAAAATCCAAGACAGATTTTGCTGTAATTGTAAAGTTTAAGTGTAGATATTTATATTGAACTTAATAGCAGTATGCTTTAAGTAGACCATGAAAGCGGACTAATAAAAATATTTTATAAAACTTTATTAGCAACGGTCTTATACCTCTCCAAGGATACAAAGATGCTCTTATAATTTTATTAAAACTTAGTAATACAAAAATTTACAAGTTTTTGTTTCGGAAACACGAAAATAAGCTTAAACAAATGCATCGTAATATAAAATAGTGAAAATTTAATTATTTTCAACGAAAACTTTTCGTTTATAAATTCGCAAAGTCTGAGCGTTCGTTCGTCGCCGCTCCTGCAATACCTATAGCAGATTAACCGCTGGATTCTTCTGTAGTTTTGTCTCCTGAATCCAAACCAGAAAACGGCATTTCGATATCTCTAACCATCTTCGAGGTAACTGACCTCAAAATGTAAAATGTGACGTCACAATCCTTTAATTATCTGCCGACACACTTAACGTCAACTGGAATCGTTGCTAGTAAGTAGGCTAATTTTAATATAAATTTGTTAAGCAAAGCATAGGTTATTACATTTGAGTTTGACACTTCGTGAACGTCAAACTAAATTTTAATTAGGTATTAATAAAATATAAATGACACTTGATATTGAATTTAATTATTATATAAAATAAATAAGATATTCAAAAATACAATTTAATTATAATTTAATAGCAATAATTTATTAACAACTTTAAAAAGGTTTGTACGAGTATATATCCTCCCCTTTAATAGGAGTACCTAATGATAAATGGACTGTTCCATTTCCAACTATTGTTGACGATTCAAAACACTTTACTTCACTGCATCAGTAAAAAGTATCTGTATTTATTTCACAATATTGAAAATTGTTATTATGAAATGTTGTTTGGAATAAAAAATTATATTCTGGTATATTCAATTACATCCTTCTAACGGAAAAAAATATTTGAACATTTTTCTCAAATTATAGATACCAACATCATTTTCATTTATAACTCTTTTATTTTTAATTTAACAAAGAACAGTTATTCTTCATAAAAAGCACTTGATGGTCAAAGATTTATGATGCAACCATCATATCAAGTATTATTAATTTTATACGAGGTATATAAAAAATATGAATTTCGATCAAGAGTAAAGTACTTTTATATTTCACAACATTTAAATTAGAATAATATAATTGCACACTAAAACATAATTTTTAATTCTAAACAACTTTTTATAATAACAGATTTTCGTATTATGAATTTAATTAGGTAAATAAACAAAATTTTCGCTATGACAGTGCTCGCATTTTCAGCTTGTTTAAAATTAAATCCAAGCAACGCAAAATACTACAGTAATTTACCATTATTAAAGTTTTTTATTAAGTAAGTAAAGAAGTACATATATGTAATAAAATAACGCCCGATTTCATAATCAACTTAAAGTGAACATTAACTAAAGTTCACTTTAACGTTGATATTTACCCGTAAGAATTGCATTGATAAAGGTACCAACTTAAAATTTAAAGTCCACATTAACTGATTATGAAACCAAGCGTAAGTCAAATAAATTAAGTAAATAAATACATAAAACAAACTTGGTTCTGTTATTTGAATGAATAAATAGTTGTTGTCTTATCAAGTTTTTTGTAAAGATTATACATAGTAAAGAATGTCCCTTATACTATACCCTTTTATACAGTTTTTACAAGCAATTTAGCTTTATTTTAAGTTTGATTAATAAGAAATAGATTTCATAACTATGTATCTCTCAAGAATAATACCGCATTTACACTTAGTCCTGTTGGACAGGGAATTGGGCAGGGAAGTGGGCAGCGTGAATGTGTAAATAGCTCACTCGCGCTGCTGCTGCTCATGCTACTGCCACTGCACGGCGCTCTCCAAAAAGTCGGTTTTCGGGATGGAGGTCAAAGAAATGGCAGCGCGAGCGCGAGTGAGTATTCACATTTAACTACACTCTCTCTCACTTGCCGCCGAGAAAGCGGAAAGTAAGTAAGTGAGCAAAACAATGCTGTCGTCACATTCCATTCTTGAGAGTCGTTCGGTAAATGAGTTGTTAAGACACTGGCAAGGAACTGATGTGAACACCTCACTCGAGTCGATGTCGTATTTCGGGCAATATTTCCGGCAGCAGCAGCAGCAGTGGCAATGGCTGAGTATAAAGCCGGTATAAAATAGCACGAATATCGACTATACGGTACGATATAAAATAATATATCTATAATAAATCTATATATCCTCCTAAGACCCTTTATAGTCCATTCGCTTAGTAATATGTCGGATTTACACTCAGTCCAGTTGGACGGGGAATTGGGCAGGAAAGTAGGCACCATGAGTGTGTAAACAGGTCACTCGCGCTGCCACTACTCATTCCGCTGCCATTTCACGGCGGTCCCTCAATTTTCGATTTTGGGGGACGGAAAACAAAGGATAGGCAAACACGAGCGCGAGTGCGTGGTCATATTCAGCCACTCTTGCTCACTTACCGCCGCCTCTTCCAAAGCAAGAGCAGGACGGTGTTATCGTTATATTGCTGTCGCCACATTCAATCCTTGGAAGCCATTCGGTAAATGAGTTGTGAGCACATTGGTGCGGACTAATGTGACCACTTCATCCGCGTCGATATTGTATGTCGGGCATTATTTCTGGCAGAGGCAGTAGCAGTGGCAAAGGTTGACTCTAAATTCGACTTTAGACATAGACCTCTCCCTCCTATTTCCGTTTCCTTCTTATCTGATCTAGGCTCGTCCATCAGACCAAAAAAACAACAGACATTTGATGAAGGCGAAGAACCAGAAACACTAAAGGTAGAAGTACTTGATTCTATATAATTGTCAAAAAACAGCAAAGCTGTTGGCCCTGAAAACGTTACGGTAGATATGTTAAAACTATTTAACCAAGAAAACATTAAGATTTTGTTTTAGCTTTTCAATCATGTACACTCAACAACTGAAATGTGAGCCAGACTTTGAAGTTATTTCTACGTATCATCCTTAGTAGAATTGAGCCATACTGAAGTTATTCCTACAGTGTATCATCTACAGTGAAATAAGCAGTACGTGTGAAGAAGATTAAGATCAAACGAAATTTGGATTTAGAGATGGGACTAGAGAACTACTTTTTGCAATGCAAAATTACATTGGCGTCAAACAGCGATGAATGATCGACAGAAGAGTGTAAAATTCTAAAGAGAGTAATAGAAATGTGTGATGTCATGTCCCCTGTATTGAAATTTATAATCGGATGCGTGTATTTTAACGTGTTGTGCACAACTTGGAATATGATGTACAAATTAATATAATACTGATAAATAAAAAAACCTACTATGGCTTAAAAACCTACGACAATCGACGAATATGACCTCCATAGAACTATTCAGGGCGGCTGAAAATAGGATTAAATGGGCAAATGTAATGGCCAACGTCCTTAAGAATACGACAGCGTAACAAGAAGAAGATAAATAAAAGCCTGGTGGTCATGTCAAAGAATTGATCGGTATATGGAGAGTCGAAAAATTGTTCAGAATATCTCAAGACATAAAGAGTCTTGCAGTGTTAATCGCCAACGTCAAAAGTACTTGATAAGACGGACGGGGTCGAGTTCGCTCCCAATGGTAAGAATTTTACCTGAACTAAAAAAGGTAGAGTCCGAATTGGCTCCCATAGACAAAATTTATTTTACCTAAACATGTCGAAAATATCACCCAGCGTTGTCACTTCTTTCAAATTTTCTCTTTTTGTTAGAAACAGGTACCTTCCTAGAAATATCTATGGGAAAGGAGGAAGACCTAACCCTTCGGTCCTAACTTAACTTTCGGGTATTAAAGTGTAGAGCGCAAACCGGCCGATTTCAGGTAAGAGCGCAAAACGGTCGAGCGCATACCGGCCGACACAGATAATTTGTGTTAAAATTTCCACATATGCCAATGTTGAACTAAAACAAACTCTAAAAGTATTTGTCTAAAAGTATAATTTTCCTATAAAAAGTCTATATCACTATGTAAATTTCCTAAGCAGTATAAATATTACACGATTTGGCAACAATGTCTAAGGTTTCCGCGATTATATAAGAGCCTACCCGCATTCATGCGGGAGCCAATTCGTACCCTTCTAAAATATACCTGAACGAAGCGGAGCGAACTCGACTTCACCCGATGAGGGACGACAGGTCAAGAAGAATCATGTCCACATAGTTCTCTGATGTAATATGTCCAATTTAAAACCTAACCAAACTGACATGAATGTATATTTATTTGAGCAACCTGCGGTATAAACATATTAGACGGAGAAATTAGAGTAATATGCATCTTTGAGCACTCCACTCCTTCCATTACCAGAAATATACCTTTCTATAATCACCCATTGTTCCAGAATACGACGATATGTAGGTACACTACCTTTATGGATCTCTTTTCCACCTTTCGACCATGTGTGTCCTAGATTTTATACAGGTTATAATAGTCAATTACTTTTTATACGGACTTTTTATATTTTTGAATAACATAGTTTTCCAAGTATAAAACTTTCTTACAAAATTTTAATTAGATTCAAAATTAAAATTTCTGAATTTATAGTACAATACAATGGAAAGTGCCCAACCTACTTTCAAAGTATTCTTTTTTATGTTTATAATCCCCTAGAGGCAAAATTACAAACAACTTTCTCTTTATTCCCTTGCGGTAGTAGATCTTCTTCTCTGATTTGAAATTATTATTTCGGCCCGATTCGCCGGCTTTATTTTAAATCTTTATGGAAATCCTACTGTTTTCCAATTGTATTTATTTCCATATTTATATAAGTACTATATCTGAAGTTTACAGATATTTCAAAGGAGACTATTTTGCTGATTACCTCCAATATTTCCAGTTTATAAAATAAATTTACATAAACCTCGTGCTGATTGCGGTTATATTTTACACCCGCGTTCGACGGGACGTGCATATTTTTCTCTAAAAGAAACGTGAATATTTTAGATACGAATTTATTACTAAGGAGTAATTCGCAATCCAAATTATAACAAATTTTTAGTTTTCACAGTAACATACAAAATTTTTACAACATTCCGGGTATAGTAAATTCACTGTGAGCACTAAGTATTAATATAGTAGTCCTGTCGCCAGGGGGTTACAACGGCCTCCTTAATTCAGATGGACTTACCCAAGTTTTTTTTATGTATTTTGACCCGTAGAATACGAATTTTTTGGGTAACAGTTGATCCGGATGTCGATAAGATTGTTATAAATAAAGAAATTGAAGAATTACATAGCAGCGATTTTTCGCAAAACAAAACATTTTTTTTATATTTTTTGGGTGATTCTCAGCAGAAGATGGTCTTACAAGGTTTTTCGTAGGACGCATAGTTTTTGAAATAAACGCGGTTGAACTTTCAAAAAATCGAAAAAGTGCAATTTTTGAAACGGAATATAAATGTGATATATAATACGGAATATATAATAACTTTTGATTAAAAAATAAAATAGCAATTCTTCTTACTGCATTTGAAAGTTCAAGTCAAATTCTATCGGTTTTGATTATTTGCATTGCTAAAAATTAAGTTTTTATTTGTTAAACAAAGCTATAAACACATAGTGTTTCCCAGGCCCAATGCATGCGTTTTAATGGACGTAATATACGTAGAAATTCTGTAGGCGCGCCTACTCGTTTGATTTCAAATTAGAAATGCATTGAAAACATCATTCAATCACTATGTGTTTATAGCTTTGTTTAACAATAAAAGAATTAATTTTTAGCAATGAAAATAATCAAAACCGATAGAATTTTACTTGAACTTTCAAATGCGGTAAGCAGAATTGCTATTTTATTTGTCAATCAAAAGTTATTCGGGTTCAAAAATTGCAATTTTTCGATTTTTTGAAAGTTCAACCGCGTTTATGTCGAAAACTATGCATCCTACGAAAAAACTTGTAAAATAGTTTTTTGCTTAGAATGACCCAAAGAATACAAAAACATGTTTTGTTTTGCGAAAAATCGCTGTTATGTGATTCCTCAAGTTCTTTGTTTATAACAATCTTATCGACATCCGGATCGACTGTTACCCAGAAAATTCGTATTCTACGGGTCAAAATACATAAATAAAACTTGGGTAAGTCCATCTGAATTAAGGAGGCCGTTGTACCCCTACTGGCGACAGGACTATAGGTACACTCTGGCGACGCGGAGATGATATTTTGTGTATGTTTTATGTGTGGTTTACAAAACCAACAGATTTTTTTTAAAATTTGGAATATTCATCTGTCCTTTTATTACAAATTATAACTACTTAAACTAAGAACAATAGGTAAATTATTTGACAGAAATTGAGTTATCACAAACAGCCAATTGAGCTGCAGCCAACAAAGTTAAGATTCCTGTGATGGTAGCCAACCTCCGATAGGAGACGGTACTGCAAAAAGAAGAAGGGTTATCACAGATTATTCTAATCTTCTTGCTAGGTCCATTATTTTGAATATTTTCAAGCGTCGTACAATCCGACAAGTGAGTGCTGGCGGGTTGCGCGTAGAACAGATTGAAAATTGGAAGGGATTTCTTATTTCTATTGCTGTTAGCTAGGCGTTCACATCGTACTGAATAATATCTACTAACGTAATTTTCAGTTCCCAACTAAATTTTTTAAACTACAACCACGCATTTGTGACACCCGCGATTAAGCTCACCCGCCAGCTCTCGCTTGTCGGATTGTACATCACTATGATGATCAGTGATGTTGCTGGCTAACTAAACTTCTGGACAGAATTAACGCACCACTTTAATAATTAATCTAAATATTTACAATATGAACACAAAATAAAACTAAGTTACATTGAAATAATAATAAACACCTACAAATAAGTCCAACATGACTTTATCATGACCTTAATTTGCTTTATTGTGTCGTTAAAAAATTATTTTTGCCGGAAATGTGTAAATAAGCTAGCATAACTCCAAACTGCAAAAAGAAAAAAAATCAGTAAAGTAACACAATAAAATGCATCCTGGTCAACACTAATACCGTGTAGGCCCTCCTCTACTTCTTACGACTGCATTTATGCGTCGAGGCATGCTTGACATCAAATGTTCAACAAAAGCTTGCGAAATATTCTCCCACTCTTCAATAACGGCTTCAATGAGTTGGTTGTGATTGGCAATAGGGGGTCTACGACTTCGAATCTTTTTTAGAGATAGTCCCATAGATGCTATATAGGATTCATATCCGGACTGTTAGGTGGCCACTCAAATAATGGAATATCAACATCATTTAGGTAGCCAATAACCTGTCGAGACACATGAGGACAAGCGTTGTCTTGCAAGAATAAAAAATTAGGTGCAAGAAACGGAGCAAAAGGCATTACATATTCGACAATAATGTTGTCTAAGTAATAATAGGTATTCATAGACCTCGTACGTAAGGAGACCAACTCCGTACGAGCTTCAAAACAAATTTCCCTCCAAAACAGTTTGGAGCCACCACCAAAACGTACTTCAGAAGAGACATTGCAGCTGGCAAACCTTTCTCCTCGCCTTCGCCAGACACGATCACGACCATCTAAAGCTTTTAGGCTTACTCTAGTCTCATCGGAGAAAAGAACTCGTTTCCAATCATCGATGGTCCAATTTTGATGCAATCTTGCAAAATTCAATCTCTGAACCCTGTGTTCTCTGGTAAGCAAGAGTTTTTTGGCCAGTTTCTGTTGCTCAATTCTGCTTTATGTAAACGTCTTCTAACTGTTCGAGAGGATATCGCGACATTTCGAACATATTCTAGTTCATTTTTTAGCAAATTGCTGGTCTGTCTCCTATCTCTGAGGGCACGTTGCTCAAAAAACGTTCGCCCTTGCCCTGGTCTTCGATGGTACGACCCTGTTTCATTATAGAGCTCACCTTGCCTCTGATGCTGGAATGATGTCTTCCTAACAAACCTGCAATGTATCGCATTTAATATTTTTCATCTAGGAGAGTCGATGATCGCACTGCCTACTCCATCGACAAATTTCTTTGGCGGTTCATTTTTTTATTTGATTTTTATGCAAATGAAATGCCAAACATGCATCTGATAAAAAATATCACAAAAAAAGCTTGTTTCTCACAAGCACTTTGCTTTAATGGGCACTTTTTATGAAAAGTTTAACTCACTTTTAGTCTAAAATGAAGTTTAATACAAATTATTGTTAAGCTTCGGATGACAAAGCGGGGGAAATTGTGACCCCAGCGTATGTTTTTCTTTAATAAATTCAAAAGTATTTTCAATTTTTAACTCATTATTTTTTTATTTGACTTTAACCCTTAACTACAGACATCCGGTATTTTTTACCGGCGGGCATTCCCAAAATGTGGATTTCGTGGTAACCTCACAACTTACAAGTTCATGTGTCTCTGTACCTCTCGGGCAGTTTGTATAACAATGCTAGTCAAAGCGTGTATTGTGTATTGTCAATATTTTCTTTTCTGGTACACATCAAAAATCTTAACCGGTAAAAATTACCGGATGTCTGTGTTAAGGGAGTATTTTTATATGAGTACTATATTTGTAAATCTGAAACATTATTTTTTTGTGTTTTTGGGGAAAAAGTAAAGACATGGACTGTGGAAGACATCCTGGACCTTCAATGAAGGTTAAATTTGAAGATAAAAATTTTGAGGCCACTTTGCAAAAATGGAATTGCCATTTGATTTTATTACAATTTTACCCCTTGCAGATTTTTTTTCATGGATGTATAAATTTTCGTGGATGCTATTTTATATTTCCTTTGTGATTCTATGTTACGTTTATTTGTTAAAAAAAGTTTAAATTTTTGTCCATAGCATTTATGGCCGTTTGTTTCAATAGACCAAAAATGTTACCAAAATTCAGGTTTAATAGATTATTCTTCAAAAATCTTGTATTATATTATTAAAATCACTCATTTTACCATTTTTCCCATATCTAGAGACTCCATAAAAACACATAATGCAAAACGTTTTTGTTTTTTATTATTAACTTTATATTTTGACTCTATTTTCTAATGACCGGTAAAAAATACCGGGAGTCTGTAGTTACGTGATAATATTGGGATGTCTGTAGTTAAGGGTTAATATCATTCTAGATATCTTCATATTTTGAAATAAAAAAAATTCCCTATATTTTACGAATAAAAAATATATTCTCTATTTGATGTTTAGTAAAATACTGTCTATTATGTGTAATTCCAAGTAGTTTTACGCTAATGACGTCGACTTTGCAAAGTAACAAGACACTTACTCAACATACACACTACACATGACACTAATACTCATGTTGTGACTGGCTGAATGACAAAAAGTCCATGCCATAAAAAATAAAAAATTAAAAAAAAAACTTCATTTTTTTGTTGTCGTTTTGGACATTTTTGACCTGGGGTCATTTTCCCCCCTTGGTCATCCGTGTAACAAAAAAAGGTTGGTCATCGGAAGGTTACAAGACTATGATTAGCTTACATAACAACTGTCACTGTCAAAAAAGTTCCATAGGCAACTTGTACAGTAAATTATCGATAAATAAAGATTATTGAGAAAAATATGAGTGGTACCTTAATTTTGTCCAGGAGTTTAGTTTGAATTAGGTTCTAGTCTGTTGGAATATTTTTTGTAATATTCTGTTATTACTGTTTTTATGGGTGGCACATTGAGGTCTTGCTGTATCACAAAGTTTAGCACGAATCAAGGGGCATCCAGAATTGTTCTAAGGACTTACATTTCTCGGAATTTTATTTCTAGTTTTTTTCTTCTTGTGAAAATATTCTTTTGCCAAAATCTTTTATCATGGTAGATTTCTAGGTAATTGACAGTATCGGTTTGTGGGTTTGTGGAACCTGTGTTCCATTCAGAGCTACATATGGAAATGTTTGTTTTTTCATGGTGAATATTACTTGGGTGGATTTACCCTCATTATTCTTTATACTCCATTTATTAAGCCATCTTTGGATATTGTTAAGGTCTTTTTAAAGGGTCCTGGAGCTGTGATTGGATCATGGTGAGAGGCTAGTACAGCGGTGTCATCATCAAAAATTGCACGCGTTGTTCTGTTACTTTTCGCTAGATCAGCAGTGTAGAGCATGTAAAATATCGGTCCAAAGACACTTCCTTGTAGTACTCCGACTGTTATTAGTCTTACCAATTCATAGGCATATTTATTCATTATCCTTTTTGACTAGGAAATTTATTTTTTTAGGATTTGATAGAAAGGATGGGGAAGGTTTTTTTAACAGGATACCAGCATGCCATACCTTATCGACGGTCTGACCAATGTCCAGGAATGCAGCAGAACAATATCTTTTATTTTCTAGGTCACTTTTGATGTGTTTTCCTAGTCTATGTACTTGTTCTGTCGTTCCGTGTTGTGTTCTAAAGCCAAATTAGATTTGGAGAATTAGTTTTCGTTCTATGACTGACGATAATTGTTTAAAGAAAAGTTTAAACTTAAAAAGATATTTCAATGGAGAATATTTGGCTGATTTCTTCCAATATTTCCAGTTTATAAATTAAATTTACATAAACCTCGTGCTGATTGCGGTTATATTTTACACCCGCGTTCGGCGGGACGTGCATATTTTTCTCTAAAAGAAACGTGAATATTTTAGATACGAATTTATTACTAAGGAGGAATTCGCAATCCAAATTATAACAAATTTTTAGTTTCCACAGTAACATACGAAATTTTTACAACTTCCGGGTTTAGTAAATCCGCTGGGAGGAGACGATACTCTGGCGGGGGACGAGCTTATTTGTATGCTTTATGTGGAATTTAAAAAATTAAATTAAAAGTTTCTTTAAATACTCTATATGGTAGAAAATGTCTGATATAATAGATAAATATAGTTTAAATATAGAAAAATGCGAAAAGATTTTAAGGCTAATAGCCGAAGTGTAACGTCAAGATTGTCGTAGTTTTATTATCACTTTGTAAACAAAGGTTTAAAAGCCAGACTTTGCCCAATCTCAAGCCATTTTAAGTCCTATAAACTTGAAATTTTGGACACATAACCATGGACTATTTTTCCCCATTATACCATGTTTGATTTTACTGAAGCGACCCTTATTCTTATCCTATTCATAGTTTTCCTTGTTTTAAAGTCTAGAGACTGACTGGTCCATAGAACGTGGGGAAGAGAGAAATACGCCGCTTTCGTGGTGTTCGAGCTTTGTATAGGGCATGCCGCTCGTCATGCAGATCGTCCGCAATCTGTTTAGTTTTCTCTATGTGCTCTGCAGCGCCTCTACCTGTTGAGGGTCCTGCAAAACCCACTGTTTTATATAGATTTGAGAGTCGCGTTGTTTTCATGCACCCGGTAACTATCCTGCATGTCTCATTCAGCGCAAGATCAACTTGTTTGGTGTGGGCAGATCTGCCCCAAACGAAGATACATATTCAGCAGTGGAGAAACACAATGCCTGAGCCCTTGTCCTTAGGTGCCAGCACATGCACCCCAATTATTTCTTGTTAGCTTTCTGAGTATGCTGTTCCTAGTTGTCACTTTCCCTCTCGTTTTTATGCAATGTTTTATGTAGGTGAGAGATCGGCCCCGAGTTACTCCAAGATATATAGGTTGGTCTGTGTCTTCTAAAATATTACCAATTCACGCAATTTGGAGTTCTGAAAATGTAATGTATCTAATACGTTATATCTAAATCTCATTAAATACCAATATGGGATCTGAATGACTTTTTCTTTGAGATAGAAACATAAAGAAATAAATATTCGTATTTATCGAGGCGTAACACCCCTCTTCTAACAGAGAGCCAAATCGACAAAATTGTAACATTAGTACAAAAACAATAAGATTTTAGGTAGGAAAGATAGCCTTATTTATAATGAGCCAGGCTAAAAAAAAGAAATAAACAAAGAGTCGTATTTTTTTTTCAATCACAATTAGGGATTGCAATCCAGCAGCATTTTTAATCCAGCTGAATGTTTGCAAGATTGGTCTGAATCCAGCTGGATCCAGCGCGGCTCCAGCAAAATGTGGAATCAAAATAAAAACCTGATTTTAATATTTTTTTTGTCTGTAAGCTAAATTTCTAAACAACATAAACATTAATTATTTAGTTTTTTGAAAGTGATACCTTAAAAACATATGCCTTACCTACTTCGCACAGAACTGCACATATTGCCAGTAGCGGAGGAAGCCCTTCCGGCCTCTGTGCTGGTCGGTTTTAAAGTCATTAAAAATGGTCATAGACCATTGACAAACGATCGCCTTTCACTCTTTCGGTCTCATAAACCGCCATTTCTTTTTCCAAAATCTTTTCGTAATCTTTTTGAGAACCAGTTTTTTGGCTATAAATGGTTTCCCTTTCTCGTTCCAATTCAATCTCAGGTTCTAGTTCCAAAGTAAAATTCACGGGCTCCGGATTAGTTAGCCCATCTTCTTCCATTATCTCTTGCACTGATTCCACAGTTACTTGTATATTTATACGAATCAACTAATTTTTCATCTCTTGTCGCATTGCATTCTTTTTCGGCATGGGAAATAACCAGGATTGTTTAGACTTTTGTCATACTTTTTTTGATTTTGTCAATACACTAATGTACCTGTAATCTCAGAGAGGCGCCGTTCCGTGAAAATGTTGCGTAGTACTTCCAGTAGATCGGCATTAAGAGGAAACAGTAACGATCAACAGGTAGCAAAAGCGCGTTCCAAGATTGCGGCTGTAATTTTGAATATTTTTTAGAGATATTTGGCACACGTATTCGTATTATAATAAAGAATGGCGGTACAGAGCCCAATTTGAAAAATATATTAATATGTGGAAATTACTCTGTAATTAAATACAATATTAAAAAAACGAGTCTGTACCGCCATTAAGAAGAACAAAAAAATACACTTTCTTCAAATAAACTTTTTTATCCGATGCCTAGATTTTGTGTCATTTTGGAACTACTAAAATTTTTTTATTTCATTAGTAGTTTCAAAATGACACAAAATCTAGGCATCGGATAAAAAAGTTTATTTGAAGAAAGTGTATTTTTTTGTTCTTCTTAATGGCGGTACAGGCTCGTTTTTATACTGTATTTAATTACAGAGTAATTTCCACATATTAATATATTTTTCAAATTGGGCTCTGTACCGCCATTCTTTATTATAATACGTGTACCAAATATCTCGAAAAAATATTCAAAATTACAGCCGCAATCTTGGAACGCGTTTTCGCTACCTGTTGATCGCTACTGTTTCACCTTAAGGCTAGAGTCCTGGCTATTTGTTTTGTCTAAGACAAATTTCATGGTTGTGTCGGCCGTTAACAAAGTGGACTCTATTCTGCAAAGAGCTTCTACAGCTGGTTAAAAGTGGCGATTAACTCATTGATTATTGACCACTCGCCAGCAGAGAATTTTATCGCAGAATCAATGTATATTCAACGCTTTATCGATGCAAACTTTTAAGCTATAGAAACTTTCCAGCATACTGAGCTACTGCCAGCGTGACAAGTTGCCGACTCACGGCTTTGAATAAAGAGGCTAATGAAGACATTAAGTAACTTATTTTGAATTTGACACGTTTGCGGATCCGCGCTGCTGAATCCAGCACAGTTTGCTGGATCCAGCATATGAAAAAAAGCGCTGGATCCAGCTGGATTGCTGGATGCTGGATCCAGCAATTGCAATCTCTAATCACAATGTTGAAACATTGAATTCTGGGAGTAAGGGCATTTTGCCCATATCTTAACGGGGGGAGGGGAACTCTCTTCTTCTCTTCTTTTACTTGTTGTACATCTATCGATCTGTTAATTCCGACGTTAAAGTATTTCTTGAGAGGTAGACTGCGAGCTATCTCCATATCTTTTTTGTGATATCCCCGGTGGACGTTTACCTGCTGGTTTTCCTTCTAGCGCAATTCTTGGTAGTCTGTACTCCTCCATTCTTTTAACTTGACTGAACTTCGTCTTTAAAATTTATTTATAGTGGAAAGTATATTTTTCCACTATCGACATTGAAAAGTGACGGCATAATGTTCATATGTTTTTTTAGGTTCTTCTATTTTTTGGTTATAGAGTTTAATGATTCCTAAAATATGTAATTAGCCATTTTTTCCTATACGGCTCTTAGGGTAAGAACATGCCGAAGATACATGGATGTGCGTGCAAGGTGTAGGTCGCGATCGCGGTCTCTACATCGATGTCAAAACAAACCTTCATTTTCTTATGAGATCGCACATACCGAGGATGTGTCATCCGTTCACTCTTGCGACCTATCATCGCAGTTTACAGTGATGTCGATGCCAAAACACAATATGTAGTTTGTTTTACATCGCGATCGAACTGCTAATCTCGTGGTAAATTAAAGTTTATTACGTGACATTCGCCGGAGATACGGCTGCGGTATTTATTCATTTCTTGTTGTAATCAGGTTGCTACAAGTTTTTATTATATTATGGAAACCGCAAAGAACACTGAAAGAAAGGTATCTTCGGTATGCTCTGCCCGTCATCGATGTAAACCTCGACCGCGATCGCGATCTACACCGCGCTCATCCATGTATCCTCGGCATGTTCGTACCCTAAGGGATCTATTAGTCTAGGTAACTGGTGGCGCAACTAGTGGCGCAACTAGTGGGCCCACCAAATTGTAAGCACAGGAAACTGGTGGCCGAGAATAGCCATCAGCAAAAATAATAAAATGAATTGGAATTGGAAAAATAATCAAATGCAATTGGAAACTTGTTTGTTATAAATTTTACGAAAAAAAGTTATTCTTCATAAAATGCTATAATAGTATAAAATATAAGATGCAACCATCATATTCAAATTTTGTGAATTTTATACGAGGTATGTCAAAAAATATGAATTTCGCTCAAGAGTAAAGTATCCTTATATTAAACAATATCGAAAAATGTTTTATAAAAAGTTGTTCGGAATTAAAAGCTATGTTTGAATATGCAATTAAATTTTTCTAATTGAAATATTGTGAACTCTAAAGGTACTTTACTCTTGGACGAAATTCATATTTTTTAACATACTTCGTATAGAATTGATAAAAGTTTATAGATTATGATTGCATCTTAGATTTTAGACCATATAAAGCTTTTTGTAAAAAATAACTTTTTTCTTAAAATTAATAATAAAATACTTATAGATATTTGTAATAAAATGATGTTGGGTATCCGTAATTTAAAAAAATTGCATTTTTTTTCAATTAGAATGATGTAATAAAATTAATGCGTCCCAAAACATAGTTTTTTTTAATTCTTAACATCTTTTCATAATAACAATTTTCGATGTTGTGAAATTTAAAGGTACTTTACATACAATTTTTTTGGCATACCTCGTATAACATAGACTATGCAGAGCATTTTATAAAGAATATTTTTTTTCGTAAAATTGATAAGAAAAAAGTTTCCCATATGGTTCCAAGTTACACAGAGATACTGTACCTATATATAAAAGCTCAATTTTTTTTAAATTTTCCAATTAACGTCACATTCGGATTCAGCATAATCAAAAACAAAATAGAAACATTTTTGATCAAGGTAAAGTGATGAATTCACCGATATTTCTAAAATATAAAAAGAGCTTTTATTGTTTAAACAATGAATAAACAATTAGCGGCTAAATCTGCGAGAAGAACTTTTTAATATAGCATATTTATAAATCAACCAAAAAGGTTTTAGAAAAATATACGCTTGTTAATAGAAAATATAGAAGTTATTAGAAAAGAAATACGAAGCACTCGATTACAATACAAATGAACTAGTGGTGGCCGACACCAGTTGCTCAGTCTAATATAACATAATGCCCCGGCTTGGTGGCGCCACCAGGCCCGGTTACCCGGCTGGTGGACTGGTTCGGCCACCAGATCGACAACAATTTCTGGTGGCGCAACCAGTTGCCGTATTCTAATAGGTCTCATTTACTTAAATGCCCCGTGACGTCATGAGTCACTGGTGGAGCAACTTGGTGGCGTCACCAGTTACCTAATATAATAGCGGCCTAAGTCTATAAAGTGGAGATGCGCCCTATGGTGCATTACTACTATCGGATGAAACATTATCAGCTACACGATAACGTTAAAAATCCTAATAATGTTTACTTATTATTTAAATATATTATAGTATATTAAGTATGGACAACGGTAAGGGTTTTATACCGATCGAAGACAATTGTTTGGAGGAGGAGCGGGGCGACGACTCCAATTATTGTCTGAGATCGGTTACCCTTAACGTTCGACATGCTTATAGCGTTTTTTGCACCATTGATACCATTATAAATTATAAAATTAAACATTTTCGTCATATTGACTAGTTTCATTCATTTTATCAAGATAGATACTTTGGTTGTTAGGTAGTAACTAGGGTGCATAAGAATAATGGAGAATTGAGTTTTTATTTAGTTGTCAATAATTTTAGGTACAATTTTGATTATTATAAATTAAAATATGAGCGAAAGTGAATTTGAAGAAATTGAACGGGCTTGGGAAGAAGGGTGTTCCGCAATTGTTCCCGAAAAATCCAAAATCCGTTATCAAAATACCTACCAAAGTTTTAAAAATGGTGCGAAGGCAAGAATTTAAGAATCGAAGAAAATACTCTATTGGCATATTTCGTTCAAAGACATATGCAGTTGAAAGCTCCTGGAAGCCTCTAGGCAGAATATTCAATGATTAAATCCACCGTTTTTCTTTATGATGGCATTGATATTTTCAAGTTTTCAACTTTGATCGCGTATTTGAAGAGAAAAAATGTTGGCTATAGGCCTAATAAAGCGAGCATTTTTACACGGGAGCAATTTGAAAAATTTCTGATGGAAGCACCGGATGAAGAATTTCTAGTTCACAAGGTAATATAAGCTAGTTTAGGAAAAAGAAATACTCTAATGAAGATTTTTTCATAATTTGTAGGTCGCAATGATATTGGGAATATCTGGTGCCTGTAGAAGAGAAGAATTATATAATATTACTATGAATGACATCCAACAAACCGATGGTTTAATGATTGCAAAAGTGCCCAATACAAAAACGAACATCCAGCGTACTTTTACAGTCGTTAATAAACCAGACGATAAAATTCCATATTTAGAAATTCTGCAAAAATAAATTAAAATTAAGAGATTTTTTAATTCGACGGTAAGTGAATTACTTACCGTCGAGTTGGAGTACTTACCGTTGAGTTGGATTACTTACTGTCGAGTTGCTAGTAAATGTCACCTACTGACGTAAAATCTGTCACGGTAAACAGTCAAAAATGATCAATCGTGCAAAAAAGAAGTTTTTGTTGTTATAATTATTATTTTTAGATGGTTGCAATACTATCCTAAATATTTTATAAATGCTCGAATATCTTAGGTTATCATAAAGTTTATAGACCTAGATCCCACGTACCAAAAATAAGTTATTACATACTAGAAAGCTGAAAATTTTGGGCTTAACAGGTTACAGGTTTCGAAGGGCAGACTACGAAAACGTCCGACATATTTTGTCGGACAGAACTTCCAATTGATTTGTTACTCTTTCATTAAACTCTCATAAAAAAATTAGACTGCTGTTTATTATCAATATAAATCCTCTCATTTTACATGTTCTACCTATCGGACTTATTAAAATGCAAAACAATATTTTTTGTCGGACACACATTTTTTCATATTTTATATAAAGTTTGCAATTAACTAAACTTAAAACCAACCTGCTAGTTTTCACAATCATAAACTTGTCAGGATGACGCTTTCTACAATTATTAATATCACGTTCCACAATTAAAACTATTCCAGTGTTCCCGTACATCAAAGTTTGTCTGAATAGACACCCTTAAGCTACAAACAAATTTTTAGCTGGCTATTAGTCAACTTTTTTTTGGTACGAGGGATCTAGTCCTGTTATTATCAAACTGTATTTAAATCACAAAACTTACCCTTAACCATATTACATCTTAACGATCTCTCTCTCTCTCTCTCTCTCTCTCTCTCTCTCTCTCTCTCTCTCTCTCTCTCTCTCTCTCTCTCTCTCTCTCTCTCTCATTCTTTACTCGGGGATATTGCCGTATAATATACTGGAAAGTTGGTTCAATTCCAAGAGCCTTTTCTGGTCATTGAGTAATTTTTGAGCATTCCAAATCCATATTTATTAACGTTCAATAAATTTTACCCTTACAGCTTAAATGTAACTTACTCCATAATGTGTCTTTGTATGCTATTAAAGTACATTTGAGAAATACTCACTGAATCTATAATGGCGATTTCTAACCTCACAGTCGTAAAACAGATGATTTAACCAGTAGTTTATAATTCATGGCATAAGTAGTGGAAAAAACTCAGATAATAAATACATATTTATTATTTTTTCGTATTAAACCTTGGTGTAAAGGGTCTTAAATTAATATTACACTCAAATATGCTCTACACCTGCACATAAAATAAACTTTAAGGAAAGCATTATAATAATTATTTCGAGGAACCTTTTTGCCCCTTTCGAGGAAGTTGATATAGATCACACATTGTGAATCCAAGAAAATGGTGGCTATCACCTTTACGGCCGATTGGACAGCGGCCTTCGCCCTCTTCGGAGCACGTTACTAGGAGCACATTGGACTTTGCTGTGTACCAGTGGAATCATGTTTCGTCCACGGTTATGAAACAACGTAAAAACTCATTTGGATTGCGCATAAACAGCCTCAGACACTGCGTTGAATATTGTCCGGAATGAAAAAACTCGGCATCAATCGCGCCGACAGCTTTCTTATGCCCAAAATGTCTTGCAAGATATGACATACGCGATCTTTTGAGAAGCCTAATGCCTCAGTTATCTCGTTTACCTTCAGTCAGCGATCTGTCAGTACGAAATAGTGAATTTTTTGCACATTATCCTCCGTGGTAGCCGTTTTCGAGGCACATGGGTATGACTTATCAAAAACCGACGTCCGACCATGTTGAAGGTGTCAAATGAGAGCCTATAACCCAGAGATGAGACTAAAGTTGATAAATTTAACCTCAGACTTTCAGCCGGAAGTAATGTTCTGAAGTAACCGAAATATTACAAGCGATAAGAACACAAATATATCCTTTCGGTTTCTTTATCCTTTCCAGTTACAAAGACATGGTCTGAAGTTTAGCAAAAATGGTTCAAGGTTAGTGAAATCGTATACTTATCGACGCAAAGTTACACGAAGGGTTCAAATATCGACTTCCGGTTTTACTTTCTTCGTGAAAACGTGCGATTTCGAAATACATTTTTTTGTTGTCATTTTCTTTCGTTTGTCCAGCTAACTATAATTATCCGATGAGTACTTGTATTTAATTTATATTGATTTCTTGTGCATTAATTCATTTACTCTTTTGTTGAGTACTAAGCAATCTTTCTTGTTGGAACTTTTACCCCACTGAGCAGATGGGTTGTGAATTATTTAAAATTCTCTCATCTTAATTTCCTCGGCATCCTGTATGATTTATAATTTTTGAAAATCTCGGGAGGTTGTAACCAAAGAAAGTATTCCACTTGTTGTCAATATGGTGGTATGGGAACGATATTTATTGTCGTTTTCTGTGCTGCTTCGATTGATAACTTACTTTCTTTTATTTATTTGAAGCTTTTTAATTATAAATATCTGTATGTATTTTATTAAAAGGCATATGAAAATTAATGTTCGAATGGCGTGACCATATTTCTTTAGTGTAATTATTTATATATAAACTCAAGTTAGTTTATGGTATAGATACTAATTAATTTACTATTACATATGTATATATGAACGAAAAGAATGTTCGAATGGTACGGACCAATAGCTTTAGTTTTGAAAGATATTAATTTATTTTGAAACCTTACAAGGTGATAGGTTTAGGAAAATAATTAGAGGTTTCATTACAAGAAATATTTAATATATTCCGCCGAATTGTGTACCATATCTATAACCTTACAATATTGTATATCAAACCAGGCCAAATTGGAAGCAGTCATTTTTACAGATTCTTTAAGCGCCGTACAGGGAACATTAAGGGTATACCCAAACCACCCAATATTATGTCAAAATAAAATTGATCTAGAAAAACTTTGCAATAAGAATAAACGGGTAGATTTTGTATGGATTCCATCATCTCATGTACATAGGCATAATAGGTAATGAAAAAGCTGATTGATAAGCTAAAAAATGAAGAATATATGAATAGACCAGATAATGATGTCGTCGAAATTCCTCATTCCTACATGCAAAATAATATCAAAAAATTTTCATTGAGATTATGGCTCGAAAGATGGATTAAATACATAGAAATTTAATTAAATTTATGACCTCGGTAACTTTTGAATGTTATAACCGATATTTAAAATAAGACATACATTGGAAAGGTAATGATCAATGCTAATAAAAGCCGCAGAATTCAGAATAATTTTTTTTAATTTTTGGAGTTTTGGGGACGGGAATGAAAAACAAATTCAAAATAGAGAGGTCCGTAAAACTCACACCCTTTGACTAAAATGTATGGTTCACATATCAATTGGCTGGGTTTTTCCTAAACTTCTGGCCCATTTTTTAATTCATCCAGGGTGACAGAATTGAAAGCTTCGCGTATATAATATAGTGACGCAAGTAGGGTGGTGTGCGCCACTGGCGAGAAGTAACGTTCTCTGGGATTTATCTTACCAGTTGTTGTTCTTAAGCTTATAATAATCTTAGTGTCTTTCTTCATATTTCTAGCCGTGCACTAGTTCTTGTTGTTACCGTATCAATTAAAAACGATTTATATTATCCTTATTATTGATAGAACTATCAACTTATAGTAGACGATCCGATATAAGGTCGATTTGCACCGATCTGTTTAATGGATAAAAATTATTGGATATGTAATTTAGCATGTTAACAATTACAAAAGACAAGGGTTGGCCGATCTAATCTTGTGCTAACTACACTTAATTAATTATTAAATTACATTTTTTATGAATTTTAAAATAAAATGTTAGACCAAGGCAGATATTATTTCAGATTTTTTTGATAGTTTTTAAGTTATAAACAATTTAGAACTGGAAAAAGAACGAAAGAACAATTTTCAAGGCTCAAAAAATAAGTAAAAAATATCATTTTTGTAATCATCAAGTACATAAATTCAAGTTTTACTATCAGGTCTGGATAAGAATTTTAGCCATCTTTATTCTAAAATGTATTTTTTTAATTGTATATGAGGAAGGTTTCTTATGAGGAGACGGGCATTACCAGCTAAAAAACAATGTTTCAAAATGAAATAGGTCCAGAAGATTTATCAAGAACTGATAGAATACGCTTTGAACTTGAATTTAGGTACTTCGTAATTTCAAAAATGATATTTTATATTAACATTTTTGAGCCTTGAAAATCGTCATCTTTCGTTCTTTTTTCAGTTTTAAATTGTTTATAACTAGAAAACGATCAACTTTAGAAAAAAATTACAAAAGACCTTTTTTGTTTAGAATGACCCAAAAAATCTGAAATAATATCTGCCTGGGTGGAAACTTTTTTTAATTTATAAAAAAAATGTCATTTTTTAATTATTAATTAATTATAGTTAGAACAAGATTAGATCGGGCCACCCCTGTTTTGTGTCCATTATTTTTTTTTGCATTATCCATTAAACAGATCGGTGCAAATCGACCTTATTTTACTATTACAACATTTATGAACTCATCTAGACTATTCAAACTAACCGATTTTTCATTTTTCTTGTTTTTAATTTTAATCTGTTTTTCTAATTTTATTTTATAAAAGCTAATTTGTAACTTCCTTGACATAGTTTAGTCTCCATTTCATTAAAACTAGTTTTTAAATTATAAATGAGATCGTTTATAATTTTTTTAAACCATTAAGTATTCCATTAATCGATTATACGTTGTACAAACATTATGGTAGGGGAGCAAAATATGCTAACTGTGCAGTCACTCGAGCGTTATGGGGACCTATTGGGTTGTGATTACTAGGTCCTAAAACAAAAAAAGTTAAGTAAAGTTTGCCATTTTGGTGGGAACTTTCCATTTTTAATTTAATTTTCCACCAAAAAATGGTGGCTCCCATTTAAGATTTTAAAGTAACCCCCCACCCCACTTCTGTGGGGGTCGTGTTTGGTGCCATAAGATATATTTTTCAAAAATGTTGAATAAGTGTATTTTTCGATTTGATGTTAAACTCGCGAAATATCGCACAAGAACCGTATTTAAAATTTTAAATTCCCCCCCCCCCCCGTGGGAAGTCGTGTTTAGTATCATTCGATAGATTTTTGAAAAATATTGAGCAAGTATTTTTTAGTTTTTCGATCTGTCATTCATTTCGCGAAATATTTTCGATCTGTCATTCATTTCGCGAAATATTCGCTTTTTTCTTGTGAAGCTTTGGGACTCACCCATTTTCTTACGCTTCGCTCAAATCATCAGATTTTTTAAATATGCATTGTTTTGCATGTACGTGACTTACCTTATTTTAATTTGATAACTTCGGGTTTGTCTAAGGATCTTTTTTTGTTTTCGGCCCACCCTTAACGAACCCCCTGCATTAAGAGCCCATATATGGTAGAGGTACATTTTAAGGGTACAAGGTTTCTCCCCATGTAATAATCTGACATGCTCGAGTAACTGCAAAAATCCCCGCGTGGGCTCCCCTGCCATTAAACTAAAGGTATGAAACTAAAAATAATGCACGTGTTTAAATTTTAAATAAAAATAAGTTCATAGCCGAAATATTTCTTTCTTTCAGAAGCTTGAAAATTTTTCGAAATTATGCAGTATTTCTATTTAGTTATGCACTATTATAGATGTAAAGGAAAACTATCGCAACTAATCAGGTATGAAACTGGAATTAGACAAGGAGATTTGCTGATCCCATTAATATTTAATCTGATAATGCATGAAATCATAAAGAAAGTTAAAAAAGGCCAAGGATATAGAATCGAGGAAAAGGAAATAAAGATAATACGCTAACGACGCCATAATAACAGTCGAAAATGAAAATGACCTACAAAGATCAAGAAAGTACAATAAAGAATCCGAATACCTGGCGATCATATACAACATGGTGATCTCAGCAGACAAACATTAAGTCGATAATGATATCAGCGGAACCGAGAAGATGTAAACTGGTCGTAAATAACAAAACAATAAAACAAGTTGGAATAAAACTGCCAAGCTACGGAAAAGTGGAAGAAGAAATACAAAAACCAGTGAATATGGCGAATAGAGCAGCAGGATGTCTCAACAATACCATCACAACGGAAACAAAAACCAGAATATATAAATCAACAATAAAACGGATAATGACGAATACAGCGGAAACAAGAGCAGATACGGCGAAAAAAAAAGACTGCTGGAAACAGCAGAAATTAAAGTCTTACGAAAAATAACAAACCAAACTCGAATAGAACAGAATAAGAAGTGAGGAAATACGAGCGAGATGTGGCATAGAGGAAATAAAGATGTGGAGCAAAAAAAGAAAAAAGTATGGAATCAACACATAGAAAGAATGACAGTAAATTGTATAATACGAATAGCAAGAACAAATCGCCAAATGGAAGAAGATCATTTTCTTTAGAAAATGAGAAGACTTTAGTAAAACAGGCATGAGTATATTTATGAGGGATATGAGATTTATGAGGCATGAGCATAAGAAGAAAAAACAGAAGAATTACTAATTGATAAAAAACCACAGTTTGCTGATAGACTCTTTTTAGAAGTATGCAGTTAAGGTAAAATGCCTGTTTAAATAGCATTTTATTTACAATCGTTCTATCATCTTTACAATTTCCACCCTGCCGAGTGGTACTCGGAGTAGTTAAACATAACTGCAAGCGAACACATCCCTGAGGTTATATAGATTATCCAACAGTAAACTCTGATAGTAGTCTTTGTGTTGAGATAATATGTGATATTACTGTATTAGATGATAGGACTGGATCCCGCCTACCAAAAAAAAATTGATTAATAACAAGCTGAAAAATTGTTAGTAGCTTAACGGTGTCCCGTCGGACAAACTTTGATGTATTGAAACACTGGAACAGGGAAAGTTTTAATTGTGGAACAGGTAAAATATTTGGAACGTCAGACTACGGAAATGTCGAATATATTTTGTCAGACAGAATTTCCAATTGATGTGCTACCCTTTCATTAAACCCTCAAGCAAAAATCAGACTGGTATTTGTTCCCAAATGGGGATTTTAATAAGTCCGACACGTAGAACATATCAAATGACAGGAATTATGACAGGTGATAAATAGCAGTCTGATTTTTGCATGAGAGTTTATAGTACATTCTTTCACGGTTTTTGCTGTAAATTTCAAAGAATCACTTGGATTGACATGAAATTTGGCATACCCATAGCTAACATGGCAACGAAAGAAAGTGATATTGTGCCGATGTGTGCTTTTGCCCCAGGGGTGACTTTCACCCCCTCATGGGGGTGAAAAAATATATGTCCAAAATAAGTCCTGAAATGGATAAATTAACAAATTTTAAGCAACTTTTGTTCTATAGTTTTTTCACCAAGTCGACACTTTTTGAGTTATTTGCGAGTGAATATGTTAATTTTTTAACAAAATAACCCCGTTTTTATACAGTTATTCGCAAATCATTCAAAAAGTAAGTAATTTATAGAAAAAAACATTCTTAGCAAAAAATATAGCCTGTAAAAAAATACAAAAAATGGTGTACGCATGATGTCTCTACACCTAGTAGAACCAGAAATATAGATATTGAAAAATAGGTTCATGTACACCAAATTTCAAATGGAATATTTCAATGTGAAATATCAAAATACCTAAGCACTTTTTGGGGAATACTCATTAGAAACTTTAAGTGTTTTAAAAAAGCTTTATTTCTGTTTTTACAAAAAAAGTTTCTAGCACCAAATGTAAGCAAGTTACGTTCAAAATAAAGTTTTAAAGTTTTGTTTTGGCACAAAAAATCGGGAAGAAAAACCCCCTAGGCTATGAGCCACTTAAATGAAATTAATCATTACCGCTTCAAAAGTTGCTTTAGTTATGTTGTGTTTATATGATCTATAAGTTTCATCGATTCAAAGTATTTATTTTTGAAAAAAATTGGTTTTAAAGTCAAATTTTTAATTTTGAAAAAAATTTAATTTTAAAAATAACTTAAAATTTGTTATAGATACCAAAAATCCCAAATAATAAAAAAGTCGGCTTTGCTTTTCTAAATATTTTGTATTTTTTGTTTTTCTGTGAGACAAAAATTGGTTAAGATTTGGTGTTTCTCAATTTGCATACACTCCTGATTAGAAAATCGTTCAAGCCCTTTTAACTACAGCCCTTTACAAAACAAGGACGTTGAACCGTTGAAACTTAGAGATCATATAAACAATACATACACGAATAAAGAAACTTGAGTTTCTTTATTCGAAACATGAAGTTTATTTGAGTTGCTAATTAGGGGGTGATTTTCACGATTTTTAAGAAAAAAAAAGAGCCCAACTTTATTTTGAGCTTAACTTGTTTACTTTTGATGCTAGAAATGTTTTTTATAAAACAAAAATAAAGCTTCTTTTAAACACTTTAAGAAAGTTGAAATGACTTTTCTCCAAAAAGTGCTTCATTTTTTGGTTATGTCACGTTAAAATATACGATTTGGAATTTGACGAATATGAACCTATTTTTCATTAGCTGTAACTCTGGTTCTACTAGGCGTAGAGAGCTAGTATATACACAATTTTTTTCACTTTATTACGGGCTCTATTTTTATTAAGAATGTTTTTTTCGGCAAAATACTTACTTTTTAAGTTATTTCCGAAAAACCGTCTAAAAACCGTCTATAGAACAAAAGTTGCTTAGAATTAATCAGTTTATCGATTTCTGGACTTATTTTGGACATATATTTTTCACCCTCAATAGGGGGTGAGACTCACCCCCAGGTCAAAAGCACACATCGGCACAATATCACTTTTTTTCTTTGACTTGTTGGCTATGTGTGTGCTAAATTTCATGTCAATCCAAGCAGTTCTTTTAAATTTAGAGATTTTGCAATATTTTGCCGTTGAAGAATGTACTATTAATGAAAGGGTAAAAAATCAATATAATTGGAAGTTTTGTCTGATAAAATACATGGGAGTCTGACGTTCCAAATTTTTAACATGTTCTACAATTAAATCTTCCCCTGTTCCAGTGTTCCTGTACATCAAAGTTTGTCCGATTACCCGTTTAGACACCGTTAAGCTATAAACCAATTTTCAGCTTCCTAATAATGAACTTTTTTTGGTACGAGGGATCCAGGCCTATTTATTTTGCTGCTGAAAACCATAAATACAAGCCCCTAAGTCATTTTCTTAAGCATAAAAATAACGCTCTTGCGAATGCAATATTACAGAAAATATTTTCATTATTGTCTGCAGAATTAAGAATATCGATCCGCTTAGACCCGAATATAAAAGTGGGTCAGTATGAAGCGTACAGGAATAACTATTATTCTGCGTCCTCTCTTCTCTCTCGATCTCTGTGCGAAAATATATCAACGGTTAAACGAAGCGACTATGAAGAATCGTGATTTGTAAGAGACCTGGACATTTTATTGAAATGCAGTCGTCTGGGTAGTTTTATATGAAGTTTATATGCTGGTTTAATATAAATAATATGAACCATTTTATGGCCACTAAACGGTATTTATGTTATTTAAAACGAACCACATTCTAAACCTACAAATGTAAAGGGATTTAGAAATATAATTAATATACGAATTCATAAATATTTTGGAACTATATTTTAAAGAACTTTTTCTTCTTCGTTTTACTTCGGTTTTTAGCCTCAATTAACGTTGTCTGACCATCTTTTCCTCGATCGTCCCAATGATCTTGTTCCATTTGGCGATTTGTCTCTTGCTATTCGTACTATTCTATTTTTTGTCATTCTTCCTATGTGTTGATTCCATTCGGGTCTAGGAAAGTTGGTCGAGAACACTTCGTCGACGGAAAATTAGTCGACAACATTTGGTCGACAAACAGTTGGTCGAATGCATAATTCATCGAATGTACAATTCGTCGACGAACATTTGTTCGAATGGATTTTTCGTCGACAAACTCTTATTTATCTTTAAGATAAAGGGATTAATGGTGACCAATGACGGATTATTGGTTTTTATTTGGTTAACTAGAATATTGTATTATACATATCTGAATTTATTTTTTTTGGGGTTTTGTTAATTTTTTTTCTAAATTTTAATTATTTTTAAATTCAATGAAAACATTGGCTGCGGTGGGACAGTAGACAACAAATAATATAAACCGATATTTTAATTAGTGTTGTTATGCCGTTCTTCTTTTTGGTGTCGGCGCACTTGCGAACGGAGCATTTCCGAACAAGTCAAATTTGGGGATACTTGCGGACAAGACGAAATATGCGAGATACTGAGGTAAATAAATTGTTAGGGAATCAAGGCATTTCCGTACAATGTTTTCGACTGCAATAATCAGTCAATATCAATAAAAGTAAAGAAATCGTGAGAATAAACTTTCCTTCACATTTTATCCAAGGCTTAGGACTGGCAATCTATAAAATAATTTTTTTTGATATGGTACAAAGAAACTAACTTTATACATTTATATATTGGCTATATAAACTAACTTTATATACAGGGTGTCCCGAAAATATTCGTCATAAATTATACCACACATTTTGGGGTCAAAAATAGTTCGATTGAACCTAACTTACCTTAGTACAAATGTGCTCATAAAAAAAGTTACAGCCCTTTGAAGTTACAAAATGAAAATCGATTTTTTTTTAATATATCGAAAACTATTAGAGATTTTTTATTGAAAATGGACATGTATCATTAATATGGAAGGAACAATTAAAAACAAAATTATAGTGAAATTTGTCCACCCCATCAAAAATTTATGGGGATTTTGTTCCTTTAAACCCCCCCCCCAAACTTTTTTGTACGTTCCAATTAATTCATTATTGTGGTACAATTAGTTAAACACAACGTTTTAAAAACTTTTTGCCTCCTAGTATTTTTTCACTAAGCCAGTTTTTATCGAGATGCGGCTTCTTTTTCCGTAAAAATTTTATTTTATGGGGGTTTTGTTCCTTTAAACCCCCCAAATGTTTGTGTACGTTCCAAATAAACTATTATTGTGGTACTATTAGCTAAACACAGAGTTTTTAAAACTTTTGCCTCTTAGTCTTTTTTTTTCATAAGTCACCTTTCATAAGTTTTTTTCAAATTATACCTAAAAATGTAAATTGTAAATAAGTTTTCAGATTATTAACAGGTCTCTCTAATCGTACTTAACCATATACAAATATGTAATGGATTCGACAAATATTCAAAATATCTCGATAAACACTGGCTTATCGAAAAAGTACTAAGAGGCAAAAAATGTTTTAAAAACACTGTGTTTAACTACTGGTGCCACAATAATAATTTAATTGGAACGTACACAATAGTTTGGGGGAGTTTAAGGGCACAAAACCCCCATAAAATTTTTATGGGGTACACAAATTTTACTTAAATTTTTTTTTAAATGCTGCTGCCATAAAAATGACACATGTCCATTTTCAACAAAAATCGCTGAGAGTTTTCGATATATGAAAAAAAATTGATTTTCATTTTGTAATTTCAAAGGGCTGTAACTTTTTTTGTATGCACTATTGTATATAAGTAAGTGAGGTTCAATCAACCTATTTTTGACCCCAGAATCTTTGGTATAATTTATGACCAATCTTTTCGGGACACCCTGTATATTGGCGTGTTTCTGCCATTTATTATTCCCTTTGGGTCTTTGTCGACGAAAAATCCATTCGAACAAAAATGTTCGTCGACGAATTGTACATTCGATGAATTGTGCATTCGACCAACTGTTTGTCGACCAAATGTTGTCGACCAATTTTCCGTCGACGAAGTGTTCTCGACCAACTTTCCGACACCGATTCCATTCTATCTTTTTTTGGTCCACATGTTTATTTCTTCTATTCCAAATCTCGCTCGTATTTCCTCACTTCTTATTCTGTATCTTAGAGTTTGGTTTGTTGTTTTTCGTAAGACTTTCATTTCTGCTGTTTCCAGCAGTCTTTGTGTTTTAGCCGTATCTGCTCTAGTTTTTGCTGTGTACGTCATCGGTCTTATTGCTAACCTATATATCCTATTTTTCGTTTCCATTGTGAGGTATTTGTTTCTCCAGATTGTGTTGTTGGGACATCCTGCTGCTCTGTTTGTCATGTTCACTTGATTTTGTACTTATTCTTCCACTTTTCCGTAGCTTGACAGTTTCACTCCCAAGTATTCCGTTTTCATCACTTGTTCTATTATTTTGTTATTTACGACCAATTTACATCGTCTCGGTTCGGCTGATATTACTATCGATTTAGTTTTCTCTGTTGAGATCACCATGTTGTATATGAGAGCCGTATCTTCGAATTCTTTAATTGATCTTTGTAGGTCATCTTCATTTTCGGCTGTTATTACGGCGTCGTCGGCGTAGCAGATTATCTTTTTTTCCGTTTCTCTCATTCTATACCCTCTTCTTTTTTTTAACTTTCTTTATGATTTCATCCATTATCAGATTAAATATTAATGGGCTCAGCGAATCTCCTTGTCTAATGCCAGTTTCATACTTGATAGGTTGCGATAGTTTTCCCTTACATCTTACGATAGCTATGTCATCTTTATATAATATTATATTCTCAATGGTTTTTATTGAATCTAGTGATATTCCCTTTTCATATAATAAATGTATCGCATCCCGAATTCTCACTCTATCAAACGCTTTCTTCAAATCTATCAGGCATATAATATATGCTGGTTTGTTGTATTCCAGAGTTAAAGAACGTAGGCTCAAAATTTCAGGGCAATGCAATTTAAATGCATTCATTTTTTTTCGGATTCTGAGAAAACTATTTGGTATTTTTCAAAAATTTAAACGCAGAATGATAGATTAAAATATTACCGAGGACCGTTATGTCCCTGAAAACTTCTATAATGTTTTTTTTAGTAAGATCTTCTTATTCTTATGCTGCAGACTCCACTAATGAAGGTTGTCTATAACCATTGCAAAATCGTCTCTGTCTTCTGCTTTTCAAAAAAGCGTCTGTGTGTTTAACGCGGTCCAGTCGCGAATGTTTTTTAGTCAGTTGTCGTCTAAAAACAAACGTTTGCAGTATTTTATTGTTAGATATTTGTTGTCTACCAGGACCTTTTTTCCATTAATTTTACCCTTCATAATTAGCTATAACAAATTTTACTTATCATTTTGAAGTATGTGGCTCAAGTATACTATTTTTCTGGTGAATATATACACTACTTTTTTATTCATACTTCATTTCATTCTTAATATTATAATCGGTCCACGGTATTTCCAATATTCTCCTAAAAAGCCACATCTCAGGAGCTTCCAGATTTTTCATTAAGTCAACATTAACAGTCCCAGATTCGACACCATAAAGAAGAATATAGTGGATATAATAACGCGTCCGCATTGGTAAATTTTTCGTGCGTATTGAACAAATGGTTGGTCGCAAATTTTTACCAGTGAGGACGCGTTGCTCAGATCATTTGAACTTCGCTCGAAAACGATAACCGATGGAGCGTGTGGTTGTGTGCATCGAAAATTCGTGCGTCCGATTTATGCGACGGACACGTCCACACTAGCACAATTTACTTCTAGCACGCAAATATTTGCGACGAACAGCTGGTACGCACGAAAAATTTACCAATGCGGACGCGCCATAACATTTTACCATACGATATGAGATTTGCAGATTGAGTCTTTGGTTACTAAGATTACTAAATTTTCTCATCTTCAAAATGCATTGATTGCTCTATTCTTGATCGAATTTCTGATTTCGGATTTAGATCTTACGAGATTCAGACTCTAAGTATTTTATTTTGTTCACTAGTTCGATGTCTTCATTTTTTATATGGATCCTTGTTAATACCCCTGTTATTGCTCAACACAGTTTTGGTTTTCTTTTGATTGTTAAACCAAACTGCTTCCCAATATCAAAAATATAGGAGTGAGAAATTGAGTCTCTTTCCGTTTATACTACGGTATTTTCAATCTCGGTAATAATGTAATATTTCATTGGAATTCATTGGAAAGAATTGAGTGGCCAGCATGATACCAGACCTAACGCCATGCGATTTTGCTCCGTGGAAGTACTCAAAACTAAAGGGATCGCCACCCCATTAGGTGATATTGAACATTTAAAAACAAGAATTCCAGTGGAATTCGATGCAATCCGTAACAATCGAGAATTCTTCAGAAAACCTGCAAACAGTAACTTTAAACAAAAAAGAGTGCGTACTTTGTATGCACCTACGAAGTTATATTACTATTTTTATTATTTCAACGAAACAAATATGTTTTAAATATTTTAATTGTATTTTTATTTAAATATTAAACTAAAAAACGTCGTTTTTCGACAAAAAGTGTATACTGTAATTTTTCATAGGCTATGTATTTAGCCTTTTGAGTCTCTGCTGTATTTTCATAAAATTTTTAGAATCATTAGAAATGGTAAATTCTCGATAAATAATGTTAATCCTTCATTTTTTGACGAACTGGAGCGTCCCAGCAATTGAAGCGTTTATTTGGAAATCAACACATGTCCATTTTTCGCAAAATTCGACTTTATGCGTTATTCTCATAGAATAATAGTTTCCGTTTTTATCTCACACATTCAATTGTGAAAAAATCGCTGTTGTCCGGAGTAAACTACATATAAAATTCGGATAGTTTAAGAAAAACAACAGATGTCCATGCAGTTTTTTGTACAAGTAACATTTGTCCCATCTTATACAACGCGTTGTTTTTCAAACAAATGCTTCAATTGGTTTTCTTTTGAAGAATCGTAGAATATCTAGAAAACGTCCGATTTTCTACAGAATTTTAATAGAAGTATAACTTCTAACGTGCGTGCAAAGTACACACAAACATTCTTTTTTTTTATATTAGTAAGTCCAAAAATATATATAAACATTATCTTAAAAGTCAGTAAAAGTATAAACTCACTTTTGTCTCGATTCTCACAAATTTTAAAACACAACTTAACAACCGTGACCATAATAATAAAAAAAGAATGTGTGTGTACTTTGTACGCACGTAAGAAGTTATACTTCTACTACATATTATGTGATTTTAAGACAATACCAAAAATTTAAAAAAATAAAAGAATAAAACGCACACAAACACATTGAAAAATGCCACAAAGAAAAAATGATCTCTGAACGATAATAATTGTTGGCAAAAATTTTAAATATGCATTTTCTGAAAAAAAAAATTATATAACAAATATACTTACAATCATAACATGCATAAAAAAATAAAAAAATAAAACGCATCGGGAATTGAACCCGTGAATTTCGTGCCGCATTGACTCGTAATCGAAGCGTAGACTCACTCGTCCAATCCCACATTATTTATCATGTGGAAAAATACGGTAACTGAACATTTTACTGTTTGACAGTTGTTTTGAAAATTAAATTATGTAGTTTAAATTTTGTGGAAGAAAATATAAAAATATAACAAAACAGTAAGAAAACAATATATTAGATGAAGATTGGTAGAACTTTTGTTGGTAATCAAATTAAGTATGTAAATCAAAGCATTACATACCTACTAGATAAATAAATCTACGCCAAAAAATCATAATTTAAAAATAAAAATCGAACCTAATTTGGGATTTCTCTCTAAAATCCGCATTCTTGAGAAAATAAATGTATGTATTTCAACCTAATCCAAATGTATAATTACAACATGATTATAATAAAAACTAGGTACTTACCAAATTAGAATGAGTTTTCCTTGTCCAAAATAGTCCAAAAGTCCAAAAATATAGGTATATGAAAACTATTTAAAAAGGCAGTATAACTATTAACTAACTTTTGTTTGTTGTTTCTTTTCACACAAATTTTAAAACGCAACAACCATAAATAATCTAACTACAGGTGTGCCACAGCCGCCATATTGAATAATTTTTGACATGTCATTTGAACATCCAATCAGAACAAAGTTATAATGCGCATGCGCCCGGTCGCTAGGTTTTCCCATATAAAAATTTACCCTCTATCGCCGGTAAAGAAGTATAACTTCAAAAACAAAACATTCTTTAACTACGGCCAACATTCTTCTTCTTCTTTTGGCATCCTAAACCTTGATGGGTCTTTGCCTGCTTGGCTATGTCCTTCCATCATTCGTCTTCCACGTCATCCAACCATCTAAGCCTGTGCCTTCCATTTTTTCGCGTTCCTACCGGCTTCCACTGTAATATCTTCTTTGTCGTTTTCGTATCTTCTTGTCGCTGAACATGTCCCAGCCATGAAACTCTTTGACTTTTTTATGATCTAAAATACACAGGTTTGTATTATAAACTGTGCATTATATACTTACCACCAACACTGTATTTTCCCCACAAGATTGAGGAGGCCATATCCATCAAAACACTAAGATGAAATTATTTTTAATGCGAAAGGAACAGACTGTTCAAAGAAAAATCATCTGTGTCCTGCACCTCTCGCTATTTAAAGAGCATCCACGTAGATAACAAATTATTACTTACTCTTACGGAAATTCCACCCCAAAACATCACAGAGCCTCCATTAAACAATCTAGTCGCTCTTATGTTGCGCTGTCGCGCAACATGGTATATATACCGCTTACTTCGTCTTAAATAACTCTTATAGGTGTCGATAAGAACTGTTTACGTTATGTGAATTTCTGTTTTTAAAGTGTTGTTAACTGGCGAATGGAAGGTAAATGCGTGGCCTAAGCGTCCTCTATTTGCTTTCTCCTACTTTCGTCGTCTCTTGTGATTATATATTGTAAAATCCGGAGATACGGGATGCAGCCAGAAAGCAGTCCATTAACGTAAAGTCTTAGATTTAAAATTTTGTTTATTGTATTTTTATTTCAATTATTCTAATTGTTTAAAAGGTAGTAAACTTTGTATCTGGGGCTTTTCGTTGTTTTCCTCCTAATACGAGAGATGTCGCTAAATTGCGTCTCAGAGGTGGGTTCATTGCATTGCGATGGTTTGCCTTAAATGGGCAGAATTGTTTATATTTCCTTCAGAGTTGAGACTTCTGAGCTTCACTGATGAGGCATAAGGATGCTGAAATAGCTATATGGAGATGGTGTTCCAACTCTGAATCAAATATAAACAAAACCTGCCTTGATCTTTTTTATCTTTTTCATTTTTACTCAGTTTGAGTATTTAGAAACTGTCTTTCGGTCCTTTTCCTTGACGAAGGGAAGGTAAATGCGTGGACTAAGCGTCCTCTATTTGCTTTCTCCTACTTTCGTCGTCTCTTGTAATTATATATTGTAAAATGCACGCGTGATATGTTTAATCACCTGGCAGTTGGAAAATTTCACCAAAAAAAAACCTGTCTTTTTTAGAATATTTATTTTTAATATTAAAAAATACCCTGTCAAAGTAACAATTGCACCTCCCTGTCCGGAGGGAATGTACATAGCTATGCATGTAAGGTTGTATATTTTATACTCGTTAATAATTAATAGTATGTACAGATTCAGATGAAATCTTCTGAAGTAAAGATGCACCCCTGAAAATACTGGGGCGCCCATGCAAGTATCTTTCAGAGTTAAAATCCCCTGGCCTGTTTATTTTCTTTATATGTATTTGAATATTTAAATTTAGTTTAAGGTCACACCAACGATATTTTTTGTAATAACAATGTTTACCCTATTTTTAACTTGGGGGGGGGGGTAATTTTGAAGAAAATATCCGCTACCGTCCTTTTGTATTAGATATAGACATTCGAATAACAAAATGTTCACAAAATATGAGACTTCAATACGACTCCAATGAATACTCTCGTTTGTACATCGTCTTCCCTACAGGATGTCTCGTACTTAACATAATAAAAACATATATTTTCTTCCAGCCGTTATAAGTACTAAAAAGAAGTTTGAATAGACCTTTGTACAACTGTGTAGATACTAAAAAAATCTAAACTAATAAAAAAAAATTAGCGAATTCCCTTAATCTCTTCACGAAAAAGTCAACTATGAAAATGAGCATAATTTTAACTATATTTCTAACTTATGCCTCACAGTATATTACAAACCAGTTTGTAATTATTCGCAAGTAGTTCGTGCCAATTCAATTCAATAAACGTAATTCCTTTGATATTTACTATTTCACCAGTTAATTTTATTTTGTTGTGGTAGCTACTAAACGTTGATATGAAATGTATATTATTTGAAATACAAAGTTAGCAGTCACCGAGGTATTGTTTGAAGTATTGTAAGTTACAATATATGTAGTTCAATTTAGATATGAATGAAATAAACACAAACAAAAGCATACCAACGTTTGAAACTATTTTATATATCACTGTTGCACTGCATATTGTGTTCAAAATTCAAACAAAATTTGCAATTCATAAATTAAATTTAAAAACATGAAGCAATAATAAGTGCATTGAAAATGTAGCCTAATAAAATAAAAAAAAAGTCAAAATGTAAATTCGTACAGGTTAAAACAAATTTTATATCAAAGTTTAGGTGGGTACAAAAGATATTTTCAAGAAAGTATCCAAATCATACAAGGGGATCATTGTTTAAATAATTAAAATTGGCCATTTTTGCAAAAAAATACTTTTTTAACTGCTGAGCTAATTTATTTACTAATGAAGGTACATGGGATTTTTTCTGCAAAGTTGAAGGGTAAATCTTTCACATAAGACGTACTATATTAAATTTGACCCCCTATTTATTTAAATAATTGTATATAAAACTTTAAAAACAAATTTGCAAAAAATTATTTTTAGCGTTTTAAATAAGCACTATAAATTATCTTGTTTTACAGATTAAGTTGCGCTATATTTCCAGTATTAAGCAAAAAAAAATGGTCGCAAATATTTAATATTTTTTGAGATATTGAATTTGTTTATTAAATGTTACTATATTTTCAATTGCAAAAACGCGGTTGTTGCCAAAGAAATATTCACCTGCTTAAGATCTCATTATTTTTATTTTTATGTATATTTTCAAAAAATGTATTGATAAATTTAAATTTCAATTAAACTCCCCCCTAAAATGGCATTTGAAAATTATTCAAATTTGTTTATAATTTGTTTTTTTAATAACGTCGCGGGGATTAAGTATTTTGAAATTCCGTTTCGATAATTGGGTTCCTGGGAATTTTTTACTAATTAACAAAATGTTTTTGTCGTTTTTTCTTCTTCTTTTTTTTTTCTTGTAGTTACATATATTACTACGAGCCCTTTTAGGGCTAAATTTTATTAAGAATATCGAATCTCTAAGATGTAGATTCTAGACCTAAAAATATTAAGATTTAACTAAAATCTCTTAAATAAAATGTGGCTACTTACTGAGTTACAGGGTGTTTTATTTAAAAATTTAAAAATTATTGTTACCAAGTACTTTAAAACTATTTGACGTATCCTTATCATACTTGGCAGAAAGTGTGGCTATTATACACCCTACAAAATTGTGATTAATAAACGTTTCTAGCTAGTTCCAGAGGCGTACGACAGGGGATAGTGAATGATTGACCCTTCCCAAATTCTACGCCACTGGGTGAATTACTATTTTAGCGAAATTTTTCGATTCTCCAATACTTTGTATGTAAATAGCTTTATTGGTATCGATAAAATCATCAGTTTGAGAGATATTGGAAGTTTCAAATGAATGAATGAATGAATCAAAATAACTATGCCGTTTCATTTTTAACGTCCAATATCTCGAAAACTAATGACTTAAGCGTTACCAGTAAAGAGCATATTATTTACTTAGAAAGTATTGGAGAATCGTAAAATTTCGCTAAAATAGTAATTACCTCAGTGGCGTAGAATTTGGGAAGGGTCAACAATTAAGTATCCCATGTCGTACGCCTCTGGTAGTAGCTAGAAACTTTTATTTATCTCAATTTAGTAGACTGTATAGTACCCACACTTTTTGCCAAGTATAATAAGGATACGTCAAATAGTTTGAAAGTACTTGGTAGAAATAATTTTCAAATTTTTAAATAAAACACCCTGTAACTCAGTAAGTAGTCACGTCTTTTAAGTGATTTTAGACCAATCTTAATATTTTTAGGTCCATAATCTACAACTTAGAGATTCGACATTTTTTACGAAACTTAACCCTAAAAGGGCCCAGAGTAATATAACTCCAAGAAAAAAAAAGAAGAGGAAAAAAAGACAAAAAAAATTGTTAATTAGTGAAAAATTCCCAGGAACACCGAAACGGCATTTCAAAATATTTAATACCTGTGACGTTATTTAAAAAACAAATTATAAACAAATTTGAATAATTTTCAAATGCAATTTTAGGGGGAAGTTTAATTGAAATTTGAATTTATCAATAAATTTATCGAAAATATACATAAGAATAAAACTAATAGGATTTAATACAGGTGAATATTTCTTTGGCAACAACCGCGTTTTTGCGATTGAAAATAGAGTAATATTTGATAAGCAAATTCCATATCTTAAAAAATATTAAATATTTTTCGACCAATTTTTTTATGATTAATACTGATAGTATAGCGCAACTTCCACGGTAGTTTCCACATTCTAACTGATTCCCTTTTTTATGTAATGGTACAAAAATACCACTATTCCACTCCGCTGGTAGCTGTTTATTTGACTGTGTGGAATCACGCTGCTGAATGCAGCATACAAAATAATGTCCAACGTCATTTATGAAAGACTTAGACCACACGCTGAAAAAATAGTTGGCAGGTACCAAAGTGGCTTCTGTAGACAGAAGTCAACAACAGACCAGATATTTGTTCTGCGACAGATCCTTGAAAAAACAAGTGAACATAACATCGACACACATCATCTCTTCATAGACTTCGAAAGCGCATATGACAATATAAACCGAGAATTCTTAATAAAAGCAATGAAAGAATTTAATATACCAACACAACTAATAGAACTGATAAAAGAATCTCTAAAAGTAGAAAGTAAAATCCGGATACAAAACGAACTAACGGAAACAATAGATGTGAAAAAGGGACTACGCCAGGGAGACGCTCTATCATGCATCTTGTTCAACATTGTACTCGAGAAAATAATGAGGGACACAACAGTCAATACTCGAGGAACAATAATTAATAAAAGCGTGCAAATACTAGCATTTGCAGATGATGTTGACATAATCGCAAGATCAAGAAGAGAAATGATAGAGGCATTCAATCAAATAGAACGAGCTGCACAAAATAGTGGCCTGAAAATCAACCAGAACAAAACAAAATATATGCAGGTAAGTAAAAACACAGAAATAAGGCAGCCACAAAATATAACAATAGGAGAATACAACATTGAGGGGGTAAAAAACTTTACATACTTGGGATCCCTAGTCACATCTGATAATAACGTAGCAGAGGAAGTGAAGAGGCGAATATTTATTGCCAATAAAAGTTATCATGGCTTAATTCGGCAACTAAGATCAGACAATGTCGCAAGGAAAACAAAATGCCAAATACACAAAACCCTAATAAGACCGGTACTCACATACGGCTCAGAAACCTGGACACTCACTAAAAGAGAGGAAACATTGCTAGCCACCTTTGAAAGAAAAATCTTGCGACACATATATAAGGGCACAAAAGAAAATGGAATTTGGCGAAGAAGGTACAACTTTGAACTATACGAAATATACCAGGATCCAGATATCATAACATTCATTAAAATAGGACGGCTGCGTTGGATGGGACATGTAGAAAGAATGGAAGAAGGCGAAATACCAAACAAAATATTCAAACAGATGCCAGTAGGAAAAAGAACAAGAGGAAGACCGAAGCTGAGATATTTAGAACAAATAGAAAATGATATAAAAACCTTAAAAATAAAAAAACTGGAGAAAAAAAGCACGAAACAGATCAGAGTGGAGAAGAATCCTGGAACAGGCCAAGACCCAGAAAGGGCTGTCGAGCCAATGATGATGATGATGATAGCGCAACTTCTCCTGTAAAATAAGATATTTTATAGTGCTTATTTAAAAAGCTAAAAATATTTTTTTGCAACTGTGTTTTTAAAGTTTTATGTATAATTATTTAAATAAATAGGGGGTCAAATTTAATTTAGTAAGTCTTATGCGACAGATTTACCCTTCAGCTTTGCAGAAAATAATACTTTAGACCTTCATTAGTAGTTGAATGACCTCAGCAGTTAAAAAAGTAATTTTTTTGGCAAAAATGACCCCATTTTAATTATTTAAACAATGATCCCCTTGTATGATTTGGATACTTTTTTGAAAATATCTTTTGTACCCACCTAAACTTTGATATAAAATTTGTTTCAACCTGTACGAATTTACATTTTGATTTACATGTAGTGTAATCTTATTTTACTAGACTAATGTTGCAATATTACATTTTTCTGTAAGCTATAGTCATGATAATTATTAGGATATATGTAATAAAATTTCATACAGTAAAACGGAAATATGGAATTCTATTTTCATTGAATTTGAGTATATTATACTCGGTGGTAAAGACTAGCGAAGTTGATATTAAAGCTTAGGGAGACCCAAGTCTATTTATCTAAGTAATTGTGGCCAAAAAGATTAGCTTAACTATCTAAGCTTCAAGTATAATACAAACAAACTCTACTAATAATATTATTTAACTAAATTATACTAGTTTATTACATTAATTATATCACGATTTTGAATTATATAAATGTAGGTATAAAAATCACTTTTTTAAAAAAGAGTAACAGCATAATCTTGTTAAAGAGACAAAAACCAGTAAAAGCAGGCCATATAATAATTGTAATCAGAGAGATCAAACAAAAATGCGACAGAAGGAGATGAGTACAGAGAAGTCTTAAGTTAAGAATTTGTAGAACATTATTAACAAGAATATAAATTAATATAATAATAATAGTCTCCCGTTTTACACCGCTCACGTGGCTTTGGGAGTATAAATAGCAGGGTAGTCTGCTATATCTAGGGCCTACGGTATACAAGGAAGATAACAGGGCCAGTGCTACGGTTCAACCGCCTATTATTACTCCTGGTTTTATCCAAGGTACTCATTTTATTCAGGCTGAGTCGACCTAGGGCCTGAAACATTTTAAAAATATCTAGTTGTTCTTGCCGGCGGTAGGATTTGAACTCCGGACCACCGGCACGCGAGCCAAGCACACTACCGCTTAGCTACGCCGGCCCTCATTAACAAGAATATACCGACATGAAAACAATTAATAAAGAAATGCAACGGAAGTTCTTGAAATCAGGACTGACTGTCGCAGAGAAAACGAAAAGTAAAAAAGACAAAATAAATGATGGAACAAAAAGGTTGATGGAAAAGAGACGCCTATTTCTATGCGGAGGAAGGATAAACCCCGATGGTTTCAAAGAATTGAATAAACAAATAAAGAAAGGTGTAAAAGAAGAGTAAACGAGAATCTGCGAAAATCGGTTTGATGACAAATCAGAATATCACAATCAACTTAGGTGGAAGTTAGACTTTCTCATTTAGTACAAAAAATCGAAGAAAAAGTAAATAGAATACAAGGTGGTATTGCGTTAAGATCTTAAAAAATGAAAAATAAAGATAACGTATATGTATTATTATACTCTGTATTTTCTCTCCGTTATGAGATTGATCAGCATCTTATTTAATCGATTAATTAGTTAATTATTTTAATTGCTACTCATGAAAACAAAAGCAAAATTTAATAAAACTTACCAATAAAAATTAGACTCAGGGCTAATTGATTTTAATGTATTACCTTTAGTTTGTGGCTTCTAGTATTTCTCGTTGCTTACTTTATACAGAACAAAACAGGGATAATAAATACATATACCCAAAATCATCTAAATTTTATAAATAATATTTGTTTAGATACTATACCATAAATATACGACTCAAAATGTATGCTAAACTTTATTCTGTTGTAAAAATTTCTTATCAAATAAAAAAAATCCTTAATTCTACTCTCTCCTTTTTTTAACCAAAATTCATTTAAATTATTCGGTAGACTGTTCTTATTATTATAAAAAAAACAAAATTTAATTTTCATCTTTTAAATAGATTACTTATACCTTCTATGAGTTTATGAATGAATAAATCATGCTGTAAAACTGTTAAGTTGACAAAACACAAATATGGTATGTAATATAAAACAACTCTCTCTTTTCACAAATAATTTGACTAACCTTTTCTATATTCTCTCATTTTCTCATGGATTGTGTTGTCCTCGGTTCTCCCACAACGTGCTCCTCGGATGCTGCAACTGTCCTTCTCCTTCAAACTGTTTCACAAACAAAAAAAAAACAGCACTCGCTCGAATTCTCTCCTCAATTAAATTTTTGACTCGATACAAACAATATCAATCTTTATAATTCCACGATTTTTTCTCTCAGCTCGATATCTCCTACAAGTTGATATAAAACGGCTACTCGTTCCAGACAGAAACTGGAATCTATTCGGACACAAGGAGATTGTACTTCTCGACTTGATCACGATTTCGTCTCTACAAGAATCTGCTTACACGGCCACCAAATTAACCACTTTACACAAAATACTACTTTTCAAACTGGACTGGTTCCTTCCGATGTTAATTCCTGAGTGAATTCTTTTTCCCTCATCAATCCGAAAATAAACCACTCTGTTCTCCCTCCATCGGTCTCCTCGCCAATTACAAGCATTTTCTATACACCATATCCCTACTTTTTTTTAAGAACAAATAGTAGTGTATACAAATTTTATCTCTTGTCAATTTCCAGAAGATATTATCCCCTGGCGATGACGGAGTAGTGATCGAGGCAATCGAGGTGGAAATAAAATTATCCAGGTTTTGGCCAAACTTTTCACCGAATGCATTTACCAAGGAAAAACGCCTTCTCAATGGAACAATGCAGTCATTGTTTTATTGCACAAGAAAGGTGACTTAACAGATCTAAAAAACTACCGTCCTATCAGTCTGCTATCACACATATATAAACTTTTCACAAAAGTTATCAAAAAGAGACTGGAGGCTAAGTTAGACTTCTATCAGCCTAGAGAACAAGCTGGCTTCAGATCCGGATACAGCACTAACGACCACTTACTGGTAATAAAAACCTTGATACACTGAACAATACAACAAACCATTGGCACTGATATTCGTGCACTACGAGAAAGCGTTCGATACCATAAACCAGCAGAAAATGTTAAAAGCATTGACAGAATGCCGAATAGATTATCGCTATACTAACATGATAAAGTATATCTACCACAACGTAACGGCTAGCGTAAGACTATCTGATCAACAAACAAATAAATTCTGTATACAGCGAGGAGTACGGCAAGGAGACACCATCTCACCAAAGCTGTTCACAACCCTTTTGGAACACAGTTTTAAGAAGGCAGATCTGAACGAATATGGTATCAACATAAATGGAGAGAAGCTCAGTCATTTGAGATTCGCAGATGACATCGTCCTTATAGCCGATCGTATGGATGATGCAATAATAATGTTGAACAAGTTATATCACGCTTCCTTAGAGGTCGGACTAAAGATTAACATCAACAAGACGCAAATAATGACTAATCTGGTGCTAAATCGTAATATTGTTCTTGATGTAATGAATATTGAGCAGACTGCATCTTATAAGTACTTGGGACATGAAATTCGATTGGGAAGAGATAACCAGACGTGCGAGCTCCCACGTCGCATAGGATTAGCCTGGGCAGCGTTTGGTAAACTGAGCTATGCATTTAAATCGGATTTACCCATATGCCTGAAAAGGAAAATCTTTGACCAGTGTGTATTGCCTGTACTCACTTATGGAGCGGAAACATTAACACTCACAAAAAAGGTAGTGAACAAGATTCGCATAACTCAAAGGGCTATGGAGCGCCAGATGTTGGGTGTCTCCCTGAGGGACCGAATCCCAAACGAAGAAATACGTCGTAGAACAAAAACAGCGGACGCCGTCGAAAGAATCGCGTCGCTTAAGTGGAATTGGGCAGAACACGTCGCCAGATTGTCAGACAACCGATGGACAAAACGTATTGTCGAGTGGAGGCCACGAGAAGAAGCACTACGGAGCAGAGGACGACCACCAACCAGATGGGCTGACGATCTGAAACGTATTGTCGGCAACTGGATGCAAGCCGCACAAAACAGAGAAAGATGGAAGAGCTGAGGGAGACCTATGTCCAGCAGTGGACGCGTACGGGTTGTTGATGATGATGATGATTATAAGTAAATTTTACTTACATTCTAAAAAACCCTCTTTCCTAACTAAACAAAATTGTTTACGATCCTTTCTTTCTAGGAAACCATTTACAAACATTTTATATTGTCCATTCCAAAGCGGCACATTAACTTTCAAAAACTACCGTTTTCTATTTCATTGTTTTGAAATGTATTAATCCGTTCGTGGAAACTTTACTACTAGACTTTCACTCTTCCACGAAAGGCTGCTTACGGCTTAATTATTTTATTTACAATTTTTGATCATATACAGGGCGATGAAAATTTACGATCTCGTGGTCTTTGACATAAAATTAATTCTCTAAATTTTCCCAATAAAAATTATATAACAGTATATTACGTAGACATTATAATTTGTATTGAAAGGTTCGTGCGCAAAGCTTTTCTCTGTAAGCCGATCTTACGCCACAGAGCGCGCTATTAATATATCTATATCTTGGCCAAAAATAAACCTAAGAACATTATTTTAAGCACAAAATGTTTCTTTTAAGTTTTGTTCTTATCACTTATCACTGTTAATTAGAGCATAAATTTTTATTGCTCAAATTTGCTTAAAAGCCATATAAACAGATTAATGTACAAATGTTTTATGAAGATTATTAAATCAAACGGGTAAAAGTGTAATACAGATAAGTATAAACCAATGTAATAAATTTTGTTTGAAAGTCTATGAATTAAGCTATAGAATGACAGTCTGCAGGGATCATTTACATGAGAAGAAGCTGAGTTACGATTGAAAAAGTTTAGAAAACTCCTTATTTTGCAATTTTAAATTTGCATTATGCAATAATTTTACGATATTTTGAGTTTTGATCACTGCATTTAAGTAAACGTCATTTTCTTTGTTTTTTATTAAGCAACAATTAATTTTTCTAGGTAGTTTTGGGGCCACTTGTCTTCTTAAGCCATAGTCTTACTTATTGTTGAGCACTTTCCTTCTTTTAATTTCTTCACTGACATTGTTTTCTTCAGTTAGCAGCGAGCCTAGGTAAGGTGTAGAAACCTTCCAGTTCTAGGTCGTCAATAATTATTTATTCGTGTAGGTGTCGGGTTGCTTGACCTAGTGCTACATATATATTTGGTCTTTCGAACATTTATATTTAATCCCATACTCTGTGCAGATTATGCTCTTAACGACCGAAATGTTTCAGTCACAAATTCTGTGGACCTACCTGTGATTTTATGTCATCTGCGGATCCAATAATTTGTACTGATTTGATTTGGTCAGTTGTTGATTTAATAGGACGGAAACCCCACTGATATCTTTCCACTATACGTTCGGCGTAGGGAGGAGTTTTTTGTACAATACGTTGGACAACACTTTATATGCCATATTGAGCATAGTGATGCCTCTGTAAGTGTCACACACATTGAAGTTAATATAACTCCAAAAACTTGTAATATTCAAACATAATCCATATTCAAATTTTCAATTTCATACCTTATCATCACATTATTGTGCTCCCACACAAATAACGCACCTGCTGTGAATTTGAGTAACTAATAATTAGAATTGCCTGGTTATAAATGTGGAAGCAGGCCGTAGCGCTATCATTGGAAATGTCTAGACGGTGACAAGCTTATTAGAAGATTACACTCATTATGCTAAAGCATTCAACTACAACTTGGAAATGGGAGCTTCCCGATAAATTCCTAGTTCGACAGGCATTATTGCCATCAGCCATCAAACTATCGGTAGATGCATACACATATATGTTTAAACGTATTCGTCGATTAATCTCGTTCGTCTGACTAAAAGCACGATATTTATATGGTATTAGTTCAATATAATGTAGACGTAGCATTAGTTACCATATCAAATATCTCGACAAATTTCAAATTGGTTGAAACAATAACCATACGTATGCTGAAATATAATATATATGTGGATAATTTACACGTTCACTATTAACGGGTATAACCGAAAATTAACTGGCTGAAAATACATCCCGTCAAATTTCTAACGAACAATGAACGGTGTGTCTAGTCAGCTTAAAGTTTAAAATATTTTGTGGAATATCTTTAAGGCCGGCCGTTGTATGAAAGAGAGGTCCCCAAGTCGCAGTGCAACAGAGAGAAAAGATTCTTTCCCGAGAGATGCTGCCTCTATCGGAGAAATAACGCAATAGATATCTAAGCGAAGCGCGGACTCCAGACTTTATAGTCAGCTGATAGTTTAGTTTCAGTACAGAGAGGTATGCAGGTGCGGTCTCGCTAAGATGACTCGAAATCGTTTTATATATGAGGTGCGAACTTTTCATTTTCTAGGAGGTTTAAGGACGGGTTCTCGCTGAAAATTTTACTCGGATAAATACTGTGCTCGTATCTCGTGGTAAAATCTAAACCAAAAGTATTGGAAAAATCTATTTCGCATATTGGTTCATCATAGTTTGTTACCTACTTCTCATGTCCCAATATTATAAAATTATACCAGGGAAGAACAATTATATCACTCAAATTTGTCTAATTGTCTAATTTAGAATGAAAATGTAATTAATGTTTAGAACATTTAATGAAAGCTTATAACCAAGGATGGTACTAAAGATGAGCAATTTGGTCCGTCGGTCTGCCTGACCGCGAATATAACTCCTCCGTCACTGTACCAGGTAGAATAGCGAATGAGGTGTCGAATGAAAGCCTATAATCCAAGGATGGTACTAAAGCTGATAAATTTGACCAAGGCTGTCTGTCCATCTGTCCGTCCGACCGCGAATGTAACTACTCCGTCATTATGCCAGGTAGAATGACAAATGAGGTGTCGAATGAATGGTTATAATCCAACGATGGTACTAAAGATAAGCAATTTGGTCCGTCGGTCTGCCTGACCGCGAATATAACTCCTCCGTCACTGTACCAGGTAGAATGACAAATAAGGTTTCGAATGAAAGCTTATAACCGAGGATGGTACTAAAGATGAAAAATTTGACCAAGGCTGTCGGTCCATTTGTCCGTCCGACCGCGAATGTAACTTCTCCGTCATTATGCCAGGGAAAATGACAAATGAGGTTTCAAATGAACGATTATAATCCAACGATGGTACTAAAGTTGAGCAATTTGGTCCGTCGGTCTGCCTGACCGCGAATATAACTCCTCCGTCACTGTACCAGGTAGAATGACCAATAAGGTGTCGAATGAAAGCTTATAACCAAGGATGGTACTAAAGATGAGAAATTTGACCAAGGCTGCCTGTCCATCTGTCCGTCCGACCGCAAATGTAACTTCTTTCCGTCATCATGCCAGGGAAAATGACAAATGAGGTTTCGAATGAACGATTATAATCTAACGATGGTACTAAAGATGAGCAATTTGGTCCGTCGGTCTGCCTGATCGCGAATATAACTCCTCCGTTACTGTACCAGGTAGAATGACAAATGAGGTGTCGAATGAAAGCTTATAATCCAAGGATGGTACTAAAGATGAGCAATTTGACCAAGGCTGTCTGTCCGTCGGTCCGTCCGACCGCGAATATAACTCTTCCGTCACTATACCAGGTTGAATGACAAATGAGGTGTCGAATGAAAGCTTATAATCCAAGGATGGTACTAAAGGTGAGAAATTTGACCAAGTACTTCCGGTTTTACAAATGGGACCGGAAATACTGTTTTAAAGTCACCGGAATAGTAAAAGTGATATATTATTCGACGAGCCTTCGCAAGGCGAGAACAAATATATACTTCCGGTTTCATGAGTGTCTTTCCGTCTGTCCTCCTACATACAACTCCTCCGTATTAATACAGATATAATGACAAATAATGAGGTTTCGAATAAAAGATTATAACACAAGGATGGTATTAAAGATGAGTAATTTAACATCGGACTTCAGTTTTAGAGTTGCAACCGCAAGTATTTGTTTTAAAGTGACTCAAAGTATGGTATGAATGTAAATGAATATGATCCAAAATTAGTAAAATCGTATATGAATCGACGCAAAGTTACACGAAGAGTTAAAATATCGACTTCCAGTTCTACTTTCGATTACTTTGGATGAAAACCTAGGACTTACGAAGTCCAATTACTTGTTAACACATGCTCTTGTGAACATGAACGGAAAGAAATAACACGAGTAGCGTTCATCAGCAAATCATCAACGGCTGATAGCAAAACTCTACGAAACTATATATACGTTATAGTCTAAGATCCGAATATAGGTCGACCTGCACCCATCTGCTTTCCGGATGAGACATTTTTTTATTAAATTTCATACATAGACAAAAACGACTTGCATGGCTTGCCTATCAAATTCGTGTCATAGCTATCCTTAAGGTGGGGTGAGCTTAGAGTTTGAAATAAATATTTCAAGCATATTTTTTTGAATTTTTTTTGAACTTATAATAGAATTCTTAAAATCCCATTTACTGATCGGGTCACAAATGAGGAGGTCCTTACAGAAGAATGGGGAAAAACCGAGACCATCAAATCTCAAAAGTTGGAATACTTTGGACACATTATGCGAAATGAATCCAGATATGCCCTCCTACAAGCCATTCTCCAAGGAAAAATATTTGGAAAGCGAGGTCCAGGAAGAAGAAGAACATCCTGGTTAAAGAACCTCAGAACCTGGTTCAACTCAACATATGTGAAGCTTTCCTGCATTGCTGCAGATAAAATAAAGATTGCCATGCCATGGAGATCGCCAACATTCGTCACGGACAGGCACAGCAAGAAGAAGAGGATAGAATTATTTTATTTTTAAATTAAATAAGCATATTCACTATTATCGTTGATTGATATATTGGACGGCCTCTAATATCTCAATCAACGCTATAATTCAATGAATTAAAAAAAAATAAGGAAAAATATTAAAAAATAAGCCAACGCTCAGTGAATCATGTGAAACGAAAAGATCAAAAATATTTTATTAGCTTTATGAGTATTATGAGTTTGTCGAGCATAAATCTGTCGAGTTTTTTCAGTTATAACGATTTTTGACTTTTTGGTATTACTCAGAAGTCAAAACAACCAAATTTTTGCTCACGAATGGGTGAAAATCAACATATTTATTATAATAAAAAATAAGCATAAACAAAAAAAATTGTATGTGCAATTTGTATGCACGTTAAAAATTCGGTTAAAATTCACATTCTTATTCCAGTCAAAACACAATAATTAACAAGTCGCTGATGTGGCATTTCGATCATCGACCGAGAAACACATTAAATTTTTATTACTGGTGTTGATAACGTGAACGGTATCAAATATCACATCGTGGGCAGCTGTATTGATTTTAAATAATAAAAAATGTGGCAGAGTCTCGAAGAGATATAACGCCATTGATGATAATGATGACCAAATACTTTTGAAATTACAAAAATGAATAGGTTTTTTTGTATTACAATCAAGATTATCGTTTTCAGGACAAGCAATTATCATCACAAATAGGATGTTTTGAACAGGGTTATTCAAAGCAGAGTGCTGCATGCACGATTTTTGAAAGAACTCACAATTGGAATTCGGTATTTGGTAATCGAAATTACAATTCATGCTTAAATTTAATTGCTAATCACTATTTTCGTACCAAAAACCGGTTTAATGGCGATTGCTATAATAGCCCTATCTATACCTATAACCCATCTGCACACTAATGGAACGCAGATTCAGATAGAGCGCGTTAAACAGTCTTGCTACCTGGGAACTATTATAAATAATGAGCAGTAGAGCAAAAAAGTTGAAAATGGTGGAGGTATTTAGCATCAACGGTTCTCCTTTAAAATCAATATGACGGCTAACCCTTCAGCGGAATTCAGTCGCAATTTTAAATTTACACCACTATTGACCTCCCCTAAAGGTTAGAATTATAAAATTTGGGGCAGCTCGGAAACAAGATTCAATTCAATAATTATGCTCCCCCACCCCTTTTTAATATATTCCCGCTAACTCGGAAAATATCAACCGCACGAAAAAAATTGTCAAAAAGAAATAATTGTAGGAAATCATATTTGAAACAATTTTAAATATTCGTAAAAAAAAATGACAGAGATCAAAATTCAAAATTATGTAAAAGTTAATTCTATCTACTAAGTTCTATTTTTGTATTATAGGTACATACCTACATTTTTGTCGTAAAACTCATAATTAACGAGACAATTCAATAGTTATGCTCTAACTCTAACCTCTAACTGTCACTATTTCCCCCCATAACTTAGAAAATATCGACATCATAAAATAGTTATTTTCCTAACTAGTGCGGAAAGTGATAATTTCACGCACGAGACTGCCGTTGACCCGAACGACGCGATAGCGGAGTTCGGGCAGGCATTCGAGTGCGAGGAACACACTTTCCGCACGAGTTAGGAATAATATTTATTCTAGGGCCGTACGTTTGGAAAAAGCCACAAAAAATAGAGTTATATCGATTTTTATTTAGAAGTGAAAATACACAAATCAATTATTTGACAAGGTTGTTAAAAACAAACTTTCAATATTAGTTTATTGCATGTATTATAATATATTATAATGCAATATTACAAGGTATTTTACTTTCCCGCACGTCGTGCGTGAAAGTGCAACTTTCGGAAACGAAATGCGTGAGTGAATCTTTAGTACCATGGTTGGATTATAACCGTTCACTGTACACTCGTCACCTCATCTGTCATTCTGCCTGGCATAATGACGGAGTAGTTACATTCGCGGTCGGACGGACCGTTGGACAGACAGCCTTGGTCTAATTTCTCATCTTTAGTACCATCCTTGGATTATAAGCTTTCATTTGACACCTCATTTGTCATTCTACCTGGTACAGTGACGGAGGAGTTATATTCGCGGTCAGGCACACCGACGGATTAAATTTCTCATCTTTAGTACCATCGTTGGATTATAACCATTCATTCGACACCTCATTTGTCATCCTACCTGGCATATTGACGGAGTAGTTACATTCGCGGTCGGACGGACCGATGGACAGACAGCCTTGGTCAAATTTCTCAACCTTAGTACCATCCTTGGTTATAAGCTTTCATTCGACACCTTATTTGTCATTCGACCTGGTACAGTGACGGAAGACTTATATTCGCGGTCAGGCAGACCAACGGACCAAATTGCTCATCTTTAGTACCATCGTTGGAATATAACCGTTCATTCGACACCCCATTTGTCAATCTACCTGGCATAATGACGGAGTAGTTACATTCTCGGTCGGACGGACCGATGGACAGACAGCCTTGGTCTAATTTCTCATCTTTAGTACCATCTTTGGATTATAAGCTTTCATTCGACACCTCATTTGTCATTCTACCTGGTACAGTGACGGGGGAGTTATATCCGCGGTCAAGCAGACTGACGGACCAAATTGCTCATCTTTAGTACCATTGTTGAATTATAATCGTTCATTCGACACCCCATTTGTCATTAATCCTGGCATAATGACGGAGTCGTTACATTCGCGGTGGGACGTACAGATGAACAGACAGCCTTGGTCAAATTTCTCATCTTTAGTACCATCCTTGGTTATAAGCTTTCACTGGACACCTTATTGGTCATTCTACCTGGTACAGTGACGGAGGAGTTATATTTGCGGTCAGGCAGACAGACCGACCAAATTCGTTGGAATATAACCGTTCATTCGACACCCCATTTGTCAATCTACCTGGCATAATGACGGAGTCGTTACATTCGCGGTGGGACGTACAGATGAACAGACAGCCTTGGTCAAATTTCTCATCTTTAGTACCATCCTTGGTTATAAGCTTTCACTGGACACCTTATTTGTCATTCTACCTGGTACAGTGACGGGGGAGTTATATTCGCGGTCAAGCAGACAGATGGACCAAATTGCTCATCTTTAGTACCATCGTTGGGTTATAACCGTTCATTCGACACCCCATTTGTCAATCTACCTGGCATATTGACGGAGTAGTTACATTCGCGGTCGGACGGACCGATGGACAGACAGCCTTGGTCAAATTTCTCAACCTTAGTACCATCCTTGGTTATAAGCTTTCATTCGACACCTTATTTGTCATTCTACCTGGTACAGTGACGGAAGACTTATATTCGCGGTCAGGCAGACCGATGGACCAAATTGCTCATCTTTAGTACCATCGTTGGAATATAACCGTTCATTCGACACCCCATTTGTCAATCTACCTGGCATAATGACGGAGTAGTTATATTCGCGGTCGGACGGACCGATGAACAGACATCCTTGGTCTAATTTCTCATCTTTAGTACCATCCTTGGATTATAAGCTTTCATTCGACACCTCATTTGTCATTCTACCTGGTACAGTGATGGAGGAGTTATATTCGTGGTCAAGCAGACCGACGGACCAAATTGCTCATCTGTAGTACCATTGTTGGATTATAACCGTTCATTCGACCCCTCATGTGTCATTCTACCTGGCATAATGACGGAGTAGTTATATGCGCGGTCGGACGTACCGACGGACAGACAGTCTAAATTTCTCATCTTTAGTACCATCCTTGGATTATAAGCATTCATTTGACAACTTTATTGGGCAAAAATATTTCTTGGGGATTTTTTGTCCGGGATTTTTTGCGGGGATATTTTGTCAAAAAAAAATTGTGGGGATTATCTGTCCGGGATTTTTTGTGGGGATTATTTGTCCGGGGATTATTTGTGGGGATTATTTGTGAGGATTATTTGTGGGGATTTTTTGTCCGGGGATAATTTGTGGGGATTTTTTGTCCGGGATTATTTGTCCGGGGATTATTTGTCCGGACCCCCTGATAAACTCATATTTGTCAAGTACCGAAATTTAATAAGGAAAGTTTCAAACGGGCCATTACGCTCCTGAATTTTTGATGTTTATTTAATTTTTTTCGTAGCGCCATCTTATACATAATTGCTACATTAACAGAGCTTAGATTCTTACAGATTCCTATACTTTTTGTGTATTATATGTACAAGATTTACGTTTCACATGCCAATTTCTATTAATTCCAGAAATTTATTTTAAAAGTACACCACGCAAAAAGTACTTTATTAATTCACATTTTTTTAACGTTACATCCTTCCGTTACATATAGGCTAGTGCTAAACGGACTTTTATCATGAAATTCATTTAAATACTTGAGTAATTTAGATATAAACGCTCTTATATTTATTGAGAAAAAAGCAAAACTTTCACATTTTTTTATAAACAATACACAACAGGTAGGGTAGCAAAAATATGGCTGTAATTAGCGAGATATATTGTTAGTAGGTTAAGCATTTTTCGGTATACATATATGCTCTAGATTATGAGTGGTGTACTTTATAAAGGTGATGGGATCGCCTATACTTGTAACATTACCAATGGCCGGCCTTAAGGCGAAGAATTATTATGATATACTTAAAGTAAGCATTTGTATATACTTAAAGTAAGACAACCAAAGTGCGGAAATTACTAGGAGAGCGAGAGTAGCATGGGCACAATTTGGAAAACTTAAAATACCTAAGAAACAAAGTGTTCAACCAGTGAAAAAAAAATCTCTGCTTGAACTATCTCAGAATTAGGATTTTCTACATTTTTTACAATAAGCTGCAGTGGTTTATGATGGACTGTTTCCATGAAAACAGCTTTTTTATTAGGGATCTCATCATATTTCCATGAAACTCTGTGATGCGAAAACATTTTTAAGTAATATGCTGATAAATACATTGACTGCTGAGTACTGGTGTGTTTGAAAAAAGTTATGCATACTTTTGAAGAATTATATTCCACGATACTGAATGACTTTTGGCTTATACCTCGTTTTTTTTTAACTTCTGTCATTTCAGGAACACATTTTGTGAGCCTTACATGAATTTTGTTTAAAAATGCTTTAAAAATGTGTAACTAATACAATTTTACTTATAAAACTCTCAAATTTGCACAACTTACCGCTCAATCATCTTAATAAACGATGTTTTATTCAAAAAAAATCTCAAAAATTTAATTCAGATAATACGATGTCTCAAAAAATGTAATTTTTGAAAACTTTGTAGTTTTACAGAATTCCCACCAATTTAAGACGGTATTACTCAAGTTTGAATAAATCTAATACAATTTTTTTTGATATTTTTTTAATGACTAGAATGTAATCTTTAAAAAACACTAAATTATTTTAGTTTAAAAATGAAATGAACCATTTATTTTTGAGAAAACTAAGAAAGATAACAAAAATATAATACAAAAACCGAAAATTACCAGCTGAAAAAATGTATATACAGAGTGATCAAAACTTTTTTCTGTAAAAATTACCTAAAATACATTTAATAATAAGCTTCAGCAATAATAAATGTTCAACAACATTTTTTTTAGCTCTTATACACTATGTCTGCGTAACTTGGAACCTATTATTAACTTTTTTAATATCAGTTTTACGAAAAAAAGTTATTCTTTATAAAATACTCTGCATCGTATATAACATAAGATGCAACCATCAAATATCAAATTTTGTTAATTTTGTACGACGTATGTCAAAAGATATGAATTTCACTCAAGAGTAAAGTACCTTTATATTTCACAATATCGAAAATTTTTATAAAGAAAAGTTGTTTGGAATTAAAAACTATGTTCCATTATGTAATTATATCCTTCTAATCGAAAATTTGTTTTTTTTTTAAATATTATTTAAAATTAATTATATTCATCATCATTAAATTTTCACTTATTATTTATGATAACTGTTTTATTATTAACTTTATGAAGAAAGTTATTCGTCATAAATAGCTCTGCATGGTCTAACACTTAATATGCAAATATAAAATATTATATTTTATCAATATTATACGAGGTATGTAAAAAAATTATATTTCGCGCAATAAATATGTACTTTTATAGTTCACAATATTTCGATTAGAAGAGTGTAATTGCATATTGACACATCGTTTGTAATTCTGAACAACTTTCCATAATAACAATTTTCTGTATTATGAAAAATATAGGTATTTTACTCCGAACTAAAATTTTTATTTATTGACATATCTTGTACAAAATTGATAAAAGGTGATATTTTATGATTGCATTTAAAGTTTTAGAATATGCAGAGCTTTTTACTAAGAATAACTTTTTTATTTATGTAAACAAACACGTTTTATAAAAAAAAATCGGATTTTACAACTACTTTTTAACCCGGCACCTGCCACATGGGGTGCTACCAGCACCCCATAACAGATTTTCATCAAAAATTTGGTATTTCAAGTTTGTTAACCGCGTTGTGCGTCATAGTAGCTTTCAATAATATTATATAGCATAGATCTGTTTGCGTTTGAAGTGGTTATTTAGTGTCATTCTGAACTTGTAGCTCTAAAGTCGAATTGGGGTGTCATCAGCTGGCAGTTTAAGTTTTAAATTTTTTTTGTGTTTTTGATAAACAGGTCAGATTTACATTTTTTTATTGTAATAACTGATTTAAATTATTAATATAGTCTCTATACTCAATAAATCTCAATTTTCTTAGATATTTTACTTCACTTCATTTATTATGGGTTGGTACTTGCTAATTTGCTTATAATACCTCTTTAATTTTATTTTTTAACTTTTATAATATATTAAATATTAGTAGCTAATAAGTTAATAAAACATGTTTTTTTATATTCTTGTGTAACTCAACACTGATCTACTTGTTTATAAACAAGTAGATCACATAAATCTCTTAAGGGGTGCTGTGAGCACCCCACGTGGCAGTTGATGCCTTGGAAAGCCACGTGGCAGGTGCCGGGTTAAGGATTTTCAGGAAAATATCCGCCATTTTGAATTTGCAAATTGTAATGTCAAATTCGGTTTCAGCATAATCAAAACTAAAATAAAAACATTTTTTATCAAAATAAAATGTTGAAGTCACCCATATTCTTAACATTATTTATACAAAGCAATTGTTATTGTTTAAACAATTAATAAACAATTAGCGGCGAAATTTGTGAGTAGAACTTTTTACTTTAACATAATTGTAAACTAACAAAAAAATTTTTAGAAAAATATAACCTTGTTTGATTTTTTCCGAAACATTGTATCTTTTCGTTCTAATTGCACTCCCCTATATTACAAAACAATAAGAAAGCTTTTTTAAAAAGAGAATGAATTTTTCCGATTACAAATTAGCCTCGGATTGGTTAAAAGAGTCTTATTTTTGATTCAAACTCAAGAAGTTTTTACATATTATACAATACAAGTTCTACTTAAAACCTATATATTTTTGGTCGCGGCAGATTCGAGGTCGTCCTAATGATAAACCATTTCCACCGCATACAATGCATTAGTTTCAACATAAAATTAAACCAGAATCATTAATCTAACGTAATGCGAGGGCCCTTGTCGGATAAATACCGACCTGAACAAATGAACTCTACGCCGGGACACGGACCGTCAAAAGTTTCTCTCTCGCATTACTCGTTGGATATAATTCCAAGATGGAGTAATCCTGATATTCCTGATGTGCGTGCCCGAACGTGTGATTAATTTTCAGGAATATCTCGCTTCCGATTTTATTTTGGATCAGAAAAAAGTAAAGTTATGATAGTCACGCCTCGATTATTTAATATAGCGAGATAAAAATCTTAATTAGATAATACGTGAAACCAAAAGTTTTTTGATCGGTAATTTAATTTAATGTGTATCAATGTGTATCAGATATAAAGTTTTTTTTAGAGACAGCCTTGATTTTTTTATTGGGAATTACAAATATTTTTGAATATTCATCATCACGTAGCGCTACAGCTCTGGGTGGGTCTTGGCCGACTGTACAACTTTTTTTCCAATTTGTTCCATTTTCCATCAACCTAGGGTAAAATGGAATGTTCATTTTCCGCTATATAAATAGATCGCTATTTTTTTTAAACAGTGACAGAGCATTCATAATATAAGGGATCAAACTTAAAGAGTTCCTTATTTTTGTTATGGTTTTTTTTGTAATATATGGGACTAACTTGAAAGTATTTTTTTGCATTACATGTAATTATTAATGTAATTCATTTATATTATTATTTTTATCAAGGCTATTTAGTGTGTAATTATCAAGTAACTAATCTGCCAAATTTTACATTTATAACTTAAGGCTATGGGTACATAATTCGCAAATATTTTACGGCTATCCCTACCTTTTCTATCTTTACATGGCAAATTACCTGTAGTAAAATTCACACTGGTATGGATATGTAAATATTACTAGAATGTCATTCTACTTGACAATGTCATAACTATCTTAAAGAGATGGCTTTTGAATGTTCTTGGATAACTGTTATTTTTTGTATAATTGCAAATTATTAATTCAGTTAATAAATATGACAATTTTTTCACTAACTATGTATTCAGTGATTGTAATAATTTATATGTACCTACAACAAAAACTAATACTCAATCGAGAAAAGGGGAAAGGTGTTAAAAGTGATTTTTTAATAATATATTGTTACTATTGAACGCCCACAATTTTGAACATCTTTAACAACAAAATACTTGGATCGCAGAATATATCTTGATGTATTCTCTGCTTCTATCTTCCATAAATAATACACAATAAATAACTTTTTATAAAGTTCGCGTCTTAAACCAATTATTTATCAAATACACTATATATCAATATTATTTAATCAACAACTCAAAATATTCCCGATTCATGTTAAATATTTAAAATTGTCACTGATTGTCAGTGTCTGACTGACATTATCCTGATAATATTCTATTCGACTGAGTGCGGTGTATGACAAAGGTAGATTTGGAAAATATTACCACGGACATTGTGTTAATTTTTTTCGAATCCTGAAAAAAACAATAAATATCTTTGAAAAATGTAAACGCAGAATGAAAGACTTTATTACCAAGAATTATTACGCAGAATTATTACCAAGGGCGAAAGTCCCTTAGAATAAATAAAAAGTTTATTTTGAACGAGATATTTGAAATTAATAATAACACTAAATTTTCTCTTAGTTTTTCACCCCTCTAACTTATTAAAATAAACATTATAGAAGTTCTCGGGGATTTTCGGCCCTCGCTAATAACGTGATCTTTCATTCTGCGTTTAAATTTTTCAAAAATACTTATTAGTTTTCTCAGGATTCGAAACAAATGAATCTCCATTTGAATAGCATTGCAGCCGAAAATACGTACCGATCCTCTTAAGTAATAAGCATGTTATTTGAAAATATAGCTGTAATATTGGAAACCAGAATCTTTAAACGCGATTTCCCAACAATCTGCTTTTTTGAATTGTGCCTCTATATTACTGAGGGTGCGATATATTTTACACACAATAAGTTATAAATTTCAATAAATACAGTAAATACGCTAATATCACTGTCACTGAAAATGATAAACGTCAAAATTTACAGTAAACACGGTATAAACGTAGAACAAATACTGACCGTTGTTACAGTTAAAAATCCTTTAAAATTTTTTAAGTGAATTATTGACATAAATTACAATAATAATAATTGTAATAAATAAAGAAGTTAAGCAATTTTGTCCTTGTGGGATCGGTACTCACCGGAGGGACCGCAGACGTTCGGATATAATTAGCGTCTCTTTGCACAGACAATGACGTCGATTTTGCAAAGTAACAAGACACTTACTCAACACACACACACACACACTACACAAGACACTAGGTATCTAACTGCAAAAATTTATCGTACCTACCATGCCAATGGCCATTAGTTGTCGAGGCATTAGCTAAATAAAAAAAATAATTAATTTTATTTGGAGTTTATATACGACTAATATGGGATTTGTTCCCACACAACGAGAACCGTCACGAAACTGTGCGCAGATAGCAAAATAATAAGTTCCATGGGTTATTTTTAGAGACCGAATTAATCGGCTTCGGCATCGGCTTCGGCCACCTTCGGCCAATATTTAAACCTTCGGCCAAATTCTGCTTCGGCCAAAACGAAGCCGAAGGTTTCGCCGAAGGTGGAATAATAAAATTCTCTGTCAGTATACTATATTACTTATATAAATTAAGCAATATGCTTCGGCGAGTCTTTGATAATTTGAATAATATTTACACCCTATTTTATACCTTAAACTAAAACGTTTTACAAACTTTCAGGTAGTAGGTAGGATATAAATTTTTACAATAGGCCAAGATGTTTCAAAGATCTTCGTTTAAATATTTCTCACGTAGTAAAATTCTGAGAAACTATAATAATTTTATTGTATTTGTTAAAACTCAATATTACTGGTGTTTTGACTACCTAAACCTTCGGCTTCGGCTTCGGCCGAAGGGGTATTACTCACTGTTCAAAAATAGTGAATATTGAGCATGTTATTAAACGGTCATAGAAAAATTATATTATTAAATAATATTTGTTATAATAACATTGGTTTATTTTATTTTTAGAGTCCCACTCCTCCTCAGTATGTGTTTTGGTATCATAACGATCACATGATTAACTATGACACAGCAAGAGGAGGAATCTCGGTGGAAACGGTTCCGGGACCAAGAACACAAAGCAGATTAACCATCAGAGATACGAATGATGCAGATTCAGGAAATTATACTTGCTCTGCTTCAAACACGGAACCAGCTTCCATTTACGTATTTGTCTCAGAAGGTAAGTATGTCTTTAGATCTATATTTACCGTATAAAATTTATAAGTATTTTGTGTATTTAACCCTAGAATACTAGATTGGTTTTGATATAAGCCACTACTACACCGCCGTAAATTTTATATAAAAAAATATCAGATATAAAAAAATATTATTTAGATTTAGCGACAGGGCCTACACTTCCTGCAAGGGAAAATTCATTCATCCCAGATACCTGGGTTATCAAAAGGATTGAGCTTTGTAGGGACTCTTTCCGCGTTATCGAGCCCTAGATCTCCCAAAAATTTTCGCACTCAGCTGAACGTCAAGAGTAGCACAGCTTTCTGCATAGGCTTGTAAAGATGTTCATTTAGGTCCAGCTTTTTGTTGATTTCTATGAGGTTCTTTGGAATGTCTCCAGTAATAAAAAGAACAATAAGGTATTGTTTGGGTAGTTTCCATTTTTAATTGTCTCCTTATCTGTTTTTGGAGATCTCTATACTTGGCGATCTCTTAGTTATGCTTAACACACAGATTATTTTTATTAGGTATTGCCACATCTATTAATGTCTATTTACACCTAGTAAGTTTATTAACTAATAACTAGTATACGATCCGGTCTATTATGTGCCACTCTTGGTCTGTGAACACAGTGTGATCCCAGTATAGCTTGTAGTTGTGTTTTCACGCATTCTATCAGGGACGTATTGATAATAAGGCAGATGGTCGGTTTGGAGAAGTCCCAATTTGCGAGCTAGTGCTTGGATTAGAATATTTGCTACTGAGTCTTGATCTTTATAATCAGTTCCGTCAAATATCTGGCAGTCCCGGTAATATGTTGGTTGGATCTGTAAGTTTGACATCCGTATCGGCATTTATCGTTTCAGACCTGAGGGTTTTTGACAATTTACTTCAGGCAATTTGTAGTTGGAGGAATGGCAAGTAGGAAACCCTATGTCCCGGGAAACATCTTTCCTGATGTCTTGGCATGACATGTTCTTGGCTAACCTCATTAAGATGCCGCCCATACAGATACCCCAGGCTGAGGGTGAAAAAACGTGATATAACTCAGGAATTTTTGAAACCTATCAGGTGTTGTAAAGGACGATGCCAGGAATAACTTCTACTAAAATGTAACCAAAAATATTGTTCGCTTTTTTTAATTGCGATTTTCATTTGTTAAATTTGCAATTTTTAATGATTTTTAATTTTGCAGCTTAGGATATTGATTTTAGAGAAAAACTTTTTAGTAGAAAGTTGTAGTAAATTAAAAACCTACAATTTGAGGTATGGTAAGTTTAATTTCGTTAATTGGTTATTGCAAAAAAGCCTGCGAAAGGTCCAAAATGGTCGTTTTTTACAATTGCATTATTTATTGTACAAATAATTTTTTTTTATTTTTCAAAAGCTTTAAAATGAAGATCTTTCTATTTCAAACATAAAAAAAAATTGTAAAGCCAGATTAACGAATTTGTTGCTCAGATATTATAAATTGTTTATCCCAAGAAGTCAAATGTCGAAGGCTATAACTTTTTGAAAAAAAATCATAGAGAGTTGGTGAAACATCCAGTCTGCTTCTAAAGAGTTATGTTTTCATATTCTGATGTAAATAAATGCTTAAAACATTTTTAAACCTTTAATTTGGGTTTGAAAATAAGGGGCCAAATTTCGTTATAAACATTTAGAGCTGAAGCGGCCCTGTACATCCTATGAGTTTTTAACTTACAGATTATTGTTGATGAAGGTGAAACGAAGATTTATAAAAAAAAATAAAAGATTTCTACGACCAAGTGAAGCGGAGATAATTTTTGGGTTTCAAAATAAGGGGGCAAATTTCGTTATAAACATTTAGAGCTGAAGCGGCCCTGTACTTCCTATGTGTTTCTAACTTACAGATTATTGTTGCTGAAGACAAAACGAAGATTTATAAAAAAACAAAAATTTTCTACAACCAACTGAAGCCGAGATAATTGTTTTTTTTTTCTTAAATCGTAGTGCCTTTATTTATAACAATTAAGAAATTATTTTACAGTCATTGACTAAAGAAAGACTTATATTATTTTAAAATAAAAATTATCATAAAATATAATTACATTTTATTATTAAAAATTATTTTTAATTTCGGTGCTTTTGCAAGCGGCCGAATTTTGCAAATCGCCCGGCTCGCTTCAAATCCGCGCCCTCGGAAAATTTACACGTAACTTGTATTAAACGTTGTTAGAAAACCATTTAATTATATTACCATTATAATATACAGTCTATTTACCTCTGTATTTGTTTTTCTTGATAAACTTTTATATGTGAAATCCAAAACGAATAGTCAATACAAGAAGAAAAAGTTTTATATTGTATATTATAGTAAGAAGTAACATTATTATTATTATAATTATATAACAATGAAAAAATTAAAAATATAGTTATATATTTCATATATATGTATCATTTTTGTAATATTATTTCTTCAGAAATTAAATTTCACATAAAAAAGTTTATCAAGAAAAACAAATACAGTGGTAAATAGACTGTATATTATAATGGTAATATTATTCAATCGTTTCCTGTCAAAATTTAATACGAGTTACGTAAAAATTTTCCGAGCACGCGGATTTGAAGCGAGCCGGGCGATTTGCAAAATTCGGCCGCTCGCAAAAGCACCGATTTTAAAAATAATTTTTAACAACTAAATGTAATTATATTTTATATTAATTTTTATAGTAAAATAATTTCTTAATTGTTATAAATAAAGGCACCATGATTTAAGAAAAAAAAAAACAATTATTTCGGCTTCGGTTGTAGAAAATTTTAATTTTTTTATAAATCTTCGTTTTGTCTTCAGCAACAATCATGTGTAAGTTAGAAATTCATAGGATGTACAGGGCCGCTTCAGCTCTAAATGTTTATAACGAAATTTGCCCCCTTATTTTCAAACCCAAAAATTATCTCGGCTTCAGTTGGTCGTAGAAATTTTTTATTTTTTATAAATCTTCGTTTCATCTTCAGCAACAATAATTTGTAAGTTAAAAACTCATATGGTGCACAGGGCCGCTTCAGCTCTAAATGTTTATAACGAAATTGCCCCTTTATTTTCAAACCCAAAAATTAGAGGTTTAAAAATGTTTTACGCATTTATTTACATCATAATATGAAAATATAACTCTTTAGAAGGAGATTGGATGTTTCAACAACTCTCTACGATTTTTTTTCAAAAAGTTATAGCCTTCGACATTTGACCTCTTGGGATAAACAATTTATAATATCTAAGCAACAAATTCGTTAATCTGGCTTTACAATTTTTTTTATGTTTGGAATTGAAAGATCTTCATTTTAAAGCTTTAAAAAATAAAAAAAATTATTTGTACAAGAAATAATGCAATTGTAAAAAACGGCCATTTTGGACCTTTCGCAGGCTGTTTTGCAATAACCAATTAACTAAATTAAACCGACCATGCCTGAAATTGTATGTTTCTAATTTACTACAACTATCTATTAAAAAGTTTTTCTCTAAAATCAATATCCTAAGCTGCAAAATTAAAAATCATTAAAAATTGCAAATTTAACAAATGAAAATCGCAATTAAAAAAAAAGCGCACAATATTTTTGGTTACATTTTAGTAGAAGTTATTCCTGTCATCGTCCTTTACAACACCTGATAGGTTTCAAAAATTCCTGAATTATATCCTGAAATCGACCTATTTTTCACCCACAGCCTGGGGTAAGAGGCTTACCCATTCAGGTGCGGTTTTTTTCTTGCTTAGGTAGGTAGTTTATGCACATTTCTTGTTCCCTCAGTTTAAGCGGTGTTGTATTCATCTTCTGTGCAGCTTGCGCGATGTACAGTAGATGTCTCAACCTGCGCCTGAAAATAAGTTCTTAGATTAGTTACTTGTTTTTTCAGTTGCTCACTTATGTCTACGAGTCCTCTTCGCACTAGGTACTACCGCGGTAATGATGCTGCACTGCGTGGATGGAGTTTTTGTGCCTTTTTAGAAGTGTTCTTGCTTTTCGCTGAAGACTCTCAATATCCGTTTTTGACCACCTGAGTGTATCTAAGTTTATCCGTTTATACCAAATGAGTAGCTAAGCGTGGAAAATGCGTATTCAATGCCTTAAACAAATTTTTATTATTAAGATATGACCAATTAAGCTCTCTCACTCTTCTTACGAACTCGGAAGTTAGTTCGGTTTTCATTTGTTTATGATCAATTCGCACCCTCAGTGCAAGACTGCAGTAACTCAAAATTTTATGAAAATGAAGTAATCATGGAATTAGATTGTAAACATGCATATCTATCCCCTGTAAAACTTTAGTAACTTTCAAATGCTTAATGGGCTAAATATTACAACAACAACAGTTTAACTATTTTGCGTTTTTGAACATAAGTTCCGTGCAAAACTGTTGTAACTCTAATGTAACAGAATTACAACAGTTTTGCACGGAATATTGCAACGGATTCGATAACAAGCAATGAAAAAAGTAAGATATTTGTTATTTTAATATCTATATCTGTGGTGTTTAATTTTAATATACAGAGCGTCTACGTAATCCATTAACGGCTGAGACAATAAACAAAGTTTTTCGAGACCAACCTATTCATGTAAATTTTATGTCCTTTGTGTAATACAGTAAAACCTGTCAATAACGGTCACTAAAAATGACAGAACTATTGGCCGATATAAAAAGGTGGCCGCTAATACCAGGTTTTGTAGTCCAAAAATTTTGGTTTGGGGAACTTTGAAGCTGGCCGGCTAGTTCAGGTGGCCGGTTTTGACAGGTGGCCGTTAACACAGGTTTTACTGTATTATATTTATTTTCCATAAGGTTTTAAAAGGAAAAACAGTTATCTTAAAACTTGTGTATTGACAATACTGAGAGGTCAAAAATATCTATTCTCAGAAAACTTGCCAAAGAACAGCCAAAAATTCAAAAGGCCAAAAAAAAAAGATTTGGTATACTTATGCCATTCGGGTATGATACCAGAAGCCCACCATAGTTTTTATAAAAATATTTTGGCACAAGATGATGTACGATAAGAGGACAACAACTACGGTAAAACCTGTCAGCAACGGCCACTAAAAATGAAAGAACTATTGGCCGATATAGAAAGGTGGCCGGTAATGCCAGTTTTTGTAGTCTAGATATACAGTAAAACCTGTCAATAACGGTCACTAAAAATGAGAGAGCTATTGGCCGATAAAAAAAGGTGGCCGTCAATACCAGGTTTTGTAGTCCAAAAATTTTAGTTTGGGGAACTTTGAAGCTGGCCGGCTAGTACAGGTGGCCGGTTTTGACAGGTGGCCATTAACACAGGTTTTACTGTACATAATTAGTTTGGGTAATTTTTAAACTGGCCGTTGTTGGCAGGTGGCCGGTAACACAGGTTTTACTGTAAAAGTAAATGTGTCTACGCTTTTTACAATTTTCTCCGTGCAAAACTGTTGTAACTTTGAAATTCTAATACTAAATGTGTAGTGATTAACAATTTTTTCCGTGCAAAAGTGTTGTAACTTTGAAATTCCTATTTTTTTTGCGTTAATATTATTTTATTTAAATTTCTATTTTTGGTTAATGTAATATAGGCTGAAAAGCATGCAAAATCATAATTAAATGTTAGTTTTTCTGAATATTTGTGTCTTATTTCACCGATATTAGCACGAAAATAAACAAAATCGTCTTTATCTCGAAACTTACTTATTTTGACTTACTGCAGTCTTGCTCTGAGGGTGCGAATTGTCCGCGTTTGCTTTACTCCGAGATATTTGCACATGTTATTTTCATCCATGGCCTCGATATTTTGACCATCTTGCATATGGAAAACCTCCGGGCTGAACCTTTTCTCTGACTATATTTATAATAGGGCACTTGTCTAATCCGAAGTGCATTCTGATGTTATTTAAAAAGTTTTTACAATTTTTAGCATATTATCATCTAGGTAGTTTGTAGTGGAAGCCATTAGTTCCAAGTCATCCATATACAACAGACAATTAAGCTTCTGCACAACAGTAATTTCATTTTTAATGCTAAAACCTGACTCAGTGGAGTTTAAGAGCTGAGATAGTGGGCTCACCGCTAGGCAGGACTAAATTGGACACAACGAGTCCCCCTGAAAATGTCCCCGGTTAATTGGGATATCTTCAGTTTCGATATTGTTTTCACCAGATATTTGAAGGTGAATCTTAGTCTTTCACTCCAACATAATATGCTTTAAAGAGGTAACGATATTTTCATCGACTTTATATTATACACGACTAATGGAAACAACGAAATTGATCCTAAAGCACAAAAAAGACGGCTTAAAATAAATTAAACACAAACGAAGTACATGACTTGGTAAAACAATTAATAAAAATATTATCGCACTATAGTACAGTACAGGTTGATTCAAAAGATGGCATAACCCAGACATCCAAAGTGAAAGTTATCCTTCAACACCAAATTGTTCTATATGGTCCACACAATGTCCAGAAAAAAGTCACACCATTTTGAGCGTCGGGTTTGGGGGGGTGAGGGAGAGAAATCGGTAAATTCGTAGTTTTTTAAGTTTTTCGCCAATATTTCTAAAACTATGCGGTTTAGCATGAACAACCCTCTATACAAAATTGTTCTACATTAAATTTGAAATAAAAAAGGCCCTATGCATAATCTTTCTAAAATGAATGGTTCCAAAGTTACGAAGGTAGTATAGTATAACTGGTCCAAAAAAAAGGCCTAATCCAAACATCCAAAGTAAAAGTTTTCCTCCATCACCAAAATGTTCTATATGGTCCACATATTGTTCAGTAAAAAGTTACACCATTTTGAGCGTCCGGTTTGGGAGGGAGATGGGAGAGAAGCCGGTAAATTAGTAGTTTTTTATAAGTTTTTCGTCAATATTTCTAAAACTATACTTTAGCGTAAACAATGTTATATATAAAAATGTTCTACATGAAATTTAAAACAAAAAATGTTCTATACATAATTGCTATAAAATCAACGGTTCCAGAGTTACGGAGGGTGAAATGTCGAGGTTTTCGATACTTTTTATATTTTTTGGGCAATATTTATGATATAACTATACCAAAAACCCAGACATCCAAAGTGAAAGTTATCCTCCAACACCAAATTGTTCTATATGGTCCACATAATGTTCAGAAAAAAGTCACACCATTTTGAGCGTTGGGTTTGGGGGGGAGAGGGGGGAGAAGTCGGTAAATATAAAAAGTATCGAAAACCTCCACTTTTCACCCTCCGTAACTCTGGAACCGTTGATTTTATAACAATTATGTATAAACCGTTTTTGTTTTAAAGTTTATGTAGAACATTTTTCTATAGAACATTCCTTACGCTAAGGCATAGTTTTAGAAATATTGACGAAAAACGTAAAAAAAACTACAAATTTACCGACTTCTCCCCAATCTCCCCCCCAAACCGGACGCTTAAAATGGTGTAACTTTTTACTGAACAATATGTGGACCATATAGAACAATTTGGTGTTGAAGGAAAACTTTTACTTTGGATGTCTGGGTTAGGCCTTTTTTTGGACCGATTATAGTGTACTCAGTGCCGGTTTAACACAGTCTGCCGCCCGGTGCTGATACGGATGCCGCGCCCAGGCTCAAAAATATTTCTTAACTTTATTTCAATTCAACAAAACATATTTTGAATACAAGTTTATTAAAATAAAAAAAAACAATTACAACTTTTTTTGGTTTCAAACTTAAATGAAAACTAACAATATACAAGGAAAAAATTAAGGGCGAACTTCACAAAGTAAAATAAAAATTTACTTAATAACATTCAAACAGGGTAACATCAGGTAGGTAAGCAAATACCTTTACTATTGAAAAGCTTGTTTTCTTGATTTTACTGAAGCGAAGTTTTCGATGATATCAGTTATATTTAATTCATTTAGCAGGTCCTGGTTAATGGATAAGACTGCTAAGGAGTTCAAATTTTCTTGGGAAATTGCATTTCTTAAGTAGGTCTTTGCCCTTTTTATTGTCGAAAGAGGGCGTTCGCCACTTGCATTTGCGACCATTATGGAGAAAAAAATACGCAGGCAAATATTAACTATTGGAAATGAAGATATTAATTTATTTTCGTATAAAGCCTGTACCAATTCTAAAGGAGTGTCTATTTTTAATTGGGGAAGAGACGTTAACAAATGATTTAAATGAACACATTCTTGGGGAAAATACTCGTCCAAATCCTCCTTGTAGTTTTGTTGTAATTCGGTTGCAGATTTGAAAATATCTTCATCTTCCGTAGCTTTTAGTTTAAACAAAAATTCAATGCTCTTGAACAAGATTTATAACTATCAGATCGGCGAATAATCTCCGACTTAAGATTGTCTATTATACAAACATAACATTGTGTTCGCATTTTTTCTTTTTGGCTTAAGCTTGCCTCCGAATTCATTTCTCCTAATTGCAATTTTTTTTTGATAATCCTCTTCTCAGCATAATTTTCGTTCCCTGTTAACAACATTCCTAAGGCCTCGTAGTGATCAAAACGATCACGTAAGAAATCAAAGTAATCTGCTAAAGATGATAACAGATGAGCGGTTGTGCTTAAATCCATATTTTCCTTTTGGACTGATTTATTCACTTCATTAACCCTTTGTAAAACGTCAAGCCAAAATGATAAAATTATTCCGTTTTCCAACAAATCAAGTTTTTTCGATAGAGAAGCTGCTTCGACTATGTTGAAGCTATGCATGCATATGTTTTTCTCATTTATATCCGTTGATATTCCAATCAAACATGTTTTAATCAAACCGTAATTGCTTTTTAACGCTTTTACGGCATCAAAACGAGAAGACCAACGGGTTGTATTCACTCTCTTAGGTAACAGTGTCTGCTCCGACTCAGCCGAATCCTTTATTGCACGAGACAATAACTCCCACCTATGTGTAGACACGGAGAAAAAATTGTAGATAGCTTGTACCAACATAAAAAAATATGTTGTTTCCAAACAACAATCTGCTGCATTTTGGACAACCAAATTTAAAGAGTGAGCAGCACACGGCACAAAGAGAGCGAAATCATTGTAAGCTTTAATACGTGCTTGCAAACCAGAATACTTTCCACTCATATTACTGGCATTGTCGTAAGACTGGCCTCTACAGTTCTTAATATCTAATTTCAAAGACTCTAACATCCCAATAACTGTTTCCTCAAGTTGTTGTGAGCTATGCCCAGTGTTTTTATAAAATCCCACGAATCTTTCCACGGGATTCCCTTTATTGTCACAATATCTCACAATCACTGTAAGTTGGTCATGGTGTGTTATGTCAGGTGTTGAATCTACACTTATAGAATAGTATTTGTTTGCCTTAATTTGTCTAACAATTTCATCAATGACTCGATTGGATAAAATATTCAGTAATTCATTACATATATCTTTTGATAGATATGACGTTTTGCCCTTACCTAACTTTGCTCGTTTATTAATATGATCTTTCAAAAATGGATCATATTCTGACAATAGTTCCAGTAAACCTAAGTAGTTTCCATTCCCTTTTTTGCCAATTCTATCATGAGTACCTTTAAATGCCAATTCCCTGGTAGCCAGAAACTTTATTACACTTATGATTCTTTCTACTACTTTCACCCAATATTCTTTCGCAGTGCTGATTTCCTTTTCGAGTTCTACATCAACTCTTCTTTGCTTTAATAAGCGAGTCATATACATTTTCAGATTATCTATATGATCATTGGATCTTTCATGTTCGTCTAATCTTTTCTTACTTTTATTCCATAATGAAAATCCTGTTTTAAATTGGTTTTTTATTTCCAAATAATACACAATAAAGACAAAGTATATTGCCAGTGCTCTCGGAGTAAATTGCCCAATCGCGGCGCACCACTTCTCCATTAACAAGTCTTTTATAAAATATTTGCTTACCGGCATACCTGTGTTGTTCCCCGAAATTTCTTTTTGACATTGAAAAGTCCATATCTGTAAGATTCTGTTCGACCCATTTTTCTAGAATCATTTCTGCATAATTATGGGAATCTTGCCAAAGTGCCGGATCTTTAAAATTAAGTAAATCCTGTTTTGGATCTGAAAAGAAATAAAAAAAAATTATTTGTCATTGTCCTGTTTTATTTACCATTTGTAAAGGCACCGTTATCTTTTTGCATTTTAGCCTCGTTAAAAAAAATTTAAATATGCCTTACCCGAGTTACTGGTGGTTGCTTCTTCATATTCTAATACTTTTGAAACAGGTGATACTAAGTGCTCTGGCTCTGGCACTAATTCTGAAGTCTCCAAAATAAGTTCATGTGGTTGAATATGAATATATTTATCACTAGTAGCACTAGAACTACTACCGGGTTGGGAAATATTTGTAGTGTTGTCTTCTTGATTTCCATCAGGTGTAAAAAATGCTGTCATTTTGGGTATACCTTTCAAAATTTTATTTTGTCTTTCTTGCTTTTCTTGTTTCCTTCCTTTTACGCCAGAAAGATCCAGGTTGTTTCCGCCCTTCCATATTTTTCTATTGAATATTGATTATATTAATGTTTAATTTACAAATTATAATTACCTATACAGTTTCAAATGTAAGTCAAACATCTTACCTTAGTTTAGTTATACGTTTGTAGGTATTTCTATTTCTACTCCTATTTATACAACTGCCTGGTCTGTATTAGTAGGATAGAACAAATTTTACTAATCAACTCTACCGTCCTACGCCTTATTATTTTCTGGTTCAAGTGTTCAAGTAGTAAGCAGTTTCTGTTTTATTATTTCGGCGCGGCGCGCCGGCCGGCGCCCGTCAGGCCGTCTACCAACCCAAACGTGTGGTTTGCGGTGTTCGCACATTGATATAATTTTCCGGCGCGCGGCATGTTTGTACGTTATCTGACATTTAGATAACATAAACTGAACACAGTGCATAAACCATATAGGTACGTCGACGTTACTAATAATAATTTATTTATAAATTATTGTTAAGTTTTCAAGTTAATGATAAAACAGAAAAATTTTTATTATTATATCATGTGGATTTGTATGCAAATTTTATTTTACCATAATCATATAATTTCAGAACAGCACGCGCTTCGCGCGTACCGCCCTAGAACTTTCAACCGCCCGGTGCTACAGCACCCAAAAGACCCCTGGTTAAACCGGCGCTGAGTGTACTACCTCCGTAACTTTGGAACCGTTCATTTTAGAAGGGTTATGCATAGGGCCTTTTTTATTTCAAATTTAATGTAGAACAGTTTTGTGTAGAAAGTTGTTCATGCTAAACCGCTTAGTTTTAGAAATATTGACGAAAAACGTAAAAAACTACGAATTTGCAGATTTCTCCCCCCTCTCCTCCCCAAACCCGACGCTCAAAATGGTGTGACTTTTTTCTGAACATTATGTGGACCATATAGAACAATTTGGTGTTGGAGGATAACTTTCACTTTGGATGTCTGGGTTTGGGTCTAACTATAACTATACCATACTACTAGACAACTATACTAATGAACGTGTGAATGCATTCACATATCTGGGCGCAGAAATCAATAATCATCAAGAATTCCATAAGTAGCGAAATTAATGCAGGTATTTCCAATGGTTAGACAAGGATGCGTGTTGTCACCTGACTTATTTAACATTTATGGTGAACATGTCATGAGGATGGTTTTAGAAGGATAAGCTGGTAGAGTAACAGTAGCTGATAGGAAAATCTCCAACTTAAGATTTGCTGATGACACTACCCTTATAGCAGCAAACGAGCAAAAAATGTTTGATCTCCTGCGAAGAGTTGAGTACGAAAGCAATAAAGTTGGTCTAAAAATCAATAAAGCTAAGACAAAAATAATGGAGGTCGACAGATTCGACACTATTCAACTGACTAACATGTTACAAGAATACTAGATAGTAAACACCTTTGTCTCTTTTGGGTCTAGTATAACTAACGATCGTAACTGTGAAGCAGAAGTTCGGAGACGTATTGGTATGGCAGAAAATGCGATGAGTCGCCTAATGATGAGTCGCCTACCTAAGGTTTGTAAAAACAGATCTATCTCTCTCAAGATATCAAGATGAGACTTGTGAATGCCACTGTATTCTCAATATTTCTATACGGAGTAGGGACTTGGACTCTTCGCGCATGCGAGCGCCAAAAAATTGATGCCTTTGAGATGTGGTGCTGAAGAAGAACGCTGCGCATACCTTATACAGCTCATAAGACAAAGGTCTCCATTCTGAACCAACCCAAGATTAAAAAAAGGATGTCCACAATATGTCTGCAACGAATACTGCAATTCTTTAGTCACGTGGTTCGCAGAGGTGACGACAAATTGGAGATTAATTGTTTCTGGAAACGTTCCGGGGAGAAGATCAAAAGGACGATCACCAACTAGATGGTCCGACCAAATAAATAATTCAGCTGGAAACTCATTCTGCGAAGCTCTTAGAGCAGCTGAAGATAGAGACCAATGGAGAAACATTGTTAGGAATATTGGAAGAAATCACGATCCTCAGTAATGGGGAAACGACAAGAGAGAGAGAGAGAGAGATTTCTAATGGGAATCATACATACTGTGCTATTAAAAGGTTGATGACATCAAAATTATTAGCCAAAGAACCATAATAACTATCTCCTTACTCAACATTGATTAGACCCATATAGTCTAAGAGCTAGAGCCGAAAAATCATCGTCATAAGTAATATGGAATTTGGCATGTGAAATGTGTTTATTGTATATTCATAATTATGATCCCTTTCAGGTTGACACCTCAGTGGATACAGGAAGTAGCAATAAGGGATGAAAGAGGAAAGTTAGTGTAATCTTTAAAGCTTTTCACATCCTATTTTGTTAAACCTCCATCGATTTGCATGAAAATTGGTGACTACTTAGAGCATACCCCAAGAAATAAAAATGATTTGGTGCCAACTTGCACTTTTACCCTGGGGGTGGATACTACCCCTTCTCAAGGGTGAAAACTATTTGATTAAAAATAACCCCACAAATCGACAGAGGGACAAATTATAAGTAAAATTTGTTATATCATGTTATTAAAATAAATCAATACTTTTTGAGTTATTAGAGATCAAAGATATGTCTGTTTAAGAGCACATGCGTGAAGTTACGGATGATAAAAAGAACATAATATTATTAATTACATAATAATTGTATGTTACTAAAATATTATTTTTATATTATTTCGATATTATAAATTTAGCAAAAGTGTACTCGAATATGTCAAATGTACCCATTATTGGACACACCCAGTTTCTGGACATATTCTGTTTATATTGGTAGAAAAAATTCAATTAAATATCGAAATAATATAAAAATAAATACTTTACTGACATACAGTTAATTAATATGTTCTTTTTATCATCCGTAACTTCACGCATTATGCTCTTAAATAGACAAATTTTTGATCTTTAATAACTCAAAAAGTATTGATTTATTTTAATAACATGATATAACAAATTTTACTTAAAACTTGTCCCTCTATCGATTTGTGGGGTTATTTTTAATAAAATTGTTTTCACCCGAGGGAAGGGGTGGTATTAACTACTAGGGTAAAAGTGCAGATTGGCACCAAATGAGTTTTATTTCTTGAGGTATGCTCTAACTAGTCACCAATTATCCTGCAAATCGATGAAGGTTTAACAAAATAGGAGGTGAAAACCTTTAATGACTGCACTAACTTTCCCCTTTCATCTCTTATTGCTACTTCCTGTATCCACTGAGGTGTCAGCCTGAAAGGGGTCATAATTGTCAATATACAGGGTGTAACAAAAATACAGGTCATAAATTAAATCACACATTCTGGGACCAAAAATAGTTCGAATGAACCTAACTTACCTTTGTACAAATATGCACATAAAAAAAGTTACAGCCCTTTGAAGTTACAAAATGAAAATTTATTTTTTCGAATATATCGAAAACTATTACAAATTTTTTTATTGAAAATGGACATGTGGCATTCTTATGGCAGGAACATATTAAAGAAAAATTATACTAAAGTTTGTGCACCCCATAAAAATTTTATGGGGGTTTTGTTCCCTTAAAACCCCCAAACTTTTGTGTACGTCTCAATTAAATTATTATTGTGGTACCAATAGTTAAATTCGATATTCTAAAACTTTTTTGCCTGTTAGTAATTTTTCGATGAGGCAGTTGTTATCGAGTTGAGGCTTATTTTTTAATATGTTTACATAAAAATTTTATGGGGGTTTTGTTCTTTTAAACCACCCATTGTTTGTGTACGTTCCAATTAAAATAGTACTGCGGTGCCATTAGTTAAACACAGTGTTTTTAAAACTTTTTTGCCTCTTTGGATTTTTTCGAGAAGGCACCTTTTATCGAGATGTGGCTTCTTTTTTAATATGGTGCAAAATATACCTAAAAATGTAAATCATACATAAATTTTCATATTATTACCAAGTTTCCATAATCGTACTTAACCTTTAACTACCCGCGCATCAAGTTATAACATAACTACACGCTTGGCGTACTTTATACGCCACAAGAATATATACTTAAAAACAGCTAATTGGTTTATTATTTTTTTTAAATACACTTAGTTGTTTGTTATAAACCTTATTCGGCATCAGTGAATACTTGGAGTTCCTTCTCAGTAAGCCAATTGGGATTTATAACTGGAATCATGGAAAAACTGGATTCCATGATAAATAAAATTACTAATAAAATTTTTTTTGGAATGTGATTTTTTACGGGAGAAAAAGTTTTGATTATAAAAAAATATACTTTGTGCCATAATGACTAAAAAAACAATTGAAATATTGTACTTATATTACTACTTAGATTAATATAATCGTGGTGTATATTGTCCACCACCGGAAACAACAAATAATAAACTGTAAATTACGAACTTCCCCGAACGCCGATTATAACGAAACTAAAACCAAATTGTAAAGCACAATCCAGTGATAGGTTAGAGAGATAAACAAGGTCAAAAATTAAATTTTTAAATATATTTGCAGTAGAATTCTTATAGCTGGCGTACAAAATATCTAGTTTTAAAAGGTCCATGCACACAAACGTCTAATGGCTGTAGCCGATGACTACAGTGTGGCGGAAATGTTAGAATTATGATATGGTTTTCCTTCGCTAACATTACAACTTCAATTGTTGTATGCGATTTATGGTTATCCATTAAAATCAGGCATGGGTTTTCTGCAGTTGGCTTTACAAATTTTATAAAGTGTTTCATTGCCTCTAAGAACGCTACTTCTGTCATCCAACCATTAGGATTTGCAAGCCCTAATGCACCATCGGGCCTGTCTTTTAACATTATTTCTTTAAAATGCACTCTGGGAAAAATAAACGTCGGTGGAATCGTTCCACCAGAGGCATTAATAAATCCAAGCATAGTAACTAAATTTCCCCTTTCAGCCGAGGTCACTTGCCCGACTGGTTTTGAACCTCTTGTTGCTAGCACCTTGGAGGATTTGTGACGGTTGGACAACCGGTTTCATCTAAATTCCATATCATATGTGGCTTGAATTTATATTTTTCGAGAACTCTCTCCCAGTTGTCATAAAACTTATTAACATTTGTTGGATTGAAAAAAGTAGCTCTAGAAAGCGAGGTATTTTCTGGTTTTCTTAAACTCAATGTCGCATTTCTTTTCATAAAACCACGCAACCAGTCTTTTGATGCTATCTGTCTTTCATTCCAAGATGTCGGTACAATTCCATGTGCTCTAGCTTACTTATAGGCCAATTGCCTGACTTGCACGGTTGTAAGCCCGTAACACATCTTTGACGATGTTTTCAAATACTCAACCAGCAGTTTTTCCTGATCAAGGGAGAAAATACGTTTGTTGCCTATATCAGATTGATGGCGATAACCTTCTTCCTGACTTTTAGCTCTTTTACAAATAGAAGCTAGGTAAGACTTGGAAATATTATGTGCTGCCGCCACTGATCCAATCGATTGATTTCTATCACAAACTTCTCTTACAGCAGTTTTGATTGCTTCACTGGACGGTCGTATCCTTTTTTTAGGTTTAGATGACATTTTGTTAATCCGAAAAGAGAGAAAATGTATTAAAATTCGATTTCACAATTTATTTTGAAATATCAAATATAGGTACGGAACGTCAAATTTAAACAAAGCTGTTTAAAAACTAATATTTATTGACGAATTTGTCACGGCGCTTTGAAACGGACAAGAAGTAGTAATGAAAAGGACCTCCTTTTCTACACACCTTGTTGTATCCACTTCAACACCATAATCAGTTAACCTCAAAATATCAAGAAAAAATCCGAGTCAAACAGCATTTTAAAAGTTCTACCGCAATTATTATCTTCCTTAAGCCTGGGTTTCCTCGAAAGCGGCACCGACAAACTGTGACAGTAACACTGCGATGAATTACGTCAGATTACGGTAAAAAATTCAAGGTTCTTCACTGGGCCAATGGAATGTGCAAACTCAGCAAGCGGTGGCTTCCAACGCATCCTTGGAAACCACCGCTATTATTTTGCATGGTACAGTTTTTTATGACGTCATTCATCGCACTGTTACGTTCTCAGTTTGTCGGTGCCGCTTTCGAGGAAACCGAGGCTTTAGGAAACTAGTTTTAGAACCCATAATCCCAAATGTATTAAATTTCAATAGCTTACCTGTGACATAGTTCGATATTCTCACAAATTTTGAAGTGAATAATAATAAAAGCGTGTAGTTAAAGGTTAACCATATTATACAAATATGTGGTGGATTTGACAAATATTCAAAATATCTTGATAAAAACTGATTTTTCGAAAAAGTACTAAGAGCCAAAAAAGGTTAAGAAACATCGTGTTTAGCTAATGGTACTACAATAATAATTTAATTGGAACGTACACAAAAGTTTGGGGGGTTTAAAGAACAAAACTCCCATAAAATTTTTATGGGGTCTCCAAATTTCACTACAATTTTTTCTTAAAATGCTACTGCCATAAGAATACCACATGTCCATTTTCAATAAAAAATATTCAATAGTTTTTAATATATTGGAAAAAATCGATTTTCATTTTTTATAATCACATTTGTACTAAGGTAAGTTAGGTTCAATCGAACTATTTTTGGTTTCAGAATATGTGATTAAATTTATGACCAGTATTTTTGTTACACCCTGTACAATTGACACATTTCACAGGAAAAACTCCATATTACTTATGACGATGATTTTTCGGCTATAGGTCTCCTTCTAATAATAATACGGTATATAATTTCTGAAAATCTTGGTTTGATTACGATTTTATTTATTTTGATAAAACACCCAGTCTCAGTGTTATTTAACGTGAAATATTATCATTATTTATAATCCTGGGGTTTATTAATAAATTAGTACGCTTCAGCGCTCCGAAACATATTTTTTCGACTTGTGCGTTGGTGTATTTCAAATATTTTGTATTTTCATAAATACTCACAAATCCCGCAGTTTCTGCGAGACCTCAGTGACCTAGCATAAGCCCACGCCTCCAGTTCTTTCTTCAGCGCTGTTTTTATTTCTTCATATTGTAGCTCTGTAGATTATAAACATAGATCTGTGGTATAAAAGTATTAAAATATCTTACCATATTACTTGTTATATAGGGTTTGTATAAAGTCTGGAAGCAGTCAAATATCTTTGAATCAAGAAGATGATATTAATGAAAATTTGTGACTCTTTTTTTGCATATTATTCTGATTTTAACCTTCGGATGACCAAGGGGCGTAAATTTGGACCCCAGCGTATATTTTTCTTTAATAAATTCAATAGTATTTTCAATGTTTAACTCATTATTTTTTTATTTGACTTTAATATCATTCTAGATATCCTCATATTTTGAAATAAAGAAATTCCCTATATTTTACGAATAAAAAATATATTCAGAAGTTGATGTTTAGTAAAATACCGTCTATTATGTGGAATTCCAAGTAGTTTTACACTGCGCGTTATCAAAATCCATTTTTAGACTGTGATGCCTGTTATGTACGAATCATGACATACCTGTCTGCTACAGTTAGTCAATATTATTATTTCCTGGCGTATATTATTATAGTTTCGTATGTAAGCTCCACACTCTCGCCGAAGTCAATCGAGGTTCAACAAGTACGAGAGTGTAGACGGCCACCTTGTGCAACTTTGCCTCGCTTCGTTCTACTTCCGTTCTCTGTCGGTCTGGCGCGTCTGCGTCAAAGGGATCTTTGTCGGTATCGCACCGCTTGTGAGCGGCCGTAGCGTAACGGCATAATCGCTGGCCTCATACGCCAGTGCACGTGGGTTCGAGCCCTGCCAAAGAGAAACAATTTTTCATTTCTAAAAATAATACGAGCCGTCTCACCGTGCCTCGGAGAGCACGTTAAGCCGTCGTTTCCCCCTGTGCTAGTGTACATCGACACTAGTTACTTGAAACAGGGTTAAAGATGTAAATGGCGCCGAAACAATCCGAAAGGATCTCCCCGGCAAAAATGCCATAAGATATTATTATTATTATACCGCTTGAATGTGTTCCTCGCGAAGTAGAATGAGTGTGTAGAGAGGTACTTCGGACTTTGGTCAAATTTTACGAAGTAACTTCGCCGAGAGTGTGGAGCCCGCTTTATAGTCTAGTAAAATAAAATTACACTACATGTAAATCAAAATGTAAATTCGTACAGGTTGAAACAAATTTTATATCAAAGTTTAGGTGGGTACAAAAGATATTTTCAAAAAAGTATCCAAATCATACAGGGGGATCATTGTTTAAATAATTAAAAAGGGGTCATTTTTGCAAAAAAATACTTTTTTAACTGCTGAGGTCATTCAATTACCAATGAAGGTCTATAGGATTATTTTCTACAAAGTTGAAGGGTAAATCTTTCATATAAGACTTACTAAATTAAATTTGACCTCCTATTTACTTAAATAATTATACATAAAACTTTAAAAACAAATTTGCCAAATATTATTTTTAGCGTTTTAAATAAGCACTATAAAATATCTTATTTTACAGACTAAGTTGCCTTATGTTACCAGTATTAAGCAAAAAAAAATTGGTCAAAAATATTTAATATTTTTTGAAATATTGAATTTGTTTATTAAATGTTACTATATTTTCAATTGCAAAAACGCGGTTGTTGCCAAAGACCTATTTACCTGTATTAAATCTTATTGTTTTTATTTTTATGTATGTTTTCGAGAAATGTATTGATATATTCAAATTTCAATTAAACTTCCCCCTATAATGGCATTTGAAAATTATTCAAATTTGTTTATAATTTTTTTATGTCGCGGGGCTTAAATATTTTGAAATGCCGTTTCGATAATTGAGTTCCTGGGAATTTTTCACTAATTAACAAATTTTTTTGTCTTTTTTTCCTCTTCTTTTTTTTTTCTTGGAGTTATATTACTACGGGCCCTTTTAGGGTTAAGTTTCATTAAGCATGTCGACTCTCTAAGTTGTAGATTCTACACCTAAAAATATTAAGATTTAACTAAAATCTCTTTAATAAAATGTGTCTACTTACTGAGTTACAGGGTGTTTCATTTAAAAATCTAAAAAATATTGTTACCAAGTACTTTAAAACTATTTGACGTATCCTTATCATACTTGGTAGAAAGTGAGGGTACTATACAGTCTACTAAATTGTGATAAATAAAAGTTTCTAGCTACTACCAGAGGCGTACGACAGGGTATAGTGAATTATTGACCCTTCCCAAATTCTACGCCACTGAGGGAATTACTATTTTAGCGAAATTTTTCGATTCTTCAATACTTTCTATGTAAATAATATACTCTTTACTGGTAACGATTAAGTGATTAGTTTTCGAGATATTAGACGTTAAAAATGAAATGGTATAGTTATTTTGATTTATTCATTCATTCATTTTAAACTTCCAATATCTCTCAAACTGATGACTTTGTCGATACCAATAAAGTTATTTACATACAAAGTATTGGAGAATCGAAAAATTTCGCTAAAATAGTAAGTCACTCAGTGGCGTAGAATTTGGGAAAAGTCAATCATTCACTATCCCCTGTTGTACGCCTCTGGCACTAGCTAGAAACGTTTATTAATCACAATTTAGTAGGGTGTATAATAGTCACCCCTTTTGCCAAGTATGATAAGGATACGTCAAATAGTTTTAAAGTACTTGGTAACAATAATTTTTAAATTTTTAAGTAAAACACCCTGTAACTCAGTAAGTAGCCACATTTCATTTAAGAGATTTTAGTTAAATATTAATATTTTTAGGTCTGGAATCTACAATTCAGAGATTCGACATTCTTAATAAAATTTAACCCTAAAAGGACCTGTAGTAATGTAACTCCAAGAAAAAAAGAAGAAGAAAAAACGACAAAAAAATTTTGTTAATTAGTAAAAAATTCCCAGGAAGGCAATGATCGAAACGGCATTTCAAAATACTTAATCCCCGAGACGTTATTAAAAATACAAATTATAAACAAATTTGAATAATTTTCAAATGACATTTTAGGGAGGAGTTTAATTGAAATTTGAATTTATCAATACATTTATCGAAGATATACATTAAAGTAAAAATAATGAGATCTTAAGCAGGTAAATATTTCTTTGGCAACAACCGCATTTTTGCAATTGAAAATATAGTAACATTTAATAAACAAATTCAATATTTTAAAAAATATTAAAAATTTTTTAACCAATTTTTTTTTTACTTAATAACGGTAACATGGCGCAACTTCGTCTGTAAAATAAGAATTATAGTGCTGATTTAAAACGCTAAAAATAATTGTTTTTCAAATTTGTTTTTAAAGATTTATATACAATTATTTAAATAAATAGGGGGTCAAATTTAATTCAGTAAATCTTATGTGAAAGATTTACCCTTTAACTTTGCAGGAAAAAATTCCATATACCTTCATTAATAAGTGAATTACCTCAGCAGTTTAAAAAGTATTTTTTTGCAAAAATGACCCCTTTTTAATTATTTAAACAATGATCCCCTTGTACGATTTGGATACTTTCTTGAAAATATCTTTTGTACCCACCTAAACTTTGATATAAAATTTGTTTTAACCTGTACGAATTTACATTTTGACTTTTTTTTATTTTATTAGGCTATTAGTATTTTGTGTATTATAAGATATGGCCCGCAAATATCTTACTGAGGCTGAGTTACAGGAAATTGTTACTGCTAGCGATTTTTATGTTGATATAGAGGATGAAATAGTATCAGAAAACGAGGATGTATTGTTAGATGAAGATTTAAATGCTGAAAACATTCATTCCAGGTCATTTTTCACCTGAGATCATTTTTTATCCCCGTTGGTCATCCGTGTAACAAAAAAAGGTTGGTCATCGGAAGGTTAAAATAACATATTATTCCTCAATTTATACCGACCAAGTGTGTTAAAACAAATTTGTTAGGACGAGAAATAAGTTCCCTTACCGTTAAAAAATAGGTACATTTATTTACTGAGACCAATGAAAATAATAATTAAAAAAAAAACACTCCTTCTTCTTCTTCTTCTTCTAGTGCCGACTCCACTAGTGAAGGTTGGCTAGAACCATTGTAAATTTGTCTCTATCTTCTCCTTTTCTGAAAAGCGTCTGTGTGTTTAATCCGGTCCAGTCGCGAATATTTTTCAGCAAGAATATTTATTTGTCGTCTACCAGGACCCCTTTTTAGGGCAAATAATCAGCTGTAATAACTCATAATTGTCATTTCTAAGTATGTGCCCTGAGTATGTTGTTTTTTTTCTTTTTAATGGTGGTCAAAAGTTCTCTGGCCCTTCCCATTCCGTGCAACCCCATTTGGTTCGTAATATGATCGGTGTTCGCTATTTTCAAAATTTTCCTGAGAAGCCACATCTCAAAAGCTTCTAGCTTTCTCATTAAGTCAACATGATCAGTCCAAGCTTCGACAACATAAAGAAGATTGTTCAAAAAACACTTCAAACATTCATAATGTGCAAATCTCTTATTAATTCGTTCACTCAAATTTGTGAGGAATCTTTTTAAGACTTTTCCACGTATCACTTTACTTCTTCTTTCAGTTCAATTATCGAACATTGGCGATCAAATTGACAATGGTAACTTTGTTTACGGCTGCTCGAAACAAGTTAGCGTTGATCTCTTGCTACGACTCTCAGTCTCTCAGATTTCAAAGCCAGTATTCTGAGAATTTGTATACTCAGAAAGGTGAAACCAACATTCTTCAATAAAAAGGTTTTGCCTAATACATCATCTTTATTATTACCCCAGGCTGTGGGTGAAAAAACGTGATATAATTCAGGAATTTTTGAAACCTATCAGGTGTTGTAAAGGACGATGCCAGGAATAACTTCTACTAAAATGTAACCAAAAATATTGTGCGCTTTTTTTTATTTGCGGTTTTCATTTGTTAAATTTGCAATTTTTATTGATTTTTTATTTTGTAGCTTAGGATATTGATTTTAGAGAAAAACTTTTTAATAGAAAGTTGTAGTAAATTAAAAAACCTACAATTTGAGCTATGGCAAGTTTATTTTCGTTAATTGGTTATTGCAAAACAGCCTGCGAAAAGTCCAAAATGGCCGTTTTTTACAATTGCATTATTTATTGAACAAATAATTTTTTTTTATTTTTTAAAGCTTTAAAATGAAGATCTTTCAATTCCAAACACAAAAAAATTGTAAAGCCAGATTAACGAATTTGTTGCTTAGATATTATAAATTGTTTATCCCAAGAGGCCAAATGTCGAAGGCTATAACTTTTTGAAAAAAAAAAAAATCGTAGAACGTTGGTGAAACATCCAATCTCCTTCTAAAGAGTTATATTTTCATATTCTGATGTAAATAAAAGCGTAAAACATTTTTAAACCTCTAATTTTTGGATTTGAAAATAAGGGAGCAAATTTCGTTATGAACATTTAGAGCTGAAGCGGCCCTGTATATCCTATGAGTTTCTAACTTACAGATTATTGTTGCTAAAGATGAAACGAAGATTTATAAAAAATTAAAATTTTCTACAACCAACTGAAGCCGAGATTTTTTTTTCTCAAATCATAGTGCCTTTATTTATAACAATTAAGAAATTATTTTACAGTCATTGACTAAAGAAAAACTTATGTTATCTTAAAATAAAAATTATTAAAAAATATAATTATATTTAATTATAAAAATTTTTTTTTTAAATCGGTGCTTTTGCAAGCGGTCGAATTTTGAAAATCGCCCGGCTCGCTTCAAATCCGCGCGCTTGGAAAATTTTTACGTAACTTGTATTAAATTTTGACAGAAAACAATTTAATAATATTACCATTATAATATACAGTCTATTTACCACTGTATTTGTTTTTCTTGATAAACTTTTATATGTGAAATCCAAAACGAATAGCCAGTACAAGAAGAAAAAGTTTTATATTGTATATTATAGTAAGAAGTAACATTATTATTATTATATTTATATAACAATGAAAAAATTTAAAATATAGTTATATATTTCATATATATGTATCATTTTTGTAATATTATTTCTTCCGAAATGAAATTTCACATATAAAAGATTATCAAGAAAAACAAATACAGTGGTAAATAGACTGTATACTCTAATGGTAATATTATTAACCCGGGAGTAGTCGCGCTCACTTCTCTAACGTCGATAGTCGCGTGTGAGATTCTATCTCAAAATAGGAATTTAAAACAAATTTTTATTTTGTACTATTTTTATCTACTTTTTATATTGAAAATACATATTTCTAACAATTTTATTAAAAAAACCTGTGTTAACGGCCACCTGCCAACATCGTCCACCTGTCCTAACGGCCAGTTTAAAAATTTACCAAACCAATTATATGTATGTAGACTACAAAAACTGGCAATACCGTCCACCTTTCTATATCGGCCAATAGTCCTTTCATTTTTAGTGGCCGTTACTGACAAATTTTACTGTACATATTACGAAAAAGGATGAAATGTGAGATTCTATCTAACGGCGCGACTACTCGCGGGTTAAAGCTAATTGGCTCTCCCCAAAGCCATAAATTCCACAAAAAGAAGAAGAAAAAAAAATCCTACGCATTACTACACCATTCCTCGAGGCACTTACGAAATTTTTTCAAAATTGCCAAATTTTTCATCAAGTTATCGCGAAAAAGGATAAAAATTGAGATTCTATCTCACCGCGCGACTACTCGCGGGTTAAGTATCATTGGCGGCTTAGCCACGAAAGATCAAAGGCGTGTCGCTTCTCTGTGGTCGTTGTTCTCTGGTATAGCTCTATGTCTGTCCTTCAGAGCCCACTATGCTGACAATAATTTTGGATCAGTGGATTGAATCCAAATTTGATCCATGTTTTTAAAAAGTTCCACTAAAAAAGGTTCTTTTTACCATAACTAAACGAATTTAAAGTTATATTATATGCAGGGTTTTCTATGGTAGCTGTATTTTACCAGTTAAAAATTATAAATATTTTAATTTTAAAATTCTTTGTATTATTCCCGGTCTCTGAAACATAATCGAATCAATTTAAAAATATTTTCTTAAATTTTAAATTGCTTAATAATGTCTATAATGAAATTACAAGACGCTCGAGAGATTGACTATAAAAAGAAAACAAACACAAAAAATAATATAAACTCGTTGTTTGCAGCCCGTTAAAATTTTCAACAAAAATACAATTAATCGGGACATGAACATGGGTGTAGCGTTGTCACTTAGTGTTTCACTATTAGTCGCCGCATACTGCGACGGATATGCATCATTTTTGACAGCTGGTAAATTACAACAAATGGATTTTGCTAAAAGCTGCTCCAAATTTAGAATTCTTTTTCAGATGCCAGAGACGTATTAAGCAACTTGACAGTCACTGAATCCGCGTATTTCAGTATGAATTTTGTTTAAGGCTATGGGTACATAATTCGCAAATATTTTACGGCTATCCCTACCTTTTCTGTCTTTACATGGCAAATTACGTGTAGTAAAATTCACACTGGTATGGATATGTACATATTAGTAGAATGTCATTCTACTTGACAATGTCATAACTAGCTTAAAGAGATGGCTTTTGAATGTTCTTGGATAATTGTTATTTTTTGTATAATTGCAAATTATTAATTAAGTTAATAAATGTGATAATTTTTTCCACTAGCTATGTATTCAGTGATTGTAATAATATGTATCTACAACAAAAACTAATACTCAATCGAGAAAAGAGCAAAAGTGTTAAAGTGATTTTTTAATACTATATTGTTACTATGGAACGCTTACAATTTTGAACATCTTTAAAATCAAAATACTTGGATCACAGAATATATCTTAATGTATTCTCTGCTTCTATCTTCAATAAATAATACACAATAAATAACTTTTTATAAAGTTCACCTCTTGAATCAATTATTTATCAAATACACTATATATCAATATTATTTAATCAACACCTAAAAATATTCCCGATTCATGTCAAATAATTATTTAAAATTGTCACTGATTGTCAGTGTCTAACTGACAATATTCTATTCGACTAAGTGCAATGTATGACAAAGATAGATTTGGAAAATATTACCAGGGACATTGTGTTAATTTTTTTCGAATCCTGAAAAAACCAATAAATATTTTTGAAAAATCTAAACGCAGAATGAAAGACTAAATTATTACCGAGGGCCGAAAGTCCCTTAGAATAAATAAAAAGTTTATTTTGAATGAGATATTTGAAATTAGAAATAACAGTAAATTTTCTCTTAGTTTTTCACCTCTGTAACTTATTAAAATAAACAATATAGAAGTTCTCAGGGACTTTCGGCCCTCGCTAATAACGTAATCTTTCATTCTGCGTTTAAATTTTAAAATAATACTTATTAGTTTTCTCAGGATTCGAAAAAAATGAATCCCCATTTGAATAGCATTGCAGCCGAAAAAACGTACCGATCCTCTTAACCCTAGAATACGGATATTTCGTATATTTTACGACGCTCTTAATACGTTGGGCATTTTTGTACACTCTCGTTTATTTTAACGATTTCCCCCATTGAGTACCTTTCACTTGCTCAATATTTTTCAGAATTCTATCGAATGATACCAAACACGACTTTCCACAGAGAGAGGTGGGGGGTAAATTTAAAATTTTAAATACGAATCCCGCGATATTTCGCGAAATGAACATCAGATCGAAAAACTGAAAAATACACTTAGGTATTCAATATTTTTGAAAAAACTATCGAATGGCACCAAACATGACCCTCTATAGAGGTTTACTTTAAAATCTTAAATGGGAGCCCCCATTTTTTTTGCAGATTTGGATTCCTTGCGTAAAAATAATTAACTTTTATTCGAGACATTTTTTCGAATTATGGATAGATGGCGCTATAATATAAAAAAACGATTGTTGGAAATAGACAATTAAATTAAAAATGGAAAGTCCTCACTAAAATGGAAAATTTGACTTAACTTTTTTTGGTTTTAAGACCTACTCTTCACAACCCAATAGGTCCCCATAACGCTCGAGTGACTGCACATTCAGCATACTTTGCTCCCCTACCATGGGGCCCGTTTGATAATTCACCACCCGGTATGCGAAAGTTGTCACCTGATGGAAACGAAAACTTTTTATGGTTAGACCTTAATACATCTCTGCCTACTCTCGACTGACCTAATCGCTGTTTCTTTTATATCGACCGAAATATAATGGAAACGTTGATCTCAAATCTAAGCTTTAGGGAAAAATTATTATGATAGATTAGGTTGGGTTTATCGGAAGAGAATTAGGGAAGGGTATGCCGGAATTGGGGTATTAAAGTTCTATAATTTCTCTTGTGCCTCCTTGCGTCCTATTATATCGAGGTAACTGAGATTTACCTTAATCCTACACATTCTGTATTATTCGTAAAGGCTCCTAAATTTATTGACAATTTTTTATTTAAAATATACCAGTTAAGTCCTCTGACCATATACTTATGGGTACGTTTGTTTTAATTCGCTTTTCTTAAAATTTATGTGATATTTAATTGTATCATATTTTATAAAAAAAATTCCCTTTTTGTAACACTCATTTCATTACTATATAATACATTACTGAATAAGGAAATGAGTCAATATTTATTATAATAATGAAATGAGTCATTGGCAACCCTTTCATCATTTATTTATACATTGTTTTTAAAATAACGGATCACTTCCAATAGTAGTACATATTATTTTCGAAATAAACTGCTCGTCAAAAGTTAGGGATATAGAAAATTCTGCTGAATTTTCGTAGTAGATTTTTTCGTAAACAGAATAACGGATTCCGCTAATGTTTTTTTATTATTTTAGATTTTTCTTTAGTATTTACACAGTTATGCAAAGGTTTACTCAAACTTTTTTTTTGTACTTATACCGGGTGGAAGAAAAGAAATGTTTTTCTCATGTTAAATTTGAGACGCCCTGTAAGGAAGACGAGGTACAAATGTGAGTATACATCGAAATCGTATTGTAGTATTATGTTTTGTGAATATTTTTTCTTTTGAATGTCCTTGATATCTTTAGAAACAAAAAAAATAGACGGTTTTATAACTTAACCCGGCACCTGGCACGTGGGGTGCTACCAGCACCCCATAACACATTTTCATCAAATATTTGCTATTTCAAATTTGTTAACCGTCCTGTGCGTCATAGTAGCTTTCAATAATATTATATAGCATAGATCTGTTTGTGTTTGAAGTGGTTATTTAGTGTCATTCTGAAATTGTAGCTCTAAATTCGAATTGGGGTGTCATCATCTGGCAGTAAAATTTTTTTATGTTTTTGATAAACAGGTCAGATTTACATTTTTTTATTGTAATAACTGATCTAAATTATTAATATATTCTCTATACTCAATAAATTTTAATTTTCTTAGATATTTTACATCACTTCATTTATTATGGGTTGGTACTTGCTAATTTGCTTATAACACCTTTTTAATTTTATTTTTTAACTTTTATAATATATTAGTATCTAATAAGTTAATAAAACATGTTTTTTTTATATTCTTGTGTAACTCAACACATTATTTTGTTTATAAACAAGTAGATCACAGAAAATTTTTAAGGGGTGCTGTGAGCACCCCACGTGGCAGTCGATGCCTTGCAAAGCCACGTTGCAGGTGCCGGGTTAACATGTGTTTTAACCGAAACAAAAGTTTGAGACACCTTGTATTGAGAAAAGGGCACAAAGGTGAGTAAACCTCGATATTATGTTGTAGTCTCATATTTTGTGAATATTTTATTTTTTTAATTTCTCTGATATCTTTAATAACAAAGAAATTAGACGGTATTACTCTTTATTATGTGTTTTAACTGACGACTTGCGTCACATCACACATGTGAAACAGAAACACATATTAAAAAGTAATACTATCTAGTTTCTATGTTATTAAAGATACCTATCAGAGAAATTAAAAAAAAAATCACAAAATATGAGACTACAACATAATATCGAGGTATACTCACCTTTGTGCTTTTCTCCCTACAAGGTGTCTCAAACTTTTGTTTCGGTTAAAACACATGTTAAATTACAAAACCGTCTATTTTTTTTTAAGTTATACTTCTTTACCGGCGATAGAGGGTGAATTTTTATATATGTTAAAACCTATCAGCCCGGCGCATGCGCATTATAACTTTGTTCTGATTGGATGTTCAAATGACATGTCAAAAATTTTCCGATATGGCAGCTGTAGGACAGCTGTGGTTTGGAGGTAAAAGTAAAGGTAAACAAATGTATAATATATTAGTTTTATTGTTGTGTGGACAGAAACAAAAAAGTTTATAATATTGTAGTGACTTTTAAATAGTTTTTAAAAGCAACAGGTACGTAATAATTGTTAATGTATCATGGGTATAAACCTACCTATTTGATCTGCCAAAATACATAGTATGTAATACTTTTATTTATATAATTTGATTATTATCAAAATTTCTATCAATATTCACCTAATATATTGTTTTCTTACTCTATGTTTTGTTGTATTTTTTCAATTGTAAATCATTTCAATTCAAAATTAAAATAATTTGATCAATTTTCAAAATATCAAAATATCACAAGTTTAATCTGTTTAGTTAGTCGATATTCGTAAATAATGACACATAGTGTCCATGGCTAAGCGTTGAAGGCGAATGAATTCCAATACCAACCGCGCTTATCAGCGCTGGTTCGAGTCCCAATAGAAGCTTTCTTTTTTGTTTTTTTAATATATTTTATGATTGTAAGTATATTTATATAATTGTATTTTCAGAAAATACGTATTTAGTTAAAAAATTTTTCGACAATTAATGTTCAGACATCATTTGTGGCTTGTTTAATATGTTTGTGTGTGTTTTATTCTTTTATTATTTTAATTTTTGGCACTGTTCTAATAAAAATGTTTGAGAAGTAGTAAGTATAAATTAGTTTAATATTTTAACAAAATATAAATAAAAAGTATATTAGTTTCGTTTAAATCATATAATAGAAGTATAACTTCTTACGTGCGTACAAAGTACACACACACATTCTTTTTTTTTGTTTCTAAAGATATCAGAGACATTCAAACAACAACATGTTCCCAAAACAGACTACAATATGGTTCTGATGTATACTCACATTTGTACCTCGTTCTCCCTACAGGGTGTCTCAAACTTAACATAAGGAAAACATTTCTTTTCTTCCACCCGGTATAAGTACTAAGCATAAGTTTGAGTAAACTTTTGCACAACTGTGTAAATACTAAAGAAAAATCTAAAATAGAAAAAAATAGCGGAATCCGTCTATTCGCGAAAAAATCAACTATGAAAATATAAAATTTTAATTAATTTTCTATATTCCTAACTTTTGACGAGCAGTTTATTCTTTACTGCAGTTACTAAAAAACACTGTCTTGTTAAATATGTAAATTTCAAATAAAACCAAAGATACAAAAATAAAAAGCAAAGAGTTCATTTCCATTCACATACCATTAAAGTATTACAACGGTAGTCTAACTTTCATGAAAACCAGTCCGTTTAAATATTTACAATTTCCCTACTACGAGGTAACGTGTTCGCGCTGCTAAAACCATTCTTTAACTTCAAACTCCACACGGGATTAAGCAAATGGGTCTTGAACTTATTCCCCACCTTAGAATGTACGAAGCTTTTCTATGCCGTATCTTTTCAAGTAGAAGGCAATGAATATTGTAGTGTTATTTCAATCCTACACACACACTCTTACGCTGCTTGCTTTTCTTCTGCTACTTCTGAAATAAAACAAACTTTAGCGTTAAAAGAGAATAAGATGTGATGAAGTGTATTGTCTAGAACGAGGACAAAGCAGGAATTGAAGGGACATCGAGATGTACACTTCAAAGGATCGTGAGCGAGCTTCGAACAATAGGGTTTCTGAGCTTTAGATTTCCGAGAAAGTTTATCTGTTATAAACAGCAGCTGGAAAAAGGGCACAAAGACTTCCAAGGGTATATACATGTAACTTTAAAATATGTCTTTAATTGATCATTTGCAACTTCTAAATTACGACAAATAATATTTATAAAATTATGCATTATAAAATTGTTAATAAAATGTATATGTTAAAATTACATAATGGCTATATGATACCGTGCCACTGTGTAAATTTTAGCAAGTGCTGGAAAAATCCCTATTAATATAACTTTAATAAAAGCAGTGTAAAAATTCTATAATAACACTTAAGCAAACATAAATATCAACGAAAAATTAACCTAAATTCAATCAAAGAGTTAATTGATTCAAAAACATGAAGTGATATTTTCGTAGGGTTGATGTAAAAGTAGATTTTAGAACACTGAGCACCTTTCTCTGGGCGATTGACTGCCTGTATCAAAGTGTGGTGGTGAAAATGAGAAAGTATCTAATAGTTTTGACTTAACTCTGAGGACATTCGGAGGAAGGTCACCTAAATTAGGAGTTGTGTGGGTAGAATGGTTATGGTCGTGTCTTTTCAAGAAACCTTCGTTTCGAAGAGATTAAAACCTAACACGATTTTAAGATGAGAGAACGAAAGTGCTAAAGGAAAATTATCTGTATTGTTGTCCGTACTGTGTTGGAGGACTATAGTGGAGAGAAATGCTGAGAACTTTTCTAATTTTAGAAAACGAGCCTTAGCTGCCGGTAAAGAGCCTTATGAACTACGAGAAGAAGAATTCTGAGGTTCATAATTGGAGCTATCATTAGTTGACCTTGGTGCTTGCGAGTGGCAGAACTATGAGTAGTAACAGTCCGAGAAACAGAACGGTAGCTATCAGTGATAAACCTTGATGGTTACGAGAGAGAAGAAGAAGATTCAGAACTGTAGGCAGCAACATTCCGAGGGAGGCATCTATGCCATTTTGTTCGTTGCAATCCGTGACTGCACGCCGGGTTTTGTTGTGGTTGGATCAGAGAGAGCAGCATATTTGCCTCCTGATGAGAGTATAATAAGTTTCGAAACCGGTAGAGATGCTTGCTGCACTCTCTGATTGGAATAGAATATGGTGCGGCTGTATTTTCATTTTACAATGAAATTGAAAATGGTTATTCATTTTTGATTTACATGTTTACTCTGATTGGAGTACGAAGTGCACCATTCTCGTTGGAACTTTACCGCGCTGAGCAGATGGGACGTGAATTATAAATTGTAAAATTCCCTTATCTTCCTTGTTCTCAGCATCCGTTATGGCTTGCAAATTGTAGAAGCCTCGGAAGTGTAAACAGAGAAGGTTCCCTTTGTTTTGAGTCTAGTGGGATGTAGAGTAACATTCTGTTGTTTTATATGCCATTATATTGAATACTTAGTCTATGGACGGTTGCATTTCGATCCATCGAGTCTTGTACCATCCTCTAAGACGTGTTTCTAAGTATATGCATCATCAGAGAGGTTTGTAAGGTGACTTAACTAAATCAAAACGCACCAACCGGATGGTTGGCATATTAAAATAATATACCAACACATGCATTCAGTAACCTCTAATGAGGAATACTTTATATTTCACACTTTAACTCCCAGGCCACAATTTGAAAAATTTTATGCCAGCCATGCCAGGCACAGCTGAAGGGATTTTTTAACCCCACATGGGCGAAATTGGCGACTGCCCCACCCCGCACTTGGTATGCCGCCCCTAAAATGTGCCGTCCGCGGCAGCTGCCCACTTCGTCGCCCTTGGGGCCAGCCTTGGACAGAAAACTTACTCTGCCCACGGGTGGTGGACATGGGAGTTAAAGTATTAATTATGGAATTTATATTTAATTATGTTTTGTTGACAATAAAAATTTTGTGAATAATAAAGGGTCTAACAGAAATGCAGATCATAAATTAAATCACATATTCTGGGCCCAAAGCTAGTTTGATTGAACCTATCTTAATTTAGTATAAATGTGCACATAAAAAAAGTTACAGCCCTTTGAAGTTATAAAATGAAAATCGATTTTTTCCAATATATCGAAAACTGTTAGAGATTTTTTATTGAAAATGAACATGTGGCATTTTTAAGGAAGGAATATCTTAAAAGAAATTAAAGTGAAATTTGTGCATCCCATAAAGATTTTATAGGGGTTTTGTTCCCTTAAACCCCCCTCCCAAACTTTTGTGTACGTTCCAATTAAATTATTATTGTGGTACCGTTAGTTAAACACAATGTTTTTAAAACTTTTTTCATCTTTGTATTTTTTCGATAAAACATTTTTTATCGAGATGCGATATTTACTGCTTCTTTTTTAATATGTTTACATAAAAAATTTATGGGGGTTTTGTACCTTTAAGCCCCCCAAATGTTTGTGTGCGTTTAAAATAAACTACTACTGCGGTACCCTTAGTTAAAAACATTGTTTCTAAAACCTATTTGTCTCTAAGTATTTTTTAGATAAGGCACATCTTATTAAAATGTGGCTTCTTTTTTAATATGGTTCAAAATATACCTACCTACCTAAAAATGTAAATTTTCATATTTTTATTAGCAGGTCTCAAAAATCGTACTTAACCATATACAAAATATGTAGTGGATTTAACAAATATTCAAAATATCTCGATAAAAACTGGATTTTCGAAAAAGTGCTAAGAAGCAAAAAAGTTTAAAAACATTGTGTTTAACTAATGGTACCACAATAACAATTTAATTGGGACGTGCACAAAAGTTTGGGGGGTTTAATGGAACGAAACCCCCATAAACTTTTTATGGGGTGCACAAATTTTATAAATTATTTTTAAGGTGTTCCTGCCATAAGCATGCCACATGTCCATTTTCAATAAAAAATGTCTAATAATTTTCGATATATTGGAAAAAATCCATTTTCATTTTGTAACTTCAAAGGGCTGTAATTTTTTTATGTGCACATTTGTATTAAGGTAAGTTAGGTTTAATCGAACTATTTTAGGTCTCAAAATATGTGGTTTAATTTATAACCTGTATTTTTGTTACACCCTTTATATCAAACCGATACTAAATCCTTAAATATTTTTTAGGAGACAATGTCGATGCAATTCTGATGAGGAAATCATGCGCCATGTGCATAACCAGCCAAATTGCTATAATCCTGATCAGTATGATGACATCAGCAATGCGATAGAAGACTTTATGATCAAGGAGTAAACAAAAACTTATGTGATGTGAATAACTTTTATTTATAAGTGATAAAGACTTACTACTATCTATATTAAATACCACTGTTATGTATAAATAATTAATGAAAGACTTTTTACCACTAGCAAAATAAATCATAAACCTTCTGGTTAGCTGTTTAAAACTTAAGAGAAAAGGCGCAAAATGTCACGTGTCAAAAGTTTCAATGTGTTTTAAATGTATTCATTTTTTTCGAATCATGAGAAAACTAATAAGTATTTTTAAAAAATTTAAACGCAGTATGAAAGATTACGTTATTATCGAGGGCCAAAAGTCCCTTAGAATAAACAAAATGTTTGGTTTGTGTAAAATGTTAGGCAATTAAATATCACTCTAAATTTTCTTTTTTATTTTCACCCCTGTAATTTATTAAACTAAACATTATAGAAGTTTTCAGCACTTTCGACCCTCGGTAATAATGCAATATTTAATTCTGCGTTTAAATTTTTCAAAAATATTTATTCATTTTCTCAGGATTCTTAAAAAATTAATACATTTAAAACACATTGAACATTTTGAGAGGCGACATTTTGCCCCTATGCCCCTAAGCTTTTTATTTTAATAATGTTTTATTATAAGTTAGACACTATTTAAAATTGTATACTTTATTGTTTGTTTTAATTGTCTGTCGGTATAATTACAGAAAAGAGAACATGTTATTACTAGCTAAAATAATTTTATTTTTTGTTTTTTTACTTTATTTTTCCTTTTCCTTTAATTGGGTCAATACTGCTTTATATAATAAAGCACTTAAATAATAAAGCATTTTCTATGTAGCAGAGGAACGTATGAGTGGACGTACGTACAGAGTGACTTACGACGCCCAAACACTATCGTTAACCCAGACCACAGCAACCAAACTTAGAGTGGCCCAAAGAAAAATGGAACGGTCACTACTTCGACTAACTTTCAGAGACAGGGTTGGAAATGAGGAAGAAGAAGGTTAGAATCAGAAGAAGGACAATCATCACTAAAGTCCAAATTATAAGCATGACAGAAACGTCAAAATAAGCACTTATATAAGCAAACAATGCCGCAAACATAAGCAAAGTTTTTATGAAATAAGCAAGGTTCAAGAAAAAAACGTGTAAGTAAACATGGATATCATTATATAAATAATGAATAAAGGACATTAACAGTAAATTACCTTAATTTTTAATTATCGTATTATTAACAATAAATAAACATTTACCAAAATGTTAAGCTATAATATAATAAAAAAAAATCTAAAAATATTTAAAATATAAATATATTTTTTATTCATGGCCAGTAGCATAAAAACAATTAACAATAATTTTTTTTCAAAATTTTCTTCTAAAAAGCTGTCTTTTATCTGTATACGTAATATTATATTTATACGTAGAAACAGTTCGTTCAACATCTGCAGATGTGATTTGTACGTATTTAAATTTAGACAAATATACTGGTACTATTTTACAACAATATAATAAATTTGGGCTGTCTGCAGACAAATATTAGTTTATTACATGACAGGTATAACGATGGGTTTTCCCGTTTAACTCCTAAGCCTAAGGGATTAAAATTCTTATGGTTTATTGAATTATTAGAGTTTTATAGCGTTGTATACTTCATAGAATTTTGCTTAAGATAGGAAGTAACATGAAATTTAATGAATAACATGAATAACATGAAAAAAAAGCAAAATGCTTATAATCCGGACGTTATTCATCAACGATGTCAAAGAGCGAATAGCATGGTTAAAGTGAAATTTGGCGGGTTATTTAGCTAGAATGAAGGACGGGAGATGGACCAAAAAATTATTGTGTGGAGACCGCGATCAGAAGATAAATAGAGGTACTCTACCTACACGGCCACCAGGCGACCCTTGTTCAGGAAGCACAAGACCGACAGAACTGAAAAAATTAGGGGAGGCCTATGTTCAACTTTGGATGCAGAAGGATAGATGAAAATGAGGAGAATAAATGGCAGTTATGGATACTCACTAATAATCCTGTTATTCGCTATGTTTTAGGCATTCGGAAATATCATTTCTCACGTAACTTCAAATAACTTTGGCTAGTACTCTCTCTCTCTCTCTCTCTCTCTCTCTCTCTCTCTCTCTCTCTCTCTCTCTCTCTCTCTCTCTATTTCTCTCTCTCTCTTTTCTCTCTTTCGATGTGTTTCTCTCTAGGATAGCTGTTTCGCTTTACTTTTGTCTTTTATTTTCTTTGATGAGCGTTTTCCAAAAATAGGTTGACTTCTTGCCGCTCTCTGTGCCATCTCTTCCAGACAAAGACTATAGGCTCCACTGTGTCACGTTCATTGCAATACGTGTTGCAGTGTTGCAGACCTTGGAATAATTTCCGAAACGCTTGGCGTACCCGCGGATTGTTCCAGGGCTAGTAGACAGCTGTGTCAGCTAAAGCGTCTGATACACACGCGAGTAAATACGCAAACTTATGGCTAGACGACCTTTTTCCGCGTGTATCACAGCAAGTACGCGTACTTTAAGTCCGCCGAGTAAGTACGCCGTCGATCCAACAACTCGTAACCAGTACGTGTATTACTGCCACGAGCCGCGAGCCTCGAGCTATCATGTTATTGCGTTTAAAGTTACACTTATATTTTCACTAATTAAGCAAATTGCATAGAAATAATTCAATCGTTTATTGTTGAAAGGAGACAAGCTACATTTTATAAGTTTTGAGAAAACCGTTAAACATTATTTTACGCTTTTCTGATTATTTGTTTTTGAGTAAACCTAATTATTTATAGGCTGTTTTATCCACATCGCAATGAGTTATGAGTAAGTCTGCTGTGTATCACCGACGGCGAGCCGAGTAAGTACGCGATCATTAAACCCGCGTACTTAAATTTTGCGTGTGTATCACACGCTTTATAGTAGTTTCATATTTAAAATTAAGGCGCTCAGAGCAACAGTGGCCCAAGCCACAAATTTGACATTTTTAGATTAATATATCAATAAAATCAGCAACATTAAATCTTTGGATTAACAAGGGTCTACACAACCTACTTTTATATTTGGCTAAATGGCGCTACATAATTTGTAGCGCCATCCCATAAGCACAATGTAAATACGAATGCAAAGATTGCATTTATCTCAAGATTTCGTTTTTGGGGTTACGCCACTGCTGCTCTGAGTGCCTCGATTAGAATCCAATAGGAAAATTTGGGCATAAGCCACTTTGTCTATTGTACAGGTTTCTGGCCTAAATCCTATGGTCCCTGCCATTCCACGAGACTTGTTTGGCGCACTGTCTTCTTTATAAGTTCTGGAATGTCGTATCCTGCGATATGATGAATATTATTTGTCTCTCTTCAGAGAGTAATTCTCTGGGAACTGTCATGATTTTGAACTCAGCAGGTGACGCCGTACAGTAAGCTGACGCAGTCCTTCTTCTTTTTGATGTACCTATCCGTGACGAATGTTGGCGATCATCATGGCAATCTGTATATTATCTGCAGCAGCGCGGGAAAGCTGCACAGATGTTGGGCTAAACCAGGTTCTGAGGTTTTTTTAACCAGGATGTCCTTCTTCTTCCGAACCTCGCTTTCCAAATAGCTTTCCTTGTAGGATGGCTTATAGAAGAATATATTGTCTGGATTTATTTCTCATAATGTGTTCGAAGTATTTCGATGATTTGATAGTGGCCAATATCTTTCAGTTCTCCTTCATTCTCCTAAGGACCTCCACATTTGTGACCCGGTCAGTTCACGGAATTTTAAGTACATATATTTCGATATAGCCACATCTCGAAAGCTTCCAATTTTCTTCGCATGTCTTCCTTCAATGTCCAAGATTTAACACTATATAAAAGACAAAGAAGACGTAGCATCACAGAATTCTTACTTTATGCCAAGAGAGAGGTTGTGGCTCTTGACGAAGGTCCCCATACTGTTGAAGGTGGATCTTCCGATGTGCGCTCTTACTACTTCTTAGCTGTTAGTCCAATCTTCATTTATTATGGTGCGGAGGTATTTGTAGTGCGTCACGTTTGCTACAGGGGTTTGGCCGATGTAGAGTTTACCTTCTGTTAGCTCTATAAGCAGTCAATAGAGGTAATTAATCTACAAAGTAGTCTTTGTTTACTTGTCGAATCAGTTGCTTTTGATATTAATGTGATCAACTTTGCTATCTTTTCGTCTCCATTTTCTTACAGTTTTTAAGCGTCTTTTCAACTCTCCAGTTGGTGCTAAGAGTTAGGTCTAGATATTTGAGATCGTTTTTCATGGGAATTATAAAACACTCTTCGTAAAAATCGGTCCCATGTATTTCTAGGACCTTTCATAATAATCACTTTGCGGTTATGTGACGCTATCTTAAGCTTGTGGGACGTCATCCACATGCTCATTCTATTTAGTCCGGCAATGATCTTGACAATTGTAACGAAGGTCGTTGCGTTGTTGCTCCAGATAACTAAATCAGTCGAAGAAAAGAGTTCTATTTTTAAGACATTTTTATTCGGAATCAAAACATACAAAAGATAAGATCATTAGCCTTAACTACTCGTTAATTTCGTTAATAAAATATATTTATACCTAATCTACGCATCGAGCTTTTTGTTCGGGTCGATGTGACGATATTTTGTACATGAATGAATGATTTTGACGATCGCGCGAAATAGGAATTGCTTGTATTAATACGACATGAATGTATAAGAAAAGGGAAAAAAGGGAATCTCGCTCAGCTCGCCAGATGAAAAAAAATATTAGGGATATACGATCACCGCTCGTATCAGGATAGGTAAAAGAATAGGTAAGAGGAAAACTGTCGGATTCGCTCAGCTCGCCAAAACGATAGCGGAAAATGGTCGGCAATTACTACCTACATAAACTCACCTCTTGTACCTCGCTGTTGTTTATTATTCTTCGATCAACGCTCCAAGAATAATAGTCAACTAGGCTTTTCGATCCGACTTCAAGTAGACGATACAAAAACAAGTTTTACTTAATTCATTGGCGTACTCTAGACGATAAAATTATATTATCGTCACATAATTCTTCTTCTTATTTAGTGCCATTTTCGCGACGAAGGTTGGCAATCATCATGGCTATATTAACCCTGGGGTCAGCTGCTCTGAACAGTTGACTTGAGCTGCAAGCAAAGCATTCTCTCAGGTTCTTCAACCAGGAAACGCGTCTTCTTTCTACGCTTGTCCTACCCTCTATTTTTCCTTGAAATTTGAGTCTCGAGATGTTATATCTTTCGCCTCTCATCACATGTCCGCGAGATTGCAATTTCCTTTCTTTTATTATGTTTTCAATTTCCCTTTTTCTGCCTATTCTCCTTATTACTTATATATTCGTGACTCTATCTACCAATGACATTCATAACACTCTTCAACGCTCTTGACAATTAGAAAATATAATTCAGAATAAGGTGGCTTTATCTAACACGAATAAAGAGCTTCTGCCAGGATTTAGTGTTAATAGATTAAATGTAAACAGAATGTTTATCGTACATACAAAAGTTATCGTACACACTATTTCGACGGCTGAGAACCATAGGGTTCCAAGCGACAGTTTGTACAAAACTTGTTCTTTAACAGAAATCTCTTGTTCTTTGAGTTCTTCATCGCATGGTATTGAAAGTTCTTCCATTCGTTAACATATAGCGCCACAGTCAACAGTGAAATCTAGTTCCAAGCGCACGAAATGCTTTAAAGTTCGAACCATATGGTTCCATGTACGACAGTGAGAGTATTGTTGAATGTTAAATGTCAGTTTTATCAGTTAAAATTACCATTTTCTTGTTTTGCAATGTCCTCTATGTCGGAAAATGAATTTTGGGCGCATTATTGTAGCTCCGCTTCTGAATATCTACTAAAAAAGAGCAATGAAAAATTATGAAAATAATTAATTTAATTACATATAATTACATATAATTAATAAGTAATTAATTACATATAATTTATAAATTAATTAATTAAAATAATTAATTTTAGTAAATTTCTATGCTTCCTTAATTTTCTTCTTCTTTCGTTTTTAAAAATTCTTCCAACATCATGGTATACACTATTATTGTTTTCAGTGCTACAAAGTCAACATAGTCTACAATGTTGACATAATATGTCATAGTATGACATTTTTAAAACTTCAAATTTATTTAGGGACACAGAGTTATAGAGTTCCAAGCACAGCGAATACACTGCCCTAAGGTTCCAAGTACAAGTGTAACATTTTGAAAAAACCATGAAATTTGCATTTTATACCACAATGACAGCATTGATTTAAGAATCACTGTATTGCCAAGTCCTTAAACAATAATATATGGCATATCTAGCAAAGTATAATTTTCTCATAACCGTTTTATTTGACAGCAAACTTTAAAATTCGTTTCCTGAAAATTTTTGTGAATGTCGCTTGGAACCCTATGGTTTTCAGCCCTCGATTTATCAAATGTTTAATATTTATCCAATTTATTTTACAGTCTCTATCAAGTAGATGGTAATGATATATTATCAAATGTAGCAGATACTCTGTCCAAATATTTAAACTCCATCCTTTAATCAATTCAATTTTACTTGGCAATAAATTACATTGTACCGCTTTTTAAAACAAAATGGTACATATAGAAATATGTACCGTTAAAATGAATATTCAGTATCGTTTATTTACGACTCAATAAACTTTTATTACAACTATGTTTTTAGCTTATTTACGTAAGCTATATTCCACTGTAGCTGAATATTGTTACTACTGACAGGCCAATTGTAATATTTAGTGCAATGTATATAGCAATATACATTGCAGCATTTATTAAAACATACTGTCAATATGTTGATGTGGCCATATTTGTAGATTATTCTTTGTTATAAAATTAAAAAGCTGAATTTGTAGGGAATAAAAAATGTAACTATTAAATATTTAAAATCAAAATCGAGTAGATTTTCATTAGGTCACATCAACTCTGCTCAATGGCGAATGGCGTATTTAGACATTTGATTGGGGGGGGGGGGGGGCTCCAATGAAACACGACAATAATAACTCATATGCATTAAATTCCCTTAATTTTGAAACTAGTTTTGAAATACCATTCTCATAAAATTCTGCCGCCTGAAACTTCTTCTTCTTCTAAAAGTGCCTATGTTCTGGAGATGTTGGCGACAACATTGACCCATGTTATTCTATTTACGGCAGCTTGAAATAGATCATTTGACGTTAGACCAGTCCACTTCCTAAGATTGGCCAGCCAGGATATACATCTACGTCCAGGGCCTCTCCTGCCCTCAATCTTGCCTTGTAGAATCAACTGTAGCAGTCGGTATTTTTCATTAGGCATAATGTGGCCCAAGTAAGCTAATTTTCTGTTCTTTACGGTGTTAATTATTTCTTTGTCTTTTCTTAGCCCTGGAGAATAGTTATATTAGTTGTGTGGTGTATATATGAGACCCTCAACATACGTCGGTAGCACCACATTTTAAACGCCTCTAACCGTTTTATGGCATCTTCTGTCAGGCTCCAGCTTTCAACTCCGTAGAGGAGGACACTAAAGACATAACATCTAAGAATTCTTATGCGTATATTTTACTTAAAGACAAGTTGCACAGAATTTTAGAAAGACTGTTAAAAGAGCTTCTGGCTTTTTCAATATGAGTTTTTATTTCGTAGCTATGATCCCAAGTATCCTTAAAGTTTCAGCCCAGATAGCATATTTTCTGTACTCTCTCTAGAGGTGTATTGTTTACGGTAATTTGAGCATTTATGTTGGTGTTTTTAGTAATGATCATTATTTTTGTGTTCTTATAATTTAGTTTTAGGCCGTATTTGTTACATGCTTCTACAACATTATCCATGATCCTTTGGAGTCCCTGCGCACTATCTGCTAGCAATACTGTATCCTCTGCATATCTAATATTTATAAGTTGTCCATTTACTGCAATATCATCTTCTGATTCATCCAAAGCCTCTCTAAAGATGTTTTCAGAGTATATGTTAAATATTGCTGGTGACAGCATGCAACCTAACTCCTTTTTCGACTGTGAAGATTTCGGACAGTTCATTTTCGAATCGAACTGTTGCTTTTTGTTGGAGATATAAGTTTGACACGAGTCTTATAACCTTACCATCGAGTCCTGATGTTTTTAGGATACCTATCGATTAGTTTTGCATGCGGGACTTTATCAAATGCCTTCTCGAAATCTATGAAACATGCATACACATCGCAGTTGACATCCCTGGCTCTCTGTATTATTACTTGAAAGCTGAAAAATACTTTCCTCGTTCCGAGTCCTGCTCTGAATCCAAATTGAACTTCACTCAGCTCTTCTTCTAATTTGGTGTATATCCGCGAGTGAATGATAGTAAGGAGTACTTTAAGTACATGGCTCATCAAACTAATTAATCTATGTTCTTCACATTTTTTAGCGTTGGATTGTTTGGGAACTGGAATGAATATTGATATTAGCCAGTATTTTGGTAATTAACCAGTCTCATATGTGTTGTTGAATACCTTCGTAAGAACTGTAATTTGGTGTGCCTCTAATAACTTTAAAATTTCACCATGCACCTCATCAGGTCCTGGTGATTTCCCATCTTTAATCCGCTTAATGCTATAGATACCTCTTCGTTTGTTATTTCATACGGAATTCTATTTCTAGAACGTGTTTTCTATTTCATACGGAATTCTTGCAGCACCTTCGCTTCGGGAATCGAACCTGAAACTTCACCCTGGTGTTCAACGCCATCGTGTATCTCCGCATCATCATCAAAGTTCTGCGTTGCAAGCCAGATCTTCATTTCTCGAAACAAGTGGCTGTCGCTAGTTGCAAGATCAGGACTATACGGCGGATGATGAAACACCTCCTACTTGAATTGAGGAGACAAGCTCATCAGTCGCAATGCTTGGCCCTCCACTTCGTTCTTCATCGTGAACATTGATTCAGTCATTTTTTAGTTTAATGCACCATTGATGCAATCCACCTTTATTAATCACATTATTCCCATAAACAACAAAAATTTCGCGAAAAATTTCAATTGGTTTGTTGTTTTTAGCTTACAAGAACCGAATTGTCCCACCTCACAACTGGCAGGGTTTTTAACCGCGGCACATATTTCAAACAGCTGTTGTAAAATAACGAGAAGAGACAGTGACTTCGCGCTAACACGGCTTGACAGCTACTGAACCAACTAATGCCACGATGCTGAGACGGCCGCGCTAACCCTGCCTCTACTGGCTACAGATCAAAACATATCGTTACGTAAAATTTCTGGATCTATCTAATTAGCCTTCGTCGGTCCATCTTTGGACATAGGCCTCCCCAATCCTTTTCCATTCTTCTCTGTCTGTCCACGTGCTTCTTGACATCATCTGCCCATCTCATTTGTGGCCTTCCTCTGCTTCGTTTATATTCCCACGGTCTCCAATTTATGAGAATTTTGTTCCATCGGTCTTCTTTTTGTCTTTAGTGTGTCCGGAAAATCTCCATTTTAACTTTGCAACTTCTTCTCTAACATCACTAACTTTGGTTTTCTCTCTTATCCACTCTTTTGTCTTTTTATTCAATAGTCTTATTTGCAACATTTGCCTTTCCATTGCTCTTTGCGTTTTTATGATCTTGTCCATGTTTGCTTTTGTACACGTCCATGTTTGGGAACCGTAAGTGAGAACAGGGAGTACGCATTGATTGTATACTTTGGTCTTAAGATGTTGTGGGGTATCTTTTGTTTTTCCAAAGGATGTAGCTTAGTTGTCCAAATACCGCTCATGCCAGTCTAACTCGTCTTTTGATCTCTGCTGTTTGGTTTTCCTTTTTAAGTTTTATAATTTGACCCAGATATATATAATCGTGAACTTGTTCTGGAATTCCCGGAAAATTTCTGGAAATTTCTGGAAAAATTTCTGGAAATTTCTGTAAATATCTGAAAATTTCTGGAAATTTCTGAAAAATTTCTAGATAGCTTTCGTATATTTTTGTTTTCAACAATTTTAGTCTTTATTTTTGTTTTTATAAATTCATAAAGACACAGGCCGATAAATAGCGGACATGGCAGAATGTATAATATACATTCATCACCTGATTATCTAGATAAAATTGAAACAGAATTCTGCATCCTTAGCAGTCAAAGATGAGTAAAATGAAATAAGGAATGACAGCTTTATATTCGATTTGGGACCACAACTATCGGCTGACCAAAGTTTCTGCTTTTCAGCGTCTTTAAATCCACCTGTGGTGTATCCCGAAGCGAACTGAATCCGAAGAGAACTGTCGAATTATGCATTTTATTAAAATATTAAATGTCGCGTTATCGACATCTACCTACATGTCACAGAGAAAATAGAGAAAATTCTCTATAGATCGGAGTGCAGAATGCTTGGTAAATATCTGTTGACTAAGCATTTTACAAATTTATAAACAGATAGTTATCAAGGATTCTACATTCCGACCTATAAAGAATTTTCTCTTTATCTAGATAGATGTCGGTAGCGCGTCCGTACGCATTTAATATTTTATTAATATGCAGAGTTTGACAGCTGAACTCAGAAACCTTGTGGTGGCCCCGAATCAAACTTAATCTTGCTGTCTTTCCTTCTTCCATAAGTATTGAAATAAAAATCTAGAAATAAATTTATTAAAATATTGTTTGTTATATACAATATTTTAATAACACAGAGCTAACCAGAAAGATTTTAATTAGATCGGTATCACCTTCCCCTTATTCTAATTATTGAAACTAGCCAGTGGAAGTACATATTGGCTATTGTATATATTTTTATGTAATTTCACTGGAGTTATATAGATATATTATATTTAAACCATTAAGAAGTGCTGAACATTTTGTTTACTGTTGTATGTATCATTAAAAATTTGGTTGCTGGTACATCTTTTTTCTATTACATATTGGAAAAATCTCATGAACTATGACAATGTATAGAAAGGACCACGTGAGATTTAAGTTGATTTATTTGCAGACATTTTGTGTTTGACCGTTGATTTTCCTCTAATAAGGCTATTAAAGTAAATGTCCTATTTTTTAATTTAGACATGCAGATAATATATAGAAACAGTGGCAGATAATATCTAAGACATCTAATGTCTTTTAACACGTTCGATGCGTATGTCGCTCATCGGCGACATTCGGTTTTCCTCTCCAGTTCTGATGTCGCCGATCAGCTACATGTGCTCACTTACATTACATTACGAAAATTATTTCAGGTTCTGGGAAAAGTACTTAAAAATATACGCAGCAAACGTGTTAAATGAACTATCTCTTGCATGTTAATCTTTGAGTTTGGGAAAAAATATCGAGAAGACAAAAACAATAATAATCATAGCTAGAACTAATTATCCAAATGCAAAGATATATATCACTGGAGAAAAAATCGAGTAAGTCAGGCGGTCTAAATAATTGGGTTGTCTACTGAACGATAATTGGAACCCTGAGACTGAAATATAGAGTACCTACCTATTAGAGTAGAACAAGTCCAAAATCCTTTTCTGAAACTTTACAAATTTCTGAATGATCGCCAGCTGGACATCTACCTGAGTTGTAAAATACTAAACTATAACGTTTGGCCCATTCTCTTGTATGGGGTGAAAGCATGGACGTTACAGTCCAGATACATTAAGAAACTTGACATTTTTGAAGTAAGTGCCTGCGCTGAATACTTACAATATTTATCATTAATGGACAGAGTCAGAAACGAGGAACTATTAAGAAGAGAGAGCTTACAGGATAGGGAGCTTTTCGTAAAAAAGTCAAAATACGGCACATATTTAGTGCACATATATAACGAAAAGAACACTGCACTTTTCAGCAAATAGTACTAGAAGCAAAGATGAAGGGTACAAGAGATCTAAAACGCAAAAATATGTTATGGCTGTTTAGTATTGGCCAGTGAACAGGAATTGGCAGGTATGAAATGCTTTGTAATGCTGCCAAAAATAGAGTATCTATCCCTGCTATTCCTTAGCAAACTTTTAACAAAATGCTATTGCTTTAATGAACTAAAAAAAAGAATACGGTTGCAAGATGTGTAAACTGTATTTTGACGATTTTAATTATTTTATCTACAAGTACCACATGGGGTAAAAGCTTGGACTCTGAAAGCTCAATCCGTAAATAAAGGAATTCTAAATATGGCTATACAGGGTGATTGATCAGTAGGGTACAGCTCAATAGCTCCGCTATAGTAATAGATAGCAATAAAAGTTAATAACAAAAATTTTAGCCACCTTTGAGCTTCACATTACAAAATTAGTTAGAATGTCACAGGGTGTTCGATAACACAGTGGCAGACCAAACTTTTGTTTTTTTTAAATGGAACACCCTATATTTTATTTTAAATTCAAAATCCTGTTAACTTTTCCATCACAAAAATATAAAGGTTTGTTATGTTATACAAGGTATTTACAAAGTTATAACCAATTTTATATGAAAATCATAAAAGTTCAACTCCCTGTATAAATAAAAATAAGCAAAACAACAATGGTTTATTAATGCCATACTTTTTAACGTATTGTCAAAATTTTGAAGAATGGTCGATATTGCTAATTTTCTTTATATCAAATACAGGGTGAGTCAAAACGCAAGTACATTATTTTCTCAGTAATTTTAAATGGAACACCCTGTATTTTATATCACTATTGAAAAGTACCATTACCGTACTTTAATTTTTAGATAACATTTCCTATGTCTAAATTTATTAGTTTTCGAGATATTTTCATTTTTCAATGGACCAGTAGCGTGGCCACCCAAATCACCAGAATTTAATAAACTGGACTGATTTTTTTGGGGTTACGTTAATAATGAAGTTTATAAAAACCTCTAACAACAAGGGATGAGATGAAAAATAGAATACAAAGTGTATTTCGATGTGTTAATTTACAAATGCTCAGTAGAGTAAGTAGCTCATTCAATGATCGTTTTTAGGCCTACATAAATGTGTTAGGAGATAATTTTGAACACCTTATGTAATTAAATATTAAAAATATTTTATTGAAAGTAGCTTCTAATTTTTTCAAACATGTTTTTTTGCAAAATATGTTACTGATAAATTATGTTTCGTCCTTTCTTTGTTACATTGTTACATTTACATACAAAAGTAGTGTTTAATTGTCTTCACAAAATATTGTATTTTGTGTTTGTGTGTTTTTTTTGTAAAATTTATTACTAATTTTCTTTGTTTATTTGTTGCATTTGCACAAAAAGTTAGTTTTTAATTGTTTCAAAAATGTTGCATGTAGTGGTTGTGTTTTTGTTTGTAAAATGTATTACTAATAAATTGTTTTTATTTGTTTATTTGCTACAGTGTTACATTGATTACCGGATTGATAATCGGTAATCTTCAATTGTCAATTCAGTCATAGCTTACTTAAAATTTAGATAAATTTAAACCCCTAAAATAATTTGCTCGGAAAAATGAAAATATCTCGAAAACTAATAAATTTGGGCATAGGGAATATTATATAAAAATTAAAGTACGTTAATGTTACTTTTCAATAATGATATAAAATACAGGGTGTTCCATTTAACATTACTGAGAAAATAATATACTTGCGTTTTGACTCACCCTGTATTTGATATAAAGAAAACTAGCAATATCAATAATTCTTAAAAATTTTGACAATAAATAAAAAATATGGTATTTTGCACCATTGCTCTTTTGCTTATCTTTATTTATACAGGGAATTGAACTTGTTACGATTTTCATACAAAATTGGTTATAACTTTGTAAATACCCTATAAGTATAACATTACAAACCTTTATGTTTTGGTGATGGAGAAGTTAACATGATTTCGAATATAAAATAAAATATAGGGTATTCCATTTAAAAAAACAGAAGTTAGGTCTGTCACTGTGTTATCGAACACCCTGTAACATTCTAACTAATTTTGTAATGTGAAGCTCAAAGGTGGCTAGAATTTTTGTTATTAACTTTTATTGCTATCTATTACTATAGCGGAGCTATTGAGCTTTACCCTACTAATTAATCACCCTGTATAGGCGTATTCTGAAAATTCCTTGGACTGTAAAAGTATCAAAAGAAGTGTTAAAATGAAATGGACAATATGGACATGGCAGAAAGCTTATGAAAAAATAAGAAAAACATCGTACCTGGGCCACATATTTACGGAAACCATAAATACTCTCTGATACATGTCATTATTCAAGGACGATGTTTGCCATGCTTTTCTGTTTCGCACATAAAAACTGGATTTGGGCTCGTATGAAATGTTATAGTAAATTAACAAATATCCTTTATTTGGTTTTATTTCTATCTTTTTTAGTACCAATTTGCTTCATATTTACAGTACCTAGTTAACTTCTGAAAAGTTGGACTTCTACCAATGAACTGTCAACACCGATGGAATGGGCAAGAAGTGAATTTAATGACGCCAGGATGAGATAGCGCTAGTCAGGGAAGGAGGGAAGATAATGGCCATCTTTCCTAAACAAAAAATTTATAGTGGTAGTCAGCGTTGCCAGCTTGGGGTATTTTTCCATAATTTTGGAGTAATTTGAAAACGTCTAGAGGAATTTTTCTAAGCAGAAATGGTTGTGGAGGAACAATTATGACATATTTTAAGGGGTCATGGTAAATTAAATTTGCGTATATACGTAGAACTGTATAATTATACTCTCATATAATCGAAGACGATAGGACCTATGAATTATTTCCAAGGCCCTCTGTTGATAAATAGTATAATTTTGGTTTACTGTTCTCTACATTTGACTACTAATTTATTAAAATGCGTCAAAAATTTAAATTTAAGGGGTTTGAGCTTCAATTTGAGGGAATTTCAGTTTCTAAGTGGGGGATTTATAAAACCACATCTGGCAACTCTGGTCATTATGATAATATCCAACCAATGAAGAAGTCAAATTTTCCCTGACAAGCTCTGTCTCTCTCTAGGACCTCTCACTTGTATGTTGGCCGCAATGTCGCTTCACTGTTTAAATGGGATGGGGCCATTCCATCCGTGTTGACAGTTCATTGACTTCTACTGCTATTCAGCCCTTGCTAGAAATTAATACTGGCATTTGTTGTGATTGATATCTAAAGCTGTCATTGGATACTACTAAACGATTTTAAGTCATTTTAATGGATTACGCATCAAGATATATTTATATTGATATGGAGATTCTTATAAATAAAAGGAAAGGGAGATATTGCACCCATTTGAAACTTGGCTTAAAATGTGATTATGTCTAATTTTATTCAAAAAGATGTCAATAAACAAATTATCCAAATTTTTAGTAATATGTACGACATTTTTTAAATACACTTCAAATTGTATATAAATAGTATTAGAATATATTAGCTTATACGCAAAAACACGACTTTAGAACATTAGTTAACCTTAGTTTGTAATTTAGATTTTTTTTTACTTTTATTAATTATTTTGCAGATGGTTGGCTTATCCCACGAAATTTAAGCTGCTATATACATATTTCAAGAATTCTAAAAATTATCTTATGTGTTGTATTTAAATACAAAACTTTATAATTTCTACTGTTGGAGAACTACATTTTTTCGAAAAAATTTCCGAGTTTGCGATTACTAGTTAACTTTTAACAGAAAAAAAAAAAGAATGAACTGAGAACGGTGAATGACATAATAGTACATACATTTACTTTCTAACTAGTGAAGTTTTTCTATTTTAACAGTTTTTGTATCCTTGATCTAACTTTTTTTACAGTGGTGGAAAAGTTATAAACGGACTAGGAGTTATGTTCCTAGTAATGTTGGATTCGATTCGGAACATAGGCTAGTACCTACGCAACATTCTATATAAATAATTCAGAAGATAGAGATTGGAAGGGCTCAGTCTGAAAATTTGAGAAGAAAACTCGACGACAGACGAGACGAGGGGAAAGAAAGGAAAAGATTCATACCTAAAGACGATACCAATTAGGTACTTTAAGTAACATAGACAGTCATTGAAAGTAATAATAAGAAGGAAAAATTTTGCAAACAAAAACATTATTATAAATCAACTTAACTAGTAGCATATGCAGATGAACTAGTCATCATAGCGAAGACGAAAGTGACAATTATAGAAGCAGCTGAAAAATTATACAGGATGTTTCTTTGGGAAACGGAAATACTTCGATGGTGAATAGAGGTCACCGAGGCCATTCTAGGTGTACTAAATTGATTTTGGGCCACCACTGTGGCTTTGGGGCGCAAAGATTGTAAAATGTGCATAAGTCATAATTTGTAGGTTGCACTGTGTTGTTTTATTTTACTTAAGTACTTTATCAATAAAACGAATAGATGACGAAAAAAAAAAACAAAAACTGGAGCCCGCCAAAGCATGTATGAGGTTTACGGCGCCACTGTGCCGTAACGGTTGCTTATACGAAAAAAATTAATAGGACCTAATTTTTAGAGAAAATAGTGGTCTTTAACCTTGTATAAGTTTTGTTTAAAAAGAATGCATAGGTAATGAGAAATTCGTAAAAATATGCTCGCCAATGGATAGGGATAGTTTTTGCAGTATATTTTCAAGGATAGGGGTGGTTTCCGCAGGGATGTTGCAATAACCATATATATTTTTGAAAAGCCCTATTGATGAAGCATATGCCCATATGGACTAAAATTCAAAAAACAAAAAAAAATTTTCGACCCCCCAATTTATTTATTTTTTTTTTTGGCTACAGGGGTTGCACTAGGAAATCGCTTTTAGTGTCCATGCATGGGTAATAATAGCGTGCACAAAATGATATATTAAGCACATTAATAAAGGGCATTGTGTGTGAAGGATTCCAAGAAAATCACTTTATTTATTAATTCTTCTTTTTTTTGGGGTGGTTCCGGGGAAAAAATGGGGGTGCATTATACAAATTTGTAAATAGCACCAGTACATGGGTAATCGCTGAAAGTTTTTTTACTCTAGCATAAACGGTTCAGATGGTATAAAAAGGGGTTTTTTAAAATGTAACAGCCTGTAGTTAAAAATAGGGCAATTATCCTTAAGTGAAACCTATACCGAAAAATCAATCACTTCTTTGTAAATAATTGCCGCAGGATTTCTTCTTAATTTCCGTTACAGTTAAGGAAAAAAATATATATTTTTTAAAAACATCTTTTTTAAAAACTTGTCGAATTTGGGGCGCCACCCCCGCTAAACGGTGGATGATAGACATATGCTGTCGGGAATATGTCGTAGAAAATATAGTCCTCCTCATATTTCTATGAAAAAAAAATTTTGTAAAAGGTAAAGGAAGGGCTACGTTTCGCAAAAACCACAAATTACCCCCTTTAAAGGGGTGAAAAGGGGGGTTCCGGGGCGAATTTTTTAATATAACAGAAAAAAAATAAAACCGGACTTGTGTCCATTTTCCAAGGTTCAACCTCTATTTCCTACACTAAAACAATTATTGATTCATTTTAAATTGAGTATATATTCAATAACTTTAATAATTTATAATTAAAAGATAATAATACCTGCTTTTTAATGTTGAGTTCTTAAATAATTCAATATAATTTCAAAATTAAAGTCAAAAAATTATCTGGTCGAAAAATCGAAGCAAACCATTAGACTTAGTTTTCTGTGCTCTTTTTAAATATGCAAACAGATTCTCAAAATTTCAATATACAGGGTGTTGTTTTAAGGTCACAATTACTTTATAATTTTTTGTTTAGTATGTCATGTTTTATAATAGTATGTCAGTTGTTTGGGTTTTGAATGAGACACATGTGTACCAAATATCAAAAAAATATACCGGTTGATTCTAAAGTTATGGCTTAGGAAAGAAATTGCCAAAATCGATATAACACCCTGTACCTCGGTTATAAAAGTCGGTAAGGCAAAAAATATAGTATACCTAGAACCGCCTCGGTGACTTCTATTCACAATTAAAGTATTTCCGTGTCCCTATGAAACACCCTGTATAATGAGGCTAAGAGAATAGTTCTAGAGATAAAATAGCACAAAACGAAATACATGACGATAGGACGACACAACAACCCAGAAATATCTAATAACACAGAACCATAAATTTGAAACTTTATCTACCTTTAGCTACTTGGAAATAACAATAGGGAAAACCTGAAATTAGAGAACAGAGGAAAGAATTCTGAAAGGCAAAAAAACACATAGGTTGAATAGAAATCTGTTGAGAAGCAAGACTCTGAGTAAGCGAAAAAAGATGGACCTATATAAGACCTTAATAAGACCCGTTGTTACATATGGGATAGGAACAACGACGATTAACAAGAAATAGGAAGACAGCCTTCTGAAATTTAAAATAAAACTAATGGGAACAATACTGAGCCACAAAGTAACAAGAGGAGGGAGAAATAAGAATGACAACAAATGCTGAAATTGAAGAAGAATTAAAGAGAGGAAGTATAGTCAGATACATACAATCTGTTCGCTTAGAACGGATAGAACAGGCTCTAAAGATGCCTTTTATTACATCGTGCGCCAGGCTGCAAGCGCATGGGTGCCCCGATGGCACTATCTGCAATTTGTTATCTCATTAATCTTGTTCTTGTCTCTCTCTTTCTAGCTTCTTCCTCTTCTTTACCATTAGCATCCTTAGGTCGACGGATACATTAAAGGCTTCTCTGTTCTGTCCCACTTTTTGTATTAAATTGTGACAACGTACATAAATTAGTCAACACGATCGGAGAACATCAAAATTAAAAGAGGGATACGGCAAGTTTGCATTCTCTTCATTGGTATTTAACTTGTACTCTGAAGTTTAAGATTAAACTTCAGAGTCCTAATAATATTTAAAAGATTATGAAAGGTATTGAGCAACTAAACTGCTGGCGTTGTAGTAAATATTATCCCTATATATAACTTGAGGTATCCAGATGACACAATGTATATGGTTGAGGATATTCAATATCTGCAGAATCTGCAGTATAATAATACAACTGATAACTAAGGCAATATGGAAGACCGTAGAGATGTAGGAGATGTAGGAAGAAAACAAGTTTCTTGGTCCAGCGAAGGATAATTCTGATCTGGCACGTAACGAAGAAGAATTATAAAACACAAATATTTTCTCCTAGTGAATTAATCTATCGTTACTTCTTCTTCTTCTTCTTAGGATACCTACTGCTTTTGAAGATTGGAAATCTTCATCACTATTTGTATTATGTTTACAGCTACTCTATAAGCTGGTTAGAAGAACAACTAAATCCCTCCCTGAGATTGCGCAACCATACCATATCTTCCTGAATGTTATTTGCATAAGCTGTGATTTGGTTCCTCTCGTCAAGTGGCCAAGATATTTTATTTTTCGTATCTTTATTTGATTAATTAGTTCTTTTAAAATTTATTTTATATTTATGGGATGCAAAGGGAAATGTGGAAAATGATAAGAGGTCAAAGAGCAGAGATGAAGGAATTGATAAAAGTAAAACATATTGATACAAATACATGGACAACTTACCTAAAAAACCTTTATCAAACAGCTAATCACAAAGAACTGGAAACATCACGATTAGAATCGGATGAGAAAACAGAAATTAAAGAGGAAGATATAAAGAACGCCTTAAAAAAGATGAAAAATCGAAAAGCTTCTGGGAAAGATGGAATAGCTAATGAACTTTTAAAGTACGGAGGAGATAGACTTCACAAAGAACTGAATATCTTTATAAGTAAAATAATAAATACAGGAAGAATTCCAGAAGAATGGAGAACCACTCAAATGATAGCGTTATTTAAGAAAGGTGATAGGGCAGACCCCAGTAACTATAGAGGGATAAATTTACTGAGCACTATACTTAAACTCACAACAAAAATACTTATGGAGAAAATAATGGCGTGCATAAATGTATCGGATGAACAACAAGGATTTAGAAGTGGAAGATCATGTAACGATGCAGTTTTTGTGATAAGGCAAATAGCGGATAGATCATTAGAATATAACAAACCAGCCTTTTTCTGTTTCATAGACCTAGAGAAAGCGTTTGATAGAATCCAATTAAAAGATGTGATACACCTTCTATATGAGAAAAATTTACCACTGGATATCATAAAACTGATAGAAAACATATATGTAAGAAATAAAATAGAGATGAAAGTCAATGGAATAATAACAGAACCCATAGAAACAAATACAGGAATCCGGCAAGGAGATTCACTAAGCCCTCTACTGTTTAACATAATATTGGATGCAATAATAAAACAAGTGAAGAAAAAAAGAGGGTACAAAATGGGCAATAGAGAGATAAAAATACTCTGTTACGCTGATGACACCGTGTTAGTAGCAGAGTGCGAAGACGACCTACAAAGATTATTGCACGAGTTCAACATTAACGCAAAATAAATGAATATGAAAATATCAGTCCAAAAAACAAAAAGCTTAGTAATTGCCAAAGAACCAATAAGATGCAAATTGGAGTTAGACAATCAAATTATACAACATGTAATGACTTTCAAATATCTGGGAATTAATCTATCAGCCGACAACAATATCGAAGAAGAGGTAAAAGACCAAATAATTAAAGCCAGTAGAACGGCCGGATGCCTAAACGACACAATTTGGAAAAACAAACACCTAAGATTGGAAACAAAGGCCCGAATATATAAGTCAGTTATTAGGCCAGTTATGACTTACACGGCCGAAACAAGACCAGATACAAGCAAAACACGAAGACATCTGGAAACCAACGAAATGAAGATCTTAAGAAGGATTGCTGGAAAAGGACTACAGGATAGGGTAAGAAGTGAGTAGACAATATAAATACCTGGGTAAAGAACAGAAAAGGAGAGTGGAATGAGCACATAAGCAGGATGTCTGAATCAAGGATAGTAAGAATAGCCAGGGACAAGTTACCGTTAGGCAGGAGAAGTATAGGACGCCCAAGGAAAAGATGGAATAACAACTTAGGGGCAGAATGAAAGGCACCGTTGAAGAAAAACAGGCAGTACTGCCTATATAAAAGAAGAAGAAGAAGAAGAAGAAAATTTATTTTAAAACTGTCTTCGCAAGACTTTATCATTCCTCACTAAGTCTACGTAAAATATTTTCAGGATTCTTCTGTAAAACCACATCTCGAAAACTTCCACTTTCCTCATCATAGATTTAGTCAGAATGGCTGTCTATAGATATATCCTATAGGAGAATACTAAATATGTAACATCTAAGCATGTGCATTTTTATGTCGATTATGTCGATTTTTATTGCAAAAAAATTGTTTGAATTTCATACACGGGTTACGTGCAATTTCAATTCTGGTTTTTATTTCTTATTTAGGTATATTATATAAATGTCTGATATTTTGGCACCAATAATACGTCGGATATTATTATTTGGTTTCTTGGTTGATGACGAATAGAAGCTTGATTTTAACTAAGTTTTATATTTAAGCTATAGGCTAAACTAGCCGTATAAACTGTTTGGAATCTTATCAGATAAGAGTCCAACCAAGAAACCAAATGGTAATATCCGACTTATTATTGGTGGTCAAAATATCAGACATTTATATAATATACCTAAATACCTTGAAATAACCATAAATAAGAATAATAATTTTTTTAAAGAACTAAAAACCAGAATTGAAAATGCACGTAACTCGTGTATGAAATTCAAACAATTTTTTTGCAATAAAACTTTGAATATTTACATAAAAATGCGCATGCTTAGATGTTACATATTTAGTATTCTTCTATAGGATATACCTATAGACAGCCATTCTGACTAAATCGATGATGAGGAAAGTGGAAATTTTTGAGATGTGGCTTTACAGAAGAATCCTGAAAATATTTTACGTAGACTTAGTGAGGAACGATAAAGATTTCCGAAGACATTTTTAAAAGAAATTTTAAAAGAACTAATTAATCAAATAAAGTAACGAAAAATAAAATAACTTGGCCACGTGATGAGAGAAACCAAATCACAGCTTATGCAAATAACATGCAAGAAAAGACATGGCTGCGCAATCTCAGGGAGTGATTTAGTTGTTCCTCTAACCACCTTTTTAGAGTAGCTGTAAACAGAATACAAATAGTCATGATGATTGCCAATCTTCAAAAGCGGTAGTAGGTACCTTAAGTATAAGAAATAACGATCGATTAATTTACTAGGAGAAAATATTTGTGTTTTATAATTCTCCTTCCTCACTTGCCATATCAGAATTATCCTTCGTTGGACGAAGAAATTTGTTTTCGTCTTACTCCTCTACGGCCTTCCATTTTGCCTTTAATTATCAGTTGTATTATTCTATTTCGACTTCCATTCAATATATCGACCCCTGCATAGAATAACGTTGTAACTAACATTTTTGGCGATTTTGAGTTAGTTTTCTCCTTGTACAACCTTTATGCTCTATCTGCCGATATGATCGGTGTGGTTGTAACTGTATGTATAAGAAAGATTTCGAATCGAGTAATACAGTAACTGTAAAATGTACTTGGATTATTTGTAGAATAACAGAGTCACTACAGTTGTTACAATTTTATTCGCCGCACTGGCTGCTAAGTTCTGACAATTGTTTGCAGGTAGATATTACATGTGATAAGAACATCGTAAATGCAGTTACAAGATTATTCGATGAATTTTATATTTTATGAAAAATTGTAACTGTCACAGTTCTACAAACCTATCCTCTAATCGAAAAAAGTAGACCGTATTCTAAAAGAGGAGTTTAACATTTATATAATTAGGAAATGGTTGAATGGTCGAATAAATGAATTTTAAAGTCAAAAGGCAGATATCGAGCACTGAATTTAATTAAATTTTGCCCAAGTATACTTTCGCTCAAAAGAGCATCCTCAGGGGCATTTCGTCAATAAAAAGAAGGTATCCTCGAATGTCATTTAATTAATATAATAAATAATTTTGGTGGATTCTGCCTCCATATTGTAAAATGTAGAACCTACTGGCAATTTAATTTATCTCTTTTGTCCCTTGTTCAGTGTTTAGTTAGATGATAATTTAAGTTTGCCACCAAAATTATTTATATTAATTAAATGACATTCGAGGATACCTCCTTTTTATTGACGAAATGCCCCTGAGGATGCTCTTGTGAGCGAAAGTATACTTGGGCAAGATTTAATTAAATTCAGTGCTCGATATCTGCCTTTTGACTTTAAAAATTTATATAATTACTTACTTCTTACATTGAAAAAAGTCGCGTGCATATAAAAAAAGAAATCAAAGAAATTGGTATCTTCTTTTACCATTTGTGAAGAATATCATAAATGCTAGATCAAACATTTTCTGGTTTTGAACAATCTTTAGCAGTTCTTTATCTTTGTTGACCCTCCTTAGAACTTCTGATTTATAATTACAATTTTTTACTCATTTTGATAAAAATAATAAAAATAAAGAAACATCACCTATTTTATTTGAGTTATAAACACCATGCAATATGTGCTGCTTACTGTTTTCAACATATTTTATAATAACCTTGTGAATCTTATAGTTTCTACCTTTTTAAAGATATATTCAACCTACACCATTTTAATATTCCACAAGCGTCGTCTTTTAAATTTTACAACCGTATATCAGCGCTGTTGTAACAATACCAGTATGTTTAATATGAGCTTTACGGGGCAGACAACCATTCAAGCTGATAAGTTGAAAAGCTGTAAAAAACAAACGCGTCACAATTTATATTACGATCATAACTTTTCTGATGGAAATATAGATGAGTCCAGACATAAGGAGACAACTTTATGTCTTATATGAACACCTATTTAACTTAGAAAATATAATATAGGGTGTGCCAAGAGTGGCGGGATAATCGAGTATGCGAAATAAACGTCAGATCGAAAAACTGCAAAATATGTGTTCAATATTTTTCAAAAATTAATAGAATGTTACCAATCATGACTTACTCCATACCCTGGAGGTCGACCTTTAAATTCTTAAATAGGAACCTTCATTTTTTATTGTAGTCCTGGATTTTTTATACAAAAATAAGTACCTTGTATTTAAGACCTTTTTTTTAGAATTGAAAATGGATGGCGCTATAATCAAAAAACGATTTATCATTATATCCTAGGAAAATTATGGAAACCGTTTAATATTTTGAGAAATTCACTTTTAAATGAAAAATTAGAAACACGTGTTCAATATTTTTAAAATTTCTATCGAATCACACCAAACATGATCCCCACCTACCCCCTGTAGTTATGGGGGCGGAGGTAAATTCCTTACCAACCAGTAAAAACATATAATCCGACAGGTATTTTCCGCACCAAATTTAAAGATTTCTATTAATCCGGTAAGTATTTTCCTCACCACCTCACTCAGGTAATAAAATGAAAATATAGGTTTAATTTAAGAATGTCTATTATGAAAGCATCCGAAATCCAAATAAAAGACATTAATTTCCTTACATTATAATAATAGTTTATAATATAGATAATATGCAAGACGTATAAATTATTATTTAATATTTACTATAATAAGACAGACACTTTACAAAATCCATTCTAGTCATTGGATTAGACTGATACCTTATTAATAAATTTACTATATATTTCAATTTCAGTTTAACTTGTTTATCTTTGATAGGTTTTGCAACATGCAAACTTTAAATTTTAACATACCTGAAATTCTTTAACTTTTTCAAAGAAAATATATATATGGATGGATGCGTATTACAAAACGATAAATTAAGATGCGAATGAAAAGATTCGCAAACATTCGTAATACGAATAACAAAAGAATTTGCCTCTGTCCACAAATATGGGGAGAATATGGCATTTTCGTCTATATAAGTTTAAACTAAACAATCAACATATCTATCTTAAATTTCATTTGGGGGAGTTCAAGTATTACGTATCGCAGTTTTTGAAGATTCTTGACTCCCCTCCCCCATGTAACGCGCCGTAACGTTATGCAAGGCCCCCCTCCCCCAAGGTGCGTTACGTAATACTTGAACGCTCCCTTTCCTGGTTTGCATGACATTAAATCAAACACAAAACAATCTGATACGTCTTCTGGTTTTATATGTAAGGCCAAAAGTATGTTTGAGCCACTTGCCTCCTTTATAATCATTTTTATATTCTGATATTAAATCAAGAGACCAAGACATTTCTATACCAAGCTTAGTGTAGGTGAAATTTACAACCATGTATTTCAGTGTTCGGACAAATTTCAATAATTGCATTCCTTTTCTAAATTTTTAAAAATTTTACTGGCATTAAACTCAATTTTGAGAGCTTTAAAAATTTCTGATTTTAACAAATAAAAAATATTGTTGTCAATTTCTGTTTTTTTGTTTGGCGGTAAACAGTATAATAAAGAAATATAATGCCCATTAATTAGCCCATGAATAATGAATAATTGCAATGTGCAATCCATATAATAAAATTCAATGTCGCTAAAAGTTTTATATTTGTTTCACAAGTAAATACAATTATCCTACTTTTGACACAGTTTATAAAGAGAAAATTTTCTTTCTTGGTTGTTTTTTGAGCACACCCCGTCACAAATTCTTGAACCTCATCAATATTGGAAGGAAGTCGACCAGGCATCATTTTTCGTCGATAATTATATATTTTTTCTTATGTAACTGACAACAATCGTAGTAATTGTTTCAGACAAATTAGCTGCAAGTGCTTGGCGTATAATTTTTGCTGGTTTTTCAATTCTCTTTGGCTTTACGTTACCAATAGTTATAAACAATTTTTCGATCTAACTTCTGACAATCTGGTTCATGATTATGTTGTCGGCTACTTCTAGATATTGTAAAAGTTGCACCAATAGTAAAAAATTTCGCACTACAAGTTGTTTTATCCTCCAGAATACTTCTTTACCTTTTAAAACTTTCACTTTATAAAAAATAAAATTTTCAAATACCAATACCGCGTAAGGTTTACTATACCGCTTTTACTATACCGCTTTCACTTTCTATTAACCCGGCATTGGTCGCTAGGTAGATTGTTACGCGAGTGGTCGCGCGTGAGATTTTCTCTCACATGTCCAAATTTTGCCTTTTTTTACAAAATAAAATTTTTAAAACTGCTTTTAAATTTTTTTTATTAACTAACATTAAGAAAAAAATAATATAACATAATATATGAATAATTATTTATATGGGAAATAAGCCACAATTAAAATGAAAAAAATAATTTTATTAACGTTTCGACGCCCAAATCGGGTGCCGTTGTGAAAATACAAAATATTACTAAAATAAACTAAAGTGTTGTTGCTAAGCAAAAAAATTCTTCTAATAATTTATTTAATCTCACTCATTTATATTGGCAATTCAGACATATATTATACATTTTAAAGTAGAAGACTTTAAAATGATATTGCCAATATTTATGAGTTGCGTTCCTGGGACGACTTACTGAAAGATAGTTCATTCGATTACATGAAATTAACCCCAACTCAAGAATATCCGTCATAAAAAATTATAGCATGTGATATGTCTTTAAAAAGACAACCAAATGCAACGACAGTAAAATTCTCGCGTTAGAAACTTCATAGTAAATCACAAGGGAAAACCAGGAAAAACCTGTAATACTATCCCGACATCGTAAGTATTTGGTCTTACATTAATTTACTCTCAAAAAATAATACCAAATTCTGACTTGTAACATGTTTAAATTATAAATAATATTAATAATACTAGATATATAAGTAATACTAAAATATAAAATATGTACTAGTTCGATATTATTGACTTACTAATTTTGGTATTTTCTTTCTATAAATAGAAAGAAAATACCAAAATTAGTAAGTCAATAATATCGAGCAAGTACATATTTTATATTTTAGTATTACTTATATATCTAGTATTATTAATATTATTTATAATTTAAACATGTTACAAGTCAGAATTTGGTATTATTTTTTGAGAGTAAATTAATGTAAGACCAAATACTTACGATGTCGGGATAGTATCACAGGTTTTTCCTGGTTTTCCCTTGTGATTTACTATGAAGTCTCTAACGCGAGAATTTTACTGTCGTTGCATTTGGTTGTCTTTTTAAAGACATATCACATGCTATAATTTTTTATGACGGATATTCTTGAGTTGGGGTTAATTTCATGTAATCGAATGAACTATCTTTCAGTAAGTCGTCCCAGGAACGCAACTCATAAATATTGGCAATATCATTTTAAAGTCTTCTACTTTAAAATGTATAATATATGTCTGAATTGCCAATATAAATAAGTGAGATTAAATAAATTATTAGAAGAATTTTTTTGCTTAGCAACAACACTTTAGTTTATTTTAGTAATATTTTGTATTTTGACAACGGCACCCGATTTGGGCGTCGAAACGTTAATAAAATTATTTTTTTCATTTTAATTGTGGCTTATTTCCCATATAAATAATTAATCATAAAAATGCCACAAGGAAATAGCTTCAGAACAACAATAATATATGAATGTAGATAATAATATAATAAAATAAAAAGAAATAATCGGAATTAAACAAATATTAATCAATCTCCGTATCTTGATAATTTACGGCACAGCACACAAATATAACAAGAATGCTCTGGAAAAATTGATTGATGACAATAATTACACTTTTTTTTACACTATTTCAGGTTTTAAGTGCCAAAATAAAATTAATTTTTATGTACAGTTCGTAACGCGGGTGGTCGCTTGATGAGAGAATGTCTCACTTGAAGCGCACTGACTCAACAATTGGGTGATATTAGGTCAACTGAGTCACTATCTAAGCGGACGAGTCTATTAGATTGTCGAGGGAGGATAGTTAGGAGACTAGAAGGAACTACAGAGCGTATAATTTCCCAGAAAAAAAATTCTGTGCAATTTTCTGAAACCGTGAGAGAAAATCTCATATAGCGACCACTGGCGGGTTAAACATTCCATTTTTGTCAAAATTCCAATTGTGACTAAAAATAAAATACTATAATTCAATTGAAATAAATAATTCAATTGAATGCCTTTTAGTAAAATCTACCTAAAATAACCATTTTGGTCTTGGTGAGGAAAATACCTGTGGGATTATGACATACCCTTATAAACGCAGGCAAAAGATTATTTTGGTGAGGAAATTACACCCGCCGAGGTATGGTGGCCAATAACTTCATCATCATCACGGAGCGCTACAACCCTGGGTGGGTCTTGGCAGACTGTACAATTTTTTTTCCAATTTGTTCCCTCTTCCATCAACCTAGGGTCAAATGGAATGTTCATTCTTCGGAGACCTGCTTGGATGTTATCTCTCCATCGCATTCTGTGACGTCCGAGTGGTCTTTTGACTGTAGGAATCTCCTCCCATACCAGTCTCTCTTCTTAGTCGCTGTGATTTAATTTATTGGACAATATCGCCGTCATTGTGAAGTGCTTTTCAGGGGCAGCCCGTCAGGGTAGGCAAGGTAGGCGCCGCCTAACCTCTTCAAATGTACAATAATAAATGATTTACTAATATAAATTACTTACTTTAAAACTGTAATTTATAAATTTTGATACAATACCTAAGTATCTAAAATCTAAAATAAAACAAAGCTACTTTTTACTTCATCTCCGAAGTTGTAATAATTATTGTACGCTCCCCGTAGCGTAGCACTAGTAACGATGGCTCTACTCTACGGCAGGCTCTTTTAAAAGTAGCCGAACAGAATTCGCATTTTGTCTCACTCTTTACGCTAAGCACAGCCACAGCACAGCGCTGTCCTGTCGCATTGTCGCTTGCCTGGCCTCGCATTTCCAATATTTTCGGGCTAGAGGTAGGCTAGATTGTTTTGAGCCTTTGACATTGGTTGTGCCGAGCTGCATCTCGGGACTGCCAATTGCATGTTTTAGGATCCTGACTACCAATTCTGAAAAAAAAACGAAAAGTTCGAATTTTGTCATGCAATTTGGTATGTTGGGTTAGAATAATATTTCTAGCAATTTTTCCAAATAATTTTTGAGATATCTCTAACGCGAAACAAAATATTGAAAATTCGTCCTGTTTGTGAATTCGCAGTAGGCTGCGTTTAAAATTTAAATTTCAGTGGACTATCTTAAAAAATGTAAAACATCAAATGGATCACTGCAAAATTTCAAATCTGTATTTATTTTGATAGCCGAAGTGTAAGGGTGTCTTCATCTTAAATGCGACACACTGTATACAGGGTGTTTGGTAAATAATAGGCCATAGCTTAGCCCTAGATTCCTGAGGTTAAAATATGTCAATTTAAGCTAACTTACCTTAGTACGAAAGTTGATAATAACCGAATTACAGGGTGTCAAATTTAAAACTTTTATTTTATTTATTCTTGAATATTTCCTAACACACATGAGACAATAACACCAAATTTGGTAAGCGGGGATTTTTGGGACGAGAAATCTAAATTCGCCACCAAAAATGATGTATTATCCAGAGAGCGCCACATACGCCTTTCAGCGCTCATTTAAAGGTTCAATTTTTTTATTACCCACTCTACAGTTCGCTAAACTCAACCGTTTTCGAGATAAACGCATTTTAAATCTGCGAGGCAACATAATTTTTTGCATAATATCATTGTAGTTACACCCGAAAAATAACTTAAAATCATAAAAATTTACAATAATCTATCTCAAATTTCTTCAAATGGAATTTGCGATGCGATGACATACATATGAGAACTGGCACAATTATAATGGTTTCAAGTTTATTTTTCGGGTCTAACTACAATGATATGCAAAAATTGTGTTGTATCGCAGACTTAAAATGCGTTTATCTCGAAAACAGTTTAGCTTGAGTTTCAGTAAAAATATTAAGAGAATAATTAAAAAGTACGTGGAGTGGGAGATAAAAATAATTGAACGTATTAAATGAGCGCTGAAAGACGTATGTAGCGCCCTCTGGTTAATACATTATTTTTGGAGGCTTTAGATTTCTCATCCCAAAAAACTCCCGCTTACTAAATTTCGTGCTGTTATCCCATGTCTGTCAGGAAATATTCAAGATTAAATAAAATAAAAGTTGAAGTTTCACACCCTGTATTTCGATTATTATCAACTTCGGTACTAAGGTAAGTTAGCTTTAATCGACCAATTTTAAGCTCAGGAATGTAAGGTTAAGCTATGGCCCATTCTTTACAAAACACCCTTTACCTATATAAAAGTATGTACATATTATATTATGCACTATATGTGTCGCCTACCCGTATACTAAGGTCACGAGCCGCCACTGGTGCTTTTAATTCGATATTGGTTCTGATCCTATACTGGTTTGTCGTGATATCGTGGTGAGGTCCAAAAATTTTACCGAGTATTTTTCGTTTAAAACGTCTGAGTTTTTCTTCATTTGCTTTGGTCATGGTCGACGTTTCGCATCCATATATATTAGTACAGATCTGACGATGGGTTTATATATTTTGATCTTCAAACTTCTTGTAAGATTTTTTAATTTTATAAGCTTATCCAGTGCGAATAGACAGCGATTTGTTGATTGCATTCTGCGTTATATTTCTTTAGTAAGTAACATCGTTGTCAGCTGTGATTACGGCCCACAGATACTTAAAACGTTGTACTCTTCTAAAGTTGAAGGTGTTGATCGTAAGATTTTGTCCTATCCTGCCTGTTCGTATCGTTCTATTTATACACAATATTAGTTTCGTTTTCTCTTCATTAATCTTCAGCAATACTTCACTTGTTGCTCCTTCCATCTAATTAGTCACATGCATATATATGCTAGTAATAGTTTATGACCTAAAAGCAAGAGCAATTTCTCTTATTTCAGACGAGCTTATGGATTTCGCTAATACAAGGTTAAAAAGTAGTGGAGATAACGCATCGCCCACTGTTGAGTCCACTGTTGATTTCAAAGCTGCCAGACAGTTTATTATTTACACGGAATTTTGATTTACCAAGAACCTGGAAATTTTTAATGGAGGAGCGCCCGCCCATTTTTTTGTTGCAGATTCTGATTCTACATATTTCTTCAAAGTTTTAAAAAATGAATGTGTGTGTACTTTGTACGCACGTAAGAAGTTATACTTCTATTATATGATTTCTTAAAAATAAATATACTTTAAACAGTTTGTTTTAACTTTTTTTAAACACCAAACTAATTTGGTGCTTACCGCTGTCAAAAAAATAAAAATAAAGTATAGGATTGCTCCGGATTCGAACTCAAGACCTCTCGATCTCTGGCCGAATTCTATACCAAATACGCTACGAGGACTGTGTCTATATCGGTTCGGATATACCTAATGACAATTCACGGTAACCAACAGACAAGTTGAAGTATAATAAATATACAATAACATGTTTTAATAATACTCATCTTACTCCTGAGGAAGACAAATCCAAAGACACAAAAATTATAATATATATATTTACTAAAAACACTAATATATGCTTTTCACACCTTTTCTTGGACTGATATATTTATACATAACTTGAAAGATAGCAACTAAACGCCATACTGTCTGTGAGCGCATGTGCGCAGTATTATGAAATTTTACTTTCAATCGCGCCTAAAGAAGTATAACTGCAAAAAGTGCATTCGGTACCACAAGATCTATCTTTAGTGCCATCTATCGCGAATCGAAAAACAAATAAGATAAAACACGTGTACTCTTTAAAGTAGAATCCTAATCTCCAATAAAAATCTATTTTTCCATTTAAGATTTTACAGTTGTCCCTCGTCCCACCCGAAAGTGTTTGAATTAATTAATAGATATTTGTTTTTTATTTTCATTTGGAAGTGTATTGCTCGAGTTATTAGACCGTTTTAAAAATTTCCGTGTCACGTAACCACGTAGATCGTTTTTGTCCGATTCTAGCGCCACCTATCCACAATTTGAAAAAATGTCTTGAATAAAAGTTACTTATTTTTACGTAAAGAGTCCAAACATGCAAAAAAATGGGGGTTCCTATTAAAGATTTTCAAGTTAAGCCACCGCCCTCACTTACACCGGATGTTAGGAGATTGAAAATCTGATATATGGAGAATATTGAACCCGTAATTTTCAGATTTCGTATCGGATATTTATTTCGCGAAATATTCAAGCGTTCCGCTACTTTTGATACACACTGTATACAAAAGGCTTTTTATGAAGGTATGCACACATATTAGTTTTTTTTATATTAATGTTTGTTTGTATATAGTTCTCCAACTTTAAGAATATTTAATGAGGTAACATCAATAAACGTTTTTATTGGTATTACTGAACAATACTGCCGCCAACTATCAGCCTGTTATTGTGAGAAAAGTGTATATTTCAAATTTTAATAGAATATTAAAATTTCAAAATTTAGAACTGAACTGAAACAAAAGATTTTTAATGGCCGTTGATTACACATTCCGTCAAAATATTTGCTCCTGTATAATGTATTATTTAGCTAATGTCTATAAAATTTTTAGTGTTCTTTCTTTTTCTTTATACGTCCAGAAACTCTTCTGACAAACGTAGACCAAAAATTGTTCAGATAATTTTAATTTAATTATTTAACCCAATTCATCTGGTCCGAAAATGCTTCCTAAGGAAGCTATGCAGAGCTCTTTGAAGATGGCGCCTTGTAATTAGTTTTGTTAATACCGTTGTCTATTTAGAAAAACAAAAACTGATACTCCTGTTTATCATCCAGAGATAAATCGATTTCATGCCGGTCATAGTCGTCCGTTTTTGGTAGGGCAACCGTTATTTTATCGCATAAATTTTTTGTCTTCAATTTTATTGGTAAATTGTGTGAATTGGGTTAAATTGTCTTAACCCTTAACTACAGACATCCCAATATTATCACGTAACTACAGACTCCCGGTATTTTTTACCGGTCATTATAAAATAGAGTCAAAACATAAAGTTAATAATAAAAAACAAAAACTTTTTGCATTATGTGTTTTTATGGAGTCTCTAGATATGGGAAAAATGGTAAAATGAGTGATTTTAATAATATAATGACAAGATTTTTGAAGAATAATCTATTAAACCAGAATTTTGGTAACATTTTTGGTCTATTGAAACAAACGGCCATAAATGCTATGGACAAAAATTTAAACTTTTTTTTAACAAATAAACGTAACATAGAATCACAAAGGAAATATAAAATAGCATCCACGAAAATTTTTACATCCATGAAAAAAAATCTGCAAGGGGTAAAATTGTAATAAAATTAAATGGCAATTCCATTTTTGCAAAGGGGCCTCAAAATTTTTAACTTCAAATTTAACCTTCATTGAAGGTCCAGGATGTCTTCCACAGTCCATTTCTTTACTTTTTCCCCAAAAATACAAAAAAAATAATGTAAACATTTCAGATTTACAAATATAGTACTCATATAAAAATACTCCCTTAACACAGACATCCGGTAATTTTTACCGGTTAAGATTTTTGATGTGTACCAGAAAAGAAAATATTGACAATACACAATACACGCTTTGACTAGCATTGTTATACAAACTGCCCGAGAGGTACAGAGACACATGAACTTGTAAGTTGTGAGGTTACCACGAAATCCACATTTTGGGAATGCCCGCCGGTAAAAAATACCGGATGTCTGTAGTTAAGGGTTAAATTATCTGAGGAATCTTCGACCATCATTTGTCAGAAGAATGGTTTTTGCCATGCTTTCTTTTAATGAATATTATGTATTTGTCCAAGTTAGTCATTGATTTATATACATGGTAGCGATTAAAGTAAACTGTAAACCCGAGGCATGTCCAATGTCCATGCTATCGGGCGATGCTAGGAATCTACTTTACTAAAGCATCAGCAGTTTACACATATAAACCGATATCATTTTGTACCCTGCACCGAGTATGGCGAAGCCAAATCAAAAGAGATGGTTTCATTTTGATTCAATTCGAGTATCTTACTATCTTCTGATACGTGTCAGTGTTAGCTGTACTCGGTGCAGAGTACAAAATTATAACGGTTTATATGGATAAACTGCGGATGCTTTAGTGAAATAGATGGCTAGCACGGCCCGATAGCAAGGATATGCCTCGGATTCACAGTTTACTTTAATTGTTATCGACACTTACTTCATATTTTCTAGTTAAAGGTCTCTAAAGGCGCTAGACGCAGTCGGTGCGTTTTAATTCAATTCAGTCTGCTTACAAAGCCTCTTTGATAACGGATAAACCTACAAGCATATGTCAGAGGGTGGTAGGAGTCTCGAATTGTGTCAAAACGAAACTGTCTATTTTTACTTGAATTCTAATATTTGGATTTATACTCTTTTCTGATTGTTTATTTTCATTACAGTAGAACTACTCAGTCTGTATAAAACTCATTGTAAATATTTCCCTTAAATAGACGTAATATAAGAATTAGGATAATTAATTAAATTCAGAGATATACGAGTGATTCTAAAGAGATTATACTTTCTATAAAATCTAAACCACTTTTCTTAATTAACTCCTAAAACCTTGTTTTAATATTGATATTGTATGTATTTATAATAAGATGGTACTGCTTTGGTTCTTAAAGTAATAACGAATGCAGATAAAAATTAGATTATTGAAAAAACGTGATTAAAAATCGAAATAATATTCCTAAATTTTAATAGGGATAGTTTGTTTGCATACGTACATAAGTACTAGAGTTCAAAATAATATCCAAGTAAAAAGATTTATTTAATAAAACACTATCATCATTCTCATTGCCTTATCACTATGCGGGGTTGGCTTCCCTAATTGCATTTCTTCATACAGTTTTATCTTTGGTCATAGCAATATTAATCCCCTTTGCCAGAATATCTTGCCAAAATTTCTCACCCCAGGTCTTCATTGGTCTTCCTCTCCTACTTCTTCCATAAATCTGCTCTTCAGCAGTCCCTCATATTGGGTGTTTAACGTCTCGACGTTGAACATGACCAAACCATCTTAATCTATGCTCTCTCATTTTGGCATCAATTGGTGCCACAACTAGACTTTCCCTAATATATTTATTTTATTCTGTTTTTTTTCACTCCACTCATCCATCTAAGCATTCTTATTGCCGCCATACATTCTTTATTCCTCTTTTTTTTTACTGCCCATCAATCAGTTCCATACATCATACCCGTCATTTTTGATACACTTGTTTTATAAAATCTTCCCTTCAGCTTCATTGGAATTTTTCTGTCACACAACACACCACTCACTTCCTTCCATTTCGTACATGCAGCCCTAATTTTACTGCATGAATCTCCATTTATTTCTCCATTACTCTGTAATACCGATCCTATGTACTTAAAACCATTACTCTTTACAATCATTTCAGCATACAAAGATATCATTTTATTTGTAGTAACTCCATCTTTAAATGAACAATCCACTTAGGTACTCTGTTTTTTCCTACAAAGTTTTAAACTTTCTTCCTCCAGGGCTTTTCTCCATTGTTCCAGTTTTTTTAAGTCTCTATCAGTATTTTCTACTAACACTAAAAAATTTTCGCTGTTATCTGGTCCAAAACAAATGAAGAAAAAAAATAAGGACTAAGCACCGAGCTTTGAAGCCATCCTACTTTCAAATGAAATTTGTCAGTCTCCCCCACATCTGTCCTAACACTAGTCGTTATTCCCTAATATATATCTCTCACAATCTTTACATATTCACCAGGGGTTCCTAGCTTATTAAGTGCACACCACAGAATCTCTCGAGGAACTCTATCATATGATTTCTTCAGATCAGTTGAATCATTTAAGACCAATAAATACCATATGAGCGTTTGTTTCTTTATTCCTGTGTTTTTCCATCAGATTTATTTAAAACTGAATCAAGTGAAATAAAAAGAGATGAAACTAGTAAAAGTGGGAAATTATCAATATAAACCTATTAAATTTACATTAAATTGACGGTTTCCCTTGTTTAGACGTATCGGAGTTAAACTGCCACAGGAAAATTTTATAAAATTCTTTTGTCACAGTGGCAGTTGTTAAAGTCCTTCGATACGTCTTGAGATGGGAAACTATCAATATAATGTAAATTTATAGGTTCCAATTTATCATTTACCACCTCTACTAGTTTCATCTCATTTTATTCCATAAAGTATTATGTTTTCCGTCTTTTGCGGTATTTTGCCGGTTCTTCATCACTGTATCTGTTCATCCTGTTTATCTGGTTATTATCGACTAAAGCTTTTTATAACTTTTCATAGGGGATTTTATTAACGGTTTTCTTTACAAATGGCTACCCAAATAAATATGATTTAAATTCAGTAGTAATATTTAAAAATACTCCAAGAAATATAGGTTTTAAATGTTTGTTAATTGTTGACTGAACGTGTTTTCTTTAAAACGTAATTTTGGATTTTGGATTATGTATTAAAGTTGGTTTAGACTTTATAAAAGGAACTTTTGTTAAAGTGTGCGAATGAACTCGAAAATTATATTAAATATTCATTATCTGTACATCTACATCTTTCTCTCAATCATGTACTAACACACTCTTGCCCGTAAGTGAGGTAATGTAAGATACATCTAAAAAATTTTGTTGTTGGTTATAAAATTATACCTTGGTTATAAATTAAATAAATTTTTCTGAGAACTTTGTTTTATTTAACCCTAAACCGGCACTTTAGACCAGGGCTGATCTGTGAAAAAACGTATATTTTTGGATGTGGGAGGTGGCATTCTGATTTTTGCAGATAAAGTTAGGTGACACCTTCAATAATAATAATTGACTAATGCTCCGCCTCAAATATTCCCGGAACATTAATAAAAAAAATTAAAATATTTAAAAATTTCGAAAAGCATCGATTTTTTCTAATTTCTTTGCTTATAACTTTAAAACGATTCGTTTTGGAACAAAGTCGTACAGAAATAAAATAATGATAACTAAATTTTGTATGATATACGGCTGGTTAAAAATGTCTTAAAGTATTAACCTTCCTGCAATTTAGCAATAAATACAAATAAGTCTGTTGTTATTATATGTTCTTTAACCACTTTGGTGGCATATAGAATCTTAGTAATTCGCTAAGAAAATTCTTATAACATACTTAAACAGGCTACCAAATTTCATTAAAATCGACCTAATAGATTTTGCATAATAAATTTAAAATATATTTTTTTAAAGGTTCAAATTTTTAAAAACGTTGTGAACACGAAGTAAGCTATTTAGAAATTGGCTCATTTTTTTACATATAAAGAGCTCTACCTATCTAATACACTTTACAGAATTAAAATCCGTTTATTTAAGGGGCCTCAGCAATGATTTAAATCTATAAACAATTTTTTGCTTATAAACAAATACCTTTGTTTAAAAATAAAAAACAATAATTTTTAGCAATGCAAACAATCAAAATCGGTATAATTTGACTTAAAATTTCAAATGCTTGCTTTTTTATTTTTTTATCGAAAGTTATTCTGGTTCAAAAATTGAAATTTTTCGATTTTTTGAAAGTTCAACCGCGTTTATCACGAAAACTATGCATCCTACGAAAAAACTTGTCAGAACATTTTTTGCTTAGAATTACCCAAGATATACAAAAAAAATTTATTTTGCCAAAAATCTCTGTTACGTATTTCCTCGAGTTCTTTATTTATAACAATCTTATATACATCCGGATCAACTGTTACCCAAAAAATTGGTGTTCTACGGGTCAAAACACTTGAAAAAAACTTGGTAGGTCCATCTAAATACAGGAGGCCGTTGCATCTCCTCTTGGTGACAGCATTAATTTGTTTATAAGCCAAAAAATTGTTTATCACTTTAAAACATTGCTGAGGCTGCCTAGATAATCCCATTTTAATTCTGTAAACCAAATTTAGATGGTCTACTTTTTGTTCAGAAAGTTTTTAAAAAATTTGAACTTTTTTAAAAGCATTTAAATTGCAAAATATTATGCAAAATCTATTAAGTCCACTTTAATGAAATTTGGTGGACGGTTTAAGTATGTTATAAGAATTTTTAAGCGAATTATGAAGGTTCTAAGTGCAACCAAAGTGGTTGAAAAACATTGAACAATAATAGGCTTATTTTCCCCCCTTATTTTGTATTTATTGCTTTTTTGCAGAAAGCGTAATAATTTAAGACATTTTTAACTTGTCGTGTATCATACAAAATTTAATTATCTTTATTTAATTTCTTAACGACTTTGTTCCAAAATTAATCGTTTTAAAGTTATAAGCAAAGAAAGTAGAAAAATTCGATGTTTATCGAAATTTTTAAGAATTTTAATTTTTTTATTAATGTTCCGGGCACATTTGAGAAGGTTCATAAGTCAATTATAATTATTGAAGTTGTCACCTAACTTTATCTGCCAAAATCTGAATGCCACCTCTCACATCCACCTCAAAACAGATCCGTCCTGGTCTACTTAACCGTTATCGCTAACCTCCGTTAACAGACGGCTCAATAAGAAGGCAGAAGAATACATGGCCTGAGTTCAACATTTTAAAGTAAAATTGTTGTTTATTCCCATTAGAAATTAAAACGTATATCAAGATCATCAATTAGCCCAGATTTGTCCATTGTTGAACATAGGCCTCCTCCAGATATTTCCATTTTCTTCTGTTCTGCGCCTCTACTGTCCAATTGGTTATAATTCTTTCGAGCTCCTGGGTCTATCATGATGGGATCCTCCTCGGTTTCGCTTTCTGCCCGTGGTCTCCACTCAATCAATTATTTTTGTCCATCTGTCGCCTTTTATTCTTGCAACATGTCCCGCCATCTTCATTTTTGCCTTTTAATATTGTAACGATAAGGTATTATCGTTTCTCCAATATATTCATATTTACAATCACTCCATACAATCATTTTGAAATACAAAGGCGTCCTCAAATGAGGACGTTAGGTATTTGTATGGTATTTTTCAAAATATGATTTTTCAATACACATTGTTTTTTCACAATTTATGCATGTCCACCATGCCTTCATATGACACACAGAACACTTTCTGTTTCTCCAGTTTTCCCGGAAAATTAAAGCTTTCGGTGACCTTAATGCTGGAACCAGCTTTTCGTTTTCTTTTTCTAACTGGTCCATCAAATTTTCAGAAGAAATTTGATAAAATTTCATGGTGTTAGTCATGGTCATGTCAAGAAGGTACGTAAATAAAACCCACCACCACTTTTACCTTTTATTCTTATACGATATAACGATATGCACTGATTATGCGCATCAGCTACACCAATTAAAAAAATGTAGGAAGCAAACAATTTTGGCTGTACTATATTTTCTTTTAATTTTGCTGTTCTGGACCACCGTTTCACATGACCTAGTGGTTCAATGGTAATTAGATAACATAGAACAAACACTATTGTCATACCATTTTGCACACAAAATTTCATTAGTTTTGTCGAAACTATAATCCTATGTATCTCTTGCCATTTCTTCATTAGCTTAGACTCCATTATTGGGCACTTTTGCACACGATTTTCTCTTACAGTTCCTTTCGCCTTTATGTTTTTTTGTTTCAGATACGATCTTTAAAATCACCTTTTTGGCATTATCCGATAGATGAACAAACTTTTTTATTTCTAATTACCTGTATCTGCTCATCGCGTTATAAAACACAGGAAACTCCTAGGTCCTCATCTAATGACCAGTGTAACTTTTCTCGTGGTAATCTGTTATACCCAGTTAGATAACATAATTATAATATTGCAAAAAAGTATGCATTTCGTTTGGAGATATTGTAAAAGAGTGATTATTTTTTTAATGTGCGTATAAAATAATTGACTGGTCACAAATATAACTATGTAATAATTTCTTAAGTAATTTTTCAAAAATCTGAATGGGTGATAAATTCCTCAGAGCTTCGTTAACGTTTTTTTTTTCTCCTCTTCAAATGATGTTTACCGTTGTGGCAGTAGATTGAAAATTTGCTTGGGTATGTATGTATGGGATATGTAGTCAGTATCTAAAACAGTAATACAACTTGTCATAAAAAATTTAAACCACTAAAATGACTAATAGTCCTGTCGCCAGGGGGGGTACAACGGCCTCCTGTATTCAGATGGACTTACCCAAGTTTTTTTTATGTATTTTGACCTGTAGAACACGAATTTTTTGGGTAACAGTTGATCAGGATATCGATAAGATTGTTATAAACCAAGAAGTTGAGGAATCACATAACAGCGATTTCTCGCAAAACAAAACATTTTTTTGTATTTTTTGGTCCATTTTAACCAAAAAATGTTCCTACAAATTTTTTCGTAGGATGCATAGTTTTCGAGATAAACGCGGTTGAACTTTCAAAAAATCGAAAAATTGGAATTTTTGAACCCGAAAAACTTTTGATTAAAAAATAAAATAGCAATTCTGCTCACCGCATTTGAAAGTTTAAGTCAAATTATATCGGTTTTAATTATTTGTATTGCCAAAAATGTATTATTTTATTGTTAAAACAAAGCTATAAACACCTAGTGCTTGAGTGATGTTTCAATGATTTCTCATTTAAAATCGAACGAGTACGTAGAGGAGGTAAAAGTGCAAGCGGGGCTATTTCTAAGTAGCATGCATTAAAACGAATGTATTAGGCACGGGAAACAGTATGTGTTTATAGCTTTTTTTAGCAATGCAAATATTCAAAACAGATATAATTTGACTTAAACTTTTAAAGGCGGTAAGCAGAATTGCTATTTTATTTTTTATTCAAACGTTATTCGGGTTCAAAAATTGCAATTTTTCCATTTTTTGAAAGTTCAACCGCGTTTATCTCGAAAACTATGCATCCTACGAAAAAACTTGTAGGAACATTTTTTGGTTAGAATGACCCAAAAAATACAAAAAAATGTTTTGTTTTGCGAGAAATCGCTGTTATGTAATTCCTCAACTTCTTTGTTTATAACAATCTTATCGACATCCGGATCAACTGTTACCCAAAAAATTTATGTTCTACGGGTCAAAATACATAAAAAAAACTTGGGTAAGTCCATCTGAATTAACAAGGCCGCTGTACCCCCCCTGGCGACAGGACTATAAAACAAATTTACTGAAATACACAATTTGTTATTAGTATGTCTTAGATCTCTTACCTATCTGGTTCAAGATTTCTTTCTTATCTTGGTAAAAAGAAATACTCGAAATTTCATTTCTTATCGCATTTTATTAAATAGAAATATATTATTAACCAAACAAAAAATCGTAAAATAAGGTAATTTATATTTTTAGTTAATTTTACAAATATTTAGACAAGCCTGACATCTATGGGGCAAATTGTAAACTCTCTAACGTGGAAAAGCTCTCAAAAGAAAAGGCTAATCAATAAACTAAATTTTCTGTATTGCCTTACACTGCCATCTACTGGGATATGCGCTAAGTATAGAATGTAGATTATTTTCGTTGAAACAGATTATTCCCGATGCAGATAATAGATGGTAATCTGTTTAAAATCTGTGAGTAGATTAAATAAAAAGAATGTTCCATAATCATAATAATAGTTATGACGAAATCAGTTTAGTCAATAGCAAAGGGTAGGCATAAAACTATAGAAATTTAATTTTCCTTTGGGTATCATATCTGACTAAAATATACAGGGTAATTCATTAAGATTATCCAAACTCTGAGCTGTAGATTGTAGATTTTAAAATATTAAGATTTAACTGAAATCGTTTAAATAAAATGAGGCTGCTTACAATTAGAGGGTGTTTAATTTAAAAATAAAATTTAAAAAAATTTAAATACGAAAATAAAAATGGCGGATTTTGGAAAAAAACTTTGTTGAATTTTTTTTAATGGAACACCCAATATATTTTTTTGTAAATTGAAAGAAAGGTACTTCACCTATCCAGCGATATAAAGTTTTTCAAAATCGGTTGTCAAATCACTGAGTAATTAATTTTTAAATTGAGAGGTGCAACGTGGATATCACATACCTAAATAACATAACGAAGCAAATTGATATTGGTATGTGATTTCCACATTGCATCTCTCCTTTTAAAAATTAATTGCTCACTAATTTGACAACCGATTTTAAAAACTTTTATATCGCTGGATAGGTAAATGACCGTTTTTTTCCAGTTACAAAAAATAGACTGGGTGTTTTAAAGAAAAGTCAACAACGTTTTGTTTTTAAATCCGCCATTTTTTATTTAAAAGCGATATAAAAATGGTCATTTACCTAAAACCTTGAAAAAACGGTCATTTACCTATCCAGCGATATAAAAAATTTTAAAATCGGTTGGCAAATGACTGAGCAATTAATTCTTAAAATAAGAGATGCAATGTGGAAATCACATAACATAATATCAATTTGCTTATTTATGTTATTTAGGTATGTGATATCCACGCTGCACCTCTCATTTTAAAAATTAATTACTCATTAAGTTGACAGCCGATTTTGAAAAATTCAATCCATTAACACAAAACTTTTGCTAAAACAGAACATTTCGGCGAAAACCGCATATTTCAATGTTGAGCCGTTTAGAAGTTATAGACAATTAAAATGGGGGAAAATATAAGTGGACACCCGGTATAACTACTATTGTGAAGTTAAACCTCCAATTTATTCTATTTAATCTTTCCTATTTGTTGTTGCATGATCTATTGAAGTAAGCTCATGGATTATTACATCCTATTATTCTTAAATGAATGGCCCGTAATTAGATACATATTATTATGATTGAAATGCTAATCTGAGTCACGACAACTAAGTACTAGGACATTTTTTTACTTTATTGGATGAACTTATTCGTGTTTAAAAAATACGTCCATAACAGTACAATTGTTAAGATTATGTTTACTTAAACTAGTTCTAGTCGTTTTATTAACATATTCTTAAATGTTTAAGGTATGATAATAATAAACCAGGTATTTAGGAAAAAGTAAATCGATTTTTACATTACAAATAAATTGATTTACAGCACCTAGAAACTTGCAAATTTTTGCATTGTGTTCAGGATGATAATGTCAAGAAAAAGTCTACTATAGAACGATGGTGAAAATGCATAATTGTATTTTATATCCAGAAGTGCATAAACAGGGGCAGAATACATTAATTAAAATATCTGTGCCGTTTCATTTTTAACTTCAAATATCTAAAAAACTAACGATTTTATCGTTAGAATTGAAGAGTACATTTCGTGGGGTATAGAGTACCTAGACTTTCTGCCACGCATGAAATAGTTTTAAAGTAATGGGTACCAACAGTTTTTTATTTTTAAATTAAACACCCTCTAATTGTAAGCAGCCTCATTTTATTTAAACGATTTCAGTTAAATCTTAATATTTTAAAGTCTACAATCTACAGCTCAGAGTTTGGAAAATCTTAATGAATTACCCTGTATATTTTAGTCAGATATGATACCCAAAGGAAAATTAAATTTCGATAGTTTTATGCCCACCCTTTGCTATTGACTAAACTGATTTCGTAATAACTATTATTATGATTATGGAACATTCTTATTATTTAATCTATTCACAGATTTTAAACAGATTACCATCTATTATCTGCATCGGGAATAATCTTTTTCAACGAAAATAATCTACATTCTATACTTAGCGCATATCCCAGTAGATGGCAGTTTAAGGTAATACAGAAAATTTAGTTTATTGATTAGCCTTTCCTTTTAAGAGCTTTTCCACGTTAGAGAGTTTACAATTTGCCCCATAGATGCCAGGCTTGTCTAAATATTTGTAAAATTAACTAAAAATATAAATTACTTTATTTTACGATTGTTTGTTTTGTTAATAATATATTTCTATTTAATAAAATGCGGTAAGAAATGATAATTCGAGTATTTCTTTTTACCAAGATTAGAAAGAAATCTTGAACCAGATAGGTAAGAGATCTAAGACATACTAATAACAAATTTTGTATTTCAGTAAATTTGTTTTATAGTCCTGTCGCCAGGGGGGGTACAGCAATACAAATAATTAAAACCGATATAATTTGACTTAAACTTTCAAATGCGGTGAGCAGAATTGCTATTTTATTTTTTAATCAAAAGTTTTTCGGGTTCAAAAATTCCAATTTTTCGATTTTTTGAAAGTTCAACCGCGTTTATCTCGAAAACTATGCATCCTACGAAAAAATTTGTAGGAACATTTTTTGGTTAAAATGGACCAAAAAATACAAAAAAATGTTTTGTTTTGCGAGAAATCGCTGTTATGTGATTCCTCAACTTCTTGGTTTATAACAATCTTATCGATATCCTGATCAACTGTTACCCAAAAAATTCGTGTTCTACAGGTCAAAATACATAAAAAAAACTTGGGTAAGTCCATCTGAATACAGGAGGCCGTTGTACCCCCCCTGGGGACAGGACTATTAGTCATTTTAGTGGTTTAAATTTTTTATGACAAGTTGTATTACTGTTTTAGATACTGACTACATATCCCATACATACATACCCAAGTGGGTAAAAGCCAATTTTCAATCTACTGCCACAACGGTAAACATCATTTGAAGAGGAGAAAAAAAAAACGTTAACGAAGCTCTGAGGAATTTATCACCCATTCAGATTTTTAAAAAATTACTGAAGAAATTATTACATAATTACATTTGTGACCAGTCAAGTATTTTATACGCACATTAAAAAAGTAATCACTGTTTTACAATATCTCCAAGCGAAATGCATGCTTGTTTTGCAATATTATAATTATATTATCTAATTGGTCATAACAGATTACCACGAGAAAAGTTACACTGGTCATTAGATGAGGACCTAGGAGTATCCTGTGTTTTATAACGCGATGAGCAGATACAGGTACTTAGAAATAAAAAAGTTTGTTCATCTATCGGATAATGTCAAAAAAGGTGATTTTAAAGATCGTATCTGAAACAAAAAAACATAAAGGCGAAAGGAACTGTAAGAGAAAATCGTGTGCAAATGTGTCCAATAATGGAGTCTAAGCTAATGAAGAAAATGGCAAGAGATACATAGGATTATAGTTTCGACAAAACTAATGAAATTTTGTGTGCAAAATGGTATGACAATAGTGTTTGTTCTATGTTATCCAATTACCATTGAACCACTAGGTCATGTGAAACGGTGGTCCAGAACAGCAAAATTAAAAGAAAATATAGTACAGCCAAAATTGTTTGCTTCCTACAATTTTTTAATTCGTGTAGCTGATGCGCATGATCATTATATCGTATAAGAATAAAAGGTAAAAGTGGTGGTGGGTTTAATTTACGTACTTTCTTGACATGATCATGACTAACACCTTGAAATTTTATCAAATTTCTTCTGAAAATGTGATGGACCAGCTAGAAAAAGAAAACGAAAATCTGGTTCCAGCACTGAAGTCACCGAAAGCTTTAATTTTCCGGGAAAACTGGAAAAACAGAAAGTGTTCTGTGTGTCATATGAAGGCATGGTGGACATGCATAAATTGTGAAAAAACAATGTATATTGAAAAATCGTATTTTGAAAAATACCATACAAATACCTAACGTCCTCATTTGAGGACGCCTTTGTATTTCAAAATGATTTTGAAAAAAAAAGTTTTTTTTAAATATTGTGTAATATGTATGACCCAAACATCGCAATTTTGTATCCTTTACCATTTTTTCCAAGCTAGTTTCTTTTTAGGCGTTAATGGGTTAAAACAAAAGCAATCCATTAAAAAAGAAAACCTTTTAACCGGTGCGTTCTACCAATCCTCACATACGGAGCAGAAACCTTATATATCTAAAAAACATCAGGGAAAAATTTCAGGACACAACTTAAGATGGAGAGATCAATGCTTGGAATAAGCTTAAGAAATAGAGTAATAAACAAAGAAGTCCGTAGACGAACCGGAGTGGAAGAAATAATAACGAATTGTAACGAATTATTATGAATTATTGAATTGTAACGAATATCTATCGAAGTATGATGGAGCTAGGTATGCTCTAAGGTGAAAATTGTGTAAGGAAAATAGAGGGAAGATATCTTGATATTCAATTAGTGAAACTTGATGTAATTAAATTAGCTAGGCTAGTTACTTGTGCAAGAGACTTTAAAATTGAGACTCAGGAGAGGATTAGGTATTTAGCATAACGATATGCAACTTAAAATACAATTAACCCTTAACTACAGACATCCCAATATTATCACGTAACTACAGACTCCCGGTATTTTTTACCGGTCATTATAAAATATAGTCAAAATATAAAGTTAATAATAAAAAACAAAAACGTTTTGCATTATGTGTTTTTATGGAGTCTCTAGATATGGGAAAAATGGTAAAATGAGTGATTTTAATAATATAATACAAGATTTTTGAAGAATAATCTATTAAACCAGAATTTTGGTAACAGTTTTGGTCTAGATAGATAGATAGATAGATAGATAGACATTTATTGTTTTTAAAAACTAATGTTTTATAACAATGAGTTTAGTAAGTACAGAATATAACTAACAACTAGTCTAGAACATAAATAACTATTAACAAATTTAAACAAAAGTTAAGCGCTATCACTAACTGAAATGGAGAACTTGGTTTTTTTAATAAACACCAATGAAGGAGAAACTGAAGTACAGAATATAACTAACAACTAGTCTAGAACATAAGTAACTATTAACAAATTTAAACAAAAGTTAATCGCTATTACTAACTGAAATGGAGACTTGTTTTCTTAAATAAACACCAATGAAGGAGAAACTGAAGCTTATTCATTTAAAACAAAAGATCTAAGTTTTATGATATTCCAAATATATATTGAAATTGCTTTCAGAGATATTATAGTTACATTATTAAGACAACCAATAAGGTCGGTGCAATTATTAAGGGGGGCCATATTAACCGGTTTCATTGAACTGTAAATGGGACATTCAAACAGTAAATGTTCAAGAGTTTCCAACTTGTTTGTGTTACAAATAGTACAGATTTCAGATGGTCGTATATGATATGTTATACCATTATAGGTAAATTTTAACACATGGCGATTAGATGTTCGAAGTTGCGCCATGGCACGAATGTATTTTATGGGAATTTGAAATTCCAGATATTTCTGTACTGAGGTATCTACGGATAAATGTTTGTAAATAGTTGAGAATGTTGACATGGAGACTGCTTGAATGTCTTCTTGATGAAGCATATCCATATACTTTTTTAACATGCTTTTCTTGTTTTTTAATAGCCAATCAGAGATGTTTTCATCCCAAGAAAATTCATAATCTAATATTTGAAAATATTGCTTAAACTGTGAAACCCAGTTGTATCTGTTCGTATTTATTGAATTATTTGCTGAAGAAATTTGAAGCTGACGCAGAAAACAAATAAGAGGAAGTCTTAAATCATGCATTTGCGATAGCTTGATAAGCCAATTTAAAGTTAGCTTGAAAATAGTAAAAGAAATTTTTACTCTTCCTGTCTCCAACCTAACAGCATAATCAGGTGTATTGATACTGAGATTTAAAAGTTTTTTAAAGAAAGTTATTTGTATTCTTTCTAACTGGTCAGCATATCTCATTCCCCAAACGGGCACACAGTTCATAACAAGGCTTTGAACTAGCGAATCGAAAAGTTGCACACGAGATGTCCAAGAATTCATTTTGGTTTTAGCCATTAAACCTATCACGTTACCAATTGCGTGTTTTGCTCTTTCCACTGTTGTATCGGCCATTGCTTTAAAAAGTGATGTTGTGGTTAGGGTGACTCCAAGATATACAAATTTGTTAACAACTTCTATTTTTTCATTCTTATATAGGAACTTAACGCCTTTATTGCCAATTTGACCGCTTCGGGCAAATGGAAGAATTTTGGTTTTGCCAACATTTACAGTTAGCTGGTTTTTGTCACTGTATTTTTCTAGATAACTTAAATTTTTACCGAGTTCAACTTCCGAGTCACAAAGAATGACCAAATCATCAGCATACAATAGCATTATTATTTGATTTTGGCTATCAATGGAGATACCTTGTGATCCTTGACTAATAAAAAACTGTTCTATATCCGCAATAAATAAACTAAATAATAGTGGACTCAAAGGTTCACCCTGTAAGACTCCTGTTGAAATATCAAATGGTCTTGTGTAGCCGTTTGGAGTTTTGATGTACATCCTAGCATTATCATAAATGTTTTTCAAAATGGCTATTATTTTAGAACTCACCCCAAGGCCAAATAGCTTTTGCCACAGCAAATGATGGATAATGGAGTCAAAAGCCCGCTTATAATCTACAAAGGCAGCGTACACTTTGCGTTTTTTCAGTCGTAGTTGCAGTTGTACAGCAGAAGTGAGGGTGAATACATTATCAATGCAACCCCTTGATCCCCTGAAACCCGACTGACATTCGGGAAGAACATTATTTACTTCAACCCAATCTCTGAGTCTGTTTAACAAAATATTAGTAAATATTTTTTCAACACAATTAAGTAAGGCAATACCTCTATAGTTTGCTGGATCATCTCTGTTGCCCTTTTTAAATATCATAGTAAAAATGACTTCACTCCAGTTATGCGGCGTAATGGTTGTTTCCAGTATTCTATAAAACATGCCCGTTAAATACAGTATCCAATTATTTGGAAGATTTTTAAAGAATTCATAAGAAATATGGTCAGTTCCAGGTGCTGGTCTATTGAAACAAACGACCATAAATGCTATGGACAAAAATTTAAACTTTTTTTTAACAAATAAACGTAACATAGAATCACAAAGGAAATATAAAATAGCATCCACGAAAATTTTTACATCCATGAAAAAAAATCTGCAAGGGGTAAAATTGTAATAAAATTAAATGGCAATTCCATTTTTGCAAAGTGGCCTCAAAATTTTTATCTTCAAATTTAACCTTCATTGAAGGTCCAGGATGTCTTCCACAGTCCATTTCTTTACTTTTTCCCCAAAAACACAAAAAAATAATGTAAACATTTCAGATTTACAAATATAGTACTCATATAAAAACACTCCCTTAACACAGACATCCGGTAATTTTTACCGGTTAAGATTTTTGATGTGTACCAGAAAAGAAAATATTGACAATACACAATTCACGCTTTGACTAGCATTGTTATACAAACTGCCCGAGAGGTACAGAGACACATGAACTTATAAGTTGTGAGGTTACCACGAAATCCACATTTTGGGAATGCCCGCCGGTAAAAAATACCGGATGTCTGTAGTTAATGGTTAACTGCATAGTTGGTTGCATACTATTAAGATTACTTTCTGAATTTTATGACAATAAATATGAATGTATTGGAGTAACGATAATACCTTATCGTTACAATATTACAAGGCAAAAATGAAGATGGCGGGACATGTTGCAAGAATAAAAGGCGACAGATGGACAAAAATAATTGACTGAGTGGATACCACGGGCAGAAAGCGAAACCGAGGAGGATCCCATCATGATAGACCCAGGAGCTCGAAAGAATTATAACCAATTGGACAGTAGAGGCGCAGAACAGAAGAAAATGGAAATATCTGGAGGAGGCCTATGTTCAACAATGGACAAATCTGGGCTAATTGATGATCTTGATATAAGTTTTAATTTCTAATGGGAATAAACAACAATTTTACTTTAAAATGTTGAACTCAGGCCATGTATTCTTCTGCCTTCTTATTGAGTCGTCTGTTAACGGAGGTTAGCGATAACGGTTAAGTAGATCAGGACGGATCTGTTTTGAGGTGGATGTGAGAGGTGGCATTCGGATTTTTGCAAATAAAGTTAGGTGACAACTTCAATAATTATAATTGACTTATGCTCCTTCTCAAATATTCCCGGAACATTAATAAAAAAATTAAAATTCTTAAAAATTTCGATAAACATCGAATTTTTCTAATTTCTTTGCTTATAACTTTAAAACGAATAATTTTGGAACAAAGTCGTTAAGAAATAAAATAAGGATAATTAAATTTTGTATGATATACGACTAGTTAAAAATGTCTTAAATTATTACGCTTTCTGCAAAAAAGCAATAAATACAAAATAAAACACGTACTCTATCCTTTGAAATAACACTTTTTTTAGCAAAAACTTTCTTTGTTCATATATTTTATCTTAGAGAATAAAAGTTTATTATTTTTAAACATATGCAATTGTTTAAACAATATTTCACACACAATAATAAAATTAGTTTGATTTTTGTGGAATTAAAATATTAAAATACAACAAAATATAGAGTAAGAAAATAATATAATAGATAAAGATTGGAAGCAATTTTGGTGGAAATCAACTTGTGTGAATCGAATACCGCTGTCCTGCCCGTAGCACCAAAATGTAATGTTTATTTAAAAAATTTCCTGACGCCGTCGTAATTAATCGATTTTAATTTTGAAAATTGCAAACGAAAGGTACAGTACACTTCTATAAGCAAAAAAATTGAACTTCTATCTGCTTTAATTTTAGTCCTGCAACATTTTAAAAAAATGATTTTTTTGCGAAAGCTGGAATGCAAAATTTATTTTGCAAAAATCTGTTAAACCGATCTTAATTAAATTAACAGCGTTGTTTAACTGTATCATTAAGTTTTTCTGGGTAAAATATGAAGGTCCTAAGTGTAGCATAAATGGTTGAAAAATGTAAAATTCGAATACTTGTTTTTGTATGGTTTTTTTCGCAATTATTGCTATTTTGCAACAAGGGTTACTATGTTTTAAATTTTTATCTAATTCTATTTTGTAGGAAATTTAATTACGCAACTTTTATGTCAGTACAACTTTTCTCAGATATGAACAGTTTTACAGATATAATCAAAAAACCAATAAAAAATTCGAATTTTTCCTTCATATTTTGACATTTTGATTATTTAAACAATGTTCCAGATCATTTTCAGTGGGAGGATACATCAAATATTATTACTTGAGATATTTTTAAGCAATTTCTCCAAAAAAATTTGAGTCACCTCTCAACGTCCATCTCAAAACAGATGCGCCCTGGACTACTAGATAAACATGTGTAAACTGTATGTCAAGTTTGAACAAAAAATATTAAAAGGTTCTTGAACAATTGGCTAAAATCCTTTCAGAATATTTGTAATAAAAGACTCTGCATCTCGGTAAGGAGGAATAATTTATTTAAGTGTTTTGTGTTAAATCTTCGTATTTTGTGCTAAGCTTTCTCCAGATATAATATGAACAACTGTTAATGAAACACCCTGCATACATAATATTATTAACTGAAATAAAAAGAAAGATATAAGTTTTTTAATACTCTATTTCTGCAACTGTCTAGTACAGTGCATACTGTAAGTTTTTCTTACGCATATTTGTGTAGTTTAATTAACTAGGATAAGGGAAATTAAATAGGAAAAGCTAGATCAGCGTTCATAATGATGAAGTCTCTTTTCAGATGTCACGATTTACCACTTGGTACCAAAATCACTATCATCAGATGCTATATATTTTCTACGTTATTAGAAGAAATAGAGACCTGAACACTTTCCGAAGATTCTTTAAAAAAGCTCAAGGCATTCGAGATGTAGCACTACAGGCGAATTTTTTCGTCTATTTTAATCTAGAACTCTTTAGAAATCTTCTTTGTGCCTTATATTTTGACATAAACGTAATTATAAAGCTAAATTTAAAATTTTGTCACTCCACATTTGCCATTTAACTTTGCAACTGACAAATCTGCACCTTCTACTTAAAAAAAATTAAACGTTTATTAGAATAAAACTGAAGGCTTGCATCATATCCGTCTTTAGAAATGTGAAAAATATACGGTACAAAAATTTCAGAAAAAATCCGAACAAAGTTGTAGGGAGTTCTTTTTCTTTTGGTGCCTATTCGTTTCGATAATTGGCGATCATTCTGTCTATAGATATTTTATTATCTGACGCTTTAAATAGATTAGTTGTTGTTGTGGACAACCATTTCCTCAGGTTCTTTAATCATGATATCCTTTTTCTCCCAATTCCTTGCTTTTCGAATACTTTGCCTTGAAGGATTATCTTCAGTAATCTGTATTTAGTGCCGTTTCTCATTACGTGTCCGAATGTCCGAGATATTCTAACTTTCTCCTTTTAATGGTATACATCACCTCCCTTTCTTACCCTATTCTTCGTAATGCAATCTCGTTGGTTACCTTGTCCGTCTATACCCTTAGGATTCATTTGTATCACATCTCGAAGGCCTCAATTTTTTCCATCGGCATCGTGTAGTGCAAAAAATCGTGATTTAATTTTTTTATGTTTAGAGTTAAATTGCAATTTTGACAATGTTCTTCCATATAAAATTCAAAATAAGCCTCATTTTCGTTTTCAGCATTACCAAAAACAAAAAGCATGGCCAAAATTAGGGTTTCGCCATACCGTGGTCAGTAGGTACCTGGTGATATTGAGTGTGCGTGCCGCTTGCCTAATAGTCAGGTTACACTTATAAATGATTTTTTCGTGATTTTGGGGAAATAATAAGAAGCAATTATTTATTTACCTATTTCTGTTTTTATTTTTACAGCGTAATATATATTTTCATAAAGATAAACCCACATAGCTACAGCTGGTTCCTAAAAAAACTGATACGACTCTTAGTAAGATTTGATCATTTTGAGCAGTGTATTAAATACCGGAAATTCAAATTTTGACGGGTCTGACAGTATATTATATTTATTATAATATAAAAATATAATATAATATAACAAACCTATAAGGTTTGTTCCAACTCGATAAAAAACCGTTTTTGAACGGTTACGAGTATGCGCAGTAACGAAAAATGTGTTACTGCGCATAACTATTCGTTATTGAGCATGCGCGTAACGATTCAAGAACGGTTTTGTATCGAGTTGGAACAAACCTATAAGGACAAATAATAAACTATACAAAAACAAACAACAAACAGCTGATTACATGTTAATTCATAAAATGTAATAATTATAAGGTCTAAATTTTGACATTATTTTGAATCCCTGCATTTTATAAAGAGTATATAAATGATAGTTTGTACTTAAAATAGGGTTGTTGTTATTATTTTTAATATCATTAAGGAATAAAACAAACGACTTAACTGAACAATATACCTATTAAAGTAAGAATTGTTTTAAAACTGTTGTTCTGCTTACGTTAAAATGGTTCGCTATGGCAGATAGTGAATAAAAATTTTCTAATTTCGTTACAATTTTTGCTTTTAGTTCTTTTGCTAGCATTTGGAGCCATTTTTTGAGGTTGAATAGAATAAGTTATCTGACAAATTTTAAGATTTGGCAGTGACAGTATGTAAATAACAAATTTTATCCTTCAAAATACACTGCTCAATTTACTACAAAATACGCTTTAAGAGTCGTATCAGTTTTTTTAGGAACCAGCTGTACATAAAAGAGCTTTTTTAATATGCTCCGAGAGAATCAATAAAAAATTGCGGCAATTCAATTTACAACGGGAGCTATATACTCTAAGGGTGCTCGATGCACAAAATGTAGACTGTCCTATATTTGCGAGTTTTATAGAATTATACATAAAGCACCAGAATACAATCAGAACGAGAAAATATTCAATAATTCTATATATACGAATTCAGGAGCATCACCAAATTTTATCGACAACAGAAAGTTTTCTTCGTATCAGCGGTTTGAATCGACGTGAAATATTCCAGTTTACAGTTTCAATGCATATTCTGAAATTATTTATCGAAATATTGGAAATGTACAATATAAACGTGGTTTGAAATATTAAAGAAAAATAAAAAATATTAAAAATCCACGAGGAAAAATTTTTTCCTGTAGTTGGCTGTATACCAATTATTACAAAAAACCATACAATCCTTTATAAAAGGTATATTTGTTAAAATCCCTTTACAGGGCTACATCACAGAACAGAACTCGTTTTCGATCGGATGACCGATCATCATCAGTGTTTACGTGAATCTAACATGCTGACCACCAAATTAAAAAATATTTGGGTAAAAACCCTTTATAATTGATCCGTCAGAGGAAAATATGAAGTAGATGTGATTTATAACATGGATGTATAAAATATCAAGTGTTATACGCCCGAGGTACCAATGAGCTCAATCTGACAAATTCACATCATGGCTGTATGGAAGCAAGTCTAAAATGTTATGATCTTGCTTCCATACAGCCATGATGTGAACTTGTCAGATTGAGCTCATTGGTACCTCGGGCGTATAACACTGGATATTTTATACATCCATGTTATAAATAACATCTACTTCATAAGTTCCTGTGACGGATCAATTATAAAGGGTTTATACCCAAATATTTTTACTTTGGTGGTTAGCATGTAGATTCTAAGATAACACTGATGATGATCGGTCAACCGATCAAAAACTAGTTATGTCTTTGATGCAGCCCTGGATAGGGATTTTAACAAATGTACCTTTTATAAAGGATTTTATGTTTTTGTAGTGGTATACAGCCACCTACAGGAAATTTTTCCTCGTGGATTTGTTTTTTTTTTAAATATTAATTAAAAATGGAAGATAGTTTTGTGTGAGTTGCTTTGGTATCAGCCTGCCATACTTGGAAGGAAAGGTACTAAATTATATAATAAAAAAAATATTAATTGCTAGAGTAATAACTTTATGTTAAATAGGAAATGAATTTATACACTATATTTAAAATCACAAGTAACGAGTAAACTAAATTAGTCATACATAGGGAGGCAGGGAAGAGGACAGACAAATCTGCTTGTCGTTTATTATCGAAATATCACCACAAATGCCATGTTTCATCTACAATGAAATGTAAAGGTGATAGAGAACCTTCTAATAGTAATAGTAAGGTATATAGAAGCTGATTTACTGTGCTGAGGGTTCTCCCACATAACTTTATTTTCGAGAGAAGGAAACAGCTATTATTGATCTAAATTATACAACAGAGAGTTGAAGAAAATCAATGTTGAACGAGGCGTAAGAGAAAATCGTATACTCTCTTCCACACTTTTTAATATGGATTTCCAGTGTACAGTTAGAATAGATTTAAAAGATCAAAATTAATTATCATATAAGGAGAAATAATTAAGAATATTAGACACACCGACGATACTGTGATACTAACTGCAAACATCGGCGACCTACAAGCACTAATCAATGAAATTGACATAGAATGTTGTCAGCAAATCGTAGGTAGAAGGACATTTAACGTATAATGCATAAAGTCGAAATTGATTCCTTTGAGATTCCACTCCAATTGTTTGAAAGCATATTTCAGAACTACCGTAAAGAGTTTAAAAGATAACGTATTTCCTTGTCTGATTCCTCTTAATTATTATACATTTTATATCTGTGTGTAATTTCATTACCTGGATCATGAAGGGGAATATGATGAATATATTAGAGGCCTTCGAGATGTGGTCATATCAAATAATGCTCATGATGTGGGCTCAACGCATTGCAAACAGAGAAGTTTTAAACAAAATAGTTCAAAAGCAAAGGTGAATTGATGAAGATGATAAAAAAGAAAACTTGAATATCTTAGGTGTATATAATGGGAGGCAGAAGATACTGAATTCTTTAGTGAATACTCAATGGAAAAATACACGGAAAATAGGAATTGGTAGGAAGAAATTCATGGCTCCGAAGCCTTCGTCAATGGCCTGGTTTATCAGCAGATGAATTATTACATGTCGCACAAAATCGAGAATGATACCGGAAAATTATCATGGAAGCTACCCACCAATAGAATTTGGGCACCGTACACACAAAAGAAGAAGAAGTAATATCACGAGCACAATTTGATTATTGTATATGTTTTTATTTTTTGTAGTACCGAAAATGTCTGCGGCTTTCATCCAACGCTCTCATTGCGCTGCTAGTTTCTATCTAGGGATGGGAAAAACCTACCAGTTATAAACTAAAACCGATTTTTTTACTCCGCAATAATCGGTTTTTCCGGTTGTTTTTGGTCCCGGTTATAACCGGTTTTTTCATTTTAAAGAAATAACCAGTGAAAAACCGGGTAAGTGGAAAAAATAATGAATTCAGAGAAAAATAAGAAAATTTTTCGCCGCTCGCACGCGAACGATCAAGTTTAAGCTGACTGAAACCGATTTGACAACACTGATGACTGATATCAATTCGAATGGAGTATCGCAAAGTAAAGAGCAATATAGTTGTAGCCTACTGGGTATTGGCTATTGACTAAAAAAACCGAAAACCGGTTTTTGGAATAACTGGTTTTAACCGGTTATAACCGCCAGGTTAAACGGTAGTTAAAAAAACCGGTATAACCGAAAACCAGTGTTTTATCAACAGCCGCCATCCCTATTTCTATCGTATCGAATGCTTCGTGAAAATTTACGAACGTCCGTAATGGTAGGGGAGCAAAGTAAATGTGCAGTCACTCGAGCGCTTTGGGGACCTATTGCGTTGTGAAAAGTACGACCTAAAACCAAACAAAGTAAAGTTTTCTATTTTAGTGGAGACTTTCAATTTTTAATTTAATTTTCCATTTCCAACAATCGTTTTTTAGATTATAGCGCCATCTATCCATAATTCGAAAAAATGTCTCGAATAAAAGTTACTTATTTTTACGTAAAAAATCCAAATCTGCAATAAAAAATGGGGACTCCCATTTAAGATTTTAAAGTAATCTCCCACCCCACCCCGGTGGGGGGGGGTCGTGTTTGGTGCCATGTTGATTAAATGTATTTTTCAGTTTTTCGGTCTGATGTTCATGCAGGATTCGTATTTAAAATATTAAATTTACCCCCCACCCCTCTCCGTAGGAAGTCGTGTTTAGTATCATTCGATAGATTTTTGAAAAATAATGAGTCAGTATTTTTTAGTTTTTCGATCTGTCATTCACTTCGCGAAATATTCGCTTTTTTCTTGTGAAATTTTAGGATTCACCCACTTCCTTACGCCCCGCTCAAATCGTCAGATTTTTGAAATATACACTGTTTTGCATGTAGGCTTAACTTACCTTATCTTAATCAGACGATTTTGAGTTTTTCTAAGGATAGATTCTTTTTTCGACCCTCCCTTAATGAACTCCCCTGCATTAAGAGCTAATATACAGGGTGTAACAAAAATACAGGTCATAAATTTAATCGCATATTCTGGGACCAAAATTAGTTTGATTGAACCTATAAATGTGCACATAAAAAAGTTACAGCCCTTTTAACTTACAAAATGAAAATCGATTTTTTCGAATGTATCGAAAATTATTGGAGATTTTTTATTGAAAATAAACATGTGGCATTATTATTGCAATAGCATTAAAAAAAATTTATGGGGGTTTTGTTCTTTAAACCCCCAAAACTTTTGTGTACGTTCCAATTAAATTATTATTTTATTACCATTAGTAAAACACAATGTTTTTAAAACTTTTTTGCCTCTTAGTACTTTTTCGAAAAGTCAGTTTTTATCGAGATATTTCGAATATTTTTCAAATCCACCACATATTTGTATATGGTACGATTATGGAGACTTGGTAAATAATATGAACATTCATTTATGATTTACATTTTTAGCGATATTTTGAACCATATTAAAAAAGAAGTCACATCTCGACAAAAGGTGCCTTTTCGAAAAAAATAAAAAGAGGCCAAAAAGTTTTAAAAACACTGTGTTTAACAATTGGTAATTTTATGTATACATATTGAAAAATAAGCCTCAACTCGATAAAAACTGCCTTATCGAAAAAATACTAAAAGGCAAAAAAGTTTTAATAATATTGAATTTAACTAATGGTACCACAATAATAATTTAATTGAGACGTACACAAAAGTTTGGCGGGGTTAAGGGAACAAAATCCCCATAAAATTTTTATGTGGTGCAAAAATTTCACTATAATTTTTCTTTAAGATGTTCCTGTCATAAGAATGCCACATGTCCATTTTCAATAAGAAATCTCCAATAGTGTTCGACATATTCGAAAAAATCGATTTTTATTTTGTAACTTCAGAGGGCTGTAACTTTTTTTATGTGCATATTTGTCCTAAGGTAAGTTAGGTTCATTCGAACTATTTTTGGTCTCTCTCAGAATATGTGATTTAATTTATGACCTGTATTTTTGTTACACCCTGTATAGTAGAGGTACATTTTCAGGGTACAAGGTTTCGCCCCATGTAATAATCTGATGCAAAAAATACATCTAAGGTATCAGAAATCACAAACATTTTCAACTTCAAAGACCTAGTTTCTATTATCAGAAGTGTTGGCAGGAAAGATGGAGGTCCAAATACGAATATGTTCAGCAGACATCAAGAAATCGTTAGTTTTCAATTCATCCATTATTACCTAAAAATATACCTTATTTTAAATACAATTTTAACAAAGTACATTCCTCATTAATAACCCGGCTAAAACTTAACCAAGGACTTTTTCCAGAGCATCTACATAGGATTGGAATCTATGGAACTCCCTTCTGTTCGTGTAACAATGAGTCCATCGGGGATCTGAACCATGTATCCTTTGATTGCCTTAATCACAAGGGATCATATTCGAGACTTATATTTGGGATTAATTGACCTCAACATTAGCCTTCCAGTTAACATCAGCAATCTTTTATTTTATTCTGACAAAAAATCTATATACAACACCTTTATCAAGTTTATAAACGATTCTAAGATAAAAATTTAAACATCTTTATAACAAAATTCTGTGACAAAAAAATTCTTTGTTTAGTGCCATCTCTTTCTCTTCACACACATACACAATAATCTGCCATGCTCGAATAACTGCAAAATCTCCGCTTGGGCTCCCCTACTATAATGTCGCTGGTGTCATCAATATTATACTTAAATGTATCGAATAGAGTTTATCGAATAGAGTTCGATATAAGAAGTGGTTAACAGTCCTTTTTACATTTATGAAAAGGGATACAAAACAATTCTTGATAAAGTTGCTCCCTAATTACTCCATTAAATATAACCGCAGGGTCATTATTTTGGTACGAAACACCAAATTCGCCATTTATCCCATTTCCATTTTACGCGAAATTATTTTTAGGAAAATGCCCATTTCCCTATATTGTTAGGTTTTACTGTTTAAAAACATCCCAAAAAAATAAAATGTTTAATTTATTGAGCCGATATTTTAAAACTTTTACTCCTAGTCCAGAGAAATAAGGAAAAGAAATATCATGTTGGTGACACAACCCCCTTCAGGCCGAAACCAAATTTTTTTGAGTAGTATAGACATCTATAATAATAACGTATGTTTCCTGTAGCCGATTTTGATGATATACATAGTTATAAACAAATAAAGATCAAAAAACGGTAAATTTTCGCTTTTTTCGTCTATAACCAAAAAGTTAAGTATTTTAAACAAATTTGAGAGTGAAAAACTCATAAATCGTATAAAAAACGTCAATATGGCGTTCGCTGATTATGTCTATCCTTATTGGTTGCTTAGAAAATTGCAAAATAAATCATAAATTTTGAGTTTTTATAAATATTCATGACTTATGTAGAAATCAACCTAGAACTGTCTTATTATACGGAATGCTGAGACTTCTGGTGCTTAAATCGTACCCTAATTTCAAAGCAATTGGTCAAATAGTTTAAAGGTATTTAATTTGTTTATCCCAAATTAATTTTTTTTTGCAACGCTATAAGTCAGAAAATGATGAAGTTACACTAATACTTTGTATAGTTTATAAAAGAAGAAGATTTATACTATTAATTGACTTAAAAAAATGACAAAAAATAATTCTAAATACTACAAAATTATTTTGCAAAAACATGTGAATTAAAAAAGTGGGGGCTAACTTCGGTCCTAATTGTCCTAGGACAATTGTTTTTCTTTCTAAATGTGTATAAAAATTCAGTCTTTCCAAAAATGAAAAAAAAAATTTTCTAAGGGTAACGGTTAAAAAGTTATTCTAATTGTTTATAAATTAGCAAAAAATCGACGTGTTTTGCAAAATAATTTTACACTGTTTAAAATTACTTTTTGTCATTTTTTTTTTAATTAAGTCAATAGTATAAATTATTTTTCTTCCATAAACTGTCAGAAGTCTTACTGTAACCGCATAATTTTCTGACTTACAGGGTTGCAAAAAAAACGAATTTGGGATAAACGAATTAAATAACTTTTAAACTATTTGACCAATTGCTTTGAAATTTAAGGTATAATTTAAGCACCAGAAGTCTCAGCAATTCGTGTAATCAGAAGGTTCTAAGTTAATTTTTACATAAGTTATGAATATTTATAAAAACTCAAAATTTATGATTTATTTTGCAACTTTCTAAGCAACCAATAAGGATAGACATAGATATCTTCAGCGAACGCATATTGAAATTTTTTAGACGATTTGTGAGTTTCTTACTCTCAAATTTGTTTAAAATGCTTAACTTTTTGGTTATAGACGAAAAAAGCTAAAATTTACAGTTTTTTTATCTTCATTTGCTTATAACTATATATATTATCAAAATCGGCTGCAGGAAACATATAGGTTAATAATATAGATGTCCATACTACTCAAAAAAATTGGTTTCGCCCTTGAGGGGGATGTGCCACGAGAAAAATCTTATTTCTCTGGACTATCCCTAATTGTCAGGGATCCCAGGCCTATTTTCACCATTTACTACTAACAAGGTAATTTTCCGTGACTAGATTCATTTTGACGAGACGCCCAACATTTTCCTTACAACAATTTCCGTATGTGGTAGATAACAAAGATAGCAGGGATAGTCAAGTTGGGTTAGACGAATAACAGGCCTAACCTTGGATGCCAAGCTGCCACAAATTTATTTTTCTAATCTTTAGGGAGCCTCAATAGTAGTGTAAAATTAAAATCTCGACTGAATTCGGCCGTTGCGTTAGCCGTCATTTTGATTTTAAACGGGAACCGTTTTTGCTCAATTAGTACGTTCTTTAACGGTAAAATATTGCAAAACCTCTAAATTTTAAAGAACCGCTTAGATTGACATACATAGCTAACAAGTCAAAGAAAAAAAGTGATATTTTGCCGAGGTGTGCTTTTGTTCTAGGGGTGAGTTTCACCCCTTCTCGGGGGTGAAAAACTATACTTACAAAGTAAGTCCGGAAATATATAAATTGACTAACTTTAAGTAACTTTTGTTCTATAGAGATTTATCATTAAGTCAATACTTTTCGAGTTATTTGCGAGTGAATATGTTCATTTTTCAACCAAATAACCACGCTTTTAGACGGTTTTTCGCAAATAACTCAAAATATAGGTAAATTGTCGAGAAAAACATTCGTAGAAAAAATATAGCCTCTAAAAAATTGTGTATATATTAGGTCTCTATACCTAGTAGAAGAAGAGTTATAGCTAATGAAAAAATAGGTTCATATTCGTTAAATTCCAAATGGAATACTTTAACGTGGAATAACCAAAAAATAAAGCACTTTTTGGGAAAATCGTATTACAACTGATTTAAACTGTTTAAAAAACTTCATTTTTGTTTTGTAAAAATAATTTCTAGCATCAAAAATAAACAAGTTATGCTCAAAATAAAGTCCATTTTTTTGGTAAAAAAATCGGGAAAATCATCGCCTAATTAGTATCTCAAATGAACTTAATCGTTACCACTTCACAAGTTTCTTTACTCATGTATGTATTGTTCAAAGTCCTTATTTTTAAAAGGGCTGTAGTTGAAAGGGCTTGAACAAGTCACTGATTACGAGTGTATGCAAATTTAGAAACACCAAATCTTAATCAATTTTTGTCTTACATAAAAACAAAAAAATACAAAATATTCAGAAAAGCAATGCTGACTTTTGTTGTTTTTTGAGATTTTTGGTATCTCTAACAATTTTTAAGTTATTTTGAAAATTACCCTTTTTTTTCAAAATTAAAAATTTTAAAAATTTTACTTTAAAACCAAATTTGTTCAAAAATAAGCACTTTAAACTGATGAAACTTACAGATCATATAAACACAACAAAAGTAAAATAATTTGTGAAGCGGTAAAGATTAATTTCATTTAAGTTGCTAATTAGGGGGTGATCACCCTGATTTTTTTTGCCAATACAAAAGGTACCAACTTCATTTTGAGCGTAACTTGCTTACATTTGTTGCTAGAAAATTGTTATAAAAACAGAAATAAAATCTATTTTAAACAATTTAAAAAAGTTATAATGGGTTTCCCCAAAAAGTGCTTTATTTTTTGCATATTTCACGTTGAAATATTCCATTTGAAATTTGGCGAATATGAACCTATTTTTTATTGGCTATAGCTCTGGTTCTACGAGGTTCAGAGACCTCAAGTGTACACCATTTTTTTTTGCAAGTACTTTTTACAGGCTATATTTTTGCAAAGACTATTTTTTTCAACATAATACTTACTTTTTGAGTTATTTGCGAAAAATCGTCTAATAGCGTGGTTATTTTATTGAAAAATCAACATATTCACACGCAAATATCTCGAAAAGTGTTGACTTGACGAAAAAGCTCTATAGAACAAAAGTTACTTAAAATTAATCAGTTTATCCATTTCCGGTCTTATTTCGGACATATATTTTTTCACCCCCAAGAGGGGATGAAGGTCACCCCTAGGGCAAAAGCATACATCGGCACAATATCACTTTTTTTCTTTGACATGTTAGCTATGCGTATGCCAAATTTCATGTCAATCCAAGCGGTTCTTTAAAATTTACAGCAAAAGCCGTGAAAGAATGTACTAAATATCTCCGCCATTTTCAACTTCTCCACAAAAAGTATGAGAACAACTAAAATTGTTAAAAAAGTAATTTTCTATAATTTATTTCACTACAATTTTCTTCATACGATCGATACTTTCAGAGTTATACAGGAAAATATTGACAGTTAGAGAATAAATTATTGATTATTTCGTTTATGACAAAAATGTACCTATCGATGGCCTAGGGTGAAAACCTCGTATCTCATTTTTTTTCGAAAATGACATTTTGGTGGTTTTACTTTGAAAACCTTTTATCTTACGATTTACAACTGTTAGAAAAATTCCAAATACACTAGACTATTTTTTACAGCCGAAAAAAGAAACCACGTATTGGGACCGTGCAAGTTCAGAAAAGCGACACCTATTTCTACGCTCTGTACTTTTATTCGCACTTTTAATTATATTGGCCAATCATATGGTCCTGGTTACTGGATAATTGTCAAGGCCACAGTCCAAAAAAATAATAAGAAGAAAAATAAGATTTAGGTTATGTTATTCAAACTTAAACAATTGTATGTAGTAAATAAAATTAGTTATTAAAATGCAGTATTGCAAGCAAAATACAATTAATTAAATTTAGATATCTTTATACAGGGTGTCCCGAAAAGATTGGTCATAAATTATACCACAGATTCTGGGTTCAAAAATAGGTTGATTGAACCTCACTTACCTATATACAATAGTGCACACAAAAAAAGTTACAACCCTTTGAAGTTACAAAATGAAAATCGATTTTTTTTCATATATCGAAAACTCTCAGAGATTTTTTATTGAAAATTGACATGTGGCATTTTTACGACAGCAATATCTTAAAAAAAAAATTAAGTAAAATTTGTGCACCCCATACAAATTTTACGGGGGTTTTGTTCCCTTAAACCCCCCCAAACTTTTGTGTACGTTCCAATTAAATTATTATTGTGGCACTATTAGTTAAACACATTATTTTTAAAACTTTTTTGCCTCTCATTACTTTTTCGATTAGCCAGTGTTTATTGAGATATTTTGAATATTTGTCGAATCCACCACATATTTGTATATGGTTAAGTACGGTTATAGAGACCTGTTAATAATCTGAAAATTTATTTATAATTTACATTTTTAGGTATATTTTGAAAAAGAAGCTACATCTCGATAAAAGGTGACTTATGAACAAAAGAGTAAGAGACAAAAGTTTTAAAAACACTGTGTTTAACTAATGGTACCACAATAATAGTTTAATTGGAACGTACACAAACATTAGGGGGGTTTAAAGGAACAAAACCCCCATAAAATTTTTACGTAAATATATTGAAAAAGAAGCCGCATCTCAATAAAAACTGGCTTATCGAAAAAATACTAGGAGGCAAAAAAGTTTTAAAACCGTTGTGTTTAATTAATGGTACCACAATAATAAATTAATTGGAACGTACACAAAAGTTTGGGGGGGTTTAAGGGAACAAAATCCCCATAAATTTTTTATGGGGTGGACAAATTTCACTATAATTTTGTTTTAAGATGTTCCTGACATAAGAATTATACATGTCCATTTTCAATAAAAAATCTCTAATAGTTTTCGATATATTGAAAAAAATCGATTTTCATTTTGTAACTTCAAAGGGCTGTAACTTTTTTTGTGAGCACATTTGTACTAAGGTAAGTTAGGTTCAATCGAACTATTTTTGACCCCAGAATGTGTGGTATAATTTATGACCATTCTTTTCGGGACACCCTGTATAATAATTGCTTATCATATCATTATTGTGGAGCAATATATTATTTTTCTTCTTAAATGACAATAGGTATGAAATGTACGTCAATTTGACAATTTCAGTTGACAATATGAATTATTTAAGAAAGTTGCAATATTTCTCCGCTATTCGCGCACGATCCCCGTATCGCGCGTATCCCTTCCAAGTACTTGCACACCGCGAATATCAATAATTGCTCTCTTGATTTATTGTGAATACCACGTATATTTATAACCAATTATTTGGTACTTAATTTGGAGTGTTTGTTTGAGAGATTCGACTTGCAGAAATGTTTTTTGTGAACAACAAAAGGTAGTCTGGCATATAGGAACATTTTATGAACCTTAAATCAAAAGATTTGTATTGTATCGACCTAGTATTTGGAGGTGTTTATGTGTTTATTATTTACGTGTTTTTAATAGTTAATATTTGTATTTCCAATTTATTATCAACATTTAACACTTTCAGCTCTGTGCCAATATCAGATATTTGTCTCAATGTGCTCGAATTAAAAATATCTAACGTAATTTTTGTTTTTAGGTTATATTATGCAGAAAATCAGTTTTTTGCCTCTCCTGTAAAATTGTAATTTAATGAGATACTAGGTTTTCACACTAAGCCATCGCTATACAAAAACGGCAGCCCGGCATACACGGTTAATGTTATCCCGACTGAGCTAGGATTTTCCTACACATTGTCTTACAAATAATTATGTAGTACGTTGCCCTGGTCCTATTTTCAAAAGCTGTTAATACCACAAGACCATTTTTTTCAGTAAGAGTAGGAAAAATGTTCCATTTGATAGGTGATAAGTTAGTGTATTTTTCATGCAAATAAAACAATGTCTTACAAAAAACAGGTATGTATTGCTACTTCGACAAGAATCAAAAATAAACGAAATAATTCAATGATTATGTTCCAACTGCCATTATTTTCTCACATAACTCTGAAAATATAGACCGACCGAAAAAAATTGTATAAAAAGGAATTATAGAAAGTCACATTTTCAACAATTTTAGTTCTCATACCTTTTGTCGAGAAGTTAAAAATGGCGGAGATATTGAGCAAAAACAGTTCCCTTTTCAAATCAAAATGACGGCTAACGCAACGGCGGAATTCAGTAGAGATTTGAAATTTACACAGCTTTTGCCCCTTCCTGTGTGTGTGTGTTTATATTTTATTGGCACTGGTTTAAGCAACCAACTGGCCAGTCAATGTGTTTTGAATTCTCTTATACAAAATATATGCTTAATAGAGTAGAGCGTCGATAATCCGAACTAATTGGTACAGGGGTAGTTCGGATTATCAAATTGTTCGGATTATCGAACATATGTTCAAAATACATACAAAGCTCATAAACATAGTACATAGATACATACGTTTTGGTTACTAGGAATAAAGCCCCTGCATAATAAACAAATATATTATATGTATTTCTGCATAAACAACAAAACAAAAATCCGCTGTCATATTTTGCCCGTGTTGTCATATTAAATCCAAAAATTCGGTCCGCGATCATATTTTATAATTTTTTTTCGTTCGGATTAGCGAACGTTCTGATTACCAGGGTTCGGATAATCGACGCTCTAGTGTATCTACATTTAAAATTATTACTACTACTAAGTTTTTTTACTCCGTTTTTTTATTTTTTTTATATACATATTTTAACAATTTTTTTATTATATTTTTAATTATATTTTTTATTTTTTTTTATTTAGTTTTTTTCTTTTGTTTTTTCCTTTTTTCTTTTTGCCCCTTCTTAAAGAATAGGAAAATAAAATTTGGAACAGCTCGGCATGCAAGGTTAGGCCTGTTATTCGTCTAACCCGACTGGACTATCCCCACTATCTTTGTTATCTACCACATACGAAAATTGTTGTAATAAAAAAAGTTGGGCGTCTCGTCAAAATGAAGCTACTCACGAAAAATTAGCTTGTTAGTAGTAAATACTGAAAATAGGCATGGGATCCCTGACTATAAATAATCACAAATTGTTTACCGGTATAAATAGTCCAAGTAATGAAGGTTAAAATAGGATAAAACCTCGCAATTTTTACAGAATGGATCGATTTGCTTGAAAATTTGAGAATAAGTAGTGGATAGACCAAGGATCAAAATCTATATGATGCCAAAAGGCGCTTTTACCATGGGGGTGGTTGCCACCCCATGTCGGGAGTGAAAATTTTTTATTATATTTTGACCGCAAAAGTTGGTAAAAACATTCATTCTAAGCAAAAATGTTCTATCCATGTTTTTCATAAAATTAATAGTTTTCTATTTATTCGCTATCGAAAGTGTTAGTTTTATATTAAAAAAATTAATGTTTTCAATCAGTTTTCTGCAAATAACTCAAAAAGTTTTTGTTTTATCAAAACAACTTTGCTTAATAAAAATGTACCTTTTGAAAAAATCAACAAAACCGTTTTTTTAAATTTTCTTTAAGACCAATAGTAATCGAGCTATACTTTATTATATGTCCGCTCTTTTTCGTCAAATGCTAAATATTGTAGTTTCAAAGTCAAAAGACGGGAAAGCTATGCATTTTTCGAGGACAACTTTTTCAAACTAATTTAAAGTACTTAAAAATATCTGTCTTCAGAAATAAAAAAAAATCTCTAGCTCAAAAATTTAGTGAATTATAATGAAAAGAATGTCAGACCCTATATTTTTGGATTGTTAGTTCCTCTTCGCCAAATGCTAAATATTGTAGTTTCAAAGTCAAAAGACGAGAAAACTATGCATTTTTCGAGCATCACTCTTTTAAACTAATTTGAACTATTTAAAAATATCTATCTTCAGAAATAAAAAAAAAGTCTTTAGCTCAAAAATTAGGTGGCTTAGAATGAAAAGGATGTCAGACCCTATATTTTTCAGCGAAAAAGTGATTTAAGCAAACCCCTAATCACCACCCTGATTAAAATAAGTCATTAACCTTATTTCCTCTTCTTTACTTATGTATTATTAATAGATTCTAGAAGTTTAACTGGTTTAGAATGATTAGTTTAAAAAAAAAATGGAGTCAAAAGCAAATATCGAATTTTTGAAATTTGGTAAAAAATTCCCTTATTGTAGTTTATATCATTTTCAAGAACTTGGTTTGCAAAAATTTTCTCTACGGTAAAAATTGAGTGGGCTATTGACAATTAAATCTTTTAATAACATGCAAAAATCACCTTTACCAACCCTTTCAAAATCACCACTTTTTGCGACTGAGGATTTTAAAGAATTTGGTATTAATAGTCTCATAGATCTTGTAAAAACCTACAAAATTATTTTTTAACAAACTTTCCAAGATAAAAATTAAAAAGGTTACGGTTAAAAAATCAATATATTAAAAAAAAAGAAATCCGATTGGAAGCATAATAATGTAAGTTAGCTTTGCTTTTAGTCATTGGCCTTATTAATTCTTCTTTGTTTATGTATAATTAATAGATTTTAAAAGTTTGACTGGCTTAGAATGATTAGTTTTAAAAAAACTAATTAGTTTGTTAAAATGTAATAACGACTTTTTGTAGTTTGGTAAAGAATGCCATTTTCTTATATAAAAAGATTAGCATCAGATATACGAAAAAATGTTTTTATATGAAATTGTAGGTTATTTAATTCCCAAGAACTTAATTCGAAAAAATTTTTTCTACGGCATAAATTCAGTGAATGGTAAATGAGTATACAGTGCTAGTCAAAAGTCCGTACTCCCCCTCGTAACTTTTGAACGGTTATACTTATAATAGTGAAATTTGGAGGAAGGAAATGAACTGACGTATGCTTCTTAACTAGTCATGACAGGTGACGTAAAAGTGACAGATGACTTTACAGCGCCACTGTGACAGATAATTTTAAATGGTACCCTATGGTAAGCGATACCTCGTTTGATAGGTATTGAAAATACCCATTCAGCTATACTAATTTTGTTTGAGTTTAAACTCATTTGTATGAATAAATGAAATAATATAAAATTGTAGTTTCGCATTTAATTAATAAAAATTCAAACCTCCGACTATGGTTACTTGTCAAAAAGGTTGACGTTGACGTAAAAACTACTAGAGAGCTGAAAAATGTCAACTTTTTTGACAAAATAACCATGGGCGGACATTTGAATTTTTAATAATTAAATGCGAAACTACAAAGTTATATTTATTTCATTTATTCACCAAAATCAAAATCAAATTAAACCCAAAAAAATTAGTATGACTGAATAGGTATTATCAATACCTTTCAAATGAGGTGTCACTTGCCATAAGGTCCCATTTAAAATGATCTGTCACAGTGGCGCTGTAAAGTCATCTGTCACTATTACGTCACCTGTCATGACTAGTTAAGAAGCGTACGTCCGTTTATTTCCTCCCTCCAAATTTCACTATTATATGTATAACCGTTCAAAAGATACGAGGGGGGGTACGGACTTTTGAGTAACACTGTATATCGAAAACCATTGATTTTTTCTATATAAAACTAACACTTTCGGTAGTGAATAAATCGAAAAGTATTAATTTTATCAAAAAAATGTATAGAACATTTTTTGCTTAGAATGAACGTTTTTATCAACTTTTGCAGTCAAAATATAATAAAAAATTTCCACCCTTAAGATGGCGTGGCAACCGACCCCATGGTAAAAGTACCTTTCGGCATCATATAGATTTTGATCCTTGAACTATCCACTACTTATTCTCAAATTTTCAAGCAAATCGATCCATTCTGTAAAAATTGCGAGGTGAAATGCTTCGGTTCCTGGACTAAAACTCCCATTTCTACAAAAACAATTCATTCTGGCCAAATTGTAAATTGCTTGGAAATTATTAATTCGAGAGTTGTTTAGCTTACGATCAAATATTATGACTTAATATTTTGATCTACCGGAAACGCTCAAGCCTAATTCACTGGATAATATAGATTGCCGTAATTACTGCAGCTGAAGTTCAGCTTGAACAAATAAATAATTTTTATGGGTAAGCAATTTTCTCTCTCGTGCCTCTAATGATTTACTTTAGAGAACTGCAACTGGGATTAAATTCTTTCAGCTGCAATGGAAAAAAATTGTTTGTTATGAACCGGTTAAATAATTATTTAATTGCTTTTGAAGTTATACCTCTTTAGGAGCGATTGGGAAAAATGTTGAGAGTGAATTTTTATAATATTATGAAAAAGCGCATGGCAGTGTCGAGTGATGCATTCCTTGTCCATTTTATGTAGGAGCTGAACATTACTTATAGTCCGTCCGCTATAACTTTTTCCATGCGGTACGATTCATTTTCAATCAAATTAAGTCAAAACAGAAAGTGAAACGTACACTGATATGTGTAGTATATAGTATACAGTATACAAAATGTATATACACATCGACGTTCGTTTCAATTTATGTTTTGACTTAATTTGGTTGAAAATGAATCGTACCGCATGGGAGAAGTTATAGCGGACGGACTATATACGATCCACCCATGAAATTATTAAACTACGTATATAACACCACACCTCGAAGGCCTCGAGTTTTCTTTCTGAAGCTTCAGAAAGCACCTTGATGGTTTTATGAAGAAAATATATTGTCAAATTTTTTTTGGTGTTATGTTAGTAATTTAAATTTTTTTTGGTGGAAGTTCTACGAAAAACAACCTTCTCCAGAAACTTGTAGGGAAGTGCGGTGCAGACCCCCAGGTCTTAAAGTCAACGGCTGAGGCCTTATGTTTCTCAACAGGGAAATATGCTTGTCCCGTGTGGGGTAGATTTAGACACGCCCAACAAATCATCACGACGTTAAATGAAACATGTAGAATAACTTTCGGTTGTATGAGGCCTACCTCTCTACTCCTACTACTGTACCGGGCAGCTGGATTCGCATCACCAGACGACCGTAGATCTTCTTCTTAGGGCGCCTGTCCGTTCCGAACGTTGGCGATCATTCTGGCTATGATGATTTTGTTGGTTGCTATACGGAATAGTTGTGTTGAGGTCTTTCTATACCATGCTCTCAGGTCTCAGCAAGCCAGGATATTCCTCTTCGTCCTGGGGCCCTTTTTCCTTCAATTTTACCGTTTAAAATGCACTGGAGTAGCTCGTATCTGCCTTGATTTCTCATTATATGCCCCAAGTACTGAGCTTACGGCCCTTCACGATGTTGACTAAAACTGCGGTTGTGTTCATCCTCCGTAGTACTTCTTCATTGGTGACTTTGTCTGTCCATGGTATCTTCAGAATCCTTCTGTACAACCATACCTCAAAAGCCTGACGTTTCAGTAGAGTTTCCACCTTCAATGTCCACGTTTCTACTCTGTATAGAAGCACTGAGTACACGTAACATTTAAGGAGCCTTATTTTTGTTTTTAGAGGGATGTCATGGCCCTTAAACACAGAGCTCATAGTCAAGAATGCACTCTTTGCCTTTCCGATGCGACATTTAATCTCTTGTGTATTGTCCCACGAATCATTGATTATAGTTCCCAAATAGTTGTATTGTGAAACACTTTCAATTCTCATTTGGTTCACATACAGATTTACTCCAGTTAGGTTTTGCTTGCTGATGATCATTAGCTTGGTTTTGCTGGTGTTTATATCTAGTACAAAAACAATATACACCAAAGATTGTTCGGACTATAGGACAATATCACTAATAAGCCATACCATCAAAATATTTCTAAAGGTGATTCATGAAAGATTATACAGAAAGCTAGAATATGATATGGATGATACACAATTTGGGTTCCGCAAAGGACTTGGAACAAGAGAGGCATTGTTTGCGTTTAATGTCCTCTCTCAAATAGGCTTAGATATGAACCTGGATATTTATTCCTGTTTCATCGACTTCGAAAAAGCGTTCGACAGGGTCCGACATGAAAAACTAATAGATTTATTGGAAAACCGAGATATAGACAGACGAGATTTACGAATTATCATCAATCTGTATTGGAAACAAAAGGCCAATATAAAGATAGAAGAACAAGAATCCGAGAATATTGATATAAAGAGAGGAGTAAGACAGGGTTGTGTTCTGTCGCCGCTACTTTTTAACCTGTACAGTGAAGCCATATTTCAGGAAGCGGTAGCGGAGCTAAGTGATGGAATCTCTATAAACGAAAGAATAGTAAATAACATAAGATTCGCTGATAACACCGTTATAATGGCAGACACCCTGGAATGACTACAAGAATTGCTAAATAGAATTAACGATTATTGCATTCGATACGGACTAAAAATAAACAAGAAGAAAACTAAATTTATGATTGTCTCAAAAACAGAACATGGAAATGAAAGGTTAATGATAGAGCAAACCCAAATAGAAAAAGTTAAGACATACAAATATCTGGGAACCTGGGTTGATGACAGAAATGACCAAAGCAAAAAAATTAAAGTTCGAATTGAAACTGGAAGGCAAGCATTTATAAAAATGAAGACACTGCTTACAAACAAAGACCTTCAGTTGCCTCTCAGATTGAGGGCTAAGATGCTACATATTTTATATATTACTATACGGAATGGAAGCTTGGACATTGAAGGGACAACACATAAGAAGAATAGAAGCGTTCGAAATGTGGTGTTACAGAAGAATATTGAAAATTCAGTGGGTTCAAAGGATTACCAACGTTGAAGTGCTACGACGTTTAAATAAGGAGTAGGAAATTATGAAAAGTATAAAAACTAGAAAACTGGAATATTTGGGTCACATTACCAGAGGAGAAAAATAAGAGTTGCTGAGAATTATTATGCAAGGAAGGCTCCAAGGAAGAAGAAGCATAGGAAGAAGACGCATCTCCTGGCTTAGGAACCTTAGAGAATGGTTTAACTGTAGTTCATTACAACTATTCAGAGCAGCAGCCAACAAAGTCACCATAGCCATTATGGTATCCAACCTCCGATAGGAGAGGGAACTTTAAGAAGAAGAAGATATCTAGTCCATATGTTCTATTCATTCTGGCCAAGGTGCGCCTCATAATATGTGGAGAAATTCAGGAAATCATAAGATGAAAGGCACTTACTCTACGAGTTTGTCGAACTGCCAGGAACCAGCCGACATAAATCAAGAATGAGGTTTATGAGAAATGTTAGCATCGAGTCACCGCCGAACTGTTCCCCCTACATCCATAACGACCTAATGGAATGAACCCGGACTGGAGAACCTGGCGGACCCTCAACCGCATACGCACTGGTGTTGTTCCTGTAAAACAGAACCTCATTAAATGGGGCATCAAGACAGAATAACGACCTACTTTGTGAATTTGGGGAAATACAGAACGTGGAGCACCTGAGAGTACGCAGCCTTTGCTCATCAAAGTGCACCTTCGATGATTTATGGCTCTCAAATACAAACGGTGTAGACGTAGCCCGATACTGGGCAGAAAAACTGTAGTCGGATCCAGACAGGAAAAAGTAAAGTAAAGTAATTATAACATTTTTGCCAAATACATAAAACCTTATTAATTTTAATGTACTTTGGTATCAGAGATTTAATCTTGTGTTGGATTAAATAAAAGAATCCATTTACCGAAGAGAAAGAAAAGTTTTCTACGACTTTTTAGTAATCCAGTAATCCGTTTTTTTAGTTAAGTTGGATTAGACAAATAATCTTGTTAGATCTTTTCTGAGATGTTTTATATTTATCGCCGTCTTTTCAACTTCTTAACACAATCTGCGGAGGATATTCTCTACGAAAGACCCCGTTTTATTCCGAGCCTTTGTTGAGTTTAATAAAGTTTTGAGAGATAAGGGCCCATGCACCAAACTATTAATCTATTGTAAAGTTTAATAAATACGCTACAATATGAATCGACTGGAAAGTTTCTCGAAGTCTGCAAATATTCTTCACAATTGTTCGCTTTTCAGTTTAAAATACCTATTACTTAAAAATATATTAAAAATATAAATTTAATTTGATAAAACCCTGTTTAAATTCCTCTTCGTCTTCTTCTTCTTCTTCTTCTTCTTCTTCTTCTTCTTCTTCTTCTTCCTCTTCTTCTCCTTCTTCGTCTTCTTCTTCTTCTTCTTCTTTTTCTTCTTCTGCTCCTTCTTCGTCTTCTTCTTCTTTTTCTTCTCCTTCTTCCTCTTCTTCTTCTTCTTCTTCTTCTTCTTTTTCTTCTTCTTCAGCCTTAAATAATTTAACTTTTGACAAAGGCCTCCCCCAATTAAATCCAGCGTTTTCGCTTTTGCGCCACTTGCTTCCAGTTGTGTCCTCCAATCTCCTTAATGTCATCAGACCATCTCATTTGTGGCCTTCCTCTCCTTCTCCTTCCTAACCATGGTCTTTATTGTTGTATTTTGTGATTCCATCTTTTATCCTTCAGTCGGGCATTGTGTCCTGCGAAACTCCATTTTAATTTGGCAGCATGTTCTCCTGCGTCTTTTACTTTGATTTTGCTTCTAATCCATTTGTTTGTTTTTTTTTTCTATAAATCCCACACCGAGTATTGATCTTTACATTGCTCTTTGTGCCCTTACTATTTTATCCATATTGGCCTTGGGAGTGTCTGCGTCTGTGAGCCATACGTGAGTATAAGAATGGTACACTGACCGTAAACTATGGTTTTCGGATGTTATATTTTTGTGTTTTTCAAGATTCAACTCAGTTTTCCAAATCCTGCCCACGTTAACCTTATTTTTCGGGTAATTTCGCTAGTTTTATTTTCTAATTAAATTATAAATTATTTTTGATTACAACTTTACTCTGCCAATCTAACGTTATTTTTGATACCATATACAGACCTTTTGTAGCAAAGTCCGTTACATCTGTTACTATAAGACATACAAAAAAGTTATTTACAAAAACAGGACGCGTCCGCATTTAAAACTACTTACAAATATACAAGATCTTTTATAACACTCCACCGTATCAAATAATTGTTTTTTTAACTAATTTTTTTTTTGACAGAAATTGAAAATTTTCTTCAGTGATTTGCTCTTTATATAAATTAAAGTAAAACCAGTTAAAACAAGTTAAAGTTATCACATATTATTCGAATTTTCTTGCTAGGTCCATTATTTTGAATGTTTTCGAGCGTCGTAAGTAGGTACATAATTTTTTTTTGACAGAAATTGAAAATTTGCTTCAGTGATTTGCTCTTTATATAAATTAAAGTAAAACCAGTTAAAACAAGTTTAAGTTATCACATATTATTCGAATTTTCTTGCTAGGTCCATTATTTTGAATGTTTTCGAGCGTCGTAAGTAGGTACATAATTAGATCATCAGTGAGGCTGCTGGCTATCTCGTTTGGATAAGGTTCTAGGCCTTTGGAATTATTTTATGTAATATTCTGTTATTACTGTTTATAGGGATGGCATATTTAGCTCTATTACATAGTTTGGCACGTACCAACGGGCAGTCAACATTGTTCTAAAGATTTTCTTCTGGAGTCTCTGCACTATCTCTAGGTTTGTTTGACTGGCTTTGATACCGTAGGTCCACACTAGTTTTAATACAGCTTTATTATATCAGCAGTGTGTTTTCAAGAGGTAGTTGAGATTTACGACCGATGATCCATACATTTCCCTGAATTTTATTCCTAGTTGTTTTCCTTTTGTGAAAATGTGCCACATTAATTGTCTATAAAGGTGGATTCCTAGCAGTATCGATTTGTGGGAGCTGTATTTCACTCAGAGTTACAGATCAATATGTTTGGTTTTTCCTAGTGCAAGGAAGCAGCCCTGTCAGACTTCATTAGAATACAATGATTGCAATTGGCCGGACATGTGATAAGATTGGAAGAGGATAAGAAAGCGCTGGGAAGACACAGTAAACAGCGACGCACAAGCCCTTTTAGGAGTCCGTGTATGGAGAAGAGCAGCCAAAGAAAAGTAAGGGTGGAGCCAAAAAATAAAGGAGGCCAAAGTTCAATTTGGACTGTAGTGCCGTAGAAGAAGAAGGTCTTTCGTTTTTTCATGGTCAGTGGATTTACTCTCATTCGCCTTTATCATCCTTTTTTTAAGCCATTTTTGGATATTGTTAAGGTGTTATTGAAGGGTTCCGGATGCGATGATTGGATCATGGTGACACAGCGGTGTCATCAGCAAAATGTGCGTAGGTTGTTCTTTTAGTTGTCGATAAGTCAGCAGTGTAAACAAGTATAATATCGGTCCCAAGACACTTCCGACTCTCTGACTTTTATTGATCTTAGGTATGTATATTCATTATTCTGCTTGACTAGGAAATATTAGTTAGAAATATAGCTTTTTGTGATTCAACAGAAAGGATGGGGAAGCTTTTTCTATGGCTTAAATAGGATACCAGCATGCCCTACCTTGTCGAAGGCCTGAACAATGTCCAGGAATGCAGCAGATTAACGCCTTTTATTTTCTAGATCACTTCTCATAGGTTTTACCAGTATATGTACCTGTTCTATCGCTCCCTATTGAATTCTGAATCCTAGTTGGTATTGGAAAATTAGTTTTCTTTCTTCTATAACTGGGAATAACGTTGTTTAAGGAGAAGCTTTTTAAGATTTTTGATAGAACAGGTAGCAGGCTTATTGGTCTGTATGAAGTCGCGTGAGTTTTATTTTTTATGGGTTAGGTGTGAGAATAATTTGAGAAACTTTCCATTATTGTGGGTGGTACCCTAGCCTAAATCTTGCATTAAACACTTGCGTAATCATTTTCAGACCTTGGCATGTTAGTGGTTGCAGTGCTTTCTCGTTGATCAGGTCGTACCCTGTAGTTTTTTTTTGTACAGATTAACTGCTGGATAATATTTCTAACTTCTTTATTGCTGATTTTTTTTTAAAGGTAAGTCCATCTGAGAGGGCGATTCCAAGAAGTCATTTATTTCTTCCTCTGTATCAGTATCTTCCATGGGATGTGGCTGTAACACATAAGTGAGGTGATTTGCAAATACTTTGGCGTTTTCCTTATTATTTCTACAATACCTTCCCTCTTTGGGTCTATGCTGGATGAAGCATCAGGACAATATAGGATAAGAACTAACAGAGAACTCGAAGAATTTTACCCAGGCGCCAACATCATAAAACAACTTTTTCATAAAAGAAGTAAAGTCCAAAATGCTCTTATAGGCAGGAAACCTTAGAAGACATACTGGCTAAAGTACAGTAAGGCTGGAGCGGGAGTAAGTCCCAACTGGAAGAAAACCACGCGGACGACAAGACTCCGGTGGCGAGATATTATAGCAGGAGACCTGAAGGTTATGGACGTGTAGAAAATTGAAAAGAAGTTGCTCAAGACAGAGAACAGTGAAGGCATGTTGTCGAGTCAGCTAAAATCCAGGAAGGGTTGTAACGCCACGGAGTAAGTTAGTAAAGAAGTTTCCCTCTTGATGCTGATGGTACGGAATGAACTTTATATTTTCAAGACAATAATTAGGAACGCATGCATGATTAAAAAAAGTGGAGGAGGTTTTGAAAAAATCCTTTATAAACTGAATTAAAAAAAAAACTTCAGTATTGGTAACTCAAAAATAGTAAAATAGTGCTTTCCACTTAACCTTCCGTTACTCGGGCCAACTTTTTGTGATCGAATACTTGCGCACGGTGCAGAAGACCGGGTCCAAAAATATGGGTCAGCAATATTTGAAAAAATTTTTTTTTGCAAAATTGTGTACAATTATATTATTTAATGAATATATGATCATATAATTGTGTAAATATGCGTTTGTGTCAACATTATATTACTTTAACAAAAAGTAATTCTGTTAATCATCATCTTCATACGTATCCTCGTCAGTCGATACTTCCTCAAATAATTTTAATCTCCTTCTCGTAATCCATATCTAAATATAAATAAACAAATATATAAACATTAAAAATAAGAAAAAGACCTTAAATTACCTGACTAATTAAAAGTTACTACTTTTAATTACCTGACTAATTAATAGGTCTTGCCTAATAATAAAAGTACTCTTTTTTACACTGCGTTTGGACTTCACACACAGTTGACTGATGACTGAAGAGGTATATGCAGCAGCAATTGAAAATATGCACTACAATCGGAGTTACAGGCAGTTATTTAGAGACCTGGTCTCATACACCGTGTGCGAGTAACGGAGGGTTAAAGGTAGAACAACTAGATGAACTTGCTGCCTTACTAATAGCGAACGAATACACTGGACTGCTTATAACTCTAGAACGTAAACACTGACATACGGTACGTGATGTCGCAAGATAAATTTACGTCAATTTAGCTCAAAAACTAAACCAGACTAAAACTGCAGCAGATGGGAGCAGGCACAGTTACACACCACTTGAAGGTACACATATGGTGTTCTATATATCTTTTATAAAACACTTTTTACAACATAATATATTTTCGGCAAGGTATGACATACTACTTGCAGTGGTTAAGGCTTAACGTGGTTCCATACTTTATTTCAGCCCTGTATAATGTATAATACAAGATGGAATATATAAATAGATATAGTTTATGAAATCTAGAGAGCTCAGTTAAATTCTAGTGACAAGTAACATTATATACCTAGCTTTCTGAGAAATTACCATTACGTTATGCAATAAGTTCACAAGGGTATTTTATAAACGTACATAGCCACGTGGGCGAAAGCGGCAGCCCTTTACCCTGGCTGTCTGCAAAATTATCTACCACTTACTTGCTGCGTAATGCTGAGTATCTTATCAGGCTATTCCTATATTTTCTTGTTTCTGCACGGTACATTACTCCAGAATTTATATCTTTCTACGCCTCTATCCGTTGGCCTTATCATAAATCAAATAACACGGTGTTGAAATTCGACCCAACTTGTGGCAATAAAAGACGTTAGGAAGTTTTATATAATAATATAGTTCCATACGAAACACAAAAAAGGAAGAAACCTAATAATACAAGTTCATTATCTGAAAATAGTCAGTCATACGAGTGACACTAATGATCACATAGAAGGATGTAAAGTAATCACGTTAAGGTATTATTTGTCAAAATCGATATTGATAAGAAATTATTTGTTGATAAATTAAAAGTAAAATGATTCAGATTTGACTAAAGAATAGGGCTCCACTATGTGCTTATACGTATTTCGATTTTAACTTAATCTCATCAGAGCACCTGTGTATAGGCACTGAACTGGAATCAAATATTTTCATCTTTATGGTGTAATTACTAAAATAATTACAACTGCTGTAATTAGTACCATCTATGAATCGCAAGGCATATTATCATAACAGTAAACAACAGGTCGTGGATGCAATTATAGATTCCCTTGTCGGGTATGTCACCACTCTGTTCTGCTTTATTTTTCCATTTTAAAAGGGCAGAGTACAAATAAGTCGAATTTTATTTTATGTCTCATTTGATATGTACAAATAACAAACTTACGGATAGAAAGCGTTGATAAATACAAATATGAGGAACCTGGATTTCAAACAATAATGGTCAAACGAAAAAAATAAGGATCATGATATAAAAAGCAAGAGATGCGTTTGTAAAAATGAAAACAATTATCTGCAACAAGGACCTTAGATTAGAGCTAGAACTGGGAGTAAGAACATTGAGATGCTACGTGTTTACGATACTGCATTATAGACTGCATTATAGACTTAAAAGCTGGACATTGAAGCAAGAACACATAAATAAGCTAGAGCCATTTGAAATATGGTGTTACAGAACTATGCTTAGAACAACATGGACACAGAAGAAAAAGCAAAGAATGCGAAATAATAAACGCAGTAAAAGTAAGGTAGTTACAATATCTGGGACACGTAATGAGGGGAGAGTGATATAAATATACTACAACCAATTACCACAAAAACTGAAGTATCAGTTTTTCATCTCAACCACAGGCTGGCAAACAGAGAATTGCGAGCGTATTTTAATAACAAACTGTTGAAACACCATAAATACCCGAAATACCTTGGGGTTACTCTAGACAGAACGCTCACATTCAGAGAATACCTGACGAAAACATCAGCAAAATTGAAAACACGCAACAATATAATACCGAAACTCTGTAGCACTACATGGGGGTTCACAGCATAAACTTTAAGATCCATTGCTCTTGGCCTGATATATCCGGTGGCAGAATACTGTGTACCAGTGTGGCTAAATAGCAGACATACCCACCTGGTCGACACTCAACTAACCCGTGCTATGCGTATGATAACAGGCACAATTAAGCCCACCCCTACAATTTGGATACCTACCCTTAGTAATACAGCACCACCCAACCTACGCCGCGAACATGCGGCGCCTGGCGAGACTAAACAGTCAGCCAGCTTCTAGTCCACAACTACATCCCAGATATTCTTGGAAACCGTCTCCGATCCAGGTTACCCCCTCTAAAATCTGCTCAAGCGCTGCAGCAATCCAACTTTGACTTAAATACCCGATGGAGAGAAGATTTGAAAAGTAAGGCAGATCCGCATTACCATAGTCTACCGGACACAATAGAAAAACCTGGCGAATTTGAACGTCCCCGTAAGATTTGGGCAGCCCTTAATCGAAATAGGACAAACTGTGGTAGATGCTCCGACTCCCTCTAAAGATGAGGTAAACTTCCCTCGCCTTCTTTTGACTGCGGCGCTCCAAGACAGACGATCAGACACATAATTCAGGACTGCCCACGCAGAGCATACACAGGCGACCCTATAGTATTCTTAATGGCAACCGAATGGTCCATCGAATATATATAAAAACTGCATTGTATAATGCATAAATCTAATTAATTACCTATTATGTGATGTAGAGCATGCGCTAAATAAAATAAGCGATATGAAATTCTAAGACTGTAAGACTAAGTAAAGATAGTGATGATGATATCCATCCTGCGATTAGGAGACGGCGCTTAAAGAGGAAGAATAAATTGTAGAAAATATGAAGTAAACGGACAAAATATTAATGTTTCAAGTGACTTAAAAACAAAGGTTGACATTTAAAGAACAAAAACTTAATTGCCTTTCTAAACTACACATCTTTATATATTTTAAGGTGAAACAGTAGCGGTCAACAGGTAGCGAAAACGTGTTCCAAGATTGCGGCTGTAGTTTTGAATATTTTTTCGAGATATTTGGCACACGTATTTGTAATATAATAGAGAATGGCGGTACAGAGCCCAATTTGAAAAATATATTAATATGTGGAAATTACTCTGTAATTAAATACAATATTAAAAAAACGAGCCTGTACCGCCATTAAGAAGAACAAAAAAATACACTTTCTTCAAATAAACTTTTTTATCCGATGCCTAGATTTTGTGTCATTTTGGAACTACTAATGAAATAAAAAAATTTAGTAGTTCCAAAATGACACAAAATCTAGGCATCGGACAAAAAAGTTTATTTAAAGAAAGTGTATTTTTTTGTTCTTCTTAATGGCGGTACAGGCTCATTTTTTTAATATTGTATTTAATTACAGAGTAATTTCCACATATTAATATATTTTTCAAATTGGGCTCTGTACCGCCATTCTTTATTATATTACGAATACGTGTGCCAAATATCTCGAAAAAATATTCAAAATTACAGCCGCAATCTTGGAACGCGTTTTTGCTACTTGTTGATCGCTACTGTTTCCTCTTAATACAATTTAATCCCAAATGTCGTAAATGACCCAGGTGGTTAAAACGACTATTGTTTTGCAAATATAAAAAAGATATCACTGTAAAAACTGTACCTAATATTTATTTTAATTATTGTCCTGATCAGTCTCAGGAAATATATCAAAAAGTAGTATGTGCGTGCATATAACTTTAGTAGTAATTACCTATTGTTGAAATTATACCGCAAAAGTACATTCATTGTAGACAATTATTATGAATGTAATCATCAATGTTATAGCTGCGATTTTTTTTAAGTATACAATATAAAGATTTGATACCAAAAATGCTTGATGGTGAAAAAGAAGAAAAAACTTGAACTAGTAGAAATTAATTATTCCCTCAGTTCTTTCAGAAATTATCAAGTACCCTTAGCACGTTTTGAAGGAACTTGACAATTGTGTGCCTTGGATTTATACAAAACACTCTCTTTCTAACCGTTAACTACTGACGTGGATGTTTCAAGACGTAGAATCTGGCATGAGGTATGTCATACCGTTGCCTCTTCTTCTTTGTTTTTAATATGAATTTGTGTAGTGTGAATACTGTTGTAGAATAAAATTCTACTCCAAATAAAATAAACTTATTTTTTCAAGAAAAGTATGAAAACGTGCATAATATTAAAAAAATGGTGTAGGTTATTACAAAATCTTTTACTTTACGAACAACTGAATTGCAAAAAACTTAGGCACTGGTAACTCAAAAATATCAAAATAGTGCTTTCCAAATGAAAGTAGAACAACTGTATGAACTTGTCATACTAAAAGCGAAAGAATACACTGGAATACTTTTAACTATAGAAACGTAAACACTGGCATGCGGTACGTGGTACCGCAAGAAGAATTTACCTCAACATAGCTCAAAAACTAAACCATATTAAAACTGCAGCAGTTGATAGCACGTACAACTACATTACTTGAAGCTACACACATGATTCTCTAAGAATTTTTTCAAACACGTTTTAGAACAAAATATATTTTCGGTGCGGTATGACATACCGCATGTTAGTGGTTAAGGTTTAAGATTGCCCTTTTAGGATTGCATGCGCAGAACTGTGTACCTAATAAAGAAAGAACTAAAATAATTTATTCAAAAAGTTAGCCACGGATATATTGATCAATTTAAAAAGTAACACAAATATAAAATAGTTAAAACGGCATTGAAAAAGTTTCATCCAAAACAAATTAAAGTTCATTGTATTTAAACCCATCGTTTGGAGGCCAATGTTGATAACTATCCTATTGTTTATCTCATTCAAAAAATTTAATCGCAAAATTTATGTTTCTTTAGGGACTTTCAAACTGTTTTTCTTTTTTTCGTCTTCGCCCCTTCACCTTTTGTGATAATCAATGATTATTACTTCTTGTAAGTCGAAAACTCCCAATCAGAAACTCTCCCAGAACTATCATGAATCACAAAATGTCCATTATATCTTTCCTGTAAGAATTATTACCTCGTAGTATCATCTAATAAACTCCATCTAGCAACTTACTAATAATGGACTAATAATGGACGACTTTAACGACACATGGCACATGTAACTTGCACAATATCTGGCTATTTGGATATGTGGGAGAATGTGGACTAGGAAATAAACTCCTGACAAAAGAAACGGACACTTGCGTTTTGTATGTTTTTTTTTAAATTATGTATAATATGTTAAGTGGTTTGAATGTAGATAAAGTAAACATTAATAATAGAAATTGTTTATTTAAAACACTAAAAAATTAACAATAGAATAATAAATAACCCAAAAGAAAGTATTGCGTAACGCAAAAAAAATAATATTCTTAAAAAAATTAAAGAAAAGAAATAATAGAGTTTAATTGCTCACAGTTGGCTGTTCTTTAGATTTAGTATCGGATATTGACTCCCCTACATCTGCGGAGGATTTCAATGCACCTAGGCATATCTACTTGCAATAAATATGTTACTGAATTTGTTCTTGCGGTACACGGTCCCATACGTCATTCAACGCCGCGCCGTTCAACGTCATTGAATTATACTGGAAATATATTGAAAAATTTAATTTCTGACCTTGCTTATCCCTCTAATCTATCACTTGAATGTGCTTTACAATTTGGTTTTAGTTTCGTTATAATCGGCGTTCTGGGAAGATCGTAATTTACATTTTATTATTTGTTGCTTCCGGTGGTGGACAATATACCCCACGATTATATTAATATAAGTCGTAATATAAGTACATATTTCAATTGTTTTTTAGTCATTATGGCACAAAATATATTTTTCTTTATAAACAATACTTTTTCTCCTGTAAAAAATCACATTTAAAAAATTTTTTTATTAGTAATTTTATTTATCATGGAATCCAGTTATTCCATGATTCCAGTTATAAATCCCAATTGGCTTACTGAAAAGGAACTCCAAGTATTCACTGATGCCGAATAAGATTTATAACAAACAACTAAGTGTATTTTTTCAAAAAAAAAATTAACAAATCCGCTGTTTTTAAGTGTATGTTCTTGTGGCGTATAAAGTACGCCACGCGTGTAGCTATGCTATAACTTGATGCGCGGGTAGTTAAAGGTTAATAACCTATGTTTCCTGCAGCCGATTTTGATGATATACGTAGTTATAAACAAATGAAATCAAAAACGGTAAATTTTCGTTTCTTCGTCTATTACTAAAAAGTGAAGCATTCTAAACAAATTTGAGAATAATAAACTTATAAAACATATAAAAAAATTCAATATGGCGTTTGCTGAATATGTCTATTCTTATTGGTTGCTTAGAAAATTGCAAAATAAATCATAAATTTTGAGATTTTGTAAATGTTCATAACTTATGTAAAAATTAAGTTAGAACCTTCTTTTTACAGGGAATGCTGAAACTCCTCGTGCTGAAATTATATTTTAAATTTCAAAACAATTGGTCAAATAGTTTAAATTTATTTAATTTGTTTATCTCAAACTCATTTTTTTGCAACACTATAAGTCAGAAAATTATGAGGTTACAGTATCACTTCGGACAGTTTATGAAAGAAGAACATTTATACTATTAATTTAATTAAAAAAAAATTACAGAAAGTAATTTTACACAGTTTAAAATTATTTTGCAAAAACATGTCGATCTTTTGCTTACTTATAGACAAGTAGAATAACTTTTTAACCGTTACGTGTAGAAAAATTTTTTTTTCATATTTAGAAATACTGAATTTTTATACACATTTAGAAAGAAAAACAATTGTCTTAGGACAATTAGGAGAGGGAGCCCCCTCCGTTTTTTAATTCACATGTTATTGCAAAACAATTTTGCAATAATTAGAATTATTGTTTTGTCATTTTTTTTAGATTAAATTAAGAGTGTAAATCTTCTTCTTTCATAAACTATCCAAAGTATTACTGTAACTTCATCATTTTTTGACTTAATAGTGTTGCAAAAAAATTTATTTGGGAAAAACAAATTAAATAACTCTTCAACTATTTGACAGATTGCTTTGAAATTTAGGGTATGATTTAAGTACCAAAGGTCTCAGCATTCCTTGTAATAAGAAGGTTATAAGTTAATTTTCACATAAGTTATGAATATTTATAAAAACTTAAAATTTATTATTCATTTTGCAATTTTCTAAGCAACCAATAAGGGACGGCATATTCAGCGAACGCCATATTGAATTTTTTTATACGATTTATGAAATTCTTACCCTTAAATTTGTTTAAACTGCTTAACTTTTTGGTAGTAGACGAAAAAAGCGAAAATTTAGCGTTTTTTTATCTTCATTTGTTCATAACTATGAATATCATCAAAATCGGCTGCAGGAAACATATACAGTGGAAACTCGATAACTCGGATTAATCGGGACCGCGGCCGATCCGGTTTATCGAAAATCCGGGTTAGCCGGGGAATATGGTAAAAATTAATAAAATATGGTATACTTACAGATAAACTCCGTTATAATTGAAATAACATGAAATATAATAATATATGCACGGTACCTACACATCTAAATTACTAAAAACACGCAAACACAAACCTAAGCAAACGCAAGCGAACAATACAAGACTACTACACACAATACAGTCACAATCGGAACGCAAACCTAAGCAAACGGAAGCGAACAATACAAGACTACTACACACAATACAGTCACAATCGGAACGATGTTATGTTATTTAAGAACAGTGAAAACTAAGATCATTGTTTAAATTTTTAAATGGTATTTTAGTTTTTTTAAACAATGCTAAGAGAGTTTGAAATAAATAAAGAAATACTACAGGTGCCTGTTGTTTCCGATAATCCGATAATCACTCTGCCGCCGTGTGCCATGGCCATGAGTCATTTTTACTATCGTATAGTTCAAAATACACAAATACACATTATCTCTCAAATATTATATTACATATGTACATTTTTATTATTGAAATGTTTGTCTGATGAAAATCGGTCCGGGTTAGCCGGACCTTCGGGTTATCGGGGCCGACTTATCGGGGTTCCACTGTAGGTTATTATTATAAATGTCCATACTACCCAAAAAATTTGGATTTGGCCTGTAGGGGGCTGTGTCACCAACAGGATATTTTTTTCCCTATTTCTATGAACTATGAAATTCGTAACAATATAGGGTGAGGCAGATAACAGGCCTATTAGAAATATCTCGAGAACTAAAGGCAACAGAATCATGAAAATTGGAATGAAGGGGTTTTGAAGGATGATCTATTAAATGAAAATATTTTCATCAATTTTCCACTTCCGGTTATACCGGAAGTTGCTTATAATTTCGTTTTTTAAAATGGGACACCCTGTATATTTTTACATTTTTAGATTCTCTTCGATGTCTTCTTTTTTAAAATATGAGATTTTGTAATATTATACGGGGTAATTTAAAAGATAATTACGTCTTTTTATTTATTTCGTAGCAATATTCACACCCTGTAGAATTGTACTAGTTTGACATCTAAAACTCTGCTTACGTTCAAATGATTTTTAATATACTCTACTATTGTTAAGAATCATTAGTATAGCTAAATTTTTAATTTTAGTATACAGGGTTGGTCGAAACTCGGAATGAGTATTTTCTGAGTTTTCTTAAATGGAACACCCTGTATTTTTGTATTGCAGTGAAGTGATATTTTATAGTACTTTTTTATTTCTTGAGCATTCCCTATACCTAACTGCTTTAATTTGTGAGTTATTGGTGATTCAAACTAAACATTAATTGCAACAAAAAATACGTAAAATTTTATTAGGTTCGCCGTGAAAATACTCAATGCCAAATAATTTTTCAGAAATAAATACATATTAATCCAGACTGGTCCTTAAAATTACCAATAATGGTTTAGCTATCAAAATACCTACGTAGTTAAGCTTGTTGGTGCGATTAACAATTAAGCACAAATTAAAGCAGTTAGGTATAGGGAATGCTTAGGAAATAAAAAAGTAACATAAAATATCATTTCATTACAATACTAAAATACAGGGTGTTCCATTTAAGAAAACTCAGAAAATACTCATTTTGACTTTCGACCAACCCTGTATACTAATGATTCTTAACAATAGTATAGTATATTAAAAATCATTTGAACGTAAGTAGAGTTTTAGATTTCAAACTACTACAATTCTACAGGGTGTTAATTTTGCTACGAAATTAATAAAAAAACGTAATTATCTTTTAAAATACCCTGTATAATATTACAAAACCTCATATTTTAAGAAAGAAGACATCGAAGAGAATCCAAAAATGTAAAAATATACAGGATGTCCCATCAAAAAAACGAAGTTATAAGCAACTTCCGGTATAACCGGAAGTTGCAAAGAGATGGAAATATTTTCATTTAACAGATCATCCTTTAAAACCCCTTTATTCCAATTTTCATGATTCTGTTGCATTTAGTTCTCGAGATATTTCTAATAGGCCATTTATTTGCCTCACCCTGTATACAGGGAACTATATTTAATATAAGGAATTTTTCAATTCTGACTTTCAAAGACTCACCCTGTATATGTTTGCAAAGTTTTTATAGTAAAAAATCAATAGTTTCCACAATACGGACCTAAATACAGACAATACGGACAATACGGAACTACGGAAATACGGACCTAAATACAGACAATAAAATTTGCGGACCTACATATGAAATTATTTTTAACTCTAAAGAAATTAATTAAATTTTCAAAATAAATGCTTTTTACATAATACAGTATAATATTTGTTTAGTAATTCATCCTTAGTGTCGTTTTATTTAAGTCGAAGAATTCTTTTTTATCTTTTCTCAAAAGAAAAGGCTACATTAATAATCAGCTTGATTTTTTAGTTAATGAAAAATAAAATTAACATTTAAATGAGATTTGCTATAAAACTCAACAATTTTACCTTTGTTTGTCGTTACATCATGTTCGTTTTATTGTTTTTTTAAGTTATGTTATGTAATTGTATACAATGGATGTTTATTAAATTTTCTTAAAAGTGTAAAATAAATTCGTTTATTTTGAATGTTTCATGTCTTCTCGTTTTCTTAATTTAAATAGGAGTAAAATGTATTTTTGTTTGAAATTTTGAGAATTCAATAAAATGACACTGCTGCCGAATCACTAAACAAAAAATATTATACAATGGGTTATTTAAGTATTTTAAAAAAACTTGTCCCTTTTTAAATTCTGGAAATTTGCTAAAGGGGTTGTTTTATTTAAAATGTATAGTAGGTACCAGCTTGGTAGTACCAATACTTATAAATCCAATATTTGTTAAAAAAGAGTATGCGTAATTTATTATTATGATTTGAACGAAAAAAGTATATTATTTTAAACAGTTGAATTGTATTTTTATTTAAATATTAAACTAATTTTAATAACTAAAATAACTCCTGTAGCCTCCCCGAAATTACTTTTCACTAGATAAATCGTAGAAAATATGGAAAACGTCAGATTTTCTACATACATTTTTAATTTGCTTTTTATTATATAGTAATACTAATTATCCTATTCCCAACGAAGATAAATCCAAAGACACAAAAATTAAGTACCTATAATATATTTAGAAAAAACACCAATATATTTCTTTACACTTTATTTGCATTAATACATACGTAACTTGGCATATTTAGCAACTAACTTCAAACTGCCGCTTTTATAAAAATGCACTCTTAACCTTTTTCCTAATCCCACCTAAAGAAGCATAACTTCAAAAATTAATTTTTACAAGAAAAGTTACATTTCTTGCATTTGTTGATATATACCTACATCAGCTTAAAAAGGCTCTAGAATACCAAGGCATCTATTGTTGACTTTGCTAAACTTTTAATTCCTAGTCAAATATATTTTCAATTAAAAAGTATGCGGGGAAGATATAAATATAATATTTTCAGTATTCTAATTTACCAAACTCTTGGAGTTTTGGAAAACCGCATAGTGCGGGAACTTTTTTCTATGAACAAAACGAACTAATTTGTTAAAACCTGACCTGATTATTTTCCAGTTTGAATAAATTAGTTGATTAGGTGGTTAGTGCGGCCGATATGTGAAACAATTGCACAGTTAATGATACAAGCATATAATTTGGAACACATATACTACACATATAAAGGTATAAATTTAGATATGAGGCCATTTCAGATTTTGCCTTTTACAAAAATGACGGTCATTCAAAATGGCGGCTATACATATGTGTTTACAGTACCATAACTTTTGAACGAAAAGTCCGATTTCACCCAAATTTGGTATATAGGTTCTATTTTTAATTTATAAGGTGGATGTGGTGAACCAGAAGAATCGGTTTACCAGAAGTTGTGTTTTAACTGGTTGTTTTGTAAAAATATGTTTTTTTTTTCTTCAATTTTTTCCCTCGGTATATATTAATTTTTCAACAAGGTAATACCGCAATTGAAAAGAGCGAAAAAATATTTTGTAGAAAATATTTTGAACTTTTTAATTATTTTAATTACTATTAAATAAATGCATAATGTATCTTCACATGTACCTATGTGTGGCAGATTCGTGCAAATATTATTAGAATTATTGTGCATTTAATGATAGAAGCATATAATTTGGACCACATATACTACACAAATTTAGGTTCAAATTTAGATATAAGGCCATCTCAGATTTTACCTTTTACAAAAATGGCGGGCATTCAAAATGGCGACTATACATATGTGACTAATAGCACGATAACTTTTGAACGAAATGTCCAATTTCAACCAAATTTGGTATATAGGTTCTTTTTTTGATGTGTAAGGCCTAGGTTTTGAACCGGAAGAATCGATTTACCATAAGTTGTTTTTTACTGATTTTTATATAAAAACATGTTGTTTTTTACCCATTCTTTCACCCTGTATATATTAATTTTTCAAAAAGTTAATACCGGCGTTGAAAAGAGCGTAAAAATATTTTTTAGGGAATATTTTGAACTCTTTAGTTATTTTAATTACCAATTAATAAATGCATAACGTATCTTCACATGTACCTATTCACCCATGTGCGGCAGATTCGTGCAAATAATATAATAATTATTGTGCATTTAATGGTAAAATCATATAATTTGGACCACACATACTACACAAACAAAGATTCAAATTTAGATATGAGGCCATCTCAGATGTTGTTTTTTAAAAAAACGGCGGGCATTCAAAATGAATCTGCCGCACACAGGTACAAGTGAAGATACGTTATGCATTTATTAAATGGTAATTAACATAACTAAAAAGTTCAAAATATTTCCTATAAAATATTTTTAAAAAATTGAAAAAAAAACGAACATATTTTTACATAAAAAAGAGTAAACACAACTTCTGGTAAACCGATTCTTCCGGTTCAAGACCTCGATCTTATTCATAAAAAAAGAACCTGGATGCCAAATTTGGCTGAAATCGTACTTTTCGTTCAAAAGGTATCGTGCTATTAGTAACATGTGTATAGCATTTTGAATGCTCGCCATTTTTGTAAAAGGCAAAATCTGAGATGGCCTTATATCTAAATTTGAACTTTTGTATGCGTAGTATATGTGGTCCAAATGATATGCTTCTATTATTAAATTCACAATAATTCTTATAATATTTGCACAAATCTGCCACACATGGGTACATGTGAAGGTACGTCATGCGTTTATTAAATGGTAATTAAAATAACTAAAAAGTTCAAAATATTTCCTAAAAAACATTATTACGCTCTTTTCAATGGTCGTATTAATTAAGAAAAATTAATAGATACAGGGTGAAAAAATTGAAAATAAATTATTTACATAATATAAAATAGTTTTACATAAAAAACCAGTAAAAACACAACTTCTGGTAAACCGATTCTTCCAGTTCGCGACAGCGATCTGATAAATGACAAAAAGAACCTATGTACCAAATTTGGTTGAAATCGGACTTTTCATTCAAAATATATCGTGCTATTAGTCACATATGTATAGTCGCCCATTTTGAATGACCGCCATTTTTGTAAAAGGCAAAATCTGAGATGGTCTCATATCTAAATTTGAACCTTTAGATGTGCAGTATACGTGGACCAAATTATACGCTTGTATCATTAAATGTGCAAGTTTTATAATATTTGCACGAATCTGCCGCACGTAATGATATGCCTTTAGCCTTACGTTAAGGAGATCGACAGCAGAGAATCGCATATGTTCCGATACCTGCGCAACTCCACTCATTGTCATTTCTACTCTGAGGCATATAAGTAGGGCAGCCGAGAGTATATTTAAGAAGAAAACTGAAGCTGAACTTCATTGCACAATTATACCTGTTCGTCCCAAGAAAATAGCTGCAACTATTTTCATCACTCGAACGCTCACTGTCCACGCTGCGCTCAAAACCACCTCTTGACCGCCGACGAGGGCCGCTGGTTCTACCAGTTGGCGTACAATGGTTTCTAGAGGGGTGGTCGAGGGCAAAGCACGGACAGTACACGTAAATGTCAATGGAACCAACATCAACTCCATCTAACTTTCTTCTCTGTTGTCTTTTGGCCTTCTGGACACCACCGTCCGGCATAACCCAGGAACACCACACTTGCCCCAGTGCGTTTTTCGGACTGTTTGCTTTTGCGATCCAACACAATACATTCACCACAAACCCTGAAGAGGACAAAATCCTAAACGGGGACACTCATTGATAGCGTTTCCACAAAGCATTTTATCTTTACACGCAAATCAATACAATGAGATGATGATGAAGCTGAAGGAGAATAATCAGTCTTACGTGGATCAAGCTCTAGGCCCCTGGCTAACCAGTGTAGTCAACAGTTAGGCCAATCTGAGTGGTGGAACTATGTAGTGAGGAGATACGTCGCTCGTAATTGAACAGTATCCGTGTAGCCGTGGAGTAAACGGCTACGGCCAGCTCCGATTCGGAGTTGTATGGTATTATGTATAGTTATTAATATTTTGATTGCAAGAGTGTTTGTGCTTACACTGGAGTAAAGTGTAAGGAGGTGCAACTTTGTGCGTAATTGCTTCTTGTATTCCATTAATTGGTCTTCTGTTGATAGTAATAAATACAATTTTATTCTTCTTTTGCCGACATCCACCACGAGAGGTTCCTCCGGAATGGGGCGAATATAGAATTATATTTTATTTTGTTATTTTTCATTTTGAACTGTATATAAATATCCTGAATATATTTATTTTATTTTTATCCTGTGTTTTACAGAGCCTGTTGTCCTTACAGAACTACCTGTCACAGTAGTATGTAACATTTGACCAAAATAAATATGACACAAACCGAACTAACCATTCAAAACTTGTGACGAATAGAATGTTCAGTCAAAATTGACAACTTGCTCTGTATATATTGTTCAAGGAAGGGATCAGACACTTTTTAATAGTCACCTGTTATTCCCGATAGCGGCCTTCATACGAGGCAATAGTATGTACCTACAGTTTCTCATGACTCACCTTGTATATGAGTAGGACTGTTTTACTGTAGAATCTGAACTAAACTTTAATATACCTACTTAAATAAAATCACATATATTATTGTATCTGAAATTACCTGACATTTTAAATATATATTTGGAGAACTTAATAGTCCGCTAATGCTTCTAGTACTTTAAACATTTTATATGAAACCTTTGTAGACTTCATTGCGTTTTAACAAAGAAATATTCGGTTACATTTTAAAGATGGATACTAAAACAGAGGATGTTAAATTCTGGATAGATAAAATGATGACGGAAAAAGGCTTCAGTAAATATATCATAGATATCTCAGGATCATCCTCCAAAGGTGACGGTTACCTCGGAGAAATAAATTTTGTCAAAGTGGTTTGTGACGGGAAAAAGGGAGAGAAAACAGTGTTTGATGTAGTTATTAAGTCGGCCAAAACGAATGATGATTTGCGAAAAAACACTCCAATTGTCGAGACATACGAAAGGTAAAATATATTTTCTAATTGTTAATGTTGCACATAATGAGATAATAAAATCACAAATATAATTAACCCATTTATGACCACAACTATTTTTGTCAAATATATCAATGGTTTTCTCAAGAATGTAATAAAATACCCTAAAATGCACTGAAAAATTACTAAAAAAATTTTCAATAACTGATTTTTGAAAAACTGGCTGGGTCGTTAAGGACCCGTTGGGCACATAGGGGTACAAAATAAAAATAATAACTTTTATCCAATTATATTCTATTTTATTTTATTTTATTTTTAAAACAATAAAACAGGCATAGATTAATTACCTGTATTACTTAAGGCTTAAAATAGTTTGTATGATAATCTTTAAAGAATTTATCGTGGAGTGGAATTTCACATTTACCGTATGCTTTGGTAGTTTGATTTGAACATACACGACATATTCTTCTTTGAGCACCAGTAATAATTAGATGCTGCGTTGATGTGTATTGAGCAGGAATTATTGCAATATTTTGAGGTCCAGTAGAACGGATAGAACGATTTACATAATTAGAAAATAATGTACGAACATTATTCATTCTGATATCAGAGAATGTCATTTTTATATCCAAACTGTCGTGCTGGTGTCCCAGTATTAGTTACACAAACATCCACCACCCATACACAAATTGGAAAGTACCATTTTTTTCCACGCATTTTTATTCTGCAGTTTGAAAGTTGTTGTCCATCAAGTCGACTCCGCTCATATATTAGTTGTATTGCGAAATTACAAATGGTTGATCTATTTAAATTTTTAGTTTTTCTATTGCTGAATATCCGCTTGCTTTTTGGACTGGCTCTACCATGCTCATTAGATAACATGTTGTTACAACAGTTGTAGACTTAAACCGTATGTACCAATAAAAAGAGCCGATTTTTTTGGTTCAGAAGCCATTAAAACATGATTTTTGTAAAATTCGGACTTAAGACATTTATCCCAAACATCAGAGATATATTTTTTATCATTCGATATAGTCTCACTCTTTCTTCTATTTTCTATTCTTACTATGTATTCAGTTTTTTCTATTTCCTCCAGAATTTCTGCAGTAGATAACGGTTTCTTACTAAAAAAATATTTTCTCATTTATGTCATATGCCCAACGGGTCGTTAAAGACCCATCAAAATATAATATTATATTTATGACATATATCATATTACTTTCATACTAGTAATATTATAATGTGTTAATACAACTTATGTTTAACTATATAAAATTAATTTAAATAATAAAATGAGTTATTTAAATGTACTTACAAAGGTTTGAATGAAGCTATGCTGCGAACGTTATTCAAGTTCTACTTTGATATACACTATACGAACACTAGGAACGAAATAAACGGTTTGCACTAAATAAATTGCTTACTTGCATAGTCGGGAATGAACTTGTAAACAAATGGCAACTGGTAAATTCGACATATTTAATTGGAATATATTTTTGTTAGTTGGGTCGTTAACGACCCGTTGGGCATAAATGGGTTAAGATACATATATATTATTGTTCTCAAGGAATTATCCTAAATTAAAAAATAAAACATAATATGTTGCCAACGTAATTTTGTGCAAATATATTTGTGTTAAATAATTAAGCTACTTCACTTTGAATCAAAAATAAAAAGTTATTTGCCCATATTTCATATATTATACATAACACTTATATATTATACTTAGCACTGTGTTAACAACACTTGTTAACCTTGCGTTGGAACAAGTAATCAGGAAAACTCTTATAGATAGGGATGGTACAATATTTTCAAAGCTCAATCAGGTCGTTGCCTACGCAGATGATATAGAAATAATCAGCTGGACATTAAAAGACCTAGAAAAAATTTATACTTATTTTAAAGAAGTGGCAGAGACTATGGGTCTAGAAGTTAATGTCTCAAAGACAAAGTACATGATAACAACAAAAGTACAAACGAAACGCAACATACCTCTGAGCGGTCAAATATCTGAAAGAGTAGACCGTTTCAAATATTTAGGATCAACAATTACAGAAGGAAATAAAAACAGTGATGAGGTAACAGCAAGAATCTCACTTGGAAACAAATGCTTCTACAGCCTACAGAATATCTTAAAGTCAAAATCAGTATCTATTAATTCAAAAGTAAAAATATACACAACAGTTATGAGACCTGTAGTGATGTATGCATCAGAAACATGAACTTTGTCTAGTGAACAAGAGGAACAACTTCTTAGATGGGAAAGAAAAATTTTGAGGAACTTATACAGTAGAATGGAGAACGGCGTATAAGAATGAACCACGAAATAAATAGAGTGTTTAACAGGCAGACCATTATAAAAGACATACGAAGTATAAACGACTGAGTTGGTTAGGACACGCAGAAAAGATGGGTGATAAGAGAAATGCAAAAAAGTAGTTAGAAAATAATTAAACGGGAAGAGACCGAGAGGTAGGCCTAGAAAGAGATGGATTGATGGTATTAACCAGGATTTGAAAAACCTAGAAATACGAGCATGGAAAAAACAAGCAAAGGAAAGAAAAACATGGTCAACAATAGTCATGCAAGCAAAAACATGTAATGCCGAAAAGACCTCTTTAAAAAAGAAATAAGGAAGTAATATTTTAGATAAATATCATTTAGAACTTTTGAGGAGTTATGCGTGTGGCTGGCCTCCACACCGTGTAAAACTTTGGAGCCGAGAAACCCCAACGGGCAACCATGGCCCTCCATGGGCTGTCAGCAGTCAGCCGATGATGCTGATGGCATATGCTTTACCTTGTTTAATAAAAATCTTTGACTATTTAGGAGCCTTTTCCTGGAACTATTGTTGTCTATAAATCCGAGTTCTGGTAATTACCGTTTTTATGTTTAAAATATTATCATCATTCTATCTTCGCTTGTCCACTGCTGGACATAGATCTTCCTCATGATTTTCCATCTGTTTCGATCTTTTGCCTCTTGCATCCAATTCCTATGACAACGTTTTAAATCATAAGTCTAACGTGTTGGTGGACGACCTCTGCTTCGGTAAGCATCATCTCTTGGTCTCCATCCCAGTATTCGCTTTGTACATCTGTTGTACTTTCCTTCTAACCACGTGAGCTGCCCAGTTCAATTTCAGTGTTGGTATTCTCTCTAATGTATCAGCCACTCCTGATCTTTGTCATAGCTGGCGGTTTAGGATCGTGTCTCGTAGTGAAACGCCCAACGTTACACGCTCTATCGCCCTTTGAGACACTCGGATTTTATGCACTGTTCTCCCTGTCATGGTCAATGCTTCCGCTTCGTAAGTCAACACTGTCAAAACACACTGATTAAAGGTTTTTCAGCTTGTCAAAGGCTGCCCAAGTCAGTCTTATACAACGGAGAAGCTTAACGGTTTGGTTATCTTTTCCTATGCGAATCTCATGACCTAGGTATTTATCTATAAGCCATTACCTGATCTAAGCATCTTGTTACTAAGCATATCTCTTCGCTAACAACAAGATTTGTCATCATCTGGGTTTTAGATAATTAATTTTCAATCCCAAAAACGTTAAATTATTGTGTTTTTAAATAATTATTGAATTAAATTTTTGTTACCTATCTTAAATGTCACTGTGTTTGTAGAGAGATTTCAATGTACATGAAAGTAGCACCAGCAATTAGAGACTTTCAAAATGAATACGCCATTGAACAGAAATTTTCTAATTTTGCCGAATGCTACACGACTTGCTTATCACACAAAATGGAAGCAGTCCTTTTAGTAAATTTAAACAGTTTGGGATTTTCTCTACATGATAGAAAAGTACCTCAGAATTTCGAACACATATCTTTCGTATTTCGTACATATGCGCTTTGGCATGGATGCACATTGGCTTTGAAGATAAGGAAACCAGAATTATTTAAAAATCTTACTGCAGGTTTGTACAAACTTTAAATTTACTATAAATTGTCATTCTTTTTTTTGCTGAGACGTTCTAGTATTGTGAAGTTTCGAGTCTTCTCTGATAACATTTTGGAATTTATTTATACATTTATTTATACATTTATTCTCTTATTAATGTAAAGGGAAGCGAGAGGCCTACATATAGCATAAAACTTTAAACACTCCAGAATACAGAGACACCTATCGAAGAATACGAAATGAAACAAAGCAATTGGTAAGGAGAACAAAAAATAAACACTGGGAACAGTTTACAAAAAAGATGGAAAGCGACTTCTACGGAACACAAAAAAAAATATGGAGATTCATAAGAAACCCACGGAAAGAAATGGCAGAATTAAAGGGATACAATAACATACCAGCAAAAGAATGGGAAATATACTTGACGAAACTGTTTAAAGGAAAGGAAAATAATCAAAACAATAAACTACCTGAATTAAGACACGAAATAAGACAGTTTTCAGGAAATAGAAATAGCCATAAATTCGCTCAAAAACAGAAAGTCACCAGGACCAGACGGAATAACCAACGAGCTTCTAAAATACGGAGGAGAAAGTATAACCCTAGAGATGACAAAACCTATACAACAACTAATATTGCACTGCAAGATACCAGACACATGGAGAAACAGCATAATGGTACAAATGTTCAAGAAAGGAGACAAAGAAGACCCCAACAATTATAGAGGTATAAATCTACTGAACACCACACATAAGCTAACCACAAAAGTCCTAACCAACAAAATCAATAAACTAACAACTTTATCAGATGAACAAACAACAAGGATTCAGATCAGGAAAATCCTGCGTACACGACGTATTTTTACTGAGACAAATCACAGAAAAGGCCATTGAGTACAATAAACCAGCATACCTATGTTTTATAGACCTGACAAAGGCTTTTGATCGCATCCAAGTCGAAGACGTCTTACATTTTTTACTGTATAGAAGAAACGTGCCAATCAATATTATACAAACCGTCGAAAACATATATTTTCATAATCGAATACAGGCAAAGATACATGGGAAACTAACGCAGTTTAGACCAGTACAAAGCGGAGTCAGACAAGGTGACTCGTTAAGCCCACTGCTCTTTAATAATAATAATGGACGAAATAATAGAAGCAGTACGTAAAGGTTATGGTTACAGAATGGGGAAAAATAACTCCAAATATTATGTTATGCAGACGACGCCGCAATAATCGCCGAGACAGAAGACGATCTCCAAAGATTAACACACATCTTTAATACAACAGCCAAGAAATACAATATGATAATATCAGCAGGAAAAACCAAATGTATGACAACATCTAAATACCCAATACGATGTAAAATCGAAATTGATGGGAAAATTATAAAGCAGGAAGCAGGGTTTAGATATCTGGGAATATATATAACCAGTTACGGAGATGTTGAAGAGGAAGTACGACAACAAAGCCTAAAAGCAAGTAAAGCGGCGGGATCCCTTAATGACACAATCTGGAAGAACAAACACCTAAGACAAGACACAAGAGCAAGAATCTATAAAGCAGCAATTAGACCTATAATGACATACACGGCGGAGACAAGACCTGACACATCGAAAACGAGACGACTACTAGAAACAACAGAGATGAAAATACTCCGACGGATATCAGGGAAAAGTCTGTTGGATAGGGAGAGAAGCGAAAACCTAAGAAGGTCATGCAATGTAGAAGACATAAATGGATGGGTGACAAAACGGAAACAAGAGCAGAACGAAGAACACATTAGTAGAATGGCAGAGGATAGGATAGTACGATTAGCACTAGATAAATCACCAAATGGACGAAGAAGTATTGGCAGACAAAGAAAAATATGGTGCGATAACTTAAATAATTTAGGAGGCTAATATTGAAGAAGAAATAGGCTTTAAAGCCTACATACCAGAAGGAAGAAGAAGAAGAAGAAAAATAATTCTCTGATTAAATTTCTGTCGATATTTACGTTTGCTACGTCGAGATTCAAATTGCTAGGCAATAACTTTAATTCAAGACGCCGTACAGCAGAAATGTAAAATGTTAGTCGTGCTGCTATAAATAAAACCTGGACCAGACATGGAATATATGAAGTTATTAGAAGATAATATACGCATCGTGCGTGCAAGTGTGACGACAGCTACTTAAAGGGGATCGATTTTATAACTATGGGTCACAAATCGTCGACGTACTGCTCGAACGCTACAAAATGAATTAAAGCTACAGGTACAAAAAAAAAAATTTAAACCATACGTTATCGGCTTCCCGAACGTGGGTTGAATGCAAGAAGGCTAGCTGGAGTACCTCCTTTGCCCCTGCACATCGTAGAACCAGACGCTTGTTTGCTGAAGAGCTCATTAATTGGGCCATGGCACAATGAAGTAACATGATGTTTCTGACGAGTTCAGGTTTATTTTAAATCATACTGTTGGGTGTGTTAGAATGTGGAGAAGACCAGACAAGGAATTCTTGGATTCCACAATTCAAGAAACTCAGGCTTTTAGTGGAGGTTCAATTATGGTTTAAGGTGGTATAAGTTTCAATGGCCGCTCTGACCTGGTAGTCATTCGGCGACGGACGATGATGACAGAGATGTACATTAACGTTCTTGAACTACATATTGTCTCATGGGCTGAAAATATGGGTCCAAAATTTATCCTAGAGCAAGATAATGCAAGATGACACTTATCCAGGATAGTGCAAAACTACTTGACTATCTACATTATCCTCTATTATTCAGGTTATGGAGTGTCTAGCGAGGAGTCCAGATTTAAATCCCAGGAAGTTCTCGTGGAACAATAGAAAAAGCAAGATCAAGAAACTATTCGACATGTAATTGAAAGCATGCCAGAATGTTGTGCAGCAGTTCGTCGAATTAGAGGAGCCCATACACACTATAAGAGCACACAGTAGCGATCAACAGATAGCAGCAAACGCGGTCCAAGATTGCGAAAGTTCTGCGAACTTTCAAAAGTAAGGCAACAGTGCGTCGGTAATTCGACACTGACAGTGACGTTTATACTATCAAAAACACTAATTTTTTACACATAGGCGCGAAATGTTGCCAAGTCAGTGACGTTCGATTTCTTGTTATAAAAAAATCGATTTTAGTAGTTCCAATGTGACACAAAATTTAGGCACGGGATAAAAAAGTTTATTTGAAGAAAGTGTATTTTTTGTCTTTCTTAATGGCGGTACGGGCTCCTTTTTTCAATATTTTATTTAGTTATAGAGTAATTTCCACACACTAACATATTTCTTAAATTGGGCTCTGTACCGCCATTCTTTATTATATTATGAATATGTGTGCCAAATATCTCGACAAAATATTCAAAATTAGAGCCGCAATCTTGGAACGCGTTTGCTGCTACCTGTTGATCGCTACTGATTGCTCTTAATTTCCACATTTATCACTTTTTATTTTTTTTTTTAAGTTATACTTCTTTAGGCGCGATTGAGATTAAGGGGAATTTATATTGATCTGCGCGCATGCGCACACCGACAGTTTGGTATTAGTCTTTTTACGGGCTCTGATTGGGTGTTGAAATGATCTGTCAATAATTGTTCAATATGGAGGTTATGGGTAAACAAAAATGTTGTATAATATATTAGTTTTTATTGTTGTGAGGACAGAAATAAAATCAAATTTATAATTATGGTGACTTTTTAAATAGTTTTGAAAAGCCACAGGTACGTAATTCTGAATGTTTCAGTTGTATTCCAATAAGAAATTATCTTCATACCTATTTGGAAAATTTAAAAAAGATAATGTACTTACCTAGTACTTGCTATGCTATACCCCGAGTAGGCAATGCTTTAATTTACATAATCTGATTACGAACAAACTTTCTACAAATTTTCATCTAATGTATCGTTTTCTTACTCTATATATTGTTGTATTTTAATTCGACAAAAATTAAACTAATAAAAATTCATATAAACAAAATGTAAAACAGTTGTTCAGTTTGTGTATATTCCCATATGACGTATACGCGAAGGTGGTGCAGTTTGAAATCGCTTCGACTCTCGTACGGCGGGATGCACGGGAAGTAGGTTCAAGCCCAATGCAAGTTATACCATTTTTTTATTTTTTTTTTTATAAATTTTATGATTTAGAGTATATTATTATATAATGTATTTCAGAACATACATATTTAATTAAAATTTTTGGCAACAATTATTGTTCAGAAATAATTTGTGGCATTTTTCAATGTGTTTGTGTGTGTTTTATTCTTTTATTTTTTTAATTCTTGGTATTGTTTTAATAAAAATTTTTGGAAAGTTGTAGAGAAACTGTTTAAAGTATATTGATTTCGTTGAAATCATATAATAGAAGTATAACTTCTTACGTGCGTACAAAGTACACACATTCTTTTTTATAGGAAAATTTACAGTTCAGTTACAAAAATTTTACTATATTTTATAGCGAAAAGGCTCACATGTAATTTAATAGAAAAACCGAAATTTTAAACATAATTAGTTCAAAACTATGACGAACATCGTTCTAAGCGGCTCCTTTTTCGTCTTGATCAGTGTATTTCTTTCGTAGATTTTTCATATTGCCTCACAATCATTTGAACATACACAGGTGCTTGCAAGTATAACAGTTTTCTATTTTGTTATAATTATTATATTATTTAAATTTTTATTTATCAATTCCAGATATGACTGATTTATACGGAAAGTTTATTGAAATGGCAGATATGCTTCCATTGTGGCAGGAATATTTTAATATAGTAATAAGAATTTTAAGAAAAAGAGGTGAAGACAAAGTTGCTGACAAAATTATTGACAAAGCAGGCGATATTAAAACAATTATGACTAAAATGACATTAGAGTTTGATCAAGAGGTTGAGCAGGAGGCAGTTTTGTTACACGGAGATGGTTGGAATAATAATATGATGTTTAAATACAAAGTAAGTTAGATGTTGAAAATTAAAATAATTCAAGTTGTTTAGAGCCAGCTGTTAGTTAATAAAAATTCATAGACTAAAATTATATGGGAGAAAATTATAAAACTAAAAGTTTATTTAGGAACAGGTAGAAGAGAGAATCAATTCGTTGGGGTTTCGTCGTTTCTTTAACCCTTAAACGCCCAACCTTCTTTAGGTTCCATGTACGCCCAAGGGTGGGTAAAAAATGTCCACCTCGAAAATAGCGAATATATTTATTGAGAGTTGTTGGAAATGGATTAAACTTAAGAATCTTATGCTTAATAAATACAGCATCTTCTAAAATATTAATATAAACAATTTACAAACCTTACAACAAAATTACAATGTACATCAAAATTAACATACCAGTAAAAGCCAGTAATTCAGATTTGTCGGTTTTCTCCGCATTCTTCCTTTCAACCTCCTCATTGGCGGATAATTATGTAGATTATGTAATTATACGTCGATAATTATATGGATTATCTTCCTACCAACGAGAAATTATATAGAAACCTTTAGTAACAAGTTTTACCAAGGGTGTACTTTTTATGCCCACCTATATTTAACTCAAGATTTTTACTTTTATTTTCAAAAATATCGGTAGAACCAAATTAAGATTCGATAAAGGGCTGTCTTTTTAACAATAAATAATTTTTTTGAAATTTTTAAACACGTAATAAATATGTTACAAGGGAATACGCATTAGGTGGACATTTTTTACCCACCCTTGGGCGTTTAAGGGTTAATAGAGGTCGCTATTGCGTCTAAGGGTTAATTATTTCTTGTAATTGGCATACCGGGCAAAGGTGTCTATTTTCGATTCAGAGCATCATTACATGCTTTCCTGAAGAGAACAAAAGTTCGAAATTGTCCATAGAAAGGTGTTAATGATCTCTAAATCGAAATTAAATATTATATGCCTTTATCTACCTACGGTTTTACTCACGTATTGAGTAGTAGGAGACAGATTTGTTGATCTTTGCCTCGGTGAATTGATGTGTTGTGCAGTGCAGCTATGTAGATTCCCCATGTCTCTGCATTCATCACCCTTTATTCCTTGCAAATTTTAGAAGGATGGGGAACAGGTAGAAGAGAGAATCTGTTTCCGAATTAAGAAATCCAAAAATTTTATTTTTAAATTATTTGTTTGTTTGAAAATGGAATCGCTTGTGTTTCGTCGTTTCTTTAAAAGAGGTTGCTAATGCGTCTAAGTGTTAATTATTTCTTGTAATTGGCATACCGGGCAAAGGTGTCTATTTTTGATTCAGAGCATCATTACATGCTTTCCTGAAGAGAACAAAAGTTCGAAATTGTCCATAGAAAGATGGTAATGATCTCTAAATCGAAATTAAATATTATATGCCTTTATTTACCTACGGTTTTACTCACGTATTGAGTACTAGGAGACAGATTTGTTGATTTTTGCCTCGGTGAATTGATGTGTTGTGGAGTGCAGATATGTAGATTCCCCATGTCTCTGCTTTCATCACCCTTTATTCCTTGCAAATTTTAGAAGGATGGGGAACAGAGAGAAGAGATAATCTGTTTCCGAATTAAGAAATCCAAAGATTTTATTTTTAAATTATTTGTTTGTTTGAAAATGGAGTCGCTTGGGTTTCGCCGTTTCTTTAATAGAGGTTGCTATTGCGTCTAAGTGTTAATTATTTCTTGTAATTGGCATACCGGGAAAAGGTGTCTATTTTAGATTCAGAGCATCATTACATGCTTTCCTGAAGAGAACAAAAGTTCGAAATGGTCCATAGAAAGATGGTAATGATATCTGAATCGAAATTAAATATCAAATGCCTTTATCTAAAAGTTTATTGTTGCGCTACCTGAAAATAGTCCATTCTTGCAAATTGCACAGCCCTTCTTGCAAATAGTCAAGCAGAGCTAATTGATCTTATACGACTGGTTGAAAACGGAAGTCAAGTATTTGGTCTGCAATTAAACATATCAAAGACAAATATCATGATAGTGGATAGACTACATAATAATCATCCACATATAACCACAATTGATCGTTTTGAGGTTGTGAGCTCATACTTATATCTGGGATCATTAATCACAAACACAGGGTCACTACAGGAAAAAATAAAACGTAGATGTGATCTAGCAAAAGTCGCCACAGCAAAAATGACCACAATATGGAAGGACTGTTAAATTTCAAGGGCGTTAAAGATGAGGTTGATCAACTGCTTAATATTCCCAATACTGACTTACGGATGTGAATCTTGGACCCTGAGAAATCCGGAAAGAAGGAAGATAGACGCCACTGAAATGTTCTGTTCGAGAAGAATGCTGCGAATTCCTTGGACCGACCATAGAACAAATAATTCGATTTTAAAAGAGCTAAAAGTTAGCCAACGGCTCTTTAGTAAAGTCCATCTCCAACAATTAAAATACTTTGGACATGTTATGAGATCGAACACAGGAAACATGGAAAGACTCATTATGCAAGGAAAGGTGGAAGGCCGAAGATCACGAGGAAGATCCCCAAAAAGAAGGATCGATCAAATTACAGGAATATGCAAAAGACCTATGCATGAGTTAAAAGAAATGACCAGAGACAGAGATCTTTGGAGACGGACAATACACGACATCACGCCGACCACTACACTCCCTCCGGGGGGTCAGGATTGAAGAGAGAGAGAGACCTGAGAATACCCCGCTCACCACAGCAGATTTTATGTTGCTGCAAGTAACGGTAATTGTAAATCGTTCTCGAAGCTATTGGTTTTACGTCTGTGGCGAACGGATATTTTTTCCAGATTAGGATGGGCCTAGTCTAGGGATGGGAAAAACCTACCGGTTTAAACCTAAAACCGGTTTTTTACTTCGCAATAACCGGTTTTACCGGTTGTTTTTTATCCCGGTTATAACCGGTTTTTTCTTTTTAAAGTAAAAACCGGTTATTAGGTTTTTACGTTGATTAGGATTAGTTTAGGTATTATTTTGGATCCCAATCATAATTATTATTCTCAAGTAATTATTCCAAACAAAACCATAATTCAAATTTTATTTTATTTTATAAAATACAGAAGCAAACTGAAAGTGCAATCTCACATCAGCCAGAAATAATTATTAAGTTTTATCATAATATTTCCTTGAAAAGGTATTTGTAATCATAGTATTTACATAAGAAGTGATCTGGTTGAATTAGAAGCAAACATCATCTATTTTTCACATTTAACTCTTGACATTGAAAGTGGGTGAATGACTTTTTATGATTACCAAAAATAATGTTCTGACTATGAATATCGAATTACTGATTACGAATAGGAATCTCCAAGAATTTCCCTACGTTTTCAAAACGATACACTCATACAGGAAGTATTAAATGAGTTAAAATGTACCAATTCTACAATTATACAAACGTGTTAAAAGTAATACATGTTCTTTCGATAGTACTAATTTTGATCATATTGATATCGAGTCGAATGGAATATCGCAAACTAAAGTGTAGTGTAAATGTAACTTTGTAAACTATTTAATTAAAAAAACCGAAAACCGGTTTTTCCAAATGTTTTTTTGGCCGGTTATAACAGCCAGGTTAAATCGTAGGCAGAAAACCGGTATAACTGAAAACCGGTGTTTTGTCAAAAACTCTCTTATCTCTAGCCTAGTCGAATCCTGAAAATATCGTACACCGACCACATTACTAATAAGGGTGTTTTGCTGAGAATTCAAAAAGAAAAAGAGCTTTTAATCAAAATAAAACAGCCAAAATCGAATGATGACACCTCGGTCACATTATGAGGAACAGTGAAAGATATCGACTGCTGCAACTAATCTTCCAAGGAAAAGTACAAGGAATGCGAGGGCCAGGAGGGCGAAGGATTTCGTGGCTGAAATATCTACGTATGTGGTTCAACACAACAACCACTAATCTTTTTAGAGCAGCAGTGTGAAAAGTAAAGACTGCCATGATGGTCGCCAACATCCGACAGATATAGTGCCTATCCAACGGATATGCACTAGAAGAAGAAAAGAATGAGCCTGTCTCGATCGCAATAGGAAAAGTATCGGCTTGGTATATGAATAGAATCATTTTTGAAGTTATATTTCTTTAGGCGCGATTGGGGAAAATGTTGAGAGTGTATTTTTACAAAAGCGATAGTATGAAGTACGCGCATGCCGACAGTATGAAGTTACATGATTGCTAAATCATTCAGGTTACGTACGTATGAATGCAAATAAAGTGTGAAAAAAGCTGAAAATGCGAGCATTGTCATAACGAAAACTTTGTATATTTATTTCTATTATGAAAAGTAGTTTAGAATTATTAATAATTATGTTTTAATGTGCAATTATATCATTCTAATTTAAATGTTATGAACTATAAAGGTAGTTTACTCTTGATCGAAATTCATATTTTTTATATACCTCGTATAAAATTAATAAAATTTTATACAAGGTGTCCCAAAAGTAGTGGAACGGTCGAATATTTCGCGAACTGAACATCGGATCAAAAAACTGAAAAATACGTGTTCAATCATTTTCAAAAATCTATCCAATGACTCCAAACACCAACCTCCACTACACCCCCTGGAGGTGGGGTGGGGGGTAACTTTAAAATCTCAAATAGAAAACCCTAGATTTTCTTGCAGATTTGGATTCGTTGCGTAAAAGTAAGCAACTTTTATTTAAGAAATTTTTTCGAACTGTGGATAGATGGCGCTATAATTGGGAAAAACCATTTATTCTGATACCATGGGTAAATTATAGAAACGGTCTAATTTCTCGAGAAATACACTTCCAAATGAGAAACAAAACAAATTTTTTTAATACTTTTCGAAAACCTATCGATTAACACTAAACATGACCCTCCAACCCATCCCCCTGGAGGTGCGGTGGGGGGTAACTTTAAAATATTAAATAGCAACCCCCACTTTTTATTACAGATTCGGATTTGTCATGAAAAACTAAGCGACATTTATTCGAAACATTTTTTAGAATTGTTGATAGATGGCGCTTTAATTGGAAAAATACGATTTATTAGCGCCATATATCAGCATTTTTAAAAAATGTTTCGAATAAATGTTGCTTAATTTTTCATGACGAATTCGAATCTGCAATAAAAAGTGGGGGTTGCTATTTAAGATTTTAAAGTTACCCCCACCCCACCTCCAGGGGGTAGGTTGGAGGGTCATGTTTAGTGTTTATCGATAGGTTTTCGAAAAATATTAAAAACCTGTTTTTTGGTTTCTTATTTGGAAGGGTATTTCTCGAGATATTAGACCTTTTCTATAATTTACCTATGGTATCAGGATAAATCGTTTTTCCCAATTATAGCGCCATCTATCCACAGTTCGAAAAAATGTCTTGCACAAAAGTTGCTTACTTTTACGTAGCGAATGCAAATCTGCAAGAGCAAGCAAGCATTATGATTAAACCCGACCCGTGAGACTTGTTCACCCTTTATTAATTACGTTCGGGTGTAACAATTCATTGGAGCGAGTTGTTTTAACTCGTGTCACTGACAGGAGTCACCCCACCTCGCTCCAATGCTCCAGGCCATCCCTTTCCCCCCCATAGCACGCTGATGCGCGATGGGGGCACAACTATCAGCCAAATGCTCTTCACATTAAAATCCTGGGTAATAAGATTCTAATGTGGTGTCCTAATCGGTTTGAAAACTAGGCCAGCGTGAAGCGCTTTAAGCCTTTAACTACTTGTGATTTGTCCGCGGTACTGTTTTTGCTTGCTTGGGTCCCAGACTTAAGGTCTGGTCCCAAATGTTTTTACTGTTAAGTGCTATCTATTTTGCTTACCTTTGATTTCGTCTCCTTTGCTGTCGTTGTTTCTTTATAGAGTTACGAACTATCGTCTTTTGTTGTTCTGTATACTTATTCCACTATTTGCTGCTTTGGTCTCTTGTGTTTCCATCGGTGGAAAGCGTCGTACCCTAGCATCTCACGCAATATGGGGCCCGGATGGTTTTCTAATTCTGGGAATTTTTTCCTAGCTCTTTCTGTCATGGTGTCTATGACTCTTACTTGTTGCAGGTCTCTGAAGAGGAATCTCTCTGCAACGTATCTAGGTACGTCTACTGCTTCCCTTAGGCTGTTGTTATGTGCCGCTTGTATCTTCTTTTTTGCTGATTTGCATACTTACCCCCATGCGAGAGATGCGTATGTCAATATCGGGATTATTATGCTGTTTATTAGTCTGAGCTTTGTCTTTGTTTTTAGCTTGCTTTTTCTGCCCGTTAGACCTCTTATTGACGCTTTTGCGGCGTTTGTTTTTCTTATTGTGTCTTCTACATGTTTTTGGAATGTTAATCCTTTGTCCATTATTACGCCTAGATATTTTGCGTTGTCTTTCCACTCGATGGGGTTTTCTTGCAGTGTTAGTCGTTCGTCTGGCTGTTCTCTTCTTTTCTTGAACATTACCGCTTGTGTTTTTTCTGCATTGATGGCGATTTTCCATTTTAGGCACCATTCTTCAATGTCTTGTAGAGCTGTTTGTAGGTTGTTCACCGTTACGTCTATATTTCGGTGTTTGGCCGCTATTGCTGTGTCGTCTGCATAAAGGCTTAACATTGTACCAGGTGTTCTTGGTATATCTGCGGTGTATATAGAGTACAGTAGAGGCGACAGGACTGCTCCTTGTGGCACCCCAGCTTCTGGTGTTCCGAGTTCTGATAAGACTTGTCCTATCCGAACTCTGAACCTCCGTCCACGTAGGTACGATTGGATCAGTCTCGTTATCGCCTCACCGTATCCGTACTTTCGCATTTTGTATATTAGGCCCTTATGCCACACTCTGTCAAAAGCTTTGCTAACGTCCAGGAAAGCTGCACTTGTGTATTGTTTGTCATTGAATCCAGCTGCTATGTACTCTGTTAGTCTGAGTACTTGCAGTTCGCTTAAGTGTTCAGCTCTGAATCCAAATTGTGCCTCTGGAATGATTTCTAGTCTTTCCGTCTCAGTTTGTAGTCGGCTCAGTATTATTCTCTCGACTATTTTGCTGATTGCTGGTAGCAAGCTTATCGGCCTATAATTTTGCGGAAATGTGCTATCTTTGCCAGGTTTCAGTATCATTATGACATGGGCCTCTTTCCATTGATTCGGGAATTTTTTGTACTGTAGTATCCCATTTATTATGTTGGTTAGGTATACTATCGCTCTCGCCGGTAGGTATTTTAGGGCTCTGTTTGTGATCTTATCTGGGCCTGGTGCTTTTTTGGGTGAACATTTTCTGATGTGCACATTTATTTCTGCTGGTGATGTTGGCAGGATTTCTTCTTCTACCGGATTTTCTGGTCTATTTCTCTGATTTTCTACTTCAGCTATGAAGTCCACATCCTCGTTTTCGTCGTAGTTAAGTCTGCATTCTCTTTCGAGTGTGGTCTTCATTGCCTCTGCCTTTTCTTCGGTAGTATACACTATACCTCTTTCGCTGTGTAGTGGTGGGATAGGTTTTCTATCATTTCGAAGCACTCTTTGTAGTTTCCAAATATTTTGCATATTTGGCCCTTGTTCGTCTGTTTCTTGTATGTATTTGTTCCATGTTTCGCTACGGTGTTCTTCTAGTGCTTCTTTGACTTCTCTTGCTAGCCTGTTTGCTCTGCTTTTGTCCATTTGGTGTCCTGTTCTTCTGGCTCTTTTTTTGGCTCTGTTCTTTTCCCGAATCAAGTCTTTTATCTCTTGTGTTATTTCTTTGAACCTTCCCGATTTTGTTTCGACTTCTTCCTCTGTAGTGCTGTTTCTTAGTGCTTCTTGTATTATACGTTCTAGTTCTAGCACTTTTTCTTCTATTTGTTCTGGGCTATTTATTGTTGGAATGGTGTTTATTCCTTGACTCACCAGTCTTTTAAAGTTTGTCCATTTTGTGTTCTTTTTGGTTCTTTTCGTGGTGGTCTCTTCTGTCCATGTGCCTAATTCCAGTAAAATTGGGTTATGGTCAGATTCTCCTTCTGTTAGTGTATGCAGTTCTGTCTGTATTTCTATGCCTCTTGCAACTACAATATCTATGTGTGTTGGAAGTCCATTTGATGGGTAGTGGGTTGGTTCTATTGGTCCCATTGCCTCTGTATCCTCGTTGTTTTCTATATAGTGGTTTAGTATACGTCCGTTTCTGTTCGTACCTCTATCATTTCAATTTGGGGATCTTGCGTTCAGGTCTCCAATTATTATTGCAGGTTCGTTTGTATCTAGGAACTCATTTAGATCGTCGTCTGACAGTGGGTCTAGTGGTCTTACATATGCAGAGGTTATTCTGATTTCACCTTGTTCCATTTGTACCCTTACTGTGGTGGCTTCCATATTTACCAGTTGTGGTGTTGGTATCCTAATATGTTTTATGCCTCTTTTTATTAGGATAGCTGTGCCACCCGATCTTCCTGTGTTGTCGTTCCTGTATACGTCGTAGCCTGGAAACTTCAGTCTGATGTTGTTCGTTAATTTTGTTTCTTGTAGAGCTACTACGTCCATTTCGTACCTGTTGACCAGTTCGTCCAAGGTGTTTTGGTTGGTCCTTATTCCTCCTGAATTCCAGGAGCCTATCCCCAAGTATCCCAAATTGGTTCTTCTTAGTTCAGTGACAGTTTTAGGTTACCTATCGCTTTAAATACTAAAGATGTGATTACATCTTCTAGCATTTCTGTTAGGTCGGTTTGTTGTAGAATTTTTTCTGTCACGCTTTCTGTTGTTTTCTTCGTTGCCTGTGCATACGATTTGCCGCTTACTCTGTCTCTCGGAGTTTGTTGTTGTCTCTGTTGTTGTGTTTGTTGTTGCTGCTGTGGTTTTCTTCCCCAGGTAGGGTATCTTGAGCATCCTCTGAAGTTTGCTGGATGACTCCCTTGGCAGTTGGCACAGGTTGCTTTTTCTTTTCTCGGTCTCTTGCAGTCTTTGCTGATGTGGTTTTCTCCGCATTTCACACATCTTGGTTCTTTGTGACATGCCGATTGGGCGTGGTGGTACCCTTGACAGTTGAAACACTGTGTGGGTCCTGCTGGTTTTTTCAGTGTTTCCACTGTTACCCTCATGTAACCTATGTTATTGATTTTCAAGGCTTTTTTGGTGTCTTCTTTGTTTATCGTAGTTATGAACATAGGTAGTTCTTTTTTGTCTGGCTTTCTTGAAGTCATGTTCTTTACGTCTTTGGCTGTTATTTCATATTCATCTTGCAGATCCTTTATGATGTCTTCGGGTTTAGTGTTTGTTGGTAGTCCTCTGATGACTAATTTTTGCTCGTTTTTGTCTTCTTCCAGGGGGAACGCGATCCATTGTATGGGTTTCGTGTCCTTGTGGTAATCTTCTATGATGTGGGTCATCTTTCTGTAGTCTTCGATGTTTTTCGCCTGTATCAGCGTCTCACGGCCGCTTCTTGATAATTTGTTGCTAGTTATCACTCCTTGGTTTTGGGCTAATGTCAGTATATTTTTAGTCTCGTTGACTGACTGCAGTTTGATAACTGGTGGTTTTTTATTTTGTCTGGCGGGTACTTCTTGTTGTTGGTCGTCTATTTCCATCTCGTTTTCTGTTTGCTGTTTTGTTTTGTCCTCTGTTTGAGTTTTCGCTTTTTTGGCGGGGTGTATGGGCTCCATTGTTCCCTTTGGAAGCTCGTACAAGTCATCGTTTGGCGTGTGTGGTCTCATCGCCGCTGTGGCTTTATTTTCCCAGTCATCTTTTTCATTTTTCTTTGGGTTTTCAACCATTTTCTTCTCCTTTAGTGCTGGAAATTCTTCATTCTGCTTTTTGATTTTTGGTTTTGCCTCCTTAGATGCTTCTGTAGGCGTGTTTTCTTTGGTATCTTTTGCCCCCTTAGTTGTTGCAGTAGGCGGGTCCTCTTTTCTGGTTGTAGGCGTGGCCTTTTCCGTTGGTGCATTCGCAAGTTGATTGAATCTAGAATCCATATGTTCCATCAGGGTTTTATTTGATTGAACCATAGTGATTTTTAGATCCTCTATTTGGGCATGGAGTCTCTTTATTTCTTCATCTCTGATTTTGATATCTTCAGCTTGTTGTTGGATAATCTTCATCAGGGAGTTTATTTCCTCTGTTTTTTCGTCTTCGCTGCCATTTTGTGCTGTAGTTCTTTGCCTTTTCGTGGCTGATTTCTTCGTCGTCTCGTGGTCCATTTTTTCTTCGTTTTTTCTCTGACTCGTGTTGTTCATTTCTTCATCTGTCGTGAAGTCGTCTTTTTCGGGTCCTTTTTCTACCTTCTTCGTAATTTTCTTCTTCCTTGGCTTCTCTGGCTCTCTAAATTTGCCTCCGCCGTCGCTCAGTGTCACTAGATGTCCTGTTGTCCTTCTGATTGGTTTGCCGTCGTTGTCGGATTCTAATTCCTGAAATAGGTTCAGATTCACTTTACGTGAATCTGCATATGGGTGGAATTGAGAAGACAGTGACCTAGCACCGTCAGTCATTTTGTTGGGGCGAAAATCCTCTATTTGAAGAGCCTTTTTTGCCGCCGTCTGGCCCGTTGCCAGCACGGTTTTAGGGTAGGCTGCCCTAGACAATCCGCGGTTGTTCACGTACCCAGACAGAACTGGGTACGGGGATCCTCTTGCTGTTCTTAACCTACTCGCCAAGGGGCCGTGTCTGCAGCCGTGTAGATTCTAAAAAAGCTACACCCTGCAGTGTCTACCCTTACGGAGCACAGTAGGTATCCCGACGGGCTCTCCGAGAGCCCGTTTGCTTATTCTGCTAACTGATTCTTATCTACAGCGTCTCAGAAAATCAATAATAATTTCCTAAGTTCACTGCATACAAAAACCAGTTTTTGCCTCTATTCTGGCCTTTAGAAGCCGAGTGCTAGATTCGCAACCGTGCCTTACATTCACGGTGGTCTGAAAAGACCAGCTAATCAAGCTACCTCTTTTCCTTCAGGCGGTTTTTCTGCTGCACACTTTTGCTGCTCGCACGTCTTACTTCTACGGTGACCGGCACCGTACTTACTACTCCCTAGAGAGCCTCTTACTCTACTTACTACTAAAAAAGTATACACTGCAAATCTGCAAGAAAAACTAGGGGTTTCCATTTAAGATTTTAACCCCACCTCCAGGGGGTGTAGTGGGAGTTGGTGTTTGGTGTCATTGGATAGATTTTTGAAAATGATTGAACACGTATTTTTCAGTTTTTCCATCCGATGTTTAGTTCGCGAAATATTCGACCGTTCCCCTACTTTTGGGACACGGTTGCATCATAAATCTTAGAACAAGAAGACCTTTTTATGAAGAATAACTTTTATTTGTCAAATTAAAAATAAAAGAGTTATAAATGAAAATGTTCTTGGTATTTGAGAAAAATATTCAAATATTTTTTCCATTAGAAGGATGTACACAGACACAATACTGGCTAGTGATTTTAGTCAATAATTTTGCCAATTCGGCAAAAAAATTATTTTTAAATAGTTAATAATTATTACTAAATAATTAGTAATTTTGCCAATTTCGGCAAAATTCTCAAAAAACAAAAAATTACCTTCTACAATCACTAGCCAGTTGTGCCGGGTTTAGGGAACGACTAGGTATAATCAAATACTATGGACGTCCATAGTATTTGGTATAATACATAATATTTTATAGCAAATGGAACAGTCCATTTATCATAAAGGGGAGGCCGTATTTATACTGGTATAAACCTTTTTAAAACTGTTAATAAATTATTGCTTTTAAAATATTTATACTCAAATTGTATTTTTTAACATCTTATTTATTTTATATAATAATTAAATTCACTATCAAATGTCCTTGATGTTTTATTAATACTTAATTTAAAATTTAGTTTGACATTCACGAAGTGTCAAACTCAAATGTAAATAACCTATGCTTGGCAAATCGAGATTTTAAAAAAAGTAGCCTACTTTCTAATCAACCACTTGAGCTGACGTTTAGTGCGTCTGTAGGAGATAACCGGATTGTGACGTCACATTTTAGACTTTGAGGTCGATTATCTCGAAGACGGTTAGATATATCGAAATGGCGTTTTCAGATTTGGATTCAGAAGGCAAAACTACATAAGAATCCATCGATACACCTGCTCTAAGTATTGCAGGAGCGGCGACGCAATAACACACAGACTTTTGCAAATTTATAAACGAAAAGTTTTCGTTGAAAATATATAATGATGTTTTCAGTAATTTATTGTAATTTTTCTGTCTGGATTTTTCTTTGCTGAGAATAGGATAATTAGTTAAAGATATAGGCAGTTTTTGTTTTCATTTGATTCAGAGTTGGACCACCATCTCCATATAGCTATTCCAGCATCTATGCATCCTCAGTGAAGCTATGCGGTCACAACTCTAAAACAAAATCAACAAACCCTGCCTATTTAAGGGAAAATATCGCGATGCAATGAATCCACCTTTTGAGACGCAAAACAGCGACATCTCTCGTAACACGAGGAAGACGAAAAGCCCCAGATGCAAAAGTTACTACTTTTATACAATTAGAATAACTGAAATAAACATAACAAACAATAATTTAAATCCAAGACTTTTCGTTAAGAAACTGCTTTCTGGCTGCATCCCGTATCTCCGGCTTTTACAATATATATAGTGCAGTCACTGAAGGTTTTCACCTCCGATTTCGTTGAACCTCCATCGATTTTCATTAAAATTGGTGAGTAATTAGAGGATACCTCAAGGAACAAAGGTGACATGATGCCAACTTGCGCTTTTACCCTGGGGGTGGATGCCACCCCTTCCCGGGGGTGAAAATTATTTTATTAAAAATAATACCATAAGTCGATAGAGGGACAAATTATAAGCAAAATTTGTTATATAAAGATATTAAAATAAATCAACACTTTTGGAGTTATTAAAGACCAAAAATTTTATTTTTTCGTAAAAAAAATGCATGTTTTAAATCGGGTTTTCACTTATAAATCAAAAAATATAAGCTTTTACAAAAAAGTTATTATTACTGAAATTGAAGATAATAAAAAATTGAATACATTCCTCACATAAAAAACTAAACTAATATTACTTCAAATTGAGTTATTGGCAATTGAATATGTATTTTTTTCGACGAGTACTCAAATCTAAGTATCCAAGCTTAAATAACGGGAAAACGATGAAATTTATAAAATATTCCTGCCAAATATTTTCCAAAGTACTTCAGAATACCTATCAAATGGGCTTCAGATCAAGATAATAGCGTCAAAATTAAGCAGGTTATAATGAAAATAAAAGAACCGTTTCGAATTTTTTAGAAAAAAGTGAAAAATAAAACATACGCAATTTCCACAAAAATTGAAATTTATAGTAATCCTTACAAGAACTTTTTATATTAGCATAAGTAATGTGTTTGATAATTTTGACCGGTTTAGAATGCATATTTTTGAAAAAAAGGTATAATTTAAAAAAATCATAATTTTTAAAATTATTGTAATTCTCATATTCTTTTGATAATAACTCCAAAAATACTCAATATGCGTAAAAAATTATTTATAACCAAATTTTAGTTTTTACTGTTAATATTTTACCTGTTTTACTATTTCTATAGGTTAAAAAGGAACCGAGATAGAAACGTTTAAATCTTAAATTTTGCTGTGGGAACCATGCAACCGGGGTCATTTAACCTTTTTATTTATAAAAAAGTAAGGGGTATAAAAGATTAGGTTCAACAGTTATTAAAAAAAAAAACATAAAATTTTTTGAAAAAATTTTTAAAAGATAAATTTTGAATAAATTTTGGAGCATAAATTTTAACGCTATTAACATGTTCGGGGCTCATTTAATAGATATTTTTAAGTACTTTGACAAATGTTTAATAAGTTTATGTTATAAAATGCATCAATTTCCCGTTATTTCAGCTTGAATACTTGAGTTGAATACACTTTTAGTTAACATTAAAAGGTTTTTGTGGTAAGGGGTTTATTTCACTTTTTATTAGCTTCAATTTTCATAATATTAACTTTTTTTAAAAAAAATTACACTTTTTGAGTTATTAATGAAAGTAGGTTAAAAACATGCATTTTTCTCAAGAAAAATTAAAATCTTTGATCTTTAATAACTCAAAAAGTTTTGATTTATTTTAATAATTTTACATAACAAATTTTGCTTTAAATTTGTCCCTATATCGAATTATGGGGTTATTTTTAATAAAATAATTTTCACCCTCGAGAAGTGGTGGCATCCACCCCCAGGGTAAAAGCGCAAGTTAGCACCATGTCACCTTTTTTCCTTGAGATATACTCTAACCACTCACCAATTTTCATGCAAATCGATGGAGGTTCAACGAAATCGGAGGTAATAGCTCATATCCGCCTTCAGTGACTCCACTAATAAGCCAAGAGACGACGAATATAGAAGAAAACAAATAAAGGACATTTAGGACACGTATTTACCTCTTTTTCTTTCTTGCGAAAATCTTGCGACACATATATAAGGGCACAAAAGAAAATGGAATTTGGCGAAGAAGGTACAACTTTTAACTATACGAAATATACCAGGATCCAGATATCATAACATTCATTAAAATAGGACGGCTGCGTTGGATGGGACATGTAGAAAGAATGGAAGAAGGCGAAATACCAAACAAAATATTCAAACAGATGCCAGTAGGAAAAAGAACAAGAGGAAGACCGAAGCTGAGATATTTAGAACAAATAGAAAATGATATAAAAACCTTAAAAATAAAAAACTGGAGAAAAAAAGCACAAAACAGATCAGAGTGGAGAAGAATCCTGGAACAGGCCAAGACCCAGAAAGGGCTGTCGAGCCAATGATGATGATTTACCTCTTTTTCGTTTAGGAAAAGGACATAAAGACAGTTTCAGGTTCTCAAATCTGAGTAAAGATGAAAAAGACAAAGGCAGTTTTTGTTTTCATTTGATTCAGAGTTGGACCACCATCTCCATATAGCTATTTCAGCATCTATGAACCCTAAGTGAAGCTATTCAGTCACAACTCTAAGACAAAATCAACAAACCCTGCCTATTTAAGGGAAAACATCGCGATGCAATAAATCCACCTTTTGAGACGCAAAACAGCGACATCTCTCGTAATACGAGGAAGACTAAAAGCCCCAAATGCAAAGGTAGTAACCTTATATTATTATCATTATTATATAACTTATTTACCTTAGAACCTATAAACCTTATTATATAAGGTAGTTACTCGTAGTAGTAAATCAACAAACCCTGCCTGTTTAAGGGAAAACATCGCGATGCAATGAATCCACCTTTTGAGACGCAAAACAGCGACATCTCACGTAATACTAGGAAGACGAAAAGCCCTAGATGCAAAGGTACAATGTTTAGAATTTGCCATTTGCCTCATTTCTTAGAGACAACTTTTATGTGATCCAAGATAATGCTCGTTCTCACATCGCAACAATAACACGGGATCATTTGGATAAAGTTGGGATTCTCCTATCACCATGGCCTCGAAGTAGTCCATAGAGGATGCATGGGATATTGTGGAACGACGTATTCGAAGTAACCATAGTGAGTTTAAAACCGTGAATTAGGTATTTGGAGCAAGCAGCTCGTGACGAATGAGAGCAAATCCCCAGGCAGATTTTGCTGCCTTGATCTGAAGTATGCTTGAAAGAGTGCGAGCCGTAATTAGGGTTCTTAGATATAGTACACCCTACTAAATATCGTTTTTCATAAAAAAAGTTTAAATTAAAAAATTAATTTTTGTTTTTTTTTCCAAATTTTCAAATTTCTTGAGCTGTATAATATTGACTTCCAAAGTTTTTCTGTTATTAAATACTCAATTAGGAACATCTTGAACTTTTTTAAATGCCAGATTTTAGGAAAAAATCGGAGTGTCCGTTTATTTTGCATCCCAGTGTAGTTACTAACTTGACATTTTTTCTAGGGCAACGATTTCTCAAAACCCGTTGATGTGGTGCTAATAGATTTACAATTGGCAAGAATGGCTTCTCCTGTCACTGATCTATCATACTACCTCTATTCTGTAGCAGACAAATCGTCTCTGAAAAAGTTTGATGTTCTGTTGTCAACGTACCATGCTACTCTCTCTAACTACCTAAGCCAGTATAATATAGATTGCGAGAATATTCTGACCTTAAAACGACTTAGAGAATCATGGAAGAAGTATGGAAGGTTTGGGTTGTTGGCTTCACCGTTTATTCTACGAGCCGAGTTAAGTGAAGACGATGAAGTGATAGAATTTACAGAAAAAGCAGCAGAGAAATCCCTGAATGACATCCATTTGGGTGATATTAAACGACAAGATGATTTCGATCAAAGAATGGTTGATGTTTTTAAACATTTTTGTGAAGAATTTTTATGACCAATATTTCAGTATAATATTTAACAAAAATTTTCATAAACAATCATTTAAATTGGAGTATTCTAATAAATTGTAGCGTTTGTAGTAAGTTTTAAGAAATAGAGAACTTGCATAAAATTTTTAATTCGAAAAAGCTGGTATAAATCACAACAGAACATAATTTAAAATATATATTAAACAAGCTGAAAATGTCAGCATTATCAAAACGAAAACTTTGTTTATTTACGTATTTTAATTCATAATATGGAAAATTGCTAATATGAAAAGTAGTTTAGAATTAATAGTTATGTTTTAATGTGCAATTATATCATTCTAATTTAAATGTTATGAACTATAAATAAATGTAGTTTACTATTGATCGAAATTCATATTTTTTATATACCTCGTATAAAATTATTAAAATTTTACATATGATGGTTTCATCATAAATCTTAGAACATGAAGGGGTTTTTATGAAGAATAACTTTTCTTCGTCAAATTAAAAATAAAAGAGTTATAAATGAAAATGTTGTTGGTATCCATAATTTGAGAAAAATCTTCAAATATTTTTTTCCATTAGAAGGATGTAATTGCACATATCAGACCATAATTTTTTATATTAATCAATATTATTTCATATACTGTCGGTTCGCTAAACTCAGACACAAATGGTTAGTGATTTTAGTCAATAACTTTAACAATTTGGCAAAAACAAATAATTACTAATTAGTTAATAATTGCTAAATAATTAGTAATTTTGTCAATTTTGGCAAAATTCGCAAAAACAAAAAAATTGCCCACTAAAATTACTAGCCAGTTGTGTCGAGTTTAGCGAACCGACTATACTTTAATTTCATAGCAAATGGAACAGTTCATTTATCATAAAGGGGAGGCCGTATACCCGTATAAACCTTTTTAAAGCTGTTAATAAATAACTATTGCTTTTAAAATATACTCAAATTGTATTTTTGAACATCTTATTTATTTTATATAATAATTAAATTCACTATCAAACGTCATTGATGTTTTATTAATACTTAATTTAAAATTTAGTTTGACATCCACGAAGTGTCAAACTCAAATGTAAATAACCTATGCTTTGCTTAACAAATTGAGATTAAAAAACTAGCCTACTTAATACCTACGATTTCAGCTGGACGTTTAGTTTGTCGGCAGAAAATAAAACGATTTTGACGTCACATTTTAGATTTTGAAGTCGATTTTCTCGAAGACGGTTAGAAATATCGAAATGCCGTTTTCAGATTTGGATTCAGAAGAAAAAACTACATAAGAATCCATTGATAAATCTGATGTGAGTATTGCAGGAGCGGCAACGCAATAACACACACACTTTTGCGAATTTGTAAACGAAATATTTTCGTTGAAAATTGTTTTTGTCTTTCGTTTGGTGCTCAAAGACGAATAAAATCGAGAGAAAATTCAAATTAAAGCAACCAGCCCAAAACTCACCCTCATTGGTCGTGACATCATAATATTATCATTGTATGTAACTCAACTTTGCAGAAAAGCAGGCCCACCAAATGCAGCGATTTTAGACTAATCAGTTTGATGAGTCACACATTTAAGATATTTTTACGTATATACAAAACCGAGTATTTCTTCTGTGCGAAACTAGAATGGGCAATAAGCAATTTGGATTTAGAAATGGTCTAGGAACTAGAGAAGCACTATTTTGTATGCGCGTTCTATTACAAAAAAGTTTCAGTATATACTCTGAGGAAATTTTTACTGAAGCCCTCACAAACCAAGAGATGGGAATCCGAGTGAACTGTGAATACATCAATAATATCCGCTACGCCGATGACACTGTATTACTAGCAACCCCAGCCTAAATGATCTACAGGTCCTACTAGACCGTGTGAGAACTGTGAGCGTAACATACGGACTGAACCTTAATATTAAGAAAATTAAATTCATGGTTGTCAGCCGTGTAAATTTAGATCCCGGGGCACTAATGGCAGATAGCGAAGAGATCGAGAGTCGACAGATTCACTTACCTCGGAACTACCCTCAACTCACAATGGGACCACGCTCAAGAGATTAGATCCAGAATTGAAATGGCACGGTCTACATTTATCAAGCTGAGATCCTAGCTGTGCTGTAGTGATCTCAGTTTGGGAACAAAGATGTGGATAGTGAGGTGCTACGTTCTTCCGGTGCTACTGTATGGAGTTGAAGCCTGGACACTGACGCAAGCCACTGAAAAGCGGATTGAAGCCTTCGAGATGTGGATCTACAGGAGGATACTAAAAATATCTTATGTGGACCATGTCACTAATATTGAGGTCCGGTTGAGGTGACAAAGGAAAAAGAACTGCTTATTTTAGTAAAACAACGTAAGCTTGAGTACCTTGGCCACGTGATGCGGAACGAAGAAAAGTATCGAGTTCTTCAACTCGTCATGCAGGGCAAAGTATTTGGCAGGAGAGAACCGGGACGCCGTCGTATCTCGTGGTTGAAAAACCTCCCACAATGGTTTGGGATAACCTCCGCGGAGCTGTTTCGCAGAGCAGTCAACAAAACCATGATAGCCTTGATGATCGCCAACATCCGGACCGGATAAGGCACTGAAGAAGAAGAAGGTATTAAATGTTATTTTTACATGAAAGAGTATTTTATTACAAAAGGGATAGTTTGTATTTTGTATTATTTAATCCCTTACTATATAGATTTAAATATAAGTTTAGGTAGAGTATTCGACTAAATCTTTGATAGTAGGTACATAATAAGGAAAAACTAAATGTTAAATCTGACCACCAAATACTCTCTGAAAAATTTTCTGTTCGTATCAATCAGTGAAATTAGGATGGATGTTCAAAATTTCTGCTTTAATGCGTTTTACCTCTTCGATATTGTCTAGCCTACATACTCTACTTCTTAAATAATGCCACAATCAAAAGTCTAAGGGAGTTAAATCCGGAGAACACTATGGCCATTTACAGTGCTCCAAGAAGTTAACGCACACTTTAAACTTATAACATGAAGATACCTATTAACTGAAATTAAACACGTTTTATTTCGTATTACTTTACATAATAAAATAAACAGATTTATTGATGTCGCTAATCGCTAACTATCTTCAATACTCTTAAACTTAACCGGATTTAAAAACAATGGACAACAAAATTGCTAATTCCAAAAATGGAAATTCTATGTACAGAGTTAGTTTTATCTATAGAAACCCTTAAGTATCTCGGAAACGGCTGAAGCGATTTTTACAGATTTTGGTGGGTAGGAGTTTTCTAATGCAGCCGATATTATAGTGATAATTACATTGTTGTCAGATCTTCCATTTTTCTGAAAATTTAATGAACTTTCTTATTTCAAATGTAACACCCTGTATATTTTTTGCGTTTTGAAGTCCTTAAGAAATACTCATTATTTTTGATGTTATGTTCCCTATACTTAACGGCCATAATTTAGGAGTTATTGCTACATTTATCTAAAAAAAAAATTTTAAACAAATTAAAAAATTTATTTTTTCGGCCCATATAGACATTATTTTGCGTTCTTAAGATTATTGGGAACAAGAAAGGTCTTTAGTAATTTTTTTCTAAAGTTAATCGTTTTCGAATTATAAACAATGTAAAACTGAAAAAAAATCGAATAATGACGATTTTCAAGGTTCAAAAACACAAATAAAAATATTACTTTTGAAACTGCGAAGTACGCTGATTCAAGTTCAACAAATTGGGAACAAAAAAGGTCTTTTGTAATTTTTTTCTAAAGTTAATCGTTTTCGAATTATAAACAATTTAATACTGAAAAAAAAAATCAAATAATGACGATTTTCAAGGTATAAAAACACAAATAAAAAATATTATTTTTGAAACTGTGGAGTACCCAAATTCAAGTTAAACCCTTCTTCTAGGGGCTCGCTATAAAATTTTTTGGCACGTTTTATTCTAAAACATTGCTTTTTAATAAAATTGTTAATGAAGCGCATATGAGACGACGCCGATCGTGATGCATTAACAACTAAAAAACAATATTTTAGAATGAAACAAAACTCAAATTACTCATTTGTAGCTGATAAAATAAGGCCTGTATGCTTCTTTTCATGAGCATTTTTGAGTGCGTCACAAATGATAGGAAAAAAGATAAGTCCGTGATAATACACATTTATGACATTTATTCTAACATGACATTTTAGTTAAATCTGATAGTTGGCACATTTTATTTGCAATGTGGTATAAAAACAAATCAATTGTTTATTGCATTTATAAAATGGTATTTTCTTTGATTTGTATAGTCTTATAAATTGTACAGATTATATACGTAGATAAATATTATATAATTAGTAAATAACTTTTTCCATTATAGCGCCATTTATTGACAACTAGAATAAATGTTATAAATGTCACCGACGAAATGTAATCACCAACGTGCGTTTTTTTCTATCACATACAATTTAATGCGTTAGAAAGAAATCGAAAAACTGTGAGGCACTGAAAGATCCTCATGAGAAAAAGCATAGTAAAGCTTGCATACGTGTACTTCGCAGTTTCAAAAATATTATTTTTGATTTGTGTTTTTGAACCTTAAAAATCGTCATAATTAAATTTTTTTCAGTTTTAAATTGTTTATACCTCGAAAACGATTAACTTTAGAGAAAAATTACAAAAGAAGTTTTTAGTTCACAATGGTCCAAAGAAAGTAAAATGATTCTACCCGGGCCGAAAAAATTTATTTTTATATTTGTTTAAACATTTTTTTAAATAAATTTAGCAATAACTCCGAAACTATAGCCTTTAGGTATAGGGAATATAACACCAAAAATAATAAGTATTTCTTAAAAATTCAAAAGGCAAAAAATATACAGGGTGTTCCATTGGAAATAAGAAACTTATTTAGATTTTCAGAAAAACGGAAGATCTGACAACAATGTTATCATCACTATATTATCGGCCGAATTAGAAAACCCCTACCCACCAAAATTTATAAAAATCGTGCAAACCGTTTCCGAGATAATTGAGGGTCTCCATACATAAAACTCACTCTGTATAATATTTTTGCAATAGGAAAATAAATTCATCCCTGCATCCCTGCTATGAATGATAGCTTGCCATCGACGATTCATAGTCTAAATAAACGGTTATAAAATATTCTCATCCTTCTTCTCCTTGAAGTATCGCCCCTATCGGATGTTGGCTACCATCACAGCAATCTTAACTTTGTTGGCTGCATCTCTGAACAATTGACAATTACAACGTATTGAACTGCACCCGTGACCAGTACCACTCCCTTAAATTCCGCAACCAGGAAATCCTCCTACGTCCCACATTTCTCTTTCCCGAGATTTTTCCTTGGACTATGAGCCATAGTAAGGAGTACTTTTCTCCTCTCATTATGTGGCCTAGATATTCCAGTTTTCTCGTTTGTATGGGTTTTATGACTTCGAATTACTTCCCCATCTTTAGCAAAATATCTTGATTTGTTACTCTCTCTGTCCATGGTATTGTCCACATTCTCCTGTAGCACCACGTCCCGAATGCCGCAATGTTTTGATGTTTACCTTTTTAGGATCCAAGCTTCCATGCCGTACATAAGAACGGAGAAAACATATCACTGTAACATTCTCGTTCTCAATTTCAAATTTATCCCTCGGCAGCGTAGGAAATTTTTAATTTTTTTTAACTTTGTCAACTTTTCCAAATGTGGACAAGATTTTGTTTCAGTTCCTGCAAAATGTTAGCTTTCTGGGCGAATTAATAAGGACCATAAATTTAAACCATATACTTCTTTATAATAAAAGTACTGAGGCCAGTATGGGTATATGGGTGCCAACTCTGGGGCTGTACCAAACATAGTAATCTACATATATTATCCAAAGATTTCAAAAAAAAGTACTGAGAAACATTGTTGATGCTCCTTGGTATATCCGTAACAGTAACCTCCGTCAGGACCTGGGTATGGAAACTGTAACCGAAGTAATCAAGAGAACAGCAGCAAGTAACGAGCAGAGGCTGCATAGTCATGTGAATGTCGAGGGAATCCAGCTTCTTGACAACACTGAATTAAAGAGAAGACTCATAAGGACAAAACCATTTGAGTTAGTGTAAATGTGTAAGAGATTAGTGTAAATAGCAGAGCATAGTGCTGTGATGTTATTGCATGTTATTTGTAGTGCAATAGTTAAATAAGAGTAAGCCATAGGGTAAGCCCTTAGATTTATGTATTTGTTATGTATGAAGTAAGGTCAGATAATAACTAATAATTGCTTAATATCAGTATACAAACATCGTACAGATGTTATAAAAAAAAATTATTCCAAACCCTTTTTTCAGTGCGTCAGTAATTTTGACGTCATATAAGATTTTAAGAATGTCGCGAATCAATGCATGACGTTTTAGTTAAATCTGACAGTTTTCAGAGTATTTATATTTAAGTTTATATAAAAATATCTATCAATATTTTTATATATAATTATTTGTCAAAATATTAATATTTAAAATATTCTAAGGAAAAAATAAATAAATATAGAATACAATCTCACTACACAATGTCCGAATATACCAATGACATAAAATATTGATATATACGTTGACACATTATAATTATATTGTATATGTTGAATATACAAAACATTTATATATACACTCACCGGCACAAAATTCCGCCACCCAAAATTTTTGATTAAGTTTGACAATCTATAACTTTATTATTTGTACTCCTATTTTCAAAATTCTTGCCTCAGTTTGTAGGTACATGTATTGGTGTCGTTTGTTGTTATTCCAGTAACAACAAATTTTTGCTTAGATGGCATTATACTGGGGCTAATGGAAGCGCTGTAATTTCTCTTAAATTTAAAAAATTCTGTGGAAAAATTGGAGGGCTCATTTTATTTCATACTCCTTTGGTGTTATCGTGGTGGTATTACTAAGGTTTTGTTTTTTGAATTATCCGAATATCTCTTTTATTGTAAGAGCTGTAAATAAAAACTTGCTTTGAAGGTTTATTTCATTAAAATTATCAAGCGCACTAAAATTAACAAAACAAAACAAAATTAACAACAAAACAAAACAATTCAATAGCGGGTATGTCCACCTCTGGCATCAACGACTGCTCGCAATCTGTTTGGCATTGAATAAAGATGTGTTAACCTTGCCTGGGCCATAGCCCGATATTCCTCTTCAAGAGCCATAACTGTACTAAATTTTCTGAAGGCCTAGGATGTCGGCGAATAACTTTTTTTAATTCATCCCATAAATACTCAATAGGATTGAGATCTGTGTATAATATGTAACATCTCTGTGTATAATAATCACGGACGTATATTTTTTTTTCTGTCACTTCGAGCTTAATGCGTTAGAGCGAAATCGACAAACTATGAGGCACTGAAAAAAGGGTTTGGAATAAACTGTGGAATAAATGCATGGATTGTTGCTTAAATTATTTAGTCAAAACAATTTAATGACACCGATCTTATAATTAGACTACAAATAACATTTCAAAAATCATCAATGATTTCATATAATCCAAAATATTTTGATTGGATATTTTGGGTACTAACATACAATTTAATTAAATATAACTTTGTGTTGAGGTTTTTGTAATAGTATTAATTCGATAGATGTGATTACATGAAATCAAAACAAGAGCAATGCCACGGTAAAATGGCCAAATAATGGGTTTATTGAATTAATTAAAAATGATTATAGCGACAAACACAGCTTATTGTAAACACTGCTTATAGCGATACAAAATAATATCTCTGTTAGAAGAATATTTCTGTTAGAACTTATATAAGATTCGAATATAGGTCGACCTGTACCCATATGCTTGCCTGATGAAACATTTTTTGAAGTTATACTTCTTTAGGCGCGATTGAGAGTAAAATTTCATAATACTGCGCGCATGCGCACACAGACAGTATGCCGTTTAGTTGCTGAATCTTTCAAGTTATGCATAAATATACCAGTGCAAGAAAAGGTGTGAAAAAATATATTAGTGTTTTTAGTAAATGCATTATTTATTAATGGATCTCCCGGGACTTCTTGATCTCCGTGTGACCGGAGATCAAGAGGTCCCGGGTTCAAAGCCCGCAGATTCACAGTTTTTTTTTTTATATTTTTGGTATTGTTTTAATAAAAATTTTTTAAAAGCGGTAGGTAAAGAAAGTTAGTGTAATATTTAAATAAAATACAAATAACCTGTTACGTATATTAATTTCGTTAAAATCATAATAATAGAAGTATAACTTCTTACGTGCGTGCAAAGTACACATTTATTATTTTTTATTAACTTTCATACATACACAAATATTTCTAGCATGGGTTTGTCTATCAAAATCGTGTCATAGCTATTAGGGGGGGGGGGCGAATGGGTTAAAATCAATATTCCAAACACATTTTTTTGAACGTACGTACGGTAGAATTATTTTATTATTAAATTAAATAGGCATATTCAGTAGAATACATAGATTACTCAAGAAAAAATTCAAGGAATAATACTGAAAAATAAGCCAACGGTGGCAATCTTTTAAAAGACACCTTAAAATATAATGAATTTTGTGGTGGACATCAAAACTCACCATTGGATCATGGTAAACAAAAAACTCAAAAAGATTTTATTAGCTTATGAGTTTCTCGGAGTAACGCTGTCGAGTTTTTTAGTTTTATCTAAATTTGAGTTTTTGATATCACTCAGAAGTCAACACAACGAATTTTTTTGCAAAAAAGGGTGAAAATTAACAAATTTTATTATTGGTAAACAAAAAAAGGCATATAACAAAAAATATCTCGACAGCGTTACCTCAAGGAATTTCTAAAGAAAATATATTTAAAATTCCAGGTGGGTCGGTCAAGTAGTTTTTGAGTTACAATGTCTACAGCTTTTGAAAAAGGCAGTTTTGAGGAAAACGAGTTTAAAGTATTGTCAACTTTCATTTTCACGTTCTTTTTTGTCTTTCAAATCGTAAAATGATGCACACCGGAATATATTTTTGAATCGCGGAGTAATTTACAAAAGAAAATGAGAACAGCTGTTGACCGTTGTTCACTATGTTCAAGCGTTCTGGCGGGAACCTGCTGCAAATCGACATCGAGGTCATTGCAATAAAAAGTGGTTCTGTTAAAAATAATTTAACTTTTAATTTTACATATTATAACATATTTTCACACACACTTGCCAAACAGCGCAGTTAAAAAATATATACAACTTATTTTACTTTTTAGTCGATTTTTTTGTTCACGATTGCAGTTTATAATTTTATATTGCGTCCTAGAAATAATAAAAAACGTGGTATTACAAAATGTTGTTTTTTTAGAAATTTTCGTTATATATTATGACTAATTTTTTATAAAAATAGTCGTACTAGTTTACTCCATATTAATTATAGTAAAACTCATAGCAAATGCAAAATTGATTTATTCAGAAATAACTTATTCATATTATGATAACTAATAGTTACAGTTGTTACTAATTGTAACTCATTTGTATTCAAAGTCAAAGGGTTCCCTTTGCCCTTTTATGCTACAAATTGAATGGTTAACTCCATGTAGTGCTATTGTAGTTACAGCTATCATGTCTTGAGACGTGATGTGATGGGAAGTGAAGTAGATATTGTACGATAAATAGCTTAAATTATATCATCGATTCATAAATGCAGATAGATGGCGCTGTAATCGGAAATAACGATTTATTTTGATACCGTATAGGTAAATTATAGAAATACACTACCAAGTGAAAAACCAAAAAATACATTTGTAATATTTTTCAAAAACCTATCTAATTAAATCAAACATGAATTTCCACCCCATCTTTAGGGGGTGGGGTGGGAAGTCATGTAATTTTAAAATCTTAAATTGGAACCCCATTTTTTATTGAACATTTTCTAGAATTTTGGTTAGGTGGCGCTATATTCGGAAAAATACGATTTAGAAGCTTGCCGCTTTCTAGTATGTATTTAAAAGGTTCTATCATTGCTGGAAATTATTTTCCTTATGGCCCTTATTATACCTATTATAGGTATTATAAGAATTTCAAAATTTATAATTAAACCTAAATTATTTACAGTGATTCTACTTAATTGCTACATTAAAAAATAACCCTCGAAAATATCAGTATAATATAAAAACAAGCAATTAAAAACCCCATTAAAATAAAAAAGATAAAATTCACATCTGTTATTATAGTTCCGAACACTATAATACCTAAGGCCATGAGTACATAATTCGCAAATATTTTACGGGTATCCCTACTTTTTCTGTCTTTACACAGCAAATTACGTGTAGTAAAATTCACACTGGTATGGATATGTAAACATTACTAGAGTGTCATTCTACTTGAAAATGTCATCAATAATTTAAAGAGATGGTTTTTGAATGTTCTTAGATAACTGTTATTTTTATAATTGCAAACTATTAATTCAGTTAATAAATGTGATTATTTCAGTCATAGGAGATTCTGACCAATAGAAAGCTACAGAAATCTGAATTAAATCGATAATGGTTGATAATTGCCCGTCGTTAAGTATATTACGTCAGATGCCCTTTGTTGCTACGAAAAAATAGATTTAGTGACATTAATGACAATTAATGTTTTAGAAATTATAAAAGTGATGACTTTCAATCGTCAAATATTTATAAAAACTTTGTGTTTAATTGTACCAATTTGTAATTACATAAATAAATTACAATAAAATTTTGGTTTTGAACAGTTTTATTCATGAAGTAATCGCAACAAATTGCACTCGAACTCTAAAATTAATATAGAATTTTTGCCCTCGTGACACTTTGATATAATTTCACTCGCCTTTGGCTCGTAAGTGTCACTCGGGAAAAACTCAATAATTTTAGAGCTCTTGTGCAATTACTACTGATAATTTTTTCACTAACTATGTATTCAGTGATTGTAATAATTAATATGTACAAAAAAAACTAATACTCAATCGAGAAAAGGGGCAAAGTGTTAAAGTGATTTTTTAATAATATATTGTTACTATGGAACGCTTGCAATTTTGAACGTCTTTAACAACAAAATACTTGGATCACAGAATACATTATCCTGATGTATTCTCTGCTTGGATCTTCCACAAATAATACACAATAAATAACTTTTTATTTATTAAGTTCACGTCTTAAATCAATTATTTATCAAATACACTATATATCAATATTATTTAATCAACAACTCAAAATATTCCCGATGCCATCTCAAATATTTAAAATTATCACTGATTGTCACTGTCTGACTGACAGTATGCTGACAATATTCTATTCGACTGAGTGCGTTGTATGACAAAGATAGATTTGGAAATATTACCACGGACATTGTGTTTATTTTTTTCGAATCTTGAAAAAACCAATAAATATTTTTGAAAAATTTAAACGCAGAATGAAAGACTATATTATTATCGAGGGCTGAAAGTCCCTTAGAATAAATAAAAAGTTTATTTTTAATGAGATATTTTAAATTATATATCACACTAAATTTTCGCTTAGTTTTTCACCCCTGTAACTTATTAAAATAAACATTATAGAAGTTCTCAGGGACTTTCTGCCCTCGCAAATAACGTAATCTTTCATTCTGCTTTCAAATTTTTCAAAAATACTTAGTTAGTTTTCTCAGGATCCGAAAAAAAAAATAAATCCCCATTTGAATAGCATTGCAGCCGAAAATACGTACCCATCCTCTTAATAGTTATAACAGATGTGAATTTTATCTTTTTTATTTTAATGGGTTTTTTAATTGCTTGTTTTTATATTAGTCCAGTCGGGTTAGACGAATAACAGGCCTAACCTTGCATTAGGAGCTGCCCCAAATTTTATTTTTTCAATCTTTAGGGGGGGGCTTAGCAATCTTCACTAGTAGTGTAAATTTAAAATCTCGACTGAATTTCGCCATTGCGTTAGCCGCCATCTTGATTTTAAACGAGAACGGTTTTTGCTCAATATCTCCGCCATTTTCAACTTTACCATAATAAGTATAACAACCAAAATTGTTGACAATGTAATTTTCTATCATTTCTATTTTTACAATTTTTTCGTGTCATCGATATTTTCCGAGTTATAGCGGAAATTATGACAGTTATATATATATAAATAGAGCATAATTATTGAATTATCTCGTTTATTGTTAGTTTTACGACAAAAATGTCCCTATACAAAAATAGAGAGAATTGAATTCTACACAATTTTAGTTTCCTACATGTTTTTGCTAAAGTTAATATTTAAGGTAGTATGTATGCGACAATGGCGCGAGCGTAAGACCTGATTGATTTTATAGCAATTGTTTTTGTTCAATATCTACGCCATTTTCAACTTGTTCCAAAATTGTTCCAAATATGATTTCCTACAATTTCTTTTTAACAATTTTTTTCATGCGGTTGATATTTTCGGAGTTAAGTGGGAAAATAATAAAAAGTGGTGGGGGAGCATAATTACTGAATTGAATCTTCTTTCCGAACTGCCCCAAATTTTATAATTCTATCCTTTAGGGGAGATCAATAGTAGGGTAACTTTAAAATCTCGACTGAATTCCGCGGTTGCATTAGCCGCCATATTGATTTTAAAGGAGAACCGTTGTTGCTTTATATGTCCGCCATTTTCAACTTTTCGACAAAAACGGTAGAAACTAAAATTGTTGGCAACGTCATTTCCTACAATTTCTTTCCCAAATTTTTTTATGCGATCAATATTCTCCGAGTTAAGGAGGAAAATAATGGAAGCGAGGGGAAGCATAAGTATTGAATTGTCTCATTTATTATTAACTTTACGACATAATTGTACATAAACAAAAATAAAGAGAATTATATTTTATACAATTTTTGAAATTTCCAATGAAACACCAACGAAACTAAGTACATAAAAGACATAAATAATAAATTATATGCATTAAGTTCACTTCATTTTATTAACTAGCAGGTTTTATTGGTTGAATTTGTCGGTCGATTATTAAGTTTTATGTCAGCTAACATATTTTAATATTTCAACAATTTTTTTTATTTTGGACCCCGTTGGGGGAATTATTCCATCCCCCCTCTTAGACCCGCCACTGGTTCTCTCGAAAAATTGTAGTAAATCGTAATTGCAACAATTTCAGTCCTTACACTTTTTGTCGAAAAGTTGAAAATGGGGAAGATATTGAACAAAAACAATTGCTTTAAAATCAATCGGGTCTTACGCTCGCGCTTTTACCGCATACGTACTACCTTAAATATTGATTTTATCAAAGAAAAAATGAAAAAAATCAAAATTGTACAAAATTTAATTCTCTTCATTTTTGTATAGGTTAAAATTTGTTGTAAAAGTAATAATAAACGAGATAATTCAATAAATCAATAATTATACTTTAACTGTTACTGTTTTTTCCCTATAACTCGAAAAATGTGGACCGCACCAAAAAAATTATAATAAACTAAACTGTAGAAAATCGCATTTTCAACAATTTCAGTTTGTATATTTTTTGTCGAAAAGTTGAAAATGGCAGAGATATTGAGCAAAAACGGTTCTCGTTTAAAATTAAGATGGCGGCTAACTCAACGGTCAAATTCAGTCGAGATTTTAAGTTTATACTACTATTGACCCCCTCTAAAGATTAGAAAAATAAAATTTGGGGCAGCTCCTAATGCATGGTCAAATGGTATACCGACTTGGCTATATTACACTGACATTTTAGAGGGTTATTTTTTAATGTAGCAATTAAGTAGAATCACTGTTAATAACTTAGGTTTAATTATAAATTTTGAAATTCTTTGCTTTCAGGAATATTAATCGCGTTTTTGCTTAATTTTATTTTCATACTTATTTTATTAACTAATTAATTTTTTCCCTAATTTTTTGATCCCCTTTTGCCTGGTGTTTTCTTGAGGATATTAAAATTACTGTGTAGGCCGACAACAAAATATCTTTTAGAATTTCTTTATATTGAATATTAGATTATAGAATTTTCCTTTCGTTAATTTATATACGGATTAATTTTTTTATTAAACTTTCCTATAATGTTGTTTTTAGTTTAAACTATTTTCATCCTAACTGCATTTTTTATGTTCGACCTTCTACCGAAGGTTTAAATCAGGGCATGTAGCACATTTTTTTTATTGGTTGTTTACTGTGAAATCAGTCAAAATCAAACCATAAACACATTATTTGTTAAAATTGAAAATATTGGCGCGAAGAGAAATATTTCAATAAATATTTACTCTACATGAATACTACAATTACGTTTACAATCAGTGTTCTTAACTTAACCTTTAACTACACGCGCTGGCGTATTTTGTACGCGAGATATAAGAATTCTACTGCAAATATATTTAAAAACTTAAATTTTGACCTTGTTTATCTCTCTAACCTATCACTGGAATGTGCTTTACAATTTGGTTTTAGTTTCGTTATAATCGGCGTTCTGGGAAGATCGTAATTTACAGTTTATTATTTGTTTTTTCCGGTGGTGGACAATATACGCCACGATTATATTGATATAAGTCGTAATATGAGTACATATTTCAATTATTTTTTAGTCATTATGACACAAAATATACTTTTCTTTATAAACAATACATTTTTTCCTGTAAAAAATCACATTTTAAAAAAATTTTTATTAGTAATTTTATTTATCATGGAATCCAGTATTTCCATAATTCCAGTTATAAATCTCAATTGGCTTACTGAAAAGGAACTCCAAGTATTTACTGATGCCGAATAAGGTTTATAACAAACAACTAAGTGTATTTTTTCAAAAAAAAAAAATAAACAAATCCACTGCTTTTAAGTGTATTTTCTTGTGGCGTATAAAGTACGCCACGCGTGTAGTTATGTTATAACTTGATGCACGGGTAGCTAAAGGTTAAAAATTTAATTTTTGAAATTGTTTATGTCTCTAACCTATCACTGGAATGTGCTTTACAATTTGGTTTTAGTTTCGTTATAATCGGCATTCTAGGAAGATCGTAATTTACAGTTTATTGTTTGTTGTTTCCGGTGGTGCACAATATGCGCCACGATTATATTAATATAAGTAGTAATAGAAGTACATATTTCAATTGTTTCTTAGTCATTATGGCACAAAACATATTTTTCTTTATAAACAATACTTTTGCTCCCGAAAAAAATCACATTTCAAAAAATTTTTTATTAGCAATTTTATTTATCATGGAATCCAGTTATTCCATGATTCCAGTTATAAATCTCAATTGGCTTACTGAAAAGGAACTCCAAGTATTCACTGATGCCGAATAAGGTTTATAACAAACAACTAAGTGTATTTTTTCAAAAAAAAATAAACAAATCCGCTGCTATTGTGTATTTTCTTGTGGCGTATAAAGTACGCCACGCGTGTAGTTATGTCATAACTTGATGCGCGGGTAGTTAAAGGTTAAAAATGGTAAATCTAATGGTAATTTTTGCTTGGTAAGCCATGGGTCTTTACGGCCTGTTGATTGTGTTGTGTATGTTTAATTGTATATTTCTATTCTTTTGATATTAACGTATATGTATTCTTTTATATATATATATCCTTTAAGTTGCTAGGCACTTAAGCCATTTCACTTTCATCATCATCATCAATGGCGCTACAACTCTTCGTGAGTCTTTGCCACGTCTACTATTGCCTTCCATGTTTGTCGGCCCTGTGGCACTAATTCCCATTTTCGCACTCCCATTTTCTCTAGATCTTCTTTAACTGCATCTTTCCACCTTTTTCTAGGCCGCCCTACAGACCTTCTTCCATCTGCCCTTTCCCAAAATACATTGTTTATAAGGCGATTGTCGCTACTGCGTATCACATGCCCTGCCCATCTGAGTCTATTAGCCTTTATATATCTGACTAGATTTTCTTTTCCGAATAGAGACTCTAACTCTTTATTGTATCTGCGCCACCATTAGTTTGTCACGCTGTTTCTGCAAGGGCCATATATATCATTCGAAGGATTTTACGTTCCCACACCAGCAATTTATTTACTTCTCTTTTTGTTAGCGTCCATGTTTCGCTTCCATGCGCGAATGCTGGTCATATTATGGTTTTATATATCTGGATTTTTGCACCTCGTGAAAGAAGTTTTGACTTCATTAGATGTTTCATTGCAAAGAAAGATCTGTTTCCTGCAATTATTCGCGTTTCAACTTCTCGCTCTAATTTGATCTAAGTTATAATCGTTTATAGTAATATTTTGCCTTATTCGCCGTCGTTCTTGTTTTGAGACGACCATGTATTTTCTTTTGTCTACATTTATTTTTAGACCGATGTTTAATGCAGCTTCTTCAAAGCTAGAGAAAATATCCTTAATTTCTAATGTTGATTGTGCTACTGCGTCTACGTCATCGGCAAGGGCGAGTATGATTTTTGTCCCCGAGCAGTTATGTCTGGTTTGATTTTTGAATAAATTTTTCGCATGCATATTCTAAGGCCAGGTTAAACAATAATGGGGACAACATATCTCTTTGTCTCAGTCCAGAATTTACGCAGAAAGCATTTGATATTTCCCCCCCTATTCTAACTTGTGCAAAGGAGTTATTTACACACATTTGTGTTACCACAGCTAGTTTCTTGGGTATACCGAGCTCGATTATTGCCTTCCAAATTGTTGCACGATTAATTGAATCGTAAGCCTGTTTGAAGTCTATAAAGATCTGATGATCGTCCTAATTATATTCCCAATACTTTTCAAGCATTTGTCTTATTGTAAATATTAATTTGATCAATAGCCGATCTGCCAGGCCTGATACCACATTGTTAGTCACCAACTATTTCTTCGGCGTATGGTTCTAATCTTTTTATTAATATCGAGGCCAATATTTTATATGTAGTGTTGATCAGTGAGATTCCTCTGTAATTCATGCATAATTCCTCTTTTCCTTTCTTGTTTATTGGTACAATAATACTACCACACAATTATTTCGGCATTATTTCTTGTTGCCAGGCCTTTTCTAATAATTGATGGATTCTAGTTATGAGTTCATGACCGCCTGTTTTAGTTAGCTCGGCATCAATATTGTCCAGACCAGGGGATTTATCGTTTTTAAGCGTTTTTATGGCATGCGTAATTTCTTCCATGCTTGGTGGGGGTATTTCTAATTAGGCCGTAAGATACTCATGTTCTCCGTTGTTTCCACCATTTTCATTTTTTTCGTCAGTGAAATTTTGGATATTCAGGAGCTCTTCCAAAGATTCAAATCTTCATATTTTTACTCTACTTTTTCAATTTGTTGTTATAGATATTGTCTCTTTTTTGCCTAAGTGTTCTTCTAGCTGCGGTTCTCTCTCTGTGGAATCGTGTACGTTTTTCTTCTGATGGGTTCGACAGATAATCAATTCTTCTTTTGTTTGTTTCTTTTAGTGTTCTTTCACATTCCTCGTCGAACCATTTTTCTTTTTTGTTTTTTCCGTTCTTCCGATAGATTTCTCTGCTGCTTCTGTAATAGTTGTTTTTATGGAGTTCCATCGCTGATCTACATCTTCAGTTTCATTTTCACTTATTTCCAAAACCTGAAACCTATTTCTTAATTCTACTTGGTACTGTCTTTGGTTATTTTCTTCTTTCAACTTCGCCACATTCCATCTTTCGATCTTTGTGTGTTTATCTATTGTTTGTGTTGAAATTCTTGTTCTGAGCTTGGCTTTTACGAGAAAATGGTCTGTGTTGCAATCTGGCCCTTTCATAGTTCTTACGTTTATTATGATGCTAGAATGTCTCCCATCAATCAATACGTGATCTATTTGGGTATTTGTACTTTCGTCATTTGATCTCCATGTTGCCTTGTGGACCTTTTTCCTAGTGAACTGGGTGCTTTTGATGGCTAAGTTGCAACCTGTCGCAAAATCGACCAAACGTGATCCATTATCGTCTGTAACATCATGTAGTGTATATCTTTCTGCCACCGGTATTACGTAATCTTCTGTGCCTACTTTTGCGTTTAGATAACCTTGTAATATTTTAATATCGTGGTTAGGAGCTTCTGTGTATCGTTGATTTAAAGAGTCGTAGAATTAATTTTTATCGTCCTCTGATGCGTTTTTGATTGGTGCATACACTGAGAATATAGTTAAATTGGACCATTTGCCTCTTAATCTTATGATGCAGATTTTTTGGTTTATTGGTTTAAAGTCTAATAACTCTGATTGTAGTCTTTCATGTATTACAAAGCCACATCCTCTTTCATGTCGAGTTTTATGTCCAGACAACAGTACTATTTCATTTTTCATGTGTATTTTTCCAGACCATTTAACTTTCTAGGAGTCTATTTAAAAAAATTCCTTTAAAAGATCGGAACCTATATGAATGAAGTAATGTAAAATGGTTGATATATTTATCATTAGAGCTCGGGAAATTTGCAAAATGCATATTAAGTGCATATTTGCATATTTTTAATAAATTTTATAAGTGCATATTCATTTATTAAACGTGCATATTTTCAGATATATCATAATATGGACAAACATCTGAGGACACAAGTAATGCAATTTAGCGAGGTAGGTAAAACTATCCCTCGGAAATACCCCTTATTCGTATTAGCATAATATGACAAAAGACTTACAGTTTTTGAGTTATTTATGAAAAACCGCTTTAAAACGTGCATTTTTCAAGAAAAATCAAAATTTTGATCTTTGATGTCTCAAAAAGTATTGATTTACTTTAAATAACTTTATTTCTTCAAATGTGTCCCTTTATCGATTTGTGGGGTTATTTTTAATAAAATAATTTTCACCCACGAAAAGGGGTGGCAACCACCCCCAGGGTAAAAGTGCAAGTTGGCATCACGTTATTTTTGTTTCTTGATGTATCCTCTAACCACTCACCAATTTTAGTGAAAATCGATGAAATTTCACTGAAATCAGTGGTAATAGTTGATTTTTATATTCAGTGATTGCACTATAAAATATAAATTGCAATTCAATAATCGAAATCCGCGTATTTTGCAAGCTCATATATTAGTAAACGATATGTAGTCGCAAAATAATTAATTTTATTCATTTTAAGTACAATTCTCACTTAAGCCAGGAAGATGGGGAGGTTTTCTTGTAAAGGGGTTGTAACTCAATAATCGGAATGCACATATTTTAAAAGTTTATTCTTAGAATTAATACGTTTTACGAATTGTATCCGAGATACGATACAGTTTGTCTAATTTACTTACCGTTGCACGTCATTATCTATGTCAGAGATCTAAGTTGACATTGTTGCCAAAGTTTTAAAAAATTCTGAATCCACTTTAAATCAAATAGATCACATAATCATTCCAAACTTGGATTATACAACAAAACAAATTAATATTCAATGTAAATTGATAAACACATTAGAAATAGAAAAGTAGAATTGTTATAATCTTACCTTAAAGTAAATAATAAAAACAATAAATATAATAAAACAAATATTTAGAGTCAAGAATAAAAACAAACCTAAAGTGTTAATACCGCAACTGTCAAATAAATGTTACCAATTTATGCCAAAATGTCACCTTCGTTCGATTACAGTTACAGTGTGTTTCGAACAAATGTGCTTCATAAAAACGCTTTATAATCCATTTATACAAATTATACGAAACATATTATTGTGTATTTCTTTAAGTTAACATTAATAGAAATCTTCAAATATTATTTCTACGCGTATATAATAAAATATGTCTAGTGGTTGTAATTCTACTGTACTCGGCAAAAGGGTTCTAAAAAGAACACACCTACTGCCTAAATATTTCGTGTTGGTATCATGTGACGTCACAGGCTATGACGCGGATGACGTGCAAGGGTAAGTAAATTAGATGGAGTATATATTTTAATTTTTCTCAACATGTTTCTCTTAAGTTGAATCAATAATTAAAGAGTTGTTTGGAGATTAAGGGGATAAGCTCAAAAATTGAGTCTACATCACTTCGAAAGCTCATAAATAGATCGTTATTCTGCCGCAAAAATCGATTTAATATCTTTATTTTTAAGTAGTCGGGGGGCTGGGTATATTAAATTCCTGCCCAGTGTAACAAGTTCAAAATTTTTAATTTATCGTACATGAAATTTCATAAATAGCTTGTAATTTAGCGCTATTTGTTTTTTTAATTTCTAAAGGTTGAGAGCCAGTTCAACGGGGGTGAAGTAGAAAGAAGTTTTTCCGCGTATAAACAATAATTAATGTCAGATATAGTCCGTCCGCTATAACTTTTCCCATGCGGTACGATCCATTTTCAATCAAATTAAGTCAAAACAGAAAGTGAAAGTACACCGATGTGTGTAGTATATGGGCCATTCCACGAACATACGCCTGTTTTGGATTACTTCGACAACGAATATATTACTGTACAACATAAGAAGTACGAAAGTAAATGGCGCTAATAATTATTCCAATAAACAACAATGTAATTTGTAATTTACTTTCGCTCTTCTTATTTTGCACATTAAAATATTCGTTGTCGAAGTAATCCAAAACAAGCGTGTGTTCGTGGAATAGGGTATATAGTATACAGTATCTATCTATCTAATCAGCCCTAAACATCCATCCTTGGATATAGGCCTCTTCTTCCTTCTTCCATGCCTCTCTATCTTGGGCAATTTGCATCCATTTTGACCCAGTGTGTTTCTTCAGGTCATCTGACCATCGCATCTGTGGCCTTCCCCTTTTTCGTTTGTGGTTCCATGGTCTCCAATGTATTATCATCTTAGTCCATCTTTCATCCTTCTGCCGTAGGGTGTGTCCGGCGAACTTCCATTTAAGCTTTGCTACTTGGGTAGAGACGTCTTTCACTTTTGTTTTGTTACGGATCCATTCGTTTCTTTTCCTGTCTGATAATTTAATGTTCAGCATTTGTCTTTCCATGGCTCTTTCTGTCTTTGCTATTTTTTCCATATTCTCTTTTGTAAACGTCCATGTCTGAGAGCCATATATTAAAGTAGTATACAAAATGTATATACATATCGACGTTCGTTTCAATTTATGTTTTGACTTAATTTGATTGAAAATTAATCGTACCGCATGGAAAAATTATAGCGGACGGACTATATACAGCGATACAGTACAGTTTTTCTATACAAGTTTAGAAAAACATTTAATAATATAGTTTTAACTCTCATAATAATATAATAAATAAATGAGTATAATGATGTAAATGATAGAAATTTCAATAAATATTTTTTGTGAATTTAGCATAAAATAAATTAAATACATTCAATACAAGGATTCCTGCGTTTTCTATTTATATGCATTAAATGCATAAAAGCATATTTCAGTGCATATTTCAACTGTTTTTTGTGCATATTTGCATGCATATTTTAGGGTTTTTTAAGTGCATATCTCCCGAGCTCTATTTATCACTTACTAACCAATAGATGATTATTACTTATTACAGTTTTGGCAATATTATTATCACCATGCATATTACATTCTAAACAATGCGTGGGAGTATGGGAGTTATTTAATTATAGAAATTTAATTAATTAATGAATCTTCTAAAATAATAACCGATATAAGTAAATAAGTAGAACCTTCGCCAAACACAACCTGACCCCAAAGGTCAACTGATACTTCGCATGTGAGATTATTTTAATGATTGTTTTCTCGCACTAGTTTCATCTTTCGTGGAATTGGAGCAAGAACTTTCGGCGTGACCTACGCGAAAAAACTTATTTTAGTAAACAAAAAGGTGTTCGTGATAAGTGAGAATGATGAGTGACATTAGTGTGTGAAGATTTGTTAACCGTTAATATAACAATAAGGTAGGTACATACTAAGTAAGCAATCTTGGTCCCGATAAAAATGTGTTATAATCGTGTCAAACCGACTTTGTGTTGACTAATAATTTGTTTGTGTTTTAAGGTCAGGGTTCATGTTGGTTAATATTTTTTGTATATATGGTATCAATACAAAAATGACTGTAAAATTAACTCTTGGCATTAAGTTGTTGAATAAACCGAAACTTAACCACAAATATTTCTATTACTATTACTATTACAAAATAAAGGGCAGAGGAGCAAGCTCCTATTATGCCCAAAAACAAAGAAACATTTCATTATAAAATTAATAACAAATTCTAAAGTTACAATAAAAACTTATAACAAAATTATGGAAAAAGTAGGTAATGCGGTCCTAAAAATAATAATGTCCTATTATAAATCAAATAAAGAACAATCAAGTCTATTTTTGAGTATGTTTACACTAGGTGCCGATATGATATCTTGGTCCAAGTTATTCCAGATATTAAATATTCTGTTCGGCAAGAAGTTCACCCTGGACCTTGCTGTCGTCTGTTCCCTCTTTAATTTATAACGACGGCCTCTTAGTCTTTCGTCTTGATTTAGAGTAAACATGGTATTCAGGTTTCCAATATTGTATTTTAAAATACGGAAAGACATAATTAGATCACCGCGAAGACGTCGATGCTCGAATGTTTTCAGATGAGCCATGGAGAATCTATCTTCATAAGTACCCAAGTAGCACAATAAAAACATTTTAGTTTTATTTAAGGTTTATCAAGGTTTTATTGTGGTTACTAAGAAAATAATGGTTTTATTGTTTCCTTGTGGATATACTGCCAGAACTTTAAAACTGTTAAGCATTTGTCACTAATTTTAAAGTATCTAATAACAGTATAAAATAAGACTAATTAACCTTAAAATATACTTTGTCTTATTGTAGTTTTAAAATGGTTTATTCTCAGTTCACTTTAAGACTAATCAGTTTTATGAAGAACTTCCGGACTGTTTGGTTTTATTAGATTCTAGTTTGTTACCTTTTTGTTTTATTGCAGTTTTAAAGATTCTCCTAATATGACTAATAAAACCTATTATTAAAACTACTTGACCTCAAGACTATTATGTCAGTAAAACATGTGCCTTAAAATTATTTTTTTAGTTTTCTTTAAAGTTGCTTTCTTAATAGCAATTAGTAGGTTATATTAAAACCAAACGCTCTTAACTGAATCAATGTGGTTATCGTAAAGACTAAACTATGCTTCCTGTTAGAAATAATAAAACTAAACACATCCCCTCTTCTTTCATGTCCAGAATGGTCGGTCATTTGTTATGGAGAAAACAGTGGTGTAGTGTGTTGTGAAAAGTGGAAATACATTTAGTATGGAAGAAATAAGTCGCAAGTACTTAACATATAAACAAACTGGTAATTTTAAAAGAAAAATACAACACACAGCACTACAACGCCTTGATTTTAGATTAGATTAACATTAAAACCGAGTGGCACTATCGACAGCAGAATTAAAACTAAACGGTTTTAATTCCAAGGCAACCTTGCTTTTATGTAGATTATATGCTTCTGGAAAGGTATAAAATAAAACCATTTGATTTTATTTTGCACTCAAAAATGTTTTGCATAATGTAATATTTTCAAAAATATCCACCAAATCTGGTAAAATCTAATTTTTTTTAACAAAATACTTTATTATATATATAAAAAATTGTATGTTTTGATAAAAACAATAAACAAAATTTAAAGGATTAACAATTTATTATTATTATTTATAATATGTATTATACTTAAATATATTTTTTAAATTTGTACAGATATAGGCACTTATACTTACTATGCCGTATTTCCACCTGTTGCATCAATGCAAGACTGAATGAGATGTCTCATGCTTCTTATAAGTGTATTAATGTAGTTCTGGTCCATGGTGCCCCATTGGTCGCACTTGGTCGCAAATAAGTCATTAAAACAATATATTAGTGTTTTTAGTAAATGTATTATTTATTAAAATTTTTGTGTCTTTGGATTTGTCTTCTTCGAGAATAAAATATTTTATAATAATAGTAAGTATATTCACTTTAAATTTTACAGTATTTTTATGCCTCACTTGGTCTATTGAATTTGTCAGTATGTATGATAAATCCTGTAAGCTGTCAAAGCAAAGGGATTTTGGCTCGGTGGTAGCGCGTTCGACCGGAGATCGAGAGGTCCCTGGTTCAATTACGTGTGTTATCTAACTTTTTTTTATTTTTAGTATTGTTTTAGTAAAAATTTTTGGAAAGTAGTAAGTAAAAATTAGTTTAAATACAAATAACCTGTTGAAGGTATATTTATTTCGTTGAAATCATATAATAGAAATATGACTTCTTACGTGCGTACAAAGTACACACACATTATTTTTTTTTCACGCCGAGAATCGACCTTTACATGCGCTTTTTTGCCACTCGCATTTTTAGTGTTGTTATTTTTGTGACCGTGAGAGTTTCTGATCCATATGTCATAATTAGGAAAAACGCATTGGTCAAATGTCTTTCGTTCCATAGATCAAGTAAGAGTTTTTGAGTTCTTGGTATCAAAAGATCTCTTTTTTCCCTTCTATTTTAATGTCACACCGCCATTTCATATAGTCGAATAAAAATCCGTCAGATGGCGTTGGGCCGGTACGCACTTACGTGGAAATGACCACTTCGTTTATCAGAAGACTTAATAGTGTAGTGCTTAATATGCTAGTGGCTTCAAAACCCTCAAGGAGGAAAGACGCCCATCATGTAACTAACACTGAATTATTATCTACCAATAGTATATTTTATAATTACCCAAATATGACTTATTGGCAAATATAGTTCGGTTTGTTCATAAAACTAACGCGTTTCTAGCAGCTTCAACTAAAACCAAATGGAAAATTTAATCAATTTCATGTTGCGTTGAGGTGAACCAAACTGACGTTAAATGAAAAATATAGCATGTGGAAATTTTAAAGTGCTCACTCTGGTGAAAATATGTAATCTGCAGATATGCAGGTTTAATTTAACAGCGACGGCATATTTTTTTGCGTAATTATTTCGTTGATTTATTTCGAGATACCTAAGGTATATTGAATAACGTTAAGCTGTATGTTATTCAGGAGCACTATCGTGAATTTAAATGAATTGGACGACCAAACTGAAGGCACAAAATAGTATTTCGCCATGCTGGTTAGAATTTATACAAACAAAAAGGAAACGTATTAATGTCACTGAACCATAAACCTCGAATACATTTGTGCTCTGTGAGGATTTACCATATCCAATTCGGTTCGACAAGAAAAGCTTCCTGTATTCTGGTTTTTGTGTTTACACGGACGTTGCTAAAGATTTTTATCACATTTGGACCTTCCATTTTTCGGGATAAGACAAGAAAGTTTCGTATAAAACATGCGGTGTTAGTTGACTTTTTCAGATTTAAAGGTTAGAGCCGGTCGACTACACTGTAAAAATTTTCTTAACCCTCCGTTAGGCGCGCGGTCTACAATCGTAGACCACTCTCTTTTAATTGGTCGCCAATTGCAGGAAACTACACACTACACATACGCCCCCATCCTGCTTAGTAGCTGTCACCAATACTTCCAACTTACTCTTCAGTTTGCTAAACGCCGCCGATCTGTTGGCATTATTTTTTTACCATTATTCAAAGAGCAGTGGTCTACATCCGTAGACCGCGCGACTAAGCGCGTTCCAGTTTTTAGTTGTATATACAGTATGGTGCAAATAAAAGGAATAAATTCGTTATTTCGTAAACCAGCGACTCTAAGAAAAAATCCCGAAACAGGTCGATTTGTATTTTTAAATTACGATATTTTGGCATATATGTCATACTAGTGACGTCATTCATCTGGTCGTGATGACGTAATCGCTGATTTTTTTTTAAATCAGAATAGGGGTCGTGTGCTAGCTCATTTGAAAGTTTATTAAATTGTGTATTCAGTAATATAAACATTTACATACCTATTTATACAGGGTGTCCAAAAAAAATTTTTAAATAAATTATTTGACAAAAAAAAAGAAGATTATTATTAAGTAATTTATTTCAGTCAAAATCCATTTTACTGCTGTCACAAATCAGAAAATGTTTATTTCACAAATAAATATTGCTTTTGGCTTAAATTAAATGTTCAAACTTAAAAGTGGCACGTGGCTGGCGGAAGCTGGCTTGAACATTGAATTTAATTGAAAAGCAATGTTTATTTGTGAAGTAAACATTTTTTTCTGTTTTCGGGTAACAGTAAAATGTATTTTGAATTAAATAAATTACATACATTCTTCTTTTTTTTTGTCAAATAATCTAAATTCGAAAAATTTTTTGAACACCCTATATAAATAATTAAATATATGTTAATATTACTGAATAGAGAATTGAATACCCTGTCAAATAAGCTAGCACACGACCCCTATTCCCATTTAAAAAATCATCCATTACGTTATCACGCCCAGAAGGATGACGTCACTAGTTGACATATATGCCAAATTATCATAATTTAAAAATAAAAATCGACCTGTTTCGGGATTTTTCCATAAAGTTGCCGGTTTACGAAATAACGAATTTATTCCTTTCATGTGCACCATACTGTATAAAGCTAATATGTAGCCTGCTGTGTATATATAAAGCTAATAACATAAATGAAAATATTTCAAGAAGCGACTTCATTGAAAATTTAGCATGGGAAGTAATGAAAAAGGAAATTGAATATGGATCAACTATACTTTCCCTGCTAAGAGAACTTAGACGACGAGCTCGCGTACTGCTCGGAGTTCACGAAGTCGTACCCCCTTCCCCTAATATTCCAACAAATTACATGGGACGATATTGTATTTGTGCATGAATTTGCAAAATGACAACAAGAAGGGTATACCAAAGATGTGACACATTTGAATTCAAGGATCATTTTGGGGATAATATTTGCACTGAATTTTTGACGGACTAAAATTGTGCCACTTTGACCATTTAATAGTTTTGTTCTTCTTTTACTTTTTAGTTCTATTCTTTATTATTCATCCCTACTGGTCATTCTATAAGTTCTAAGATCAAAAATATTTGTGTTTTTTTACTAAATTGAGCTTATTTTTGTGACCATTTTCATTTACTTGCGAATAAAGACCCAAAAAATCATGACCTCGTTTTTAATTTTACCACTGTCAAAATGAGAAAAGCCAAGGAATAAAACATATCTAATATCAAAAGTGCGGACATAAATAAACATGCTATTAACCATAAATTTGTTAATTTTGTCAAAATCCGGAATTATAGGACAAAAAATTCTTGGTCTACAATCGTAGACCGCGCGACTAAGCTTGTCAGGAATAACCGCGCGCCTAACGTAGGGTTAACCCGCGACATTTCCTCCTTTTTCGCGATAACTTGATTAAACATTTTGCAATTTTGAAAAAAATTCGCAAGTGGCTCGAGGAATGGTGTAGTAATGCGTAGGTATTTTTTTTTCTTCTTGTTTTTGTGGAACTTATGGCTTTGGGGAGAGCCAATTAGCTTTAATAAATGTTAGAAATAATATTTCTAACATATATATTATTGTGTTTTCAATTTAATCAATCAAAGGCAAAATAAAAATTAAATTAAATTTTTTTTTAAATAACGCGGGCACATAAATTTGATACACCCTGTATATTGAGCTGTAAATATTTATTAGAATTTAGTTTGGATGTAAGTGGATTTCTCTTTTTAATGAGCTTTCCGATGAACCATTAAAGACTTTTGTGAATAATTAAAGTGAAAAGGACGATGTATTTAGATTTAAAATGAAAATAGATTGTTTATTACGAGAACTATAGAATCCACAGGTAGATGTAATTATCACTTTCTGGGAAAGTGGTTTAAAAAGAAAGTTTGGAATTTTGATATCTTTGTTCAGCACGAGTAAATGTTGTAGAGTTTCCCCGAAAGTAATTAGGATGGTCGGAATAATTTTGAAAATGAATGTTGTTTGTCGAATGGAAAAGATTGTTTCTGATTCTTGGCAAGTTGGAAGGGGAAAAGTGGTTTGAATGATTGAGAGAGTTTGACAAAGAAATTATTATGTTTTTGGCAGCGCTGAGGAGCGGTCGACGTTTTGGTGGATAAGTAGTTAGCAAATACCAGTGGTTGTTTGATAGTGGAGAATAGTGTTGAAAAGTGGAACGAGAGACAGATCAAATTGAGACGAAATACCTCTTTGATTCTGTATTATTGTGAGAAGGAGAGCAGAGAATTTTTGGAGTTTTGTTTGAATCGAGTACGTGCCAAAGAGGCCCGGCTTGTTGGAGAATTGGTGCTGGTATGCTGATAGTTTTGAAGCTGGAGAACGGAGAGGGCTTTGACGAGTAGCCTTTAACATAGTCAACGAGGGAGAGCTGTTTTGGGTCACGAGAAGACATCAGAGTGATTGAAGCAAAAGGTCAGTCAACTTATGTGAAAGATATTTTTATGTTCGGAAACTAAAATTTTGAGTAAAAAGCATATGAATTAAAATTCCAATATTTCTAAAAGTAAGTGGAAGTATAGCTAATCTTGCGAATACATAAATTTGTTTTGTTTAGTTTGTTTTACCAAAGTCATCGGGAACAAACCGATAAGTTGTTTTTTTTTTAACTATAATAAATTTAAGTGGTAAAAAATTTCATTCGGACATCTGTGTCCACAGGTTTTAGATTTGATAGATTTTAGAGTATCGATTTTGATAAATAAAAGACAATTCTGTATTTTTATTTTATATTTGGCTTTATTTCTTTTCCCTATTTTGTCCCGATTAGGATCAACTAAGAGATACTGAACCCACGAGAGAAGATAAGTATAACGTGAGATAAATTAGATTTTTTTTAATAGTATAAAAAGGAACCCTGAGATTTTTTATTCATTTTTTTATGTATGATTTGCGACAATTAAATAATTAATCAAATAAATAATAATTATTATAAAATTAATAAGAAGCAGATCATAACAATATATAACACCGGTTTATAGCGTCCTGCGCCTTCCGGTTCCTATTCTCCAGCTGCGTCGATCTGTCCAATCTCCTGGTCGGAGATCTCTCTCAGACATGGCTTTCTGGATTCCACTTACCCAGGTTGTTTTCGGTCTGCCCCTTTTCCTTCTTTCCGGGAGTTGCTATTCCATTATTAACTTTGGGAGTCGATGTTCCTCCATTATTTGTACATGGCCATACCAACAAAGTTGTTTTTGTTGGACTTCTTCAATTATTTTTGCTTTTCTATTAATAATATCTCGTACCCGTTTGTTCGTTATATGTGAGAGTCTGAAGATGCAGGTCGATCTTTGTCAGAAGTCCATTTCCAGTGCGAGCAACTTCTGTTCTGTTCGATTATTCAGTTGCCAGGTTTCACATCCATAGAGTACCATGCTTTTAAAGATGCTATTATAAAGCTGTGTTTTCTTTTCTTTTGATATGGTTTTTGACCAAAGTAGTGAGTTCAAAGCTCCTATTACCTTCTTTCCTTTCATAATTCTTTCCTCTATTTCGAATTCTGTCCTTCCAATTTGTTGGATTCTCGTTCCAAGGTATACATAATCAGAGCTTGGCTCGATAACCATAACCATATCATCCTCTAGTTGTAACTCACTTTGCTCTCCTCCTAAACACGTATATTTGGTTTTTTTATATTAACGTATAGGCCCCATTTTGTGTATTCTCGAAACAGCCGGTTTGTCATAAATATTAGATCATCTTTATCCTGGGCAATCACCAGCTGATCGTCAGCAAAATGCAGTGTGTATATTGTTGAGTCGTCATTTAGCTGTATCCCCATTCCAGAACACGATTTCCGCCACTTATTCAAGACCTCATTTATATAAATTTTAAACAGTATTGGCGATAAGCTGCATCCGTGGCGTAGTCCCTTATTCACCATGAAGCTATTGGATATACTGCTGTTGATTTTTATGTTTGCTTGGATATTGTTATAGAATTGTTTCACTGCTTTTATTAAAGTTATATTAATAGGGAGTTTTTCCAGGACTTGCCATAATTTACGAAGTGGTACGGTATTATATGCCTTAGTTAGATCGACGAATAGTTGATGTATTTCTCTGTCTCTGGATACTTTTTTTTCGTTGAGTTGGTTGATCGTGAAGATATGGTCGATACAGGATCTTCCTGCTCGGAATCCTGCTTGTTGTTCGATCTCTAAAGATGCATATTCATTTTCTATTAGAGTTTTTAGAGTTTTCCCATAGAGTCTGCTAAAGGTGCTGGTTACACAAATACAGCGATAGTTCTTGCAGTCTTCCTTGTTACCCTTTTTGTGTATTAGGGCTATCCATCCTGTTTTCCAATTTTCTAGTATGGTTTTTCCATCTGTGTTGTTGTTGAAAATTGCGGTTTTTAGTTTGATCAATTTTGCAGTTCCATATTTTATAAGTTTATATTTCTAGCATAACAATTTTCGAAAAATAGCAATCATATTTCTAACATAACAAGTAAATAAAAACACTATAAAATAAAAATTTGTTGTAAGTTCGTATTTAAATTCGTATTGTGAGATAAAACCTTTCACGTTATAGAAGTGAGCGCTACTGCTCCCTGGTTAAAATTAATTTGTGAAAAAGTGATATACTAGGTTGTTCAAAGGAAAAGGTACGAAACGTCGTAACAACGTAACCGCAAACATATTTGCCTATGCCGATATGGGATAACGTGGCGAGACATCTTCTTCTTCTTTAGATGTAAATCCACTAATGGATGTTTTTTTTTGGCACAGACTTTTGCCATTCAGCCAGTCACAACTTTTTTAAGTTCTTCCTAAAGCAAAGAAAAGAAAGTAATTATTACAATACCTATTTGATTATCAGTAAGGAATACTAATGGATGTTGGCAATTATATTTTACAATAACTCTCTGTGTCTTGCAATATCTATTAGATAGGCATTCTATGTTGTTAGTCTCTATCCACTGCCTTATGTTTCCCAGCCAGATTGTTTTCTTGCATTCCATTTCTCTCTTGCGTTGAATTTATCGTCGGTTATAAGACTGGTATTTTTCATTTCGCATGATGTGATCAAGATTTATCGTTTTCATTTTCTTGACGGTTTCGAAAAGTTGACGTTCTTGACTCATTCTTTTCTTCTTCTTCTTAAGGTGCGGAGACCGCTTGTCGATCGTTGGCTCTCATGTTGCCCAGCATATTAACAATCATTGTCTTATTTACAGTCGCACGAAACAGTTCAGTGCTAGTTTTCTCAAATGATTCAATAAAATTGTGTTTTGACTAGGAACGTTTTGGTGTAGTTGTGATTTCTTTCTTGAGGTCTGGGGCACAATTTCTTGCTGGAACATTGAAAAAATCGCGAAAAAAGCGAAAAATTTCAGCTTTTTTCCTCTTTTTTGCTTAAATCCCGAAAACTATTAACTTTTAATAAATGTCTGTCAACAGAAATTAAAGTACATAAAATTTTGTACAAATATGACTATTTACTCTTTTTTCAGACGAACCGTTCGGTCTAAAGTACATTTGAAAATGGCCAATTTTTAACGGTCTCGGCAAAACCCATTTTTACATTCCAAAACTTAATTTTTTATTAGAGTGCTGTCATTTAATAAATTTGTCCTAGTTTTCTTTACAAATAATAAATGTTAGTTCATAGGTATGGTATGTTTCTTGTGGCAGCTTTTATGAGCTCATTCCGGCCTACGAGGCCGGGAATGTCTCTGCTTTACCTTTAGAGCCAGAGAAGATCAGGCACAGATGGAGTCACAAATTCTGTTGGTGTGAACATTTCCTTCGGATCTGTTATCTTGATTTATAATATACCTTGAGGTTTTGTCCTTTTAAAATGAATTAGTTGAACAGCTCCCTAACTTTTTTTTTATCCGAGGAAAGGATGGCTAAGGAGCTACTGCATGTTTCGGTGCAATACAAGAAATGCCACATATGACGTGAAAAGTGTGGTATTCGTCGATTGTATGTACGTTAAAATCAGCGTTATCGTACACCTGCTGTGTAAAGCACGGCAGGTCCATTTTCTGCGGATCGCCTGCGAATGCTGACGGATTTACACAACAGGTGTACGAAAACGCTGATTTTAACCCTTTTTATGCCAGGCCTTAATTTGCATGTTGGTCCCTCAATCCCAAAGGTTTTTTTCATGCTTAGAGTCCTATTGCCTTATATATACGTCGCACTTGCACATAAATAAACAAATAAATGACCAAGACGTGTTTTTTAATGAGTTTTTTTAACCGACTTAAATGTTTTCTTTTTAAAAGTACTCATTAGAGAGCACAACAAACTTGAAAAAATGTAACTAACTTAAAAGAAAATAATGTACATGTAAATTAAAATTAAAAGTTTTCTTTTGTGCGGTACTCATCAAAACATGACACTACGCAAAGGCCGACTCCGCATCTTGCACACGTGTATCTCGACTCGCTTCTTTTTTTTGGTATTTTTTGTAGCTACAAACGCTTCACCTTCTAGCAGCTACCTATAAACGTTGCCACCAGTGCTACAATTTAGCATATATCTAAAATATGTGAACAAATATATACGGCAATGGGTCCGCATGACCTGCCTTAGGTGCCAACATTCTGAGGCTTTGGGAACAATAATCCAACATTTTCGGACATATTTTTACGGCATTGGGACACCAATGAGTCTAAAATTTTATAAGCAACGCATATTTTCGACTTCGGTAAATTAAGACCATAACACCTTGAACGTATATATACGGCTGCTGGGAATACAGACCCACTTTTTTAAAAACAAATATATGCAGCGTTGAGACAGAAAGGGTTAACGTACATACAATCGACGGATACACCCGTGTTGAGCTGGCCCCCCCACTTGCAAAAATTAAAAAACAAATAGCCCTGATTTATGAGCTATTTATGAGCTCTCATATTCCGCAAACTAAAAATTTTGAGCTCGTTCCACTGAGCAGGAATTAGTAGGACCCTAGTGGGGTTGAGTAGGGGGCTGAGTCAGCCCCCCCCCACTACTTAAAAATAGGAATATTGAATCGGTTTTTGCGGCAGAATTACGAGCTATTTATGAGCTCTTGAAATTATATAGTTTCGATTTTTGTGCTCATCCCCTTCACCCCCAAACAACCCTTTAATTGATTTAACTTAAGAGAAAGATGCTGAGAAAACTTAAAATATATCGTATTGCGAATATAATTCCTATAGCTTATATACTCTAAAAATAAACTATTAAATCAAGAGCATTTCGATTATTGAGCTACAACCCCTTCGCCAGAAAACCACCCTATCTTCCCGGCTTAAGAGAAAGTTGTATTTAAAATGCGTTAAACTAATTATTTGGCGACTACATATCATTTAATAATTTATAAGCTTCCAAATTACGCGCATTTAGATCAGTAAATTGCAATTTATTTTGTATAGTGCAGTCACTGAAGGTAAAAATCAACGATTACCTTCAATTTCGGTGAACTTTCATCGATTTTCACGAAAATTGGTCAGTGGTTAGAGGATACGTCAAGAAACAAAGGTGACATGGTACCACCTTGCGCCGTTACCCTGAGGGTGGATACCGCCCCTTCTCGGGGGTGAAAATTATTTTATAAAAAATAAATGCACAAATCAATAAAAGAACAAATTAAAAGCAAAATTTATTATACAAAGTTAATAAAATAAGTCAATACTTTTTAAGTTATTAAAGATCAAAGATTTTAATTATTTGTGAAAAAAATGCATGTTTTGAAAAGGTTTTTTGTAAATCACTGAAAAACTTTAAGTTTTTACAAAAAAGTTAATAGTAGTTTAATTCGTATAGCTTATATTCTAAGAATAAACTCTTAAATCACGCGTCTTTCGATTATAGAGCTACAACCCCTTCGCAAGAAAACGACCCCATATTCCCGGCTTAAGAGAGAGTTGTTCTTAAAATAATTTAAATTAATTATTTGGCGACTACATATCGTTTAATAATTTATGAGCTTGCAAAATATACGCATCTCAATTATTGAATTGCCATTTTCTTTCTATAGTGCAGTCACTGAAGGTAAAAATCAACTAGTACCTTCGATTTCGGTAAATCTCCATTCATTTTCACGAAAATTGTTGAGCGGATTTTGATACTATCAACTTTTTCTGCATCTTATTTTTCATAGGTATTTCTAAGTACTTTGACAAGTATTTAGTACCTAAGTGTTATAAAATGCATCTCTTTCCCGTTATTTAAGCTTGAACCCTTAGATTTTAACAGTCGCGGAAAAAATATACATTTAATTACCAATATCTTACTTTAAATTAACATTAAAGGGTTTTTCAAGTAAGCAATTTATTATATTTTTTATTAGCTTCAATTGTAGTGATGAAAACTTTTTTGTAAAAACTTACAGTTTTTGAGTCATTTATGAAAAATCGCTCTAAAGCATGCATTTTCTTTCCAAAAATTAAAATATTTGATCTTTAATAACTCAAAAAGTATTGATTTATTTTAATCACATTATATAACAAATTTTGCTTACACTTTGTCCCTCTCTCGATTTGTGGGGTTATTTTTAATAAAGTAATTTTCACTCCCGAGAAGGGGTGACATATACCCCAGGCTAAAACCCCAAGTTGTTATTGTCAATTCGTGAAAATAAATGGAGATTTACCGAAATCGAAGGTACTAGTTGATTTTTACCTTCAGTGACTTCACTATAGAAAGAAAATGGCAATTCAATAATTGAGATGCGTATATTTTGCAAGCTCATAAATTATTAAACGATATGTAGTCGCCAAATAATTAATTTAAATTATTTTAAGAACAACTCTCTCTTAAGCCGGGAATATGGGGTCGTTTTCTTGCGAAGGGGTTGTAGCTCTATAATCGAAAGACGCGTGATTTAAGAGTTTATTCTTAGAATATAAGCTATACGAATTAAACTACTATTACCTCTTTTGTAAAAACTTAAAGTTTTTCAGTGATTTACAAAAAACCTTTTCAAAACATGCATTTTTTTCACAAATAATTAAAATCTTTGATCTTTAATAACTTAATTGACTTATTTTATTAACTTTATATAATAAATTTTGCTTTTAATTTGTTCTTTTATTGATTTGTGCATTTATTTTTTATAAAATAATTTTCACCCCCGAGAAGGGGCGGTATCCACCCTCAGGGTAAAGGCGCAAGGTGGTACCATGTTACCTTTGTTTCTTGACGTATCCTCTAACTACTGACCACTTTTCGTGAAAATCGATGAAGGTTCACCGAAATTGAAGGTAATCGTTGATTTTTACCTTCAGTGACTGCACTATACAAAATAAATTGCAATCTACTGATCTAAATGCGCGTAATTTGGAAGCTTATAAATTATTAAATGATATGTAGTCGCCAAATAATTAGTTTAATGCATTTTAAGTACAACTTTCTCTTAAGCCGGGAAGTTAGGGTGGTTTTCTTGCGAAGGGGTTGTAGCTCAATAATCGAAATGCTCTTGATTTAATAGTTTATTCTTAGAGTATATAAGCTATATGAATTATATCCGCAATACGATATATTTTAAGTTTTCTCAGCATCTTTCTCTTAAGTTAAATCAATTAAAGGGTTGTTTGGGGGTGAAGGGGATGAGCTCAAAAATCGAAACTATATAATTTCAAGAGCTCATAAATAGCTCGTAATTCTGCCGCAAAAACCGATTCAATATTCCTATTTTTAAGTAGTGGGGGGGGGCTGACTCAGGTATTAAATTCCTGCTCAGTGGAACGAGCTCAAAATTTTTAATTTGCGGAATATGAGAGCTCATAAATAGCTCATAAATCAGGGCTATTTGTTTTTTAATTTTGGCAAGTGGGGGGGGGGCAGCTCAACACGGGTGACGGATACCACACTTTTTCCGTCATGGGTGGCATTTCCTGTATTGCACCAAAACATGCAATAGCTCCTAACCAATTATGGAAGTCAGAAAGCTGTTCGACTAATATATTTTAAAAGGACAAAACCTCAAGGTTTATCAGAAATCAAGATCTGAAGGGAATGTTCACACCAACTGAAACTGTGACTCCATCTGTGCCTGATCTTCTGTGGCTCTAAGGGAAAAGCAGATATATTCTCGGTATTTTAGGATGGAATGGATTCATGGAAGATGTGAGAAGAGACATACCATATTCATATTATGAACTAACATTTATTATTTGTAAAGAAAACTGGAGAAATTTATCAAATGACAGCATTCTAATAAAAACTAAGGTTTTGGAATGTAAAAAGTGAGTTTTACCAGACCGTTAAAAATTGGCAATCTTCAACTTGCACTTTAGACTGAACGGTTCGTCCGAAAAAAAAGGAAATATTGGAAAATGAAAAAAGCGGAAAAAAGCTGAAATTTTTCGATTTTTTCGCGATTTTTTTAATGTTCTGGCAATAAATTTTGTCTGCAAATATTCGGATTCAGTAGCCCAAAATTCATATATAATAAAAGAAATCAGAACTCCCCAAAACTTTCCCACTAGGGAGCTCGTAGAGTACAATTTGACTGAATCAAATTCGCTTCGCTGATTCTGCAAACTTTCACATGCGTGCCTTAAAATTGTACTTTTAACAATTATATCATAATAATAACTATTAAAATATAGTAAAAAATATTTTCTGTGTGTACGAACTAGCAACGTATTTAAAGTATAAATAGAACAAAAACGTAAACAAACGTTTTTCCATACAGTAATATGTAAATTGTAGGAATATTGCTGACTGCTTGTTCGCGTAAATATGTAAATATAAATAATACTACTGTCTATAAATACCCTACTATCATTCATAAATAAAAAAATACATCATAAATATGTTTTGTGTTTAGTTTTTAATTTTTTTTGGAAATAAATTATATATTATTTCGACACCTCCATCGAACAAGGTTGTAACTCAATTTTAGCGATTTTACAGGAGAGGCAAAACACGAAAACATGACTTTTATTAAAAATTTGTAGCGAAATGATTAGACTCTTTTACACTAATGTGATAAGATATCTATATCATAATAAGGGATTACTGTGAGATTTATGCTTTGTAATTTTACTAACTATTGAAAATCTTGAGTTTGATTGAGATACAACCTTGAGATTAAACATGAGTATTCGTATAAAAAGGTTGTAAGTCACCTAACACTCTCTGTGTTAATTATTTTTCCCATTTAACTATTAAAAGGTTGCATGTTTTGAGTTATTTGCAGTATATCTAGGAGAAAATGAGTTTTTAAGGGATATTTAAACAAAATATCAACTAACAATTTTCACAATTTTAATTGGAAACTATAAACTTTACAATAACAAAAATATTCTATCACTATTAAAAAATCATGGTATAAAATATCTCAAATTTCTCGCATTTTTATTGCGTATCTGTAAATATTTAATTCTAGACCGTTTTACTTGATTACTTTAGTCTTTTATTTACACATTAACATGTGTGTCCTTAAATAGGTTAAAATTTAGAATTTGGTTCTGATTTGATTCAGTTACGGATTTAGGCTTGCCTGATGTTTTGGCATATCGTATCATGGTTATCCATTGGTCTGGAGCATATACGACTTAATGTTTTTTCCGTTTTTCTATAAGGGCATGCATTGAATCACCCTCGTTTTGTGAATGTGCTATTTCGAAAAATACATGTGTAATGTTAATATTACACTGTTTCACTATATAGAAGTATGCAGCAAAAACCATTCTATATTTATTTTGTCCACCGCAACTATCAAAATGGAAAAAAGTCTTTAAATCCTTTTTTTATTTTCAGTTGGATAAATTGACTTATGAGATACACCATATTGTTTAAATACTTAATAAATTAAACATACGCGCAACAAAGTTGTAACTCATGTAACAACCTTGTTAATCGTCAAGTATAATGAAATTAAATATTTAACATAGGGAGTATCCAGTGTTAATGCCTTTTTCATGCTAAAATGGCACACGTAAGTTAAAATACAACTTTTTTCAATGGAGTATTAGCCAAACTATTGAGAATTAAACTGTCGTTTATATTGACGTGTGCGCAATTTTTTGATAAATTCGCCTGTGTTGAAATCTGAAAATAGATGTAACTTGAGTTACAACCTTGTTCGATGGGGGTGCCGATTTATTCTTCATCTCCTTCACGTGGCATCTCCGCGACGGAGGTCGGCAATCATCATGGCTATTCGGTTTAGAGACGCCTCTGCTCTGAAAAGTTCATCTGATGTACATCCGTACCATTCTCTCAGGTTGCGCAGTCACGATATTCTGCGTCTCCCTATGCTTCTTTTTCCTTAAATCTTTCCCTGCACGGGTGGAGTAAGTTGTATCTCTCTCTACGTGTTATATTTCCGTTTCCTTATTTATCTTTTTCAGTACCTCTTTGTGTGTGACGTGTTCGGTTTGTATAGTCCACGATATTTTAAGGATTCTTCAGTACACCCACAGCTTAAACGATTCTATTTTTTTTTTCGTTGATGCTGCATTCAAGGTCCAAGCTTCCATTCCATACAGATAATTTCAAAACGGCTCGAGAAAGCACCTAGCCAACCTAAGTCTAACTTCAAATCTCTTGTGCAGATAATTTAATATATTTTTTATATAAATGAGCAGTACTTTTCTTTTCCGCCTCCTTTGTACGGAGTTCCCGCGGATTTTTTCCAAAATTTTAGTATATTATTTTGCCTTAAAGGGATGGTGATATATGTTTTTTAGCCCTCTATGTACTCCTGTATCCAATATATTCCTGTCGAAAGAGTAAAACATAGCACATTTGACCCTTTAAAGGTCTGTATTTCTGAGTCCAATGGAACGACTTTTGCGCACAAAGTCTCATTTTTCGTGCTGTTTTGTCAAGTTTTTGATGAAATAAATTGCAAAACCGCAACAGATATGTTTTTGTCTATAAGGTATATATAGGATTTTATAGATGAGCAAAAAGATTTTTGGATTTTCAACTAATTGTCAAAATTCAACTAAACTAGTAGAAACCTGCGCATGACAGAGTCTTTAAATACATTTTAAACGAGCATTTGTAAATTAAAATCCATCTAGTATATTTTCAAATATTAACCGGTAAAAAATAACCAGTTTTTAGAAAATTGCATTTTTTTGTAATTTGTAAACTGAGATAACTTTTAGCTGACTATCTCAAATTCCGTAAAATTTTAGGTGAAGGTAGTTCTACATTCTATAAAATAATTTCTACTTATTTAATTTGTTCCTCTAACTATTTCTTTACTACGTACAAATTGAGCTTTTTGCTTCACTGGAAGCTCTAAGTTCGCTTTAAGCCAACACAAGTTGTCGTAAAGTATTTCTCTCAATGTCTGATTATTCTACAACATTAGAACTCAACGACCTATTAAAATATAAAACAAAACCTAAATTTTAAGAGTTTAAGCAGGCCTTTAGGTCTACCGGTATCAAAACGTACCTTCATTATTTTATCCTTAGGAGGTAACATTATGCAGTGACTCATAGTTTGATGGTTTATATTTCCAACGGTACTAGCATTCAAAAATGTGTAATATTGAATTGTACTAGTGCGCTTCTGTACACGAATTTTTTAGTTACTTTTATGCTGCGTTATTCTTTGTTTTAACCATTGCGATGTTTGCCCTATGTACGGTCCATCACATTCGAGACACGAAAATTGGTAAATAAGATTACTCTGATTTAGAAAATGTTCTTACACGAACATAAACAATCATTAATAATATGCGAAAACGGTCTTTACTCGTTTATTTCTTACTACGTTGTTTTAATACAAAAAACATAAATGTGTTTTACGTGTTTACTTGTATTGGTGAATAAATTAATATGCTAATATATTGTGATAGACTACAGGCCCATGTCCAAAATGGATGGGTCATATAAACCACAAGGTGATGTATATAGGACGATATAAGAGCATAAAATAATAAGATTCAGCGCTATGCCGTCACTTGTAAGTAGTCCAACTGAGTGCTGGTGAGAATTCAAAAGTGCAGGTCGTAGAGTGGGTACATTTTGGTCATATATTTTTGTACAGCATTTTTACCATAGATAGACCCATGAAAAATAATAAGAAAGCACGCAGTTCCGTACAAAAATGGCGAGCCACAAAGTTGGTAATTTTTTTTGATTTTCTGACAATTTCCAGGGTAAATTTGGTCATTTGATTCTGTACGGCATCAGTTTCGTACTGTTTCAATACAACTTCTAATCCATTATTCCGCAACGCCGTACAAAAATCACGCGACAAGGGGAAAAAATCGAGGGTTGCAATCCCCTCTCTTTCCGTGGTCCGGGGGGTGATTTGAAACAACATAAAATTAATTTATTTTGAAAGTATTTTATGCATAGATAACATTATTTTACATGTCGTACATTTTCATTGGTCCAAAGGTTTGTAGGAAAAAAAATCAAGGAAAAATCCACAGAATGAAATGTACGAAAAATCCATATAACGAAATGTAAGGTGAAATTTATGACGATATTTTTTTATGCGGCATTTAGATAGTTCATTTGTACTTAATGCAATAATTTATAAAAAGTTACCGCCGTACAGATCTGAAAGTTCATATTGATAAAAAAGTAATAAAAATATTAAATAAATATAATTTACATATATTTATATCGCTTAAGGAGCAACGTTATATTACGACGTTTAGCATTTGTAGGCATATTATCTACACCTGCCTATAATACTGTACTGTGTGCTAAGTAGTCGTTTTCTAGTAGTAATTTTTCTAAAAAATAGTAGTTATTTTATCTATTCACATCATTACAATGAAACAAATCAATTATATGCATGTAACAATAATGCTTGAAGTATATATGAAACCAAAATTATACAAAACTGGTGATACTGGGATTTACAGTTTCAATTCTTGGATATTATATACCTACACACCCTTTCACTTCAGTTAGACGTCATAATGATTTTATCATATATTATCAATAATAATTGTTCTCTTCAAAAATATGTTAATACCGTACAGTATCAAATGACCATAAAATACTATGTACCTTTAAAATGGTAGTGTCATTACCATCAACCTAAAAGATATGGTATGCATTAAAATGTACGGCATTATTTTTTCCTAATTTATTTATCTTAATACTTTTTAAAACAAAGGATAAAAGTATAAAATTGCTATATTTTATTAATCTATGAATATTTAAATTGTGGCAATATTTTAAAAAATTTCTGTTTTTGTATTTCTCTATAATTTTTTTTAGAACATTTTCTTTTGAACGGCAATACTATATAACAATTATATTTTACAATATAATGTTAAAGAAAAAGTTGCCGTACAGAGTCAAATGATTTTTTTAGCTTTATAAATCAAATATACCATGAAATTAATATAAGTATTAATATACATTCAGATGAACAATAATTTTTTGACGGCTTTATTTTTAATAGTACTTTTGAGTGCTAAATAATGTTTTGGAACCGAAGCCGTACTTTTTCAAATCACCCCCCGGACCACGGAAAGAGAGGGGATTGCAACCCTCGATTTTTTCTCCTTGTCGCATGATTTTTGTACGGCGTTGCGGAATAATGTATTAGAAGTTGTATTAAAACAGTATGAAACTGATGTCTTACAGAATCAAATGACCAAATTTACCCTGGAAATTGTCAGAAAATCAAAAAAATTTACCAACTTTGTGGATCGCCATTTTTGTACGGCACTGCGCGCTTTCTTATTATTTTTTATGGATCTATCTATGGTAAAAATGCCGTACAAAAATATATGACCAAAATGTACCCACTCTACCTGCACTTTTGAATTCTCACCAGCACTCAGTTGGACTGCTTACAAGTGACGGCATAGTGCTGAATCTTATTATTTTATGCTCTTATATCGTCCTTTATACGTCACCTGGTGGTTCATATGACCCCTCCATTTTGGACATGGGCCTGTAGTCTATGAGGATGATAGAATTTTGTGCATTCTAAGTGAATTTTTTAAATATTATTCTTAGTCTCAGTAAATAAAGTTAGGTATTCTTTAAATGTAAAGTGATTTATTTTACAAATTTTATCTATTAAACTTAGTATTTTTTTGTATTTATCCATCCGGTACCCAGGCAAAGTTGGAGTTTTCACAACTAGCTTCTTTTTTCCTAGGGTTTGTAGCTGCCACTCCTCTCAACCCTCTTCTTTTATCCGGGCTTGAAACCGGCTGCAGTAAGGTGACTTCCGAGCTGCTCAATCCACCCGTTCTTCACCCTACCCCAGGCAGAGTTGTCTCAAAGCTATCGCAACGTTGACCATGACCAAAGCAAATGAAGAAAAGCTCAGACGTTTTGAACCAAAAATGCTTAGAATAATTTTCGGACCTCACCACGACATTATCACAAACCAGTATAGGATCAGAACCAATACCGAATTAACCTTTCAGTGCTAACGTGAAGTATTTTGACATAAGTGCTAACGTCCGTCTCTGGGATCGTATGTTTTTACATGCACTAGTACTCTACATTTTACAAATTTTTTAAAATTTAATTACTTCAAGGGTTTTATTAAATACTTTTTTATTTAAAATAAATGCAGTTTTATTTAAAAATTATATTTATAAACAATTATTTGGACAAAAATAATTCCTTAACAAAAACAAGCAACTATTCTAAAAAGTGAGAAAAAAAAAAAGAATATGTGTGTACTTTGTACGCACGTAAGAAGTTATACTTCTACTACATATTATGTGATTTTTAAGACAATACCAACTATTTAAAAAAAAATAAAAGAATAAAACGCACACAAACACATTGAAAACTGCCACAAAGAAAAAATGATTTCTGAACGATAATAATTGTTGGCAAAAATTTTAAATACGCATTTTCTGAAAAAAAAATTATATAACAAATATACTTACAATCATAAAATGCATAAAAAAAATAAAAACTTGCATCGGGAATCGAACCCGTGAATTTCGTGGCGCTTTGATTCGTAATCGAAGCCTAAACTCACTCGTCCAATTCCACATTATTTGTCATGTGGAAAAATAGGGTAACTGAACGTTTTACTGTTTGACAGTTGTTTGGAATATAATTAAATTATGTAGTTTAAATTTTGTGGAAGAAAATATAAAAATATAACAAAACAGTAAGAAAACAATATATTAGATGAAGATTGGTAGAACTTTTGTTGGTAATCAAATTAAGTATGTAAATCAAAGCATTACATACCTACTAGATAAATAAATCTACGCCAAAAAATCATAATTTAAAAATAAAAATCGGACCTAATTTGGGATTTCTCTCTAAAATCCCCATTTTCGAGAAAATAAATGTACAGTAGAGCGTCGATTATCCGAACGTCGATCAACCGAACGATCGCTTATTCGAACTATCGACTCCCGCGTCCCGCACTCGAATACCGAGCAAGCGTTAGTAATTGATGCTTAAAATATCTTTAATTTTCTTCAATATTTTATCCAAAAATAATTATGTTGTTGCAAAGACTGCACTTTTTTGTTTAGTTGCTAGTTGTCATTATCAAGATATAAATAAATATGTAGGTATATAAATATGGCTTTTATTCACTTGTGGATAAATATGTATGAATATAAATATGTATCAATATATTGTAGTTCGATTATCCGAACAAATCGGTTTTCCCAACACCTATGTCCCCCAATTAGTTCGGATAATCGACGCTCTACTGTATTTCAACCTAATCCAAATGTATAATTACAATATGATTATAATAAAAACTACTTACCAAATTAGAATGAGTTTTCCTTGTCCAAAATAGTCCAAAAGTCCAAAAATATAGGTATATGCAAACTATTTAAAAAGGCAGTATAACTATTAATTAACTTTTGTTTGTTGTTTCTTTTCACACAAATTTTAAAACGCAACAACCATAAATAATCTAACTACAGCTGTGCCACAGCCGCCATATTGAATAATTTTTGACATGTCATTTGAACATCAAATCAGAACAAAGTTATAATGCGCATGCGCCGGAATCATAGGTTTTAACATATAAAAATTCACCCTCATATCTCCGGTAAAGAAGTATAGCTTCAAAAAACCCTAAAATCTTAATTTAAACAAAAAATTTGCTGAGGTATTTTTAAACTAAAGATGAAATTATCCACTTATAATAACCATACTTAAGCAATTCTAATAATACGAAGTAACTTTACACTTAAAAAAGTCAATCTTTTTCTGGACATTCTACACATATACCTTTTATGTGTTCTAAGCACATAAATTTATTACATGAGTAACAACTGTACTATGTTTTTCGACTTTTCGTAGTTCATTTCTATTTCTAAAAGATAAAAAAATAATATTTTGTTCACTAAAAATACAGCGCTAAAAGTTACAATCCTTACCTTTAACACAGCCGCAAAGCTAACATCCGTCTCTGAGACCGAAATCTTGTGTAACGAACGAACTATGCATCTACATTCAACAATATTTTAATACCATCAACGGTTAGGTAAAATACGAAGCTATTGGATGACCTAGCCCGAATATCGAAATAGATCGTTAATTATCGGTATGAATAGGTTAGCTCCGTCTATGAGACCATGCGTTAGCACTGAAAGGTTAAAAGCCCCCTATAATGACACCGATATTATCCAAGAAATTAAATCACAGCGACTAAGATGGACAGGCCACGTACACAGACATCATACCGAGAGACTTGTAAGGTTTGCATGGGATGAGATTCCTAGAGGCAAAAGATAACTCGGGCGTCCTAGAATGCGATGGAGAGATAACATCCAAGCAGATCTCCGGAAAATGAACATTCCATTTGACCCTAGTTTGATGGAAGACCGAATAAATTGGAAAAAATTTGTAGAGCCATCCAAGTCCCAGCCAGAGTTGTAGCGCTACGTGACGATAAAACTTAGTATGGTATCAAACTTAGTCTAGTATTAAACCAGTATATGTGAATTAGGGATAGCAATTTATATTTATTAAGCGCAACAGGCCTTGTAGGCCTAGGGCTAAAATGTTTACATTTCTGATTACATAAATAATATAATAAATAACTTAGTATAACTTACATAACTTATAAAACTTGTAAATTTTATTTAAATACACTTCAGTTTTTTATACACTCCTTCACCACCTCTCTCCATTTCCTTCTGTCCAATGCTAGTTCTTTCCATCTCTCAATGTTACTTTTTTCAAGTCTTCATATACACTGTCCTTCCATCTTTTCCTTGGCTTGCCTTTCCTCCTCTTTTGTATTGGTCTTCGTGAGAGTACCATTTTTGGCATTCGTTTACTTCCCATTCTCTCTATGTGCCCCAAGTATTGTATTCTCTGTGCTTTGATCGTCGTCGTAATCGTTGGCTCTTGATATAGTTCTTCCAATTCTTTATTGGTTCTTCTTCTCCACTGACCTTCTATTTTCACACCTCCATATATTGCTCTGTGCATTTTTCTCTCCCATCTTTCTAATAGGTCTGTTTCTGACTTTTTGAGCACCCATGTTTCACTTGCGTATGTTACTGTAGGTCTGATAACAGTCTTATAATAGTATATTGTGCAACGAGTGCAGAAAGGTACTAATTTCTCACGAGTTTGAAAAGTTGCGGTACGAGCGCAAGCGAGTGCCGCAATTCAAACGAGTGAAAAATTACCTTTCTGCACGTGTTTCATACTATACTTTTTCTACAAGCACAGTTTTGCCTAAAAATAAAAATCACAATTTCCAAACGACGATTTATTATATTAGGTACCTATGTGATAAATTTTAAACTGTATTTAATTAATACCTACTAATCAATTTAAATTCCTTATACCTAAATAAATTGTACAGAAATCAGTTAAAAAATTAATGCACTGCCTTAATTTGTTTAAATTTAAACAATTATTACACATTATTTACATTATATTTATGCAGTCACGGATTTACACAAAACCTACTTCAATCGACGTCGCTTTCACAGGTTGCTAAATCCTTATTGGTTATTTGATAATTATAAAATGTTTAATAAGAACAAAATTGTAAAATAAAACAGTTGTAACATCCATAATTTAGTTTCTATGCTATAGTTAAATATAATAATTGTCTTATAGGTTATATATTTGTCTAAAGTTTAACCACGGATGTAAACAAAATATAACGTTACTCAGAATGCGGTAGTCAACGGATGTAAACAGAATATAACGTTACTCAGAATGCGGTAGTCCACGGATGTAAACAGAATATAACGTTACTCAGAATGAGGTAGTCAACTGTGCAGAAAAGAACTTTGCGGCACAGAAACGTCACTTTGCGGCACAGAAACGTCACTTTTCGGCACACTAATGTCAAATATCTTATACTGTGAGAAAATATCAAGTTTGCTAACATAAAACCGTGCAGAAAAGTGCACTTTGAATAGTGGTTGTAGAAAAATTCTTATTTTGTTTTTCTTGATACGTATTTGGATTTCAATAATGTGCGTAATGCTCCATATTTTTTATTTCCTTTAGCTATTCTTGCCTTTAGGGATAGCAAGGTCTTCTTAAATCTGCAAACAGATACAAAGTGACCCATTTAAATAAAATATGTTAAGGGTGCATAAGGTGCATTATGTATCAATGTGTTTGCAAGAAATCTTGGGAAGATTTTGGACACAAAATGAATGAAAACTATTTTAATAACCAAAAATTGTTGAAATTTTGAGATGAAATCACAGCTGAAATGTTAAAGTACATGAGTGAAAATTCAAAAGAAAAATTCCGAGAAATACTAAATGAAATAATCAGAGCAAAGGAAATACCATCTGACTGGAAAACAGATATAATAGTACCACTGTTTAAGAAAGGAGACGCAAGAAATTGCGAAAATTATAGGGGTATTACATTGACAAGCGTTCCTGCCAAAATATTCAATAGAATAATTGAAAAAAGGCTAAGGGAAAAACTAGAAATAAAACTAGAAGAATCCCAGCATGGCTTCAGAAAAGGAAGGAGTACCCAAAATCTATATTCATATTGAGACAAATAGGAGAAAAACTATTGATGAAAGGCAAAGAGATACACATATGCTTTATTGATCTGAAAAAAGCTTTTGATAGAATAAGAAGGGAAGATATATGGAAATGTTTAAAGAAAAATGGAATAGAAAAGGATATGATAGAAATAATTAAAGCCTTATATAAAAATAATAAAATAAACATAAGGACTCACAATCAAGAATCTGATGAATTCCAGGCAAAGATAGGACTAAAACAAGGCTGTGTACTAAGTCCATTACTTTTCTCAATGGTACTAGATGACGCAATAAAGCAATGCAAGGAGAAATCTAAAGACATGGAATTGGGAAAATGGAAAATGAACAATGTACAAATACAAGAATTACTATTTGCAGATGATATTAATGGTATTGTTAGCTGACACGGAAGAGAATCGCAACAAATAATAAACACTTATATAAAAGAACTAAGAAAAATGAACATGGAAATAAACACAGATAAAAGTAAAACAATGGTTATGGCAACTACAAAAAAAGTGATAAAAATTAAGGTAGAAGGACAAGTTTTGGAATAAGTAAACAGCTACAACTACTTAGGTACAAATATTGAAGAAGATTGTAAAATAGACAAAGAAATAAACAATAAAATAGGAAAGGCAAGGACAATTTATAATACATTAAGAAATACGTTCTTTGGAAAGAAAGAGGTACCCAAAGAAGTCAAAACACAAGTGTACCAAAAAGTGGTTCGACCATCAATCGTCTATGGGAGTGAGTCGTGGACGCTAACAAAGAACAACAAAAGAAAAATCAAAGCTACAGAGATGAGATTCTTGAGAAAAATAGAAGGGGTCACACGAAGAGACAAAATAAGAAACGACACAATAACTCAAGCTCTAAAGATAAAACCCATAGAGACAATTATAGGGGAATGACAGTTAGGATGGTTGGGCCACATCCACAGACTAAACGACACAAGAATAACGAAAAAAGTATATGAAGTCAGAGTACAAGGGAAAAATAAAGTAGGTCGCCCAAGAATGAGATGGGAAGAACAAGTTAGACAAGAAGCAGAGAAGAGAGGACTGCAATGGAGTATGGTAAAACAATTGGCTCAAAATAGAACAGCATGGAAAAGAAGTATCAAAGAAGCACCACAAGATTAAAACATATGGACAGAAAAATGGGTAAAATAAGTAATTTATATTTATTAAAATTGTATTGTTAAAATAAAAGTTTTGTATAATTATTAAAATGTATTGAAATGTAGATATTGAACTAGTTGTAAACAGCCCAACACCGAAAGGTACGAATGGGCTTAACTGATTAAATAAAATAAATAAATGTGTTTGCATAGAAAGCTTAATGAATAGCGTATTTTTTTTTTAAAGATATTTTGTTGATTCCCTACACGTTATCCCAATCCTGTATTATACTGGTACATAAATTTGGTGAAATATATTACGCTGGATTTTTTAAGCACTATATATATTTTTTTATTTTTTTAAAATATAGTATGAGGAATATTTCCATACTTTTTCCTTACCATGTATTTGTAGATTGCATAGAAAGTTATTTCTTTTTATTAGAGACCATTCAAACGTTAACTATTTAATCTTACTTTATTTGATGTTCTTCCTTTTAAAAGAAAGTTTCTATTGATACAGCAATTATTTTGATTAAAGTCCAATTAAATAGAAAGGACGACAGATTTTTTCTGACGATGCAAAAAGTGTTTTTACAAAGTTTCGTATAGAAAGTACGTAATTGACGTAATTATCAGAAACTACAGCTAAACTATAATTAAAAGTTTATGATTGGGATTTCTTTTTTAGTTCTGGAATACTACTAATAGTAATAGAGTAAACTATAGTATATACAGTATTGTGCAAATCAAAGGAATAAATTCGTTATTTCGTAAGCCGGCGACTTTAAGAAAAAATTCTGAAGAAAGTCAATTTTTTATTGTAAATTATGATTTTTTATATTTTCAATTTTTTATAATTTCTCATAATGAGAAGCGACACTAAATACACTTTACTGAAGGTAATCCTTTGAGATAAAGTAATCGGAAAGCGAGGAATTGAGAGAAGAAGAATATCACGGTTCATGTCATGATTCATATTAACTTAAAGGAAATAGTTCTCCACAACAACAACAACTAATCTGTTTAAAGCATCAGTTAATAACATAATTATAGCCAGAATGATCGCCAATATTCGAAACGAATATGCACTAAAAGAAGAAGAATGATTTTTGACACATATATCTAACTAATGACGTCATCCATTTTGGTGTGATGACGAAATCGATGATTTTTTTTTAATAGGAGTCGTGTGCTAGCTCATTTGAAAGGTTATTCAATTCTCAATTCAGCAATATAAACATTAACATATGTAATTATTTATACAGTGTGCCCAATTTTTTTTTCATTAAATTCATTGGCACACAATGATGAGACCGCTAATAACCGGCAAAATAACGCATGAGATGGAGAACATATTAAGTTAAGAGATAAATAGAAATGAAACCAGTGGAAAAGGGAGATTTAGCGATAAAAACCTATAAACTTACATTCTATTCTGGGGTCAAAAATAGTTCTTACCTTAGTACAAATATGCTCATAAAGAAATGGTCAGCCCTTTGAAGTTACACAATGAAAATCGATTTTTTTTCATATATCGAAAACTCTTAGATTTTTTATTTAAAATGGACATGTGGCAATCTTATGGCAGCACTATCTTAAAAAAAATAAAGTGAAATTTGTGCACCCCATAAAATTTAATGTGGGTTTTGTTCCGGTAAACCCCCCCCCCAAACTTTTGTGTACGTTCCAATTAAATTATTGTTGTGGCAAACACAATGTTTTTAAATCTTTTTTGCCTCTTAGTACTTTTTCGATAAGCCAGTGTTTATCGAGATATTTTGAATACTTGTCGAATCCACCACATATTTGTATATGGTAAAGTACGATTAAAGAGACCTTTATATAATCTGAAAATTAATTTTTCTACGAGCGTGCAAAAATGTCTACTTTCGCGCACGCGTTTTAGTTTAGAAAGTTTTACTTTTCCGCACGCGTTTTACTTTTCAGCACGCGTTTTACTTTTCCGCATGCGTTTTACTTTTCCGCACGCGTGTAGATATTTTAATAGGTCTTAAAATAATTATAATACATTAAATAAACTAATATTTAGATATTATTTACTATTTTATTTCAAATGTATCTTATTGTGTTCCTGTTTTAATGAAATTAACGCAACAATTCGATGAAATAAAATTATTTTGACATTATATTCGAAAGTCAAATCGTTTTGAATCATCGTCATGGAAACCAAGGTCGTCGTCATGCTAACTAATTATATTGAAAGTTTGGTTTTGACAACCTTGTCAAAGAATTAATTTGTGTATGTATTTTCATATTAATTAAATTAATTGATTAATATTTGGTCAGTTATTAAAGACTCGTAGAAAAAATATTGTTCCTAACTCTTGCAGAAAGTCTCTTTTCCGCACTCGACTGCTTGCCGAACTCCCGCTTCGCGTCGTTCGGCAAACTGCAGTCGCGTGCGGAAAAGTATGATTTTCTGCACTTGTTAGGAAAATACCTATTACAATTTACATTGTTAGGTATATTTTGAAAAAGAAGCCACATCTCGATAAAAGGTGACTTATAAAAAAAAGACTAACAGGCAGAAAGTTTTAAAAAAACTGTGTTTAACTAATGGTACCACAATAATAGTTTAATTATAACGTACACAAACATTTGGGGGTTTAAAGGAACAAAACCCCCATACAATTTTTATGTAAATATATTAAAAAAGTAGCTGCATCTCGATAAAAACGGGCTTATCGAGAAAATACTAAAAAGAAAAACAGTTTTAAAAGCGTTGTGATTAACAATGGTACCACAATAATGAATTAATAGGAACGTACACAAAAGTTTGGGGGGTTTAAGGGAACAAAACCCTCATAAAATTTTTATGTGGTGGACGAATTTTATTGTAATTTTGTTTTAAGATGTCCCTGCCATAAGAATGATACATGTTCACTTTAAATAAAAAATCTCTAATAGTTTTCGATATATTAAAAAAAATCGATTTTATTTTGTAACTTCAAAGGGCTGTACCTTGTTTTATGAGCACATTTGTACTCAAGGTAAGTTAGGTTCAATCCAACTATTTTTGACCCCAGAATGTGTGGTATAATAATTATACCACATTATAAATTATTTATGACCAATCCTTTCGGGACACCCTGTATATCATTACACTTTAATCCAATAAAACAAAAACTCGCGAAAAATATTCCGTATAAAATTCCTAGGTTCCACATTAACCGACCGCGACAATGCTGAAACTCAAACTGGAAAATCAAAAGTTAATATATAAGACGATGATTTCATTAGATGAAAAATTCTTTATTTATTTCGATATTAATGAATTATTTTGTAGGTACAGTCGGAAAAATGAAAGAATACCCATGAATGATCGGGTCCCGGTGAATTCGTAACTATTTTAATCCCCCATCCTAATTACAGGCCAATTGGTAGCTCTGACCCTCAGGTAATTTTTCGGTAACCAATCAACTACCGGTGAATTCGTAACTAAATAAAGGTATAATCTTTTAGACTTGAAATAAACATATGGAAAATCTCTTTGCTTTTAAATTATCAGATGGATTTAAATAATTTATCCTTGCTAAACATCTAAATATTAAATTTACAATTACTTGATAAAAACCAACAACATTCGGCTTAGATTTAAGGTATTAGATTTAATCAATGGTTTCGAAATCACCTGAAGAAAGTTTCGAGTTGGTAGGTCATGTAATAGAAAAGTTACGAATTGGCCGGTGTACATTTTGATTTGAAAATTTTTGTCATTAAAAGTTACGAGTTGGCGCGTGTCCGAATGATCACATCAATCACTTATTTTGTATTTGCTGTCTTTTTCTATAAATAACAAACGTTTGTTATAGAAAAAGAGAGCAAATACAAAATAAGTGATTGATGTGATCGTTCATGGGTATTCTTTCATTTTTCCGACTGTACATACATACATACCAATATTAGGGAGATATTCTTATAGACCAGGGCATTTAGCCCTAAAAACACCGGAATAAATCGATGTTTAAGTACAGCTCCTAGAGATTTGCAACTTTTTGCATTGTATTCACGATGATGTCAGCAAAAACTACAGAATAATAGGAAGAAATGAATAATTGTATTGTAAAGTACATGAAATGCATCCAAAAGTGCGTAAACATGTCAAAATTAGCATATTAAGGGCAATATTTTGTTACTCGGGAGTTTTTGTGATGTCTGAATACGTCTACCCCATCAAAACCGACTTCCGGTATACCTGGTGCCCAGGGTCAATGCTAAGACATGTAATCTACAGGTATGAGGGTAAAATCAGTATTAAATTGGCACAAGCAGATTACTTAGAGGTTTTTTGAGACGCTGAACACGAATACGTCATCAGAAACGACACTTGGAGCACCTGGTGCTAGGTGCCACTGCTAAGGCACGTCATTTTCTGTGGCTCTTTGTTTTCAAGTTTCGAGGGCTCCTTGTGTTAAATTGATGCAAATAGATTACTTAGCTAGTTTATGAGCTTGCTGAAAACGAATACGCCATAAAAACTGACACCCGGAGCACCTGGTGTCTAGGGTTACGTCATCTTTTGGAGTTTCGAGGAATTTCGGCACTGAGTTGATGCATACAGATTACGCGAGTGGTTTTTAGTGCTACTGAACACGAACACATCATCAGAACGCTTCCTCGGGGCACCTCGTGCCCAAGGTCACCTAAGGTGCCTAAGACACAACATTTTCTAAAATTTGGAAGGTTTTCGGCTTTTAGGGTTTTAGGGAAGGAGGGTTTTAGGGTCGCTAAATACGAATACGCCATCACAACCCAACCAGCTCACTGGTAAGGCATGTTATCTTCTGGAGTCTGGACGGTTTTTGGGCACCACGTGCACCGGGGGTCGGTTCTGATGGCGTATTCTTGTTCAGTGACCCTAAAAACCCGAGTAATCTGTTTGAATCGATTTAGTGCCAAAAACCCTCGAAATTTCAGGTGACGTGCCTCAATACACCAGTCGATATACACGTGCATACACGTGGGCACCAGGTGCTTACCTGGGCACCAGGTGCTCAGGTGGTCGGTACTGATGGTGTATTCGTCTTCAGCGACCCCAAAAACTCCATGGTAACTAAAATTATATTTTAATACTTATTATCCTATTCCCGGTATTCTCGATGAAAACAAATCAGAACACACAAAAATTTAAAAAAAATAGGTGTATTTACTAAAAAAAACCAATATATTTGGGATTTAAAATTGCTGACTTGTGGCATATTTGGATTAAATACTATGTTTATCTGGGATTAGCGACAGTTAGATTTAGTCCAGGAACCAAAGCTTTTCACCTCGAAATTTTTACAGAATTGATCAATTTGCTTGAAAATTTGAGAATAAGTAATGAATAGTCCATGGATCAAAATCTATATGATGCTGACAGGCGCTTTTATCATGGGGGTGGCTGCCATCCCATCTCGGGGGTGGAAATTTTTTATTATATTTTGACCGCAAAAGTTAATAAAAACATTCATTGTAAGCAAAAATGTTCTATACATTTTTTTTATGTTGTTCTGAAGCTATTTCCTTGTGGCATTTTTATAATTAAGTATTTTTTATGGGAAATAAGCCAAAATTTTACTAAAAAATGAATTTATTAACGTTTATGTATTTTTTTTTGATGAAATTAATAGTTTTTAATTTACTCGCTATCGAAAGTGTTAGATTTATATCTAAAAATTCAATGTTTTTTGATGGTATACTCATTTACGATTCACTCAAATTTTGATGTAGAGCAAATTTTATCGAACCAAGTTCTTGGAAATTAGATTACCTACAATTTCATATCGAAATATTTTTTCGTATCTCTGATGCTAATCTTTCTATCCTGAAGAAAATTGAATTTTTTACCAAATTGCAAACATTCGTTATTTAATTTTAACTTCAGTTTTTTAAAAACTAATCATTCTAGGCCAGTCAAACTTCTAGATCATAATAATACATGCATAAATAAAAAAGAATAAATAAGGCCGATGACTCAAAACACCGCCAACTTACATTATTATGCTTCCAAATGTATTTCTTCTTTTTTTTAATATATTTTAATATATTTTTTAACCGTAACTTTTTTATTTTTAATCTTAGAAAGTTCTTTAAAAATAATTTTGTAGGTTTTTCAAGATCTATAAGGCTATTAATATTAATCCCTTTTAAAATTCTCAGTCACAAAAAGAGGTGGCATTGAAAGGGTTGGTAATGGTGGTTTTTGCATGATATTACAAGTTTTAATTTTCAATAGCTCACTCAATTTTTGCCGTAAAAAATTTTGCAAACTAAGTTGTTAAGAATTAAATAAGCTATAATTTTATATTTAAATATTTTTTCGTATCTCTGGTGCTATTGCTATCTCTATTTTTTGGTAAAAAAGGGCATTTTTTACCAAAATACAAAAACTTGTTATTCGATTTTAACTCCATTTTTTTTAAACTAATCAGTTTAGGCCGATTAAACTTCTAGGACCTATTAACAATACATAAATCAAGCAAACCAAATCAGGTCAATGACAAATTTTAATTAGGGTGGTAATTAGGGGGCTGTTTACGATCACTTTTTTGCTGAAAAAAGTAGGGACTGACATTCTTTTCATTATAAGTCACTTAATTTCTTTAGCTAGAGATTTTTTTTCATTTCTGGAAATACATATTTTTAAATACTTTAAATTAGTTTCAACAAGTTATCCTCGAAAAATGCATAGTTTTCCCGTCCTTCAACTTTGAAACTACATTATTTAGCATTTGATGAAGAAGAGCCAACATATAATAAAGTATAGCTCGTTTACTATTGGTCTTTAAGAAAATAAAAAAAAACGGGTTTGTTTATTTTTTCAAAAGATACATTTTTGTTAAGTAAAGTTATTTTGATAAAACGAAAACTTTTTGAGTTATTAGCAGAAAACTGATTAAAAACATTGATTTTTTCGATATAAAGCTAACGCTTTCGATAGCGAAAAAATCGAAAACTATTAACTTTATCAAAAAATGTATAGAACGTTTTTTGCTTATAAAGAATATTTTTACCAACTCTGGCGGTCAAAATATAATAAAAATTTCCACCCCCCGAGATGGGGTGGCAACCACTTCCATGGTAAAAGCGCCTTTTGGCATGATATAGATTTTGTTCCTTGGACTATCCACTACTTATTCTCAAATTTTCAAGCAAATTGATCCATTCTGTAACAATTGCGAGGTTTTGTCCTATTTTAAGCTTCATTTCTTGGAGTAATTGTAACGACAATTACATATTTTTATTAGAAATTACAACTTAGTTGGTTAGTTGGTCATTACCTCTCACCTGAGCACTACGTGCATCTTTCGAGCAAGGATGAAGTACATCCACATAGTTTTCAATTATCTTAATACATCGGCTTCATGTCGCTTACTTTATAATGTTAAATATATCAACAATGCAATTTAGAAGTTTTTACACCTAATGAAATGGCTTGTTCCAAATACTTGTATACCGGACGTTCACACTGATGATGGCCAGTTTAGACTGAAAACGTTTTGTGTTTTGTAATTTTCCACTTTTGTATGGTTAAATTTTAAAAAATTTATAATAAATTCATATACATACACCTACATACAACAGAAGTGTATACTTCATTCTACGTAGAATAATCATATGATTATTATAATAATAATTATAAGCCCATGACATGTCTACAGTTAATAGGTATTAGTTAGTATATTATCCAACGAGCATTTCATGATGGTCATTGTCATTATGAAGCGAGTATGAGAGTTACGTAACGAGCTGTATGCGGCGAGTTTCGTATAGAGTAAGAGCTTCATAATGATAATTAAATGCAAGTTGTATACACTATTTTTTCTATGATCATTCACAACAAAAAATAGATTCAAATTTATTAATTTTGTAACACAAATAAATTCAGTAGTTTGTCAGTTTGACGGTTTGTTTACATATTGACAACAACTGTCAAAGCGTATGTATTTCACTCGCCATTGGTCACTGCACGTGTACCACCTTTATCGCCAATGCCATATCGCTATTCTATTGGTTAAAAATCTGTATCTTAACGAAAATCTGTGTCATAATGAAGTTCATTTTGATACATGTAGTGACATCATAATTGATATTATAGTATCAGAATAGAAAATCATTATTATGTTACTATTAACGATTATGTTGATTTTAAGCTTAAAATCACATTTTATTACATACTATATTGCAAGTGGCAATTATTTGTAAAATCTGGTCACGTACAGTAATCATAGCTTTAACGATTAATCTTGATCATGTATCTTTTCCATCCCATAAACCCTTTTTCATAATGAATATTTTAAGCCGAAACGCACATTGTAGGAAATGGTAGATGACATTTAAATTAAAGGGATAATTCGATTATTCCCCAACCACTTTCACGATTCAAAACAGAAACCCTAATGTTAATTCGGTCATTACGATAAAATGAACGTCAAATTTGTGTTTCGTATGTATACTATACTTTCAGGGGTGGGCAAAAACCGGCCCGCGGGCCGCATCCGGCCCTTTTGCGTACCTTATAGGCCCGTTGAAAAATCCCGCAAGCAATTTTTTTCATCTCTTATGCGATTTTGTTGAAATCAACAGTATTGTGTGCGTATACCTAATAGTATCAATATATAGTCCGTCTAAAAAGTATCCGGAATTTTATATTTTTCTTAATTTTAATAGAGTTAATTTTTTGTAACATTTTAAGACAAAAGTAATGCATCAAGTAGGTTGTGCCGATAGTAGGTTATGGACAAAATCGCATGACAACACCATCTGTCAAATATTGTTGTTTGTAAACATACTTAAGTTTTGTGAAATAATGTCGCAAGTAGGAAAAAGAAAAGTGGTGGAATGTTTGTATAGAAAGGGTGTCCGAAACGTTAAAAAATTAGTGCAATTGACTGAACTCGGAAAAAGTTCAGTATATGAGACAATAAAGAGGATAAAAAATGGCATAGATATGAGACATTAACCAGTTTCGAGTAGACCGCGTAAGATTCGCGGAAATAATTTAAATGCTTTAGTGGCTTTAGGACGACAAAATCCGTGACTAGGGTTTCGAAAATTAGCGAACAGATTTGGAAATCAACGAAGAATAAAAGTGGGCCCAGAAACTGTCCGCATGTCGCTGAAAAAGCAAGGCTGCATATCAAGGAATTAAAAAAAATCACTAAAATTACACCTCTGCAAAGGCAACGAAGAATATATTTTTGTCAACGTTTTCGAGAAGATAATTTTAATAATGTCGTTATACCTGATGAAAGTTGTTTCCAGCTTGGTGCAAATCATCTAAAAGTCCTATCAAGAGAAAATGTTACCGTTCAAATTTCCGACTAAAATAATGGTTTGGGAAGCAATATCTCAGCGTGGTGCTACACCTCTCTGTATAGATAATGGCACTGTTGATAGTGCGAAATGTTGTGACATCCTAAATGGTTTTCTTCTTGAAACGGCTCATGTTTTATATCCAGAGGGGTGGCGTTTTCAGCAAGATAATGCAAGACGCCATACTTCTGTTTATACTCAAGCTTGGATGCAAGAACACGAATTGGCAACAATTCCGTGGCCAGCAGCATCTCTAGATCTTAGCCCCATTGAAAACATATGGCGACTGATGAAGATTGAAGTGGAACGAGCAGCGCCACGAGATAAAGAAGGTTTGATTTGGTCAGTTTTACAGGCTTAGAACACCATTACCGAAAATTATGGCCTTGACCTAGTTTCGGGTGTACCTGGACGTTTAGTTAAGTGTTTAGATTTAAATGGAGGTTGTATAAGTAAATGAGATGAATTATTTCTTGAAATTTTATATTTCAAGTGATAGAAATAAATACCGTAAAATTATAATTCTGCTTTCTTTTTTCCGGATACTTTCTAGACGGACTATAAATTCATTTGATGGTTAATATATAAATAAATAACACAATAAAATGTTTCATTAGATAACTGATTTATTTAGTTTTTTTGTTTTTTTTTGTTTATTAGGCAATATGTTATAACATAAAAATAGGCACATTTTATCTGAGAAATAATGACATGAAGAGATTGTGACCAGCGCCACACATCTCTATAGAGATAATATTAAATTACTGTATTACATATATATTAACTTAGCTACATATACAGGGTGTCCCGAAATGATTGGTCATAAATTATACCACACATTCTGGGGTCAAAAATAGTTCGACTGAACCTAACTTACCTTAGTACAAATGTGCTCATAAAAAAAGTTACAGCCCTTTGAAGTTACAAAATGAAAATCGATTTTTTTCAATATATCGAAAACTATTGGAGATTTTTTATTGAAACTGGTCATGGGGCATTCTTATGGCAGGAACATCTTAAAACAAAATTATAGTGAAATTTGTCCACCCCATAAAAATTTTATGGGGGTTTTGTTCCCTTAAACCTCCCCAAACTTTTGTGTACGTTTCAATTAATTCATTATTGTGGTACCATTAGTTAAACACAACGTTTATAAAACTTTTTTGCCTCTTGGTATTTTTTAGATAAGCCAGTTTTTATCGGGATGCGGCTTCTTTTTTAATATGTTTACATAAAAATTGTATGGGATTTTGTTACTTTAAACCCCCCAAATGTTTGTGTACGTTCCAATTAAACTATTATTGTGGTACCATTAGGTAAACACAGTGTTTTAAAAACTTTTTTGCCTCTTAGTCTTTTTTTGATGTCACCTTTTATCGAGATGTGGCTTCTTTTTCAAAATATACCTAATAATGTAAATTATAAATAAATTTTCAGATTATTAACAGCTCTCTATAATCGTACTTAACCATATACAAATATGTGGTGGATTCGACAAATATTCAAAATATCTCGATAAACACTGGCTTATCGAAAAAGTACTAAGAGGCAAAAAAGTTTTAAAAATATTGTGTTTACCTAATAGTGCAACAAGAATAATTTAATTAGAACGTACACAAAAGTTTGGGGGGGTTTAAGGGAACAAAACACCCATAACATTTTTATGGGGTGCACAAATTTCACTTTAATTTTTTTTTAAGATGTTGCTACTATAAGAATGCCACTTGTCCATTTTCAATAAAAAATCTCTAAGAATTTTGGATATATGAAAAAATATCAATTTTCAGTTTGTAACTTGAAAGGGCTGTACCTTTTTTTGTGTGCACTATTGTATATAGGTAAGTGAGGTTCAATCAACCTATTTTTGACCCCAGAACCTGTGGCATAATTTATGACCAATCTTTTTGGGACACCCTGTATATTAACTTAGCTACTGTAACAATATTAATGTCTATGCGGTAAATCTAATGGTGTCTGTCTCTTTAACCGTTTTGTTTCCTGACTGTTGTCTAACAAATTAATTGCAAGCACATTCGCGTGGCTTTCAAGACGTACGATGTATTTTGCACTTAACTCCACTATCATTTCACTAACGGTTTTCTTTTCCACATCATTGTAAATATCCCTGTTAGTAACAAACCACGGGGCATCGATTATTGAACGTAACACTTTGGACTGGAATCTCTCAATTATGGATACATTCGACTTGGATGCTGTTCCCCAGAGCTGCAGACCATATGCCCAGACTGATTTGAATATTGTGTTGTAGACTAGCAGTTTATTTCTTGTCGTGAGCTTAGACTTACGTCCTAGAAGCCAATAATGCTTACTAAATTTTATGCCCAGTTGTTTCCGTTTGTTCCATATATGGGTTCTCCAGGTTAATCCCCTGTCCAAGTGCATGCCCAGATATTTTACAGAGGTAACTGAGGGAATTACCTTATTATTTATTGTCACTGTAGGTGATTCACCGTGACATTTTGTAAAAACAATATAGTTTGATTTTTGTTCATTCAATTTAATTCTCCAATTTTGTGCCCATGTATTTATTTGATTTAATACTCTCTGGAGTTTTGCAGCAGCTTCGACGGGATTTTTGTGTACTGCTAGGATTGCAGTATCGTCTTTGAATCACGATTTGTGAGTAAGTCTGCTGTGTAAATCAGATACAGTTGTGGTCCCAGAACGCTTCCTTACGGTACCCCTGATCTGATGGGATATAGATTTGTAAAGGCTGACTCAAACTTCACTCGAAAGTATCTTTCTGATAAATACGACTTAAGGAGTGTATATATTTTCTCTGGTAAGTTCTTTTTCAGTTTATACAACAGTCCTTGATGCCAAACTTTATCAAAAGCCTGGCTAACATCGAGGAATGCTGCTGAACAGTAACTTTTTTCTTCAAATGTTTTATTTATAACGTTGACCACTCTGTGAACTTGTTCGACGGTACCATGCTCTTTCCTAAAGCCAAATTGGTGGTCGGGTATCATATTTCTGTCTGTTAGTATTTTTGTAGAAGTCTTTTTTCTATTATTTTTTCCATGATCTTAGACATTACTGGCATTAAACTAATTGGTCGATATGAAGTGGGCTCATTTGGAGGTTTTCCTAATTTTTGTATAAGGATAATTTCCGCAATTTTCCATTGGATTGGGAAGTGTTTTAGCCTTAGTACCGCATTACACAATTGAGTTAGCATTTTAATTGCTTTGGTAGGAAGCTTTTTAATTACCTCACCTGTGATTAAGTCATAGCCAGGTGCTTTCTTTTTTATTAGATTCTTGTTGATTATGTTTTGAACTTCTTTGGGTGAAACGTGTAGTGTGTTTTCTCTTGTCGGGGTTTGGTTCTGTAGGAAATTGTAAATTTCTTGATCGTTATTTTTTGCAGCAGCTGGTATAGGTTTGAAAACTTCTTCTAGGTATTCGCCGAAAGTTTCTGCCTTTTCATTGTTTGTTCTGGCCCATGTTCCGTGGGATTTTCTAATTGGTGGGAAATGACGATGTTGCTGTTTTAATTTTTTTGTAGCCTTCCATAGAGCATAATCGCTGGCATCTGACGGCGTTAAATTTTCTAGGTATTCTTGAACGCTGTTATTTTTTAGTTGTTTTAGTAGTTCCTTCAATTGTCGTGCTGCTCTATTGAGCCTTAACTTGTCATCTGGATGTTTAGTTTTCTTCCAAGTTCTACTCAGATACCTTTTTTCTATTATTTTTTCTCTGACATTTATTGGATAATTAATTTTTTGTTTTGCTTTTGTTGGTGGAGGTGTTGATTTCCATGCAGCTTCCTGAATCGTTGTTGTGTAATTTTGGATTTATTTTTCTAGTTCTTCTGGTGACTTTAGTGATACGTTTAGTTCAATATTTGCTTCAACCCTTTCTCTGAAAGCTTGCCAGTTGATTTTGTAATTGTGCAACTTAGGCAGAGGCTTTTTTCTTTAATTCCTGAATGTGCAGTTGCTATTACAGGAGTATGATCAGACTCTATATCAAGATTTGATTCGATACTTAGATAACCCCTTGAGAACCCTTTTGTAACAAAGAAATCTAAACAGAAGTTTTATTTATTATTATTTATTATTTATTTAGTGACCATTCATTTAATATTCATCTCTTCTATTGCTGACTCCACTAATGAGAGTTGGCTATAACCATTTCAAATTCGTCTCTATCTTTGGTTTTTCTTAAAAGCATCTGTGTGTTTTTACCCGGTCCAGTCGGGAATGTTTTTCAACTAGGATATTTATCGTCTACCAGGACCCCTTTTTCCTTCGATATTATCCTTCATAATGAGTTACAACAACTTGTACTTATCATTTCTAAGTATGTACCCCAAATATGCTGTCTTTCTTCTTTTAATGGTGGTGAAAAGGTCTGTCTCTTTCCATAATGTGCAACACTATTTCGCTCGTAATAAGATCGGTCCATGGTATTCTCAAAATTCTCCTAAAAGCCACATCTTAAAAGTTTACAGCTTTCTCATTAAGTCAACATTAACAGTCCAAGTTTCGGCACCATAAAAAGGATAGAATGGATATAAAATTTAACCATCCGATATCGAATTTGCAGATTGAGTCTTTGGTTAGTCAGAAATTTCCTCATCTTCAAAAAGGCTGCTCTTGATTGCTAGAATCTTAATCGAATTTCTGATTTCGTATTTAATCTTCCATAATGCAGACTCCTAAGTATTTAATTTTGTCCACTTGTTCAATATCTTTATTTTCTGTCTGGATGACTGGATGTTAGGACTTAATATAATGGACCATATTTCTTTTAAAATTACGTAACATATTTTACTCTATACAAATTTTTCGCACGTGAATAAAAGAACTGTGTACACTAACAGTTAAATGTCTAAATGCTTTAAAATGATACTTAGAAGTCAGTTCTTAGTCTAAATGCTTTAAAATGATACTTAGAATTACTAGTAGTTTTGTCAAAAAAATTTCCTGGACAGGAAAAAAACTGCACTAAAATCATTCGCGTGTGCACAAGGCATAGTCCTACGGCCCAGGAGGCATTTTGAAAATTTCATTTTGGCCCGCGCTTAAAAGTATTTGCCCACCCCTGCTATACATACATGTCGGTATACATTTCGGTAAAAGCTCATACTAGATAATATTTTGGTTCAATATTATTAAGAGGAAGACATTATTAAGGCGTCAGTTGAGATTTTATCATTTAGCTAACCTAGGTAATGGATTATACTAGTTTAACAGGTTTATCTAAAAGTTATTTATTTTCATTTTTCTTATATTGCCAACATTGGAAACATTGGAAATACAAGTATAATATAATAATGTTTTAAGTATGTTTGCTGAGGTTTTAGTTTAACCCGGGACGCCCGGGAGTAGTCGCGCTCACTTCTGTAACGTCGATAGTCGCGTGTGAGATTCTATCTCAAAATACGAATTTAAAACAAACTTTTATTTTGTACTATTTTTATCTATTTTTTATATTGAAAATATATATTTCTAACAATTTTATTAAAAAAACATGTGTTAACGGCCACCTGCCAACATCGGCCACATGTCCTAACTGTCAATTTAAAAATTTCCCAAACCAATAATATGTAGACTACAAAAAGTGGCAATACCGTCCACCTTTCTATATCGGCCAATAGTTCTTTCATTTTTAGTGGCCGTTACTGACAAATTTTACTGTACAGTAAAACCTGTGTTAACGGCCACCTGCCAACATCGGTCACCTGTCTCTAACGGCCAGTTTAAAAATTTCCCAAATCAATATGTAGACTACAAAAACTGGCAATACCGTCCACCTTTCTATATCGGCCAATAGTTCTTTCATTTTTAGTGGCCGTTACTGACAAATTTTACTGTACAGTAAAACCTGTGTTAACGGCCACCTGCCAACATCGGTCACCTGTCTCTAACGGCCAATTTAAAAATTTCGCAAACCAATTATATGTAGGCTACAAAAACTGGCAATAGCGGCCACCTTTCTATATCGGCCAATAATCCTTTTATTTTTAGTGGCCGTTACTGACAGGTTTTACTGTATTAGGAAAAAGGATGAAATGTGAGATTCTCTCTAACGGCGCGACTATTCCCGGGTTAAAGCTAATTGGCTCTCCCCAAAGTCATAAATTCTCAATAATTTTAACGAGATAGTAGCATCGATATTAATATTTTAGACACTAGCTCACCCAAAAAATAAAGCAAAAAAAATAATATTTTTTAGGCCCCCGGGGGCCCGGTCAAAAATAATTTAATTCGGCCTATGTTTGGTACACAGTATTAGGACTACCATACACAACTTTTTTTTACTAGCCCGTTTAATATTTCCCAAAAAAAAAAATTTTTGCCCTTTTTCGGCCCGGCCTAATAGTAAGTAACTGAACTACCATCTGAGCAGACAAGTCTATAAGATTGTAGAGGAAGGATAATTAGGAGACTCGAAGGAACTACATCATGTATAATTTACCGGGGAAAAAGTTGTATGCAATATTCTGAATCCATGAGAGAAAATCTCATATAACGACCAATGCCAGATTAATCAACTTTTTTTGGTACGTGGGATCCAAGCCTAATTTACCACAATGAATATCGTGTTGAAGTTACGCCGAGTGTGTTTGTTTTGAAGATACCAATAAATCTGACATGACATCGAATTATTTCACATCGTCGATCCAGGACTTCGGACATAGGGCACTCGCATTTATATTCCAAAATATATTATATTCGAATTTATAAATGGGTCCTTCGACAAAACAACATCAAAATAGAGGTTAACCTTTAACTACACGCGCGGGCGTATTTTGTACGCCAAATATAAGAATTCTACTGCAAATATATTTAAAAAATTAATTTTTGACCTTGTTTATCTCTCTAACCTATCACTGGAATGTGCTTTACAATTTGGTTTTAGTTTCGTTATAATCGGCATTCTGGGAATATCGTAATTTACAGTTTATTATTTGTTGCTTCCGGTGGTGGACAATATACGCCACGAATATATTAATATAAGTATTAATATAAGTACACATTTCAATTGTTTTTTAGTCATTATGGCACAAAATATATTTTTCTTTATAAACAATACTTTTTCTCCTGTAAAAAATCACATTTCAAAAAATTTTTAATTAGTAATTTTATTTATCATGGAATCCAGTTATTCCATGATTCCAGTTATAAATCCCAATTAACTTACTGAGAAGGAACTCCAAGTATTCACTGATGCCGAATAAGGTTTATAACAAACAACTAAGTAAATTTTTACAAAAAAAAAATAAAAAAGTCCGCTGTCTTTAAGTGTATTTTCTTGTGGCGTATAAAGTAAACCACGCGTGTAGTTATGTTAGAACTTGATGCGCGGGTAGTTAAAGTTTCGATTCTTGGATATTATATACACACCCTTTCACTTCAGTTAGACGTCATAATGATTTTATCATATTATCAATTTGTTCTCTTCAAAAATATGTTAATACCGCAAACTACGGTATCAGATGACCATAAAGTACTACATCCTTAAAATGGTAGCGTCATTTTCATCAGCCTAAAAGATATGGTCTGCATAAAAATGTACGGCATCATTTTTTCCTAATTTATTTACCCTAATACTATTTAAAACAAGGGGAAAATGTAGAAAATTGCTATATTTTATTAATCTATGAATATTTAAACTTTTGCAATAATTTAAAAAATTTCTGTTTTTGTATTTCTCTATATTTTTTTTTCAGAACAGTTTCTTTTGAACGGCAATACTATATAACAATAATTGTATTTTACAATATCATATTAAAAAAAAGGTGCCGTACATAGTCAAATGATTTTACAGCTTTATAAATTAAGTATACCATGAAATTAAGATAATTATTAATATACATTCAAATGAACAATCATTTTTGGACGGCAATATTTTTAATAGTACTTTTGAGTGCTAGATAATGTTTTGGAACCGAAGCCGTACTTTTTCAAATCACCCCTAGGACCACAGAAAGAGGGCAGATTGCAACCCTCGATTTTTCCCCTTGTCGCACGATTTTTGTACGGCGTTGCGGAATAATGAATTAGAAGCTCTATTGATACAGTAGCTATGAAACTGATGCCGTAAAGAATGAAATGACCAAATTTACCCTGGAAATTGTCAGAAAATAAAAAAAAAATTAACAACCATTTTTTTACGGCACTGCGCGCTTACTTATAGCCGAGGAAATGAAGCATTTTGGCTCCCAATTTTTTCGTCCAGCATCGATTTACTTGAAATTTTCACAGAAGGTAGGGAATAGTCCAAGGATAATTTTCTATATCATGCTGCTGTACGCTAATACTTTGGGGGTAGTTGCCACCCCATCTCGGGGGTGGGATTTTTTTATTACATTCTAACCATGTAAATCGATGTAAAGAGTAATTTTAAGAAAAAAATGTTTTTTACATTTTCTTCGTAAAACTAATATTTTTCGAGTAATTCGTGGTTAAAAGTAACAGTTTTTCGACGAAAAAATCGACTTTTTTAGAGGGTTTTTTTGAGAATAACTCGACAAATATGCATTTAATCAAAAAAACTGTGGATACCAAAATTGTATCTTTTAGTAAAACAAACGAAACTGTTTTTCTATAATATTTTTACGACCAATACAAACTGAGATACGGCATGTTAAAGGTTAGCTTTTTTCGTCAAATGCATAATTTGAAATATAATTTGAAATAATCAAAGCCAAATAACGGGAAAACTTTGCATTTTTCCAGGAAAACTTACCTGAAATTTTTTCAAACATACAATAAGATCTTTAAAAAAATAATAAAAAGTTTATAGCATAAAAATTGAGCAACTTATGATCAAAAAAATTCGGTACCCATTTTTCTCTATGAAAAAAACAGTGAAAACAACCCCCTACCTACCCTTGTAACTAAAAATTGGTCTTCGCTTTCTGTAATTCCTTTTATATTTATATTATCAATACACCCAAGAAGTTTAACCTATTTAAAAGGCCTAATTTTAGAAAAATTGGAGTTTAAAGAAAAATTGATTTTTTGCAATTTTCCATTTTTTATCATTTTCTTCAAAATATCTCCGAAAATACTGGAGATACGAAAAAAATGATAAACTACTAAATTGTAGCTTTTTTAATAGCTAAAATTTTCTTATGCATAGATTTTCATTACAGTGAACAGTTAGCGAAATATAGCTGTTTAAAACATCTATTTAGGAGCAAACATCCCCTTATTCGAGCCATTTAAACCCACCTCAATTAAAAATTAAGGGATCTTACGGAATTTAATTTACACAGTCTTATTACTAAAGACCGGATTATATGTTTCTGTTTTGACTGAAATATGTGCATATATATGTCTGAAATATAAGTAAAATATGTTGAAAATATTCCCTAAGAGTTTAAAATATGTTCCAAATATGTGAAAAACATTTTAAAGTAACAAGAAAATATGCGTTAAAAAATGTATAAAAGTTTTATTAAATAACGGTAAGTAGGTACATATAGTGACAAAATTAACCTAAATATACCAATGTATACCTATCTTGTACCTACTACTATTACTTAGGTTTCTACATTTTATTCCTTCTTATAAAAACAATTCACAATCAAATGTTTTTCAATATTTTCAATAGTAAAATTATGTCGCCTATCCGTTAGTAGTAATTTGTATGTTGACAATCTTTGTTCAACATCAACTGATGTGATTAGTGCAAATTTTATAGCATTAACAATCTCCGCATTTAAATTGGTATTAACATCAAAATCAAAATCGCCACCAATAATTTGGTTTGCTTCCTGTAATAATAATTTTAAATCACTATTTTTCTGTAAAGTTTCAATAAATTTTTTATTTACTGATTGTCCAATTTTTCCAGAAACTTCTTCAGCGTTTTCCTTAAATTTCTGAATTAAATTAAGAGACTCTTGTAGTGAAAACGATTCAGTTTCAAGATTGAGGATGGTTTTTTAAACAAATTCATAATTCGATTTAATAAAACAAAGCTCATTGTGCAGTGATCTGTTTTCTAAAATTGATTTGCATTTTGAAATCGCACCAATATTTGTTTCTTCAAAACATAAAATTAGTTCTTTTATAGGGAGAAAATGTTCCGCATAAAAACAGGCAGCTTTTAAATATTTTCCTTAACTTGTGATTATAGGCTCCGGTTGCAAAGGAGTATTTGGTAATTTTTCTTTATATATCTGAATCCTTAGAGGCGATTTTAAAAATATTTTTTTCACGTTGCTAATTAAATTATTAAATGTAGGAAATGAATTTCGAATTTCTTCCGCCACTCTGTTTAAACCCTGCGCCAAACTTTTAGTTGTTGGCCAGCTTTGACCATGTATGACGCAGCATCGGAAACCATAAGCAAGATTTTGTTAGTTGGAACAATGTCGGGAAGGAAAAAGTTCATGAAAGCAACATTTATAAACCTAACCATTGTTACATGGTTAACTGTGTACTGTGTCAAGCTGTTTACAGCCAAAAATATGTAAAAATATGCCAAAATATGTTAAAATATGCCAAAATATGTTAAAAATATGCCAAAATATTGTAACGGTCCACCCGTTATATTATCATTTTTAGCGCTGTAATTATTTTTAAAAAAATAATTATTTTCTCTTGACCTCCCATTTAAATTCTTTAATTTATCGTAAAGGACTTCTCATGTGACGTCACACTGTACGGAACATAGTTGTTGAACCGTTCCTTGTCGTTTAATTCGTGTTCCGTGAGAGTTTGACGTTTTCCTCGCTGACTGTGGGAGGAATGAGAGGCACTTGGCCGGTGGCTGCGAGGTTGACAGGTTGGTGTTGGTGGTTAGTACCGTAAATGGCGGTTAATTTCTTCGAAATTAATTTTTATTTCAACTAAGTTTGGAAGTATAGTAAAAAGTTACCACCACTTGTTTCCTGGAGTACGGGTTTCCTGGAGTAAGGATGGGAGTACCATCAGTGGAAGAGGAATAAAAAATTAACCGCCATTTGGAAGAAAACTAACCCTCATGTGATGTCGTACCCACCTTGACTACCTAGGGAAGCCACCTTGACCTTATTGCAGCTACCGCCAAGTCAAACTGGGAGTATGTTTTGGGAACAAGCTTTTTGGGGGACATTCCAGCTCCTTTTCGTCCTGCCACCTGGGCCTACGGGGGGGCATGGAGGTGCATCATAGTGATGCTCATTTTCTAGGATGCAACCGCAACCTCGTTTGGGAACATTTAGTGAGGAGTTTTAGTAACTATTGGTTTTTTTTTATATTTCAGACTATCTGTTAAATACACTATGTTTTTTTTCCAGATTTAGGTTACCTCTGTTTTTTTTTTTTGACATATGTATTTGTATATTAGATTATTTGGTTCCCAAACTTTGTATCTACGGTAACTTCTTGTGCACAGGAATAAGCCTAGAGAAAATTAGGTTTTTAATACTTTATTATTGCTTTGATATTGGTTTATGTAATTCGGGTAAATTTATTTTGTAACATTACTTGCTTGTTTCCCAAATATTGTATTTATTCGCTTTATTTCGTTTGTTCGGTTACTTCGTCGTTACTTTATTTCATTGCATTTGCTCGGTTAATTTAGGTCATTTTGTCGGTATTTTTCTTAACTTCACTTCTATAACGTTTATTCATTTGTATATTTAATTTTGCTTTATTCAGTATTGTATTTTCTCTTAGTGAGGCTTGGGCCTATTTATTTGTATTATTTTCATCTTCGTCGGTTTCCTTTAGTTGTACGTAGCAGGCGTACTATAACCATTTGGTAGAAGACTTATGTAATTTTGTACCCTATATGTTAGTAAGAGGTACTTATATTTAAGTTTGTAACAGATAACATTATTGTTGTTATCTTTAAAATATATATATCTTCTTGTATAACTTATGTCATTTTAGAGTCACAGCATAATATGAACTTGCTTAACTCAGAGATTGTTAAAAATCTGGTAGTTATTTTTAATAAATATGTTTATTTATTTTGTATATCATTTATTTTTATTATTCCTTTATGTTCATTATTACAGGTTTGATATATTTAATATCTGACAGCAGTATAAGATACCTGGGAAAATGATCGAAGATCATTTTCATGGCGCCCATGATTTGTTAGATTTATTTATCTTGTTCGTCTTTAGAAATTATTCATCTTCATTCCTCTTCAGTACATTATTCTTATTTTATTATTTCATCTTTTAGTCATCATTACTATCTATATAGAGCTACTGTTCTTCGACAGGCATGCAAACGAGCCGTATCCATCCTTGAGTGTCAAGTTGCTCTCTTGCATCTATAGCTAGCCAACTCTATTCAGTTTGCCTCTGTCTCTTCCCACGTCTACTTATTATCCCTTCTAATTCCCCTTTCTTCAGTACTACTGCAAAGTAGTATTTTGTATTTTTTCCTATTGCGGCTTCTCAACGTAGAAGCCACTTCACCTTTCTCTTTTCATCCCAACTATTTAGTTACTTAGTCTTTTTTTTTCCTTACTTCTGTTGGAGTATATCTTTCTTTTTACTTTCACTCCAACAGAAGTTTTCTTATTTTTGTTACACTGGCGCCCAACGTGGGGCCAACCGTTTATGGTTCTAAGACAGTAGTTCTTTTAGTTCAATTTTCTTTTATTGGAATTTTCTGTTTTATTAACTTTTTGATATCTTTGTATACATGTTACTTCTGATTTATTTTTGGTCTTTAAAACTTTACGAATACTAAACAGGTAGACTTATGCTGCTTTTGGTTTTGATTAGTTTATTTCGATACCTCATTTTTAGTTTTAGTGGTACAGCTCATATGTTAGTTTGGATTTTGTATTTTTATTGGAAACTTATTTATGTATTTAGATTGAGTATACATCACTGACATTATGTTCTATTAGTTAAATTTTTATTCCTTCTACCAATGGTAGTACGTTTGCGCGTACAATTAATCATTGAATATATGCATACATTTTTTTCTAGTATGGTTATATTTTATACATAACTAGAAATCATTTTCAGTATTTAGGTATTTTATTTACGCTATTGATTTGATTATTTTTATATATTTGCTGGCATTTTTTATTTGTTGGTGTGTCGCTAATATTTTCTCCATATGTATCTTTGTCTTACAAACTTTAGATTATATTTTATATTTGTTATTTTTGATATTTGGGTTGTTTGGTAAGACAGGCACACACCACAAAGCACAATCAGTCCACAACATTAGCTTCTACACATGATACGTTGAATTCGCATGGTTCGGATGGTTACAGATGGTCATCCAAACTATTTTTCTTTAATTGGTAGTGTTAAACATAACAATTATAATTATTGTATAGTAAAGTAGTTCCATTACCCATCTCAGTTTCTAGTTTTATTATTGTTGATAATAATATTATATCAATGTGGGTACCATAATATAATGCTCATAGAAATCAGATACTTTAGGTTGAGATTTAAATATAAATTCTTTATTAGTTAGGAAACATTGATACTATTTTCCTACTAAGTTATAGAACAGTCTTCAGAAGAAGATTACCTTAACAGTGTTGTTCAAGCTAATCTCTTCTTCTGTTTGTCTTTAGCTTAGCTCAATCTTTAGTATGGTTAGAAATTTTAGTCTGATATTTTTTTTGTCATCTGATAATGCAGGTACCTACATACATTGCTTGATTTCATCTTTGGCTTTGTTGTTGATGACTTTTAATTTATTACTTATTAATTTAATTATTATGTAGTACTTTATGTATGAGTTTAACTTTTTTTTTTGGTATTAGGCATGGTTCATTGTAATTATTATTATGAGTCAATGTTATTAATTGCTAATCCTGTCAGTAGGATTATACAATCAATCAGAACTTCACTTGTATTTTTGTTTAGTTTTTGCACACCTAACCCCTTAAGTTAGAAGGGTTGTTGAATTATTATATATTTATATACTTATTTGGACAGGTAAGCTCATACAAGTAGGTACTCTTGTTTAATATGGATATTATTATGGAACTGTATGTTATGCACTACTTATCTCAGGTTATGTGTTATATTATTTGGAATATTTGATTACTTACTAATTTTTTTTTTGATCATATTTATATCTTATTATTGAATTTGCCATATTGGAAAGATGTGGTTTTTAATTTGTTATTGGGTTACTCTATTAACATTATTTGTCTCCAATATCTTAAACACTTTATAATAATTTATATCCTTCTATCCTACACAGTATGATTCTGGAATTAGTTTGGAATTTTGATGTAAGTATGTATGAATTCTTGAGTCTTTCATATTTCTTCTTAGAAACTACTTAGTCTGTTGATGCTCAAAGTTGGTGAATACGTGGGTTCGAAATTCAGCAACTGATCACTGCTGTCCGGTTTCGTAATCTATGTCCTCATGGCAGAGTAGGCAGATGTCTTTTCATCATTACATTTCCTAAACATTTTTCTGTAATCAGTTTACTTATTTCAGTTTTTTTACAATTTAATAGGGAAGTATTTAGTTCATATTAGGCCTTTTGCTTCATAGTATGTTTGTACTTTGAGTTGATGAGTAAACATGGATAAATATCTTGCGCACTTGTTTATAAATCAATGCTTAGGCCATCCCTATACATAGTAGGTTCGTTAAGTCAGTATTTGGAGTGTTTAGACAGATGAGTTGTTCATTTGAATATATTCCCACTTCTTTTCGTAGGCATTAGTTTTGTTATTCAGATTCTGGAATATTTCCTGAATAATTCTATGTACGTATGTGAGAACGCATGAATTTGCAGTTTTATTTAAAATTGTGCTCGTTCTCGTCAATTTTTTTTCCCTATCACTTATCATATTTTTTTTTTTTTTCTTCCTATTATTTATCATAGTGCCATAGACCTTGTAAGTTCACTATTCATTCTGTTTTCTTTCTTACTTATTCTTATATTAGTACCTTATCTGTGTCTGGTTATTCTCATACATCTGTTGTAGCAACATGCTATAGTTCGCGAATACCAGCATGAATTAAGTTATGTATTTTCTAGAATACTTCAGTCAATACACTTTAGGTATTTATCTTACCTTTGATTTAGTTTGGTTACATCTCTGTTACTTAGTCTGTTAGTAATTTTTTTCTGACTTATTTTGGATTACTTAGTTCAGATAGGTTCATATTACCGGATGAGGGTGTATGTAGACCTAATTTATTTATTTTGTTCAGTATTAGTTACCATTGGATCCAATAATTTAGTTTATTTAGTATTAGTAAGAATTGGTCCATAAATTTGCCTGATCGTTCTTCTTTGGATATACTCCTATATAAATCTGGTGTCCATTGATAGTCCGATTCTGGATAAGTGTCCGATTCTTCATTTATTTTGTGTATTTAGTTGGATAGGTTCGTATTACCGGATGTGGGTGTACGTAGACCTGATCTGTTATGTGGTTTAGTATTGGTGTGAATTGGTCCATAAATTTGCCTGGTCGTTCTTCTTTGGATATGCCTTTTATGAATCTGGTGTCCACTGATAGTTCGACTTTGGATTAAGTGTCCGATTCCACATTTATTTTGGTTATTGAGTTTTGGATTCCTTTGGTATGTTTATTATTGGTATTATTTGACATTAGTGAGAATTGTTCCATAAATCTTCCTGATTGTTCTTCTCTGGATATACTATTATGAATCTGGTGTCCATTGTTAGTTCAGTTTTGGATAAAGTGTTCAATTCTTTACCTATTTTAGTTACTGATTTTTTTTATTCACTTTGGTACATTTACTTTTGATATGGTTCGAATTGGCTCACACCTTTTCCTGGTTGTTCCGTTCTTGGATATACCCTTTATAAATCTGATGTCCATGGATAGTTCAATTTTGGTTTTAGTGCCCAATTCGACACTCAGTTATTATTATGAACTTAAGTACAATATTTAGTTTTGTTTTGACTTTTGAGCAATATATGTTAATATTTGGTAGCAGAGAGTAACATAGTAACATTTTAGTATGAGTTTGAGTCATGTATTGATTTATTTTTCCTTGACCATTAGTTTATATTTAGAAGTCATCTTGCGAATCAACGTGGATTGTTAGACTATTGTAAATTTAGTTGTTAATATTTTGAAGTTTAAAAAAAAAAAAAAATTTTTTTTGGTTAAAAAAAAATTTTTTTTCCCGAGTAGGAGGGGATTGTAACGGTCCACCCGTTATATTATCATTTTTAGCGCTGTAATTATTTTTAAAAAAATAATTATTTTCTCTTGACCTCCCATTTAAATTCTTTAATTTATCGTAAAGGACTTCTCATGTGACGTCACACTGTACGGAACATAGTTGTTGAACCGTTCCTTGTCGTTTAATTCGTGTTCCGTGAGAGTTTGACGTTTTCCTCGCTGACTGTGGGAGGAATGAGAGGCACTTGGCCGGTGGCTGCGAGGTTGACAGGTTGGTGTTGGTGGTTAGTACCGTAAATGGCGGTTAATTTCTTCGAAATTAATTTTTATTTCAACTAAGTTTGGAAGTATAGTAAAAAGTTACCACCACTTGTTTCCTGGAGTACGGGTTTCCTGGAGTAAGGATGGGAGTACCATCAGTGGAAGAGGAATAAAAAATTAACCGCCATTTGGAAGAAAACTAACCCTCATGTGATGTCGTACCCACCTTGACTACCTAGGGAAGCCACCTTGACCTTATTGCAGCTACCGCCAAGTCAAACTGGGAGTATGTTTTGGGAACAAGCTTTTTGGGGGACATTCCAGCTCCTTTTCGTCCTGCCACCTGGGCCTACGGGGGGGCATGGAGGTGCATCATAGTGATGCTCATTTTCTAGGATGCAACCGCAACCTCGTTTGGGAACATTTAGTGAGGAGTTTTAGTAACTATTGGTTTTTTTTTATATTTCAGACTATCTGTTAAATACACTATGTTTTTTTTCCAGATTTAGGTTACCTCTGTTTTTTTTTTTGACATATGTATTTGTATATTAGATTATTTGGTTCCCAAACTTTGTATCTACGGTAACTTCTTGTGCACAGGAATAAGCCTAGAGAAAATTAGGTTTTTAATACTTTATTATTGCTTTGATATTGGTTTATGTAATTCGGGTAAATTTATTTTGTAACATTACTTGCTTGTTTCCCAAATATTGTATTTATTCGCTTTATTTCGTTTGTTCGGTTACTTCGTCGTTACTTTATTTCATTGCATTTGCTCGGTTAATTTAGGTCATTTTGTCGGTATTTTTCTTAACTTCACTTCTATAACGTTTATTCATTTGTATATTTAATTTTGCTTTATTCAGTATTGTATTTTCTCTTAGTGAGGCTTGGGCCTATTTATTTGTATTATTTTCATCTTCGTCGGTTTCCTTTAGTTGTACGTAGCAGGCGTACTATAACCATTTGGTAGAAGACTTATGTAATTTTGTACCCTATATGTTAGTAAGAGGTACTTATATTTAAGTTTGTAACAGATAACATTATTGTTGTTATCTTTAAAATATATATATCTTCTTGTATAACTTATGTCATTTTAGAGTCACAGCATAATATGAACTTGCTTAACTCAGAGATTGTTAAAAATCTGGTAGTTATTTTTAATAAATATGTTTATTTATTTTGTATATCATTTATTTTTATTATTCCTTTATGTTCATTATTACAGGTTTGATATATTTAATATCTGACAGCAGTATAAGATACCTGGGAAAATGATCGAAGATCATTTTCATGGCGCCCATGATTTGTTAGATTTATTTATCTTGTTCGTCTTTAGAAATTATTCATCTTCATTCCTCTTCAGTACATTATTCTTATTTTATTATTTCATCTTTTAGTCATCATTACTATCTATATAGAGCTACTGTTCTTCGACAGGCATGCAAACGAGCCGTATCCATCCTTGAGTGTCAAGTTGCTCTCTTGCATCTATAGCTAGCCAACTCTATTCAGTTTGCCTCTGTCTCTTCCCACGTCTACTTATTATCCCTTCTAATTCCCCTTTCTTCAGTACTACTGCAAAGTAGTATTTTGTATTTTTTCCTATTGCGGCTTCTCAACGTAGAAGCCACTTCACCTTTCTCTTTTCATCCCAACTATTTAGTTACTTAGTCTTTTTTTTTCCTTACTTCTGTTGGAGTATATCTTTCTTTTTACTTTCACTCCAACAGAAGTTTTCTTATTTTTGTTACAATATGTCAAACGGTCGAAAATATGTTCAAACCATCAAAATATGTTAAAAAACCGAAAATATTCTAAATATGTAAAATTAAATTAATGTCAAACGCCTTTAGTTATCATAATTCGTCCACATCCTGAAACGTTTGATTGTATCTTTGATGGTTATCGATATGCAAAAAACATATAATCCGGTCTTTACTTATTACTCTTCAAAAATCCTACAAAACTGTTATTGAAAAAACTTTTTATCGCCAAAAATGAAGGAGCTATGTTTATAAAACTAATTTTTTTTTCGAAAAATTCGAATTGTTCCCTTATAGAGCATTTTCAATGTACCTATATAATACCACAGAGCTGGTTCGTCTAACGGATGTCTAAAAAACTATTTGTATGTGTATTTTTATATATTTGTAAATTCGCATTTTTGTGTAAATAAATGTTTTTTAATTCTTTAATTCTACTTTTTTTCTGTATAGGTTTATTAAATTGTCTACTTATAAAAATTGCAATGTTATTAAGGGTGGTTTTTAAGGGTTGAAATATGATGATATTATATCCTAAAGCATAAAACAATCATTATTTAACCAGTCAAAACCAAATTTTACCTATAATAAAGTTTACAATGTTTTTATATAATTTTTGAAAATAAGGGTAGTTTACACCCCTAAAAATAATCAACACCCTTGAGCATGATATAGAATATGAAGTACAGGGTAAGATGATCCTAACCCCAAATTTTTATGTAAATTGATGCAAGCCGAAATTATTCTTTTAGGATAAGTAAACTTTTCACATATAGCTCCAACAAGGGTGATTTTAAGGGTTGAAATATTGTGATATTATATCTTAAACAAAACAATCATTATGTACCTAATAAGAAGCAAATGTTGACAAAATTAAAGTTTAAAATATTATATTATAATTTTTTTACAATTAGGGGTGGTTTTCACCCTTAAAAAACCAAAAGCGTACAACGGCTCAATATAGAAAATAAACTAGATGGTGAAATGAGCCTAATCCCAAATTTTTGTACGAATAGATGCTGGACGAAATAATTGCGAGGTTTTGCCATTTTTCCAGGTTCATTTCCTCGACTATTATGATTTTTCATAGATCTATCGATGGTAAAAATGCCGTACAAAAATATACGACCAAAATGTACTCACTCTACCTGCACTTTTGAAGTCTCACCAGCACTCAGTTGGACAGCTTACAAGTGACGGCATAGTGCTGAATCTTATTATTTTATATTCTTATATCGTCCTATATGCGTCACCTGGTGGTTCATATGACCCATCCATTTTTGGACTGAGCCTGTATTCTAATGTAAATCATATTTGTCGATGTATAAAATCTTATAAAAAAATGTTTGATCCGGAGATCAGATGGGTGAAGGACGACCTATATTAGGGTCCCGTAATATATAGGGTGAGGCAGATAACTGGCCTATTAGAAATATTTAGAGAACTAAAAGCAACAGAATCATGAAATATGGAATAAAGGGATTTTGAAGGGTGATCTATTTAATGAAAATATTTTCATCAAATTTTAAACTTCGTTTTTTTAAATAGAACACCCTGTATATTTTTACATTTTTAGATTCTACTCGATGTCTTCTTTCTTAAAATATGCGGTTTTGTAATGTTATACAGGGTAGTTTAAAGGCTAATTACGTTTTTTTATTAATTTCGTAGCAACTTTCACACCCTGTAGAATTTTAGTAGTTGGATATCAAAAACTCTATTTATGTTAAAATGATTTTTAATATAGTCTACTATTATTAAAAATTATTAGTATAGCTAAATGTTAAATTTTAGTATAGAGGGTTGGTCGAAACTCCGAATGAGAATTTTCTGAATATTCTTAAATGGAACACCCTGTATTTTAGTATTGCAATGAAAAGACATTTTATGGTACTTTTTTATTTTTTAAGCATTCCCTATACCTAAATGCTTTAGTTTGTGCTTAATTGTTAATCGCGCCAAGAATGTTAACTATGTAGGTATTTTGATAGCTCAACCATTATTGGCAATTTTAAAGATCAGTCAAGATTAATATGTATTTATTTCCGAAAAATTATTTGTGATTGAATATTTTCACGGCCAACCTAATAAAATTTCACGTATTTTTTGTTGAAATTAATGTTTGGCTTGAATCACCAATAACTCACAAATTAAAGCAGTTAGGTATAGGGAATGCTTAAGAAATAAAAAAGTAGCATAAAATATCATTTCATTACGATAATGAAATATAGGGTCTTCCATTTAAGAAAATTCTCTTTCCAAGTTTCGACCAACCCTGTATAGTCCAATTCAACATTTACCTATACTAACAATTTTTAACAATAGTAGACTATATTAAAAATCATTTGAACATAAATAGAGTTTTTTATGTCAAACTACTACAATTCTACAGGGTATGAATGTTGCTAGGAAATTAAGAAAAAAAACCGTAATTATCTTTTAAACTACCCTGTATAACATTACAAAACCTCATATTTTAAGAAAGAAGACATCCAGGAGAATCCAAAAATGTAAAAATATACAGGATGTTCCATTTAAAAAAACGAAGTTATAAACCACTTCCGGTATAACCGGAAGTAGCAAATCGATGAAAATATTTTCATTAAAGAGATCACTCTTCAAAACCTCTTCATTCCAATTTTCATGATTCTGGTTCCTTTAGTTCTCGAGATATTTCTAATAGGACTTTTATCTGCCTCACCCTGTATAGACGTTAATTTTACGACAACCTATACAACACAAAATTCAAGTAATAACGTCTAATTGAATTTTTTTGTTACATCTAACGAGAAAGATATTATATGACTATCACAGCTGTCGAATTTACAGGTTTTGCAAGGTAAATCTTCTTTAATAAATAGTCGAGTGTAAGGTATGTACCCTTTTGCCTATTATACCTTGCCAATCTGATCAAAATTTGAATTTCAAATGAGAAAGCAAACCGAATATGCTCAAAAACTTTTCAGGTACACGTAGGCCTACAAAATCTCATTTCAACCATTAATTTAAGATAAGTAATGATAAAATATAATTAATGAGAGAATTTGAAATTTAGGGAATCTTCCTGTGAGTCCTGCATAATTTTAATTGGTTTGACTGGAAACAGGCCGGCAATTATTACGTTTGAGTAGTGAATCGTTAGTAGTCAAAGGTTAAAGGAACTGTGAAAACCCGTTTAGGAAAAGCAATTAGTACGCAATTAAGGAAACAAGGATTTAAAAAAGTTAAATTCCAACGGGTCTACGAACTTTCACATACACACACCCAAACTTAAATGGAATTATCTGATATTTCTCACTATTTCGTGCGAATTAAAAAAAACAACACACGAAGTCAAACAATATTTCGTCGGCTTACTGCCAAAACCAACTAACTCCACCTTTTGTCGATTCTGAGTTAAGTACGCCTTTGTACTTAATAATTATCAAAGAATGTACTGATGAAACCAGACACTTCAAAGCAGATTTTAAATGTGGGAAACAGAAGGGTCTCAAAACAACTAATTCCAATGATGACACTTTTATTCAGCCAAAAACAGATATGTGCAGTTGTCTGTACATCTCTGTTTAAATAAAATAGTATTTTATCATTTACAATATTCTAGTTCTGCCAAAACAAGACAAGTGCCTGATTTGGAGGACAGTGATGTTCAAAGTTACCTAGAAGTTGACAACTTTGTACAGCCAAAACCCGACAAGTGCCGAAAAAAAATGTTTTTTGTACTTTTTTTTAACTTTCACTTCATTTTAATAACTTTTTAACAAAATGTTTCGTTTATAATGTTATTTACTTTAATATTTTTCAGTCATTAAATCATTTTTAAGTTCAAACGATTTTTCATTTCAAATTAAAGTTTAAAACGTCGATTCCTCAAAATTTTAAAAAGTGGAGTTAGTTGGTTTTGGCAGTAAGCCGACGATTTATTTTAGAACAATATAATAACGACGGCCCGTTTGAAAAAATATTGTTGCTAACTCATGCGGAAAGTGTCTTCCCCGCACTGGACTGCTTGCCCGAACTCCGCTATCGCGTCGTTCTTTCGCGGAAAGTATCACTTTCCGCACTAGTTAGGAAAATAACTATTTTCTACAACCGCTATTCAAAGTGCACTTTTCTGCACAGTTTTATGTTAACAAAATTGATATTTTTTCACAGAATAAAATTTATGAAATTAGTTTGCAGAAAAGTGACGTTTCTGTGCAGAAAAGAACTTTCCGGCTCAGAAACGTCACTTTTCTGCACACTGATGTCATAAATCTTATAGTCGAGGAAATGAAGCTGAAAAAATGGCAAAACCTCGCAATTTTTTCGTCAAGCATCGATTTGTACAAAAATTTGAGATTAGGCCCATTTCACCCTCTAGTTCATTTTCTATACTGAGCCGTTGTACGCTTGTGGTTTTTTAAGGGTGAAAACTACCCCTAATTTTAAAAAATTATAAAATAATATTTTAAACTTTAATATTGTCAACATTTGTTTCTAATTAGTTACATAATGAGTGTTTTATGCTTTAAGATATACTATCATGTATATTAATATTTAATATTTTAACCCTTAAAGCCACCCTTCTTGGAGCTATATATAAAAAACCACTTATCCTAAAAGAATAATTTCGGCTTGCATCGATTTACATAAAAATCTGTGATTAGGATCATCTCACCCTGTACTTCATATTCTATAACATGCTCAAGGGAGTCGATTATTTGTAGGGGTGTAAACTACCCCTTATTGTCAAAAATTATATAAAAACATTGTAAACTTTAATATGGGTAAAATTTGGTTTTGATTGGCTAAAAATAATGATTGTTTTATGCTTTAGGATGTAATACCATAATATTTCATCCCTTAAAAACCACCCTTAAGAACATTTCAATTTTTATAAGTAGGTAATTTAATAGATCTATACAGAAAAAAAGTAGAATTAATGAATTACAAAAACATTTATTTACACAAAAATACGAATTTACAAATATGTAAAAGTACAAATACAAATAGTTTTTAAGTCATCTTCCAGTATATGAACTAGTTATGTGGTATTATACATGCATTGAATATGTTCCATAAGCGGACTATTTGAATATTTCGAAAAAAAAAATCGTTTTATATACATAGCTCCTTCATTTTTGGAGATAAAAAGTTTCTGCGTAAATGATTTTGTAGTATTTTTAAAGAAATATAAGACTGTGTAAATTAAATTCCGTTACATCCCTTACTTTTTAATTGGGATGGGTTTAAAGGGTTCGAATAAGGGGGTTTATCTCTACGAATGTACTCCCTATAATGAAAATATATGGACAATATAATTTTAGTTATTAAAAAATCTACAATTTAGTAGTCTATCATTTTTTTCGTATCTCCAGTATTTTCGGAGATATTTTGAAGTAAATGGTGAAAAATACGAAATCGCAAAAAATCAATTTTTCTTTAAACTCCAATTTTTCTAAAATTAGGCCTTTTAAATAGGTCAAACTTCTTGGTTGTATTGACACTATAAATATACAAGGAATTACAGAAAGGCAAAGACCAGTTTTTAATTAGTAAGGTAGTTAGTGGGTTATTTTCATTGATTTTTTCGTAGAGAAAAGCAGGTACCGACATTCTTTTGATCATAAGTCGCTCTATTTTCATGCTAGAAATTTTTTATTATTATTTTCTGAAATTTTTAATTGTATACTTGAAAACATATAATTCAACATTTCTTCTAAAAATGCAAATTTTTTCCGTTATTTGGCTTTGAATATTTCAAATTATGCATTTGACGAAAAAAGCTAACTTTAACATGCCGTATCTCGGTTTGTGGTGGTCTTAAAGATATTATAGAAAAATAATTTAGTTTGTGTCATTAAAAGGTACAATTTTGGTATCTGCAGTTTTTTTATTAAATGCATATTTTTCGAAGAATTCTCAAAAAACCTTCTAAAAGAGTCGATTTTTTAGACGGAAAACTGCTACTTTCAAGCGCGAATAACTCGAAAAATATTAGTTTTACGAAGAAAATGTAAAAAACATTTTTTTCTTAGAATTAGTCTATACATCGATTTACATGGTTAAAGTGTAATAAAAAAATTCCGCCTCCGAGATGGGGTGGAAACCACCCCCAAGGTTTTAGCGTACAGCGGCATGATATAGGAAATGATCCTTGGACTATTCCCTACCTTCTGTGAAAATTTCAAGTAAATGCATGCTGGACGAAAAAATTGCGAGCCAAAATGCTTCATTTCCTCGACTATTATACTGTGAGAAAATATCACAGTACCATTACATTCCACAATAAAATTATAAATATACTCAGTGACATTAGAAGTGTTGCACCCAGAAAGAATCATTTCTGGAACTTAATTTTTCGGCAACATGGTACATTTTCATCAATAATAAAACGATAACATTGGCAAGACTTTTTATTGACTTTTATTTAAAAAAATTAATAATGTGTTTGGCGACCCCCTAGCTGAATACACTTATATGTACTAGTACACGTCGACGCTGTCAAGCCAAAACGGCATAAACGACATTAACTTGATTTTTCAGGAAACACAAAAAACTGATTATTTTCATTTTTAGCAATTCTGCTTATCTGCAAAGTGACTCAAAAAAAGTGGTGATTTTTTTTAAAATTTTAGTACTTTGTAAACATTAATGTGGTTCAAAATACTATGTGAAATAAATTAAAAACTAGAAAATGGCGCTTATATCCAATCAAGATATAAGATTGGTTAATATGCCAAACTTACCTCTGGCGTTTGTGTCGATCGCATTTTTGTAAGGTTAGCCAAAATGGCGCTTAAAAGGGATATATGCCATTAATGAAAAAAAAACGAAAATTAAAAATTGTCGTTTATGCCAACAAGAAAAATTATGAAATTACGAAGATTTTTGATAGGTTTTATTTTTTATTAATCAAAAATATATTCTAAGTTAAAAACAAAACCCTAAATTCTTTAAACATGTTTTTGGTGCTAGGATGAAATACTTAAAATTAAATAATACTTAAATAGAAGAGCTATACAAAAATTGGTATAAAAGTAAAACTCAAAAAACACTTTCAAAGAACAACAACTTAAAAACTAAGAAAAAACAAAAATCAGAGGTACATAAAAATATTTATTCTTTAATTTCTAAAACAAATAAGAAAATAATTATTCACAATTTTTCCGCGGACGTTAATGTATTCTCTTCCAGAATCTTTTAAAAACTTTTGTTTTTTCTTCTTGTCTGTTTTACAAACAATACCATCTTCTTCATTATTATTATCACAATTTTCACTTCTATGGTTTTCTATTTTGCTTTTATTTTTATTCTTTGACTTTCTTTTTCTTTTCTTATCGGGATTTATCTCCTCATCAGAATCATCAGTTGTTTCTGAATCGGCGGATTCTAATTCAAAATCACTGTCAATATTTGGTTCAACATCCGTATTGATTTGATTGCTTGTATTTTCCTTATTTTGATCACTACTTATACCGGCACCAAAACCATTATCTGCTGCTACATAAGTTGAAACATGATGTGAGATCGTGACTAAATATTTCTTCTTCTGCTGCAACGTCTGGTGGTTCCTCAAAGATGATAATGTCATTGCTAAAGGCTTCTGCAATGTTGGCATTATAAATGTCATAAACCTCTAAGGGGAATATAGGGGAATTATTGCCAGTCTGTACATCATTTTGTGCTGCTTCGGTATATGGTTTATTTTTATTTAGTAAGGCCATTATTTTTTTACTTCTGCTATTCATCTGCAACAGAAATATGGCATAAACGCCAAAAATCTATCGTCATTTTTAGCTATATAAAATTGATTTGAACTATATGCTGTAGTACAAAAAGAATTGTTCATCACACTAGTACAAAGTTACCATAAAAAATTTTAAAATAAACTTTTTATTTGCGCAATTTTTAAAAAAGAAACCTGCATAAGAATACCATTGAGGAATGGCGTTTGTCTCAACCACGATGTAAATATTTGGTTTTGGCATAAACGCCTCATAGTTTCTAAAGAAATTCAGGGTGTTTGCGCTTCACAAATCAATACAAATTGAAAATATTGCAGAGGTAAGTAATATCATGTTACTTATCCATAAAAATTGTAAAAATACATACCTTTACTATTATTACTGGACCGAACTGTACACAATGATAATCTTACGGGCACTGGCGGTTGTGTCAATCAGTGTTCACGTCGGCCTTCACGTGCGTGACTAGACTGGCGTTTATAAAAACTTTAAACCAATATTACACCTATTTCACTTTGTTTTCGGTTATGCCGCGGTGACTGTCTGGTGCGGAAATTAAAATCCTATGTTTTCGTGCATCTACCTCAAAACTGGTCATTTTGGCGTTTATTCCGTTTTGGATTGGCAGCGTCGACGTGTTTAGTACACGTCTAGGCATTGACAAAATGTAATGATCGATGTCTGCTTGTGGCACCACGTTCCAAGCAACTTGAATATCATGGATTAACTGTGCTAGATTCTGTGGAGGATGGTGCAAAGTGGACAGTCTCCTCCCCATTATATTCCACACATGTTCGATAGGATTTAAACTCAGTGAACGGTGTTGTGGAGAAAGTCCATAGTTCGACTAGCAATATGGGGACGTGCGTTGTCTACCTGAAAAGGGCGGTTCGACGGCCGTCTACATAAGGCAGTAAATGGGTTTGTAAGATGCCATCAACATAAAGCACATCTGTCATACTGCCTCGAATAAACAAAAGTGGTGATCGGTTACCATAGGCGATAACCCACCAAACCATTACTCCAACTGTCCTGTGTAGATGCCTCTCAACAGCAAACCCGATATCTCATCGCTCTCCACGGCGGCGTCTTATCATCTTACGACCATCATGCATACCTAAACAAAATATTGATTCATCACTGAATGCTGCATTATGCTATTCTGCCACCCAATGCTGCCGTTCTCTGCACCAATTCAAACGTTGATGACAGTGGTCCGCAGTCAAAGGAAGCACTCGTCGTGGGCAGAATGCAACCAGTCCAAAGGCTCGAATGCTAAGGTATAGGGAACGTATAGTAACAAGTCTACCTTCTACTCCAAACCAGTGGTCAGCAATTTGACGCGTAGTAGCAAAACGGTCTCACAGAACCAGGAGTCTAAAGCGTCTATCTTGACGCCCTGTGGTACGCCTCGGTTAACCAGATGGTCTTTCTCGTATTCCTCTACCTTCGTTTGTCCACACACGACACCCTCGCATAACTGTCATTACCGTACAATTAACACGACGGCCGATTTCACGATACGACAAACCCATATCATTATAGGCAATAATTCTACCCCTGTCAAAGTCGCCAAAATGGGGGTAATTTTGGTGTCTTTGAACTCGAGACACATTCTTGCACTGAATGCAATTCGACTGAAGAATAAAGGTCGCCTCATATTATAATGCACGTCGCGTTTTCGGCACGTAACGTTTCGTTTGCGAAAAATATAATTTAATGGTTTTTAAATTGAACCATTCATATTGTGCGTATAAGACACGTAACGTAGCGTATAAGACACGTTACGTCTGCGTTCGGTTCATTCGAAAACAATATTTTTCGGATGTTGACAGCTACGGGTCGTTTTTCCCTCGTTGTTTATTTAGGTATTTCTTTGAATTTGATACCGAGTATTTAGACCGGCCAGTATCGTCGCCATCGCTAGCGAAATTATTCCTATTCGATTTTTTGCACAAATTTACTCAAAGAGAGGTTCTTATAACATATCCACAGGGTGCCAGACGGTGCCGTGGTCGAAAAATTGTTTAAACAATCTTTTTTAAACAAATTCACAAAAATATTTTTTCATTCGAGCAATATTTTTTTTTTAGATAATTTGGGTAATTCTGAGCAAAAAAGGTTTCTTGTCATTTTTCTCTAAAATTGCGAAAATGGCTATTTTCAAGGCTTAATAACTCGATTAAAAATTATTATTATGAATTTCAATAAGCGACCAAATCAAGTTTCAAACAACTTCTTCAAGGTCCTGAAGAGATTTTTGTCATTATTTTATTACAAAGCTGTTATTTTTAACTATTAACAATTACCGCTATAGTCCAACTGTATCGTCGCCCTCGTTAGCGAAATTAGATTTTTTTGCACAAACTTACTCAAAAAGAGGTCCTTATAACACATCAACAGGGTTCCGGGCGGTGCCGTGGTCTAAAAATTGTTTAAACAATTTTTGTTAAACAAATTCACAAAATTAATTTTTTATTAATAATTTAATTAAACCCAAATTAATAATAATTTGAGTTATTCTGGGCAAAAAAGGTCTCTTGTGATTTTTCTCTAAAATTGATTGTTGTCGAGTTATATGGCCATTTCCGCATTTTTGCAAGATACGTTTTTTGCTAAGAATAACCCAAATTATCTAAAAAAAATCGTTCGTAATGAAAAAATTATTTTTGTGAATTTGTTTAATAAGAATTGTTAAAACAATTTTTTGACAAGGGCACCGCCCGGCACCCTGTGGATGTGTTTGTTATAAGGACTCTTTTCGAGTAAGTTTGTGCAAAAAAATCTAATCGAAATAGTTTCGCTAACGGGGGCGACGATACAGTTGGACTATAGCGCTAATGGTTAATAACTAAAAATAACAGCTTTGTAGTAAAATAATGACAAAAATCTCTTTGGGACCTTGAAGAAGAAGTTTGAAACTTGATTTCGTCACTTCTTGAAATTCATAATAATACTTTTAACCGAGTTATTAAGCCTTAAAAATGGCCTTTTCACATTTTTCAAATTTTAAATCGCGACAACAATCAATTTTAGAGAAAAATGACAAGAGACCTTTTTTGCCCAGAATGACCCAGTTTATCTAAAAAAATATTGCTCGAAATGAAAAAAATATTTTTGTGAATTTGTTTAAAAAAAATGTTTAAACAATTTTTCGACCACGGTACCGCTCGGCACCCTGTGGATATGTTATAAGGACTTCTTTTTGAGTAAATTTGTTTAAAAATATCGAATCGGAATAATTTCGCTAGCCGGGGCGACGATACTGCCCGGTCTAATTTAAAAAGTAGTTTTCGAGGCAATTTGTCATGTAAACATGTGTTGTGACAATAAACACATCTGCACCGCACCAAACTGAAACCAACGTAAACGTTCTATGTATGATAATGTGAATGGGCAGTCCGATTGACGGTCTGCAAACGCTACGTGCCGAAAACGCGACGTGCATTATAATATGACGCGACCTTAATAATTAAAAATTTCTGTACCAACCGGTCTTTATAAATTGGTCTTTTCACAAAATAATTTAAAGATAAAACTATTTTTACAAAAACTATAAAAGTTAAAACATTGATATTGTTATCATAGCAAGCTTTAAATATAGTCATTGTGCTGCCAAAAAATTGAGTTCAAGAAATAATTTCGTCTGGGTGTTACACTTCTAATATCACTGAGTATAATATGTTATTATTATACCATGTTTAGATGAAACGGTTTTATTTGATATTAAATTTGATGGAGCTTTTCAAAAAAGAACTGATTTAACTCAAGTCCGAAAAAGCTGCAATTATTTTTGAATAGATTTGGTATTTTACCAAATATTTTACAAATGACTACTTCATTCTGAATAATGAAATATATTATGTTTACATTAACTTCTCAAACTCGTGAGAAATTAGTACCTTTCTGCATTTGTTGAACAATATACTATTTACATCAAAGAGCAAAATAATATAAAACTCATTATTAAGAAGTAATTTCTGCCTAAAGCTTTACAAAATAAAATAATGCTTATGGCATTGTTATTGTATGCACGGTTGGCTTTGTGGAGTTGCATCGCTTCTATAAGGTCGTTGTTTGCTTGCCGAGTTCTTCTGGTAGTCATCGGAGTTGTAAAAAACAGCTGCAGTTTAATTCATTGTTCTCTGTCACTAGTTGAAGGTATTTGTTGGATTTCCATATGATTCAGAAAGCTATCGGTGTTTTAAAAGAAAGCTGCATTTTAATTTATTGTCAACGAAGTATGAAATTTTTTGTGTGGTACCACGAGACTCAGAAAGTTCCACCCATGTGGATAGGGTGTGTCCTACGAAAGGATGGACAAGAAAACATTATAGGAACAAAAAACTGAAAGGGTAAAACTTTGTGTTAGTATATCTGGACCTCGAAGGTAAACTACACTATGTCATTTTAAGCAACTTTTCAGTAGAGCAGTTTGAATATTTTAAAAATTTTATATCCGATAATTAGGTATCTTTCGCTTTGAAAGACAATGTGATCATATTTTAATCATAACATATAACTAGTTTATACAATCCAACTAATAAAACGTTAAAATTTGCCCTTATTACTGTTATTAATAGTAATTTACAGTAACATAGTGCAGTTTACCTCTGATAAGTTTGACCTATACTTATAAAATATTTAATGAATTTAAAGGTATTTAAGCCCAAAAAAATTAGCTAAGTACTTCTCATGAAACAAATTTGTATTTTAGTTAAATGTTATTACAATAAAACCTGTGTTAACGGCCATCTGTCAAAATCGGCAACCTGTACTAATGGCCATTTATATAATAAGGAGGCAACCAAATAATCTCATTATTTTTAAAACCCATTTCATAGAAATTTACCGGTTAATATCGGCCAAATTATTTTTGTATAGGTACTTGTTGATAATACCCAATATTGCGAAACACCCAATACTATTTTATTACTTATCGTATTTATCTAAAATGAGACTAAAAATAACCTGCATAAAAATTGGGGTCGGTGTCGGCAAACACAGAGTTCTTAAAGCTCTAGAATAATCTGTCCTAAAATAGGAAACCTTTGTCGCTAAGAAGCATAATAAAAATATAATAGCTGAGAAAGTGAAAAGTCTGGTTTAAATTCACAAAAGTTGGCCGAAAAATATAATTTTGTAAAATTATCAAGCTGTATTATGTAAAAAAACATAAAAGTGAGTTGGAGAATTCTTTAAAACGCTTCACTAAACGCTAACATAAGATGTTTAACCACTGATAACAATCTGAACAGATTCTGTTTTTTCCAGTATACAGACTCTGATCAAATTATTGAACGCACTATAAAAGATTTAAAAAAATGGTTATTATGAGGTAATACCATTGTAATACTAAATAGGTTTTTTGTATGTACCAGACACAAGGTATGTTGTTTGGTTGTCCATTTAATTTTCTATATTTTATCACAAATAGAACATTATTAATAATGAACCAATATGTATTTATTGAATCTTGAAAGAAAACAGAAGTAACAACAATGTTGTCAATTTGTTGCTGACATATTGTGGCTCAACAAAATAATAACATTTAATAATACTTGTTGTTATTTCTGTTTCTTTTATAATTTTTTTAAATTTTGCATAATTTTAAGTGAAACTATGTGTTTTATTAAGTGAAAATTTTGAAATTATGTGTATAATACCATTCGAAATAGAAACACCAATTTTTAAGAGCACATACACAATATTTGTTGATTATTTATTACAATGTATTAATAACCACGATTTTTATAAAAACAACAACTATGTAACTATAAAAAAGAATAGATAAAATCAAAGAGATTTATTTATATTAATAAGAACAGTTACCTATGACCCCTTTACCTCTAGGTGCTCAGTGTAGTCTCAGTCAACATAGTGTTGTTTATCATCAGCACGCAGTTAGTAACTGGGAGGCAAAAACACCCAAGTTTACATGGCGCTTTTACCTCTTAAATTATTTGAACCTAGTAATTTCGTTTTCGTGGTCATTAGTACCATGTGTAGTATACCTCTAAAAAGTTCTTGGAGAGCTAAGTGAGTTAAAGGAACAAAACAACACCATGTCGACATAGTGTAGTTTACCTCCGAGGTACAGACAAATACTTATAGATTTTGGCTTTTTAAGTGCGGAAGGAAGCTTTGGTGAAAATGAAATGTCAATATGGTTCCCCGTTATGTTATTTTGTTTGCCCCTTCGAAGGCTCATTGTTTACTTTTTCAACTGAGAAAACAGCACCTTACACCTGAGTGATTGAGCTAGATGAAGCCTTAACAATTGCCTTCCATTTTTGTTATACAAGCTCCTAATAATCTTTTTTCGTTTTTGTCCGATTACCCTGTACAATAATCTTGATTTTTTTCTATTTTTATTTTGATAATACGCACTTATCTTAATTTGTCTTTAGATCATTTACCAAAAATATTTTGTTATCATCTGTATCTGTCTACATTAAAATTTATATCCATTAACTTCCATTACTAAATTGCTATAACATCATCAGCTATAATTTAATACAAAACAACTCTACCTTTTTATTTCCATCTTCACTTCTAATCTGTTTTTAAGTGATTTCTTTTTTGCCTTTATTTGGTATTCAGTGCGGTCGCAACCTAATGGATTCTAACAGGATGCAATAACTCACAGGCGAGCCGTTCTTGACCCCGATACAATTTCTTTTTTTATTCTTACTTTTTCGTACGAAAATATTCCACAATAATTGGGAAAATTTCGGACGCCGTACAGTAAATAGCATTTTGAATATTATTATAAAGAAATAATCAAAGGTAATACCACGAGTCCTCTAAATTTATCAAGCAAAATTTAGAGGACGAGTGGTATTTGAAAAGATTATTTTGTGAACCAATATGTATTATTAGTAAATACGGGCATCTGTGAAATATTTTTAAGACAACTAGGATCAATGTCTAAAGTAGGTTATAGATAAATTATTTTATAATTTAAAAATGAACCAATTTATTTATTATATTGTTAATACATAAAAAACTTAAATCGGTCAAAATTGCGCGGCCTACTTGCTTCGCGGTCTTACCCAGCTACGCTGGGTGAGTTCACCACAGTGCAGTGGTGTAATTGGTGAAGAAATATCGCTTTGGTATTAATTCCCAAATCGTTTTCTCCGTCTCTTGGTTGTAGAATAAATTACTTCTTTTTCCTAATTGGTTTATTTAAAAAGACTACACTTACTAAAGCTAAGTTTAGCTTTTACGCCAGACACATCGAGAATTAATATTGTACAAAAAAGTTCCAAATATTAATTTGGACTTAATTATGAACTATTATAATTGAAAAAGCTATCGTTTTTTAAATATATGTAACATTGACAAATATTTTATTTAGGAATTGTCACTCATTTTTTGAGATAGATTTTATAAGAAGGCCAAAATCGTGTATTAAATGTGACATAATTTTAGGGGCGTAATAAAGCAAAGATTAGAATTTGTATTATATAATAAAGTTTCAACATTCTCCCCCGCGTTGAAGCATCCCTGCTTCAACTAAATTACACAGTAACAGAAACAGAAAAAACAAAGTGTTAGGAAGAATGTAACAAAACTAGAAATAAGCATGTTGGTCGTTTTAAGGTTGAGTTTGATTTGGTAATAAAGAAAGCTTTGAAATGGATCGGATAAACTCTCCGGAAGCCGTACGGAGCTTAACCACACGGACTTTGCCATCCTTACCAGGATATACTTCAATGATGCGCGCCAACGGCCACATCATTGGAGGTACATTATCTTCCTTGAGTAAAACTAGTTTATTTACTTGCAGGTTAGAATATTCTTCAGCCCATTTAGGCCGGTTGAAAAAAAAAACTTGTTGAATTTTAGAAATCTGCTGGAAGGTGGAAAGTCTATGTTCGTTTAAATGTGAAAGATCCTTTTCAGGATAAGCGGTGAGAGGAGACCCTATCAGAAAGTGTCCCGGTGTAAGGTAGGTTAAATCTGTAGGGTCATTAGAAACTGGACCTAAGGGCCGAGAATTTAGTATTGCCTCGATTTGACAAAGAATAGTGTTAAACTCTTCTGAAGTGAACAAAGCATTGCCCACCAATCTCTTGATATGAAATTTTGCGCTTTTGATGGCGGATTCCCAGATTCCACCCCAATGCGGAGATCGAGGTGGAATGAATTTCCACTTGGTCTCATTTTGTGAAAGAAAGTCACAGATAATATTTACATTATTATTAGTTTTGAAAAATTGATACAACTCATGTAGGATATTTTTTGCACCTAAAAAATAGGTGGCGTTGTCACTATAGATCACTGACGGATTTCCTCTTCTCGAGACAAACCGTTTTAAAGCGTTCAGAAAGGAGTCAGTAGACAGTCCAAGAACTAGCTCTATGTGAACTGCCTTGGTGACCATGCAAACAAAAACCGCAATGTATGATTTTATGAGTGGAGATTTACGAAGCCTTGAGGATTTTATTTGAAAGAATCCTCCGAAATCAATTCCAACTTTCTGAAATGGTCTAGAAACATTTACACGATCAGAGGGCAAACTTGCCATAATCTGTTGGCAGACTTGATTATTGAATCGAAAACACATATTGCAATTTCGAATGATTTTTTTGATCTCTCTGAGCCCATTAAGTGGCCAAAAACGTAAACGAATATTGCTCAGAACGGTTTGAGCACCAGCATGCCCGAGCCGCCTATGTTCGTACTCTAGTATGAGGGAGGTCGTATGATTATGGGGTGGCAAAAGCAAGGGATGATTCTGTTGGTAGGGAATGGAGGCGTTACAAAGCCGTCCGCCGATCCTCAGCATTGATAATTCATCGAGAAATGGATTTAAAGATAATAATTGTTTATTTGATAGTTGCTGGTTTGCAGAAAGTTCGGAAATTTCTTTGGAAAAATTGGTTAGCTGAACTTGCCGAACTATAAAATATAGAGCTTGGTCCAATTCTTCAACAGTGAGGGGATCAGATTGTTTGTTTCCTTTTAAACAACTGACAAATCTGAGTACATATGCGATAGTATGACGTAATCGAGAAAAAAGAAGAACATTTTTGAAATAATTGTTCCCAAGGAGGTTTTGAGTTGACGTTTGTGAGTGTATTGGAACGAGTTTTTCTGTGCTCTGTAATTAGTTGATCAGCTATTGGGGGTTCATCAGAGAATTCTAAAGAATGATTAAGAAGAAAAGCAGGACCGGACCACCACAACTTGTTGTCCAGAATTTCTTGGGCTGATAAACCGCGTGATAGAATGTCAGCACTGTTTTCAGCTGATTTAACGTATCGCCACTGACAATTTTGCGTCAGTTCTTGAATTTGAGCAACTCTATGCGATACGAACACTGACCATTTACTAGGGTGTGCCCTGCACCAACATAAAGCGACCTGAGAATCGGTCCACAAATTTATTGAGTCATACTCTAATTTATTTTCGAAGACTTGTAGAATTTTGTTTACAAGTTTCGCCAGCAAGAGCATAGCGCAAAGTTCTAACCTTGGAATGGTAATTGATTTAAGTGGGGCGACTCTAGATTTTGAAGATACTAAAGTAGAAGAAATATCATTGTCAGAATAAAGAACTCGAAAATAAATGCAAGCACCATAAGCCTCTATGCTTGCATCAGAAAAGCCATGAATTTCTATTTTGCTAATAGTTTTCGGACGAAAATATTGTCTAGCTATTTTTTGTTGTGAAAGCAAGGGGATATGTACAATAAAATTGTGCCAATCTTTAAAAATGCAAGCGTCGTTTATTACGGTGTCCCAATGAAACTTTTTGAACCATAATTTTTGCATCACTATCTTACCTTTTACTATAACAGGATTTATCAAGCCTAACGGATCATAACATTGAGCTAAGATAGAAAGTATTTTTCTTTTGGTAACTGGACCCTGCACGATTTCTTGAAGCACGGAAATACAAAGAGTATCTTCTGCTGTACTCCACTTTAGCCCAAGAACTTTACTTGGGACTTCATCTATGTTTATGTCATAATCAGCTTTTTGATTTTCCGAAATGTCTTTGGAAATATTTTTAAGAAAATAATCACTATTTGAACAATATTTATGCAACTCAAACCCATGCTTATTTAAGATGGTATTTAATTGAGAGTATAAATTGAAAAGTTCGTTGTGATTATATGAACCACAAAGGCCATCGTCCATATAGAATTGATTCAGAATTGCATCAGACGCAAGAGGAAATTCTAAATAGTTTAGACAAGCAATTTCTTTAAGAACCCTTGTTGCCAAGAACGGGGCTGAATTGGTTCCAAAAACTACAACATCGAGTTGGATACATTTAAAGTCTTCATCAGGGTTTTCTCGCCATAAAATGTTTTGAAGAAAAGTTTGTTCCGGGTTCACGAGGACCTGTCGGAACATTTTTTTAATATCTACCGTGAATACAAAAGGAAAAAGTCTAAATCTACATAGAATGTCATACAATTCTGGCTGGACCTGATATCCCTTTAAACACACGTCGTTTAAGGAATACCCTGAGGAACTTTTGGCGCTGGCGTCCATGACAACGCGCAAACGCGTTGTTAAACTGGATTCTCTAACTACACCTAAGTGCGGAATAAAATATTTATTTTCAGATTTGGCATTTAGCAGAGTTAGGGGTACATAATGAGCATGTTTAAGTTCAATTAATTCATCAATAACTTTTTTATAGTCTTGATAAAAGTTGCAATTAGTTTTAAATTTATTTTCTAAAGAAATGAAACGCTTTCTGGCCATGTAATAAGAATTTCCTAACTTTAGATTTTCTGAAGGTGATTTCAGCGGCAAACTTACTTGAAATCTACCATTTTGTAAAATTTTGGTTGTAGAACGGAATAGGTTTTCAGATGCCTCATCAGCTTCTGAAAGATAGAATTTATTGGGAATTTCCTCGATTTCCCAGAATTTCTTTAAACGGCTGTCTAATTGTAATGTGGAAAGAAGTGAATTAGATTCAGTTAAAACTTCTGAACTACTGTCTGTAACAGATATATTGGATACAGTAAAATGATCAGGAACTGTACCAGCTACCACGAAACCTAAGTGAGATTCTTGTAAGACTGGAAGATTTTTGCCAAGTCTGACGAAGTTAGGTAAAATAATAGCGTAATAAAGATCTAAACCAATTAGAATGTCAATTTCAGAAGGCTTAAAAAATTCGTCGTCTGCTAGAAAGAATTGTTCCGGAATATTTAATTTTTTCACTAGTATTTTTGATTGAGGGAGAGCACAAGTAATCTCGGGTAATACAGCTACTGAAAAATGAAAACTTCTTCGACGATCATAATTGGAAAATATGGTTATATCTGACATTTTAGTACAAGTCGAGCCACTCCCTCCTATTCCTGATATATGTACTGACTTGTTATACGTATCTAATTGTAACTTGTTCACAAGCTTCTCTACGATAAATGAATTTTGGGATCCTGTGTCCAAAAGAATTTTCGCTATGCAGAAATTAGCGTTTTTACCAAGTAAGGTTACTTTTGCAGTACCCAGAAGAATATGACTATTTTTTACTGACTGAACAGAGTGATTCGCTGAATGATTATTTGCGGTAGGGTTATTTTCCGTAAAATTTCTCGAAGGACCTTGAAAATTTGTTATTCCTGAATTTTCCTGTACTGGTTGGATATCCAGAGAACGGGTTTGAAGATTTGAATTACTATCGAGATGAGAAGATGAATTATTACCATTTTGAACATGAGCAGTATTATCTAAATAAGAACTATTAGATGAGATTAGAGAGCTATGGTTACCTGCGTAGCTATTAGGTTGAGAATTTGAACCATTATTATATAGAGAATGTGAATGACGCTTACTACTAGTCATTGGCGGAGAATGTTGATTTTCGCCGATTTTTATGTGCATTAACGAATTGTGTGACTTGGAGCAAAAAGAACATTTTTTAGAGGATTTACACTCTTTCAAATTGTGTTTACCAAAACAATTTATACATAAATTCTTTGCCCTAATAAATTGCAATTTGGCGGAATGAGATATATCTTTAAACTCAGAGCAAGTGTAAATTTTATGGCCCTCCTTGTTACAGTAGATACAAATTAATTGAAATTGGCGATTTGAAGTTGCCTCATGCATTGTCGAATGAGATGAGAAATTTTTTCTGGTAGTTTTAGGACTAGAAATTTCAACATTTTCCAGAATTACTGCACGTTTTTCTAAGAATTTTAAGAAATGATTTAAAGTAGGTATTTCATCGTGATTCCTCTCAGATTCATATGCCTTAGCCGATTGAAAATCTAACTTCTTTTTTAGAATGAATATAAGTGTTAAGTCAAATAAATTTTCGGAAGTTAAATTCAAATTTTTTAGTGACAAAATATTCTTTTGAATTGTAGTGATTAATTCTCTTAATGTGTCTGACTTACATTTAGAAATATTATTACAATCAAAAATTGCTTGCAAATAAGAATTTATTATGGCGAATTTGTTTTCGTATCTCTTCTTTAAAATATTTAACGCGATTACAAAATTTTCATTAATTATCGGTAATGAATCTATAAGTTGAAGGCTTTCACCTTTTAAATAACTCTTCAAGTACACAAGTTTTTGGACATCTGTTAATGTCTCATTTTTCACTATGAGCGCATCGAAGAGCTCGATGAACGATTGAAAGTCTCTAATATGACCTGAGAATTGTGAAATTTTTATATCCGGAAGACGAACTGCTATTGGAGCACTACAAGAACCCTCACTGGATGAACTAGATGTTATCTGAGAAGGTGCAGCTTTTAATTTATTAACACAAGCGGTCAAATCGCTTACAAGTTTAAAATATTGATTTTCTGTAAACTCTCTATCTTTTTCTTCTTTGTTTGTATTTGATGTAAGGAATTCGATTTCATTTTGTGCTTTTTCATAATCATGAAATATTAAATGAAGTCTACTTAATCGCGTCTCGAACTGGGTAACATCTAATTCTACGTCTTTTTTGGCTATAAACCAGTTAGACATACGAGTAAGAGAAGACTTAGCAATTTTTCTATATTTTTTGAACTCATCCATTTTTATTAAAGATATTGGAACACGAAAATGTCTTTGAATCACAGAATTTATTGATTTTAATGTCTTTGAATAACTGATAGCCAAATAGAATAATGAAACAAAGGGTATATAAATGGACTTATCTCACCCAGTATATCCTTTTGTTGATGTGTCGGCAAATAATCTTGAAGAACTTTCCATAAGTTTTGTGCTGGTCAAAAATCCGGCTCGAAGGACCAAATGAAGAAATATCGCTTTGGTATTAATTCCCAAATCGTTTTCTCCGTCTCTTGGTTGTAGAATAAATTACTTCTTTTTCCTAATTGGTTTATTTAAAAAGACTACACTTACTAAAGCTAAGTTTAGCTTTTACGCCAGACACATCGAGAATTATTATTGTACAAAAAAGTTCCAAATATTAATTTGGACTTAATTATGAACTATTATAATTGAAAAAGCTATCGTTTTTTAAATATATGTAACATTGACAAATATTTTATTTAGGAATTGTCACTCATTTTTTGAGATAGATTTTATAAGAAGGCCAAAATCGTGTATTAAATGTGACATAATTTTAGGGGCGTAATAAAGCAAAGATTAGAATTTGTATTATATAATAAAGTTTCAACAATTGGTTTTGCCTAACCCCCAGGTGAATGCATTTTATTTAATTATTATTCACCCGTGTTTTTGTAATAATAAAATAGGAGAATGTAATTTTAGAACTATTTTACTAATTCTACTAATATAATGTGTATTTTAAAAGTAACTATTGTTTCAAAATATTACGTTGTAAATATTCGAATCCTTTTATGTGATAACACTGGTTTGTTGAAATCGGCAACAAAATAGAAGAATTAGTTATGTGTTCTGTGTACGGTTTACATCGGTTCTGTTTGACGTTTATGAAAACTTTAGAAATATTTATTTTGAAAATAAAAACTGTAGAAAATCTGAGTATATCGTGGTTAGTGTTTTTAAAATATCTATGTACCAGGTCTGTTCATAAATTAAGTTAGTAAACACAGGTATGTACGTATTATGTGAAATTTAGGGTACCTTAAGTTTTATCAGGGAAGAGACTGTTTTATCAAGGAAGAGGCTGTTTTATCAGTATTACACTCAGTTATTGGCTAGAACAACGCGTGATGATTGGCTGAAAAAGCAAAAACGTCAGAATTTGACAGGTGAAAAAAATAATCAGCAGTAATTACACGACAGCCATAAAATTGTCGATTTTTATTCCTAGTGACAATTCAACTGTTTTAATTTATGAAATTATGTTAAAGTGTTACGAGAGCAAAACAAATCAATATTTTTGAGAGCTCGAGAATAATTCGGTAAGATTATTTCATAAATAAAGCTTTTAAGTTTTTTTGAAACATTTACTTACTTAGTCCTAAGCCTTTCTACCTTTAGGTGTAAGGCTGGTGGAGTTGAGTTTCGCATTGTAGTCTCCATGCTTTCCGATCTTGCGTTAGGTTTCTTGCACTTTCCAATGTCAATCCCTTCTTCTCGACTTCTTACCTGATTTCATCTACCCACATAACTCTTGGTCTTTCTCTTTTGTTTTTCCCCTGCACTCTCGTTTCGAACACTCGTTTTGTAAGCCTCTCGTTCGACATTCTACACACGTGCCCGAACCATCTTAGTTGTCCCTTCACTATTTTTTCATTGATTGGTTCCAGTTTTAGGTTTTGCCTAATTGTTTCGTTTCGTATTTTGTCTGTCCCCTTTCTGTTTGCTATTTTCCTCAGGAACCTCATTTCCATAGCATTGACTCTGGATTTTTGTCTCCCCGTCAATGTCCATATCTCGCTGCTGTAGATGATTGTTGGTCTAACTACTGATTTAGCGACTGCCGTTTTTACTTTCTCCGGTGTCTCTTTTTCCCCAAAAATGTTGTTTTCATAGCGTTAAATAAGCTTCCTCTTCGTCACATTCTCTCGTTTATTTCCATGTCTTGTTTACCATTTGCTTCGATTATTACTCCTAGGTATTTAAAATATGCCACTTGCTCTAGTGGTTTCCCGTCTAATTCTATTGCGTGTGTCTTCCTCGTATTTGAAATTATCATTGTTTTTGTTTTCTCCGTATTAATTTTCATATTTATGTTCGATAGTTCTTCTTCTAGGATTTCAAGATTGTTCTGTAAGTATTCTCTGTTTTCTGCTATCAATACCATGTCGTCTGCAAATAGTAGCTCTGATAGTTGAGTCCGTTTGATTTGCCAGTACCCTAATGTTATTTTTCTCATTCTTCTCTTGGCTTTCTTTATCGCTTCATCCAGTACCACTGAGAATAGCAGTGGACTCATCCCTGTTTGACGCCTTGACTTGTAGTAAATTCTCTGGAATCCTTGTTATTGGTTCTTATTGTATTTGTGTTATTTTTGTACATATCCTTTATTACTTCTATTATGTGTTTGTCGACTCCCCTTTCTTTTAGTGTCTTCCATACGTCCTTTCTTCGGATTCTGTCAAACGCCTTTTCCAGGTCAATGAAACATATGAAAATCTCTATTCTTCTTGATTACCTTCTTACTTACTTGTCTTAATATGAATATTAGGTCTTAAAAATATTTTTTTAAATCTATCGAATGATACCAAACATGACCCCCCACGGAGAGATGTGGGGAGTAAATTTAAAATTTTAAATAAAAATCCCGCAATATTTCGCAAAATAAACATCAGATCAAAAAACTGCAAAATACTCTTATTCAGTATTTTTGAAAAATCTATCGAATGGTACCAAACACGAGCCACCAAGTAGATGGGGTGTGAGGTTACTTTTAAATCTTAAACAGGAGCCCCACATTTTTATTGCAGATTTGGATTCTTTACGTAAAAATAAGAAACTTTTTTTCGAAACCTTCTTTTCGAATTATGGATAGATAGCGCTATAATCGGAAAAAACGATTATTGGAAATGGAAACTTAAATTAAAAAATGGCAAGTCAACACTAAAATGGAAAATTTTACCTAACTTTTTTTGGTTTTAGGACCTAACAATCACAACTCAATAGATCCCCACAGCGCTTGGGTGAATGAACATTTAGCATACTTTGCTCCCCTACCACTTGTAATATATCCAATATGTCTGTATACTTGGATGGATAGTTGGTAAGTTCGAATAGTATTAAGAAATTTGCGTGGTTTGCTGTCCATCTAAGTAATTAATACTATAGTAAACCAATATTTCGAAAACCATTATGCTTCTAGAAGCTTACTTTTAATATTCGACGTTTTCAATTTGTAACATTGGAAAAACCTAATGATCGCACTAGACGCTCTTAAAGTTGATTTTTTTAATGTAAATGTCTTATCTCATTTTCATGGATTTGGCCCTAAATAGTACAACGAGGCACCAACATAATATTTCATCTTAAATTAATTTGTCTATGTTTTATCCTGCTCAATTTTTTTGTTTATAGATTTTTTTTTTTTTAATTAATTTGATGGCTTTGGTAGGGACCAAGTAGCCAGACAATTTTTTCTTTAACTATAACAATTCTTTTTGTTTTTTATTTTTTTTTTAATTTAAAACTCATCCTTCCTCACGATTACAATGCTCAAAATATTAGTAAGGTAAGATTAATGTGTGCAAATTTTTCTTTTGTTTTCTTTATAATTTAATTTTTACTTATCTTTTTATATGTATAATTTATTTTGCTTTTTTTTTTCTTTATATTCTTTTTTACTATTGTTTTTTTTTTGTTTTTTTTTTATTATTATTTTTTTTTAATTTTTTTTAAATTTTTTTTTTTTTTTTAATTTTTTTTTTTATATTTTTTTTATATTTTTTCGGTGCACACGTACAAAATATAATTAGTTGCAGAATTGCTAACAAAGATGTGGTTAGTAATTTACAATTTCATTTTGCACCTCTTGGTGTGATTATATAAGAAATACAATATATTATTATTCGTATTGAAAATTATACAATTTAAATTTATGGGTAAAAAAATGTTGTTATTAACTATTTCATTATAGAATTTATCAGTGCTTGCACTATTTAATGAACACCCGAGTATAATATGAGTTAAGTCTCCCAGTTCACCACATAAACATGAAGAATCATCAATTAAACCAATTTTAAATTTATAAGTTGGTGACATTGCATGATTTGCTCTTATTCGGTTAATGGTAATAATAAAGTTTCTGTTGTTTTGGTTGTGGAACCATCTTAGCCTCGGGATCTGGACTTGACATGATTTGTAATTTAGTCCTGTTTGTTTGCTGTTATACAATTCTTGCCATTTGGTTTTGAGCTGAATTTTAAGTATGGAATTCAAATCGGTATAAGGAATACGCTGATTAATACACTCTCTGTCTAAGTCTGACGCAGCCTTTGCAAACTTATCGGCAATTTCATTTCCTTGAATACCCGAATGTCCTTTTATCCAAACTATTATCACCTTTCGTTGTGAGCTACGTATTTCGTAATTGGTCTGTAATATTTCTACTTCTAGATGATTTAAGTTCTTCGACGCACCTATATTCTTTAGTCTCTCCACGACACTTTTGCTATCTGTAAATATAATACTTTTCGATCTATCAGTCCTAAGTATATACTTTAGAGCTTCACTTATTGCAAACATTTCTGCTGTATATATCGTTGCCTCATCTGGTAATCTGATCTCTTCGTGATATTTTGTGGTGTGATCGTAAAAAGTGGCGCCTGTACGAATTTGTTTTGATCCATCGGTGTAAATCTGGTTGTAGTCGGGCCATCGTTGATTAACCGTTTCGAGAAAGTGGTGTTTGTCGATCTGAAATGTCTTGATTTGTTTAGAAAACAGAATATGTGGACGTTCTGAAAATATTGGTTGGATTTTTGATGTGTATAGTGACAACCTGTATTGAGAAAGAGTGGTGTAACTTTCACAGATAAGTGGAGTTTTCTTTTTTAGCCAATACGACTGAGTGAGTACTGAAACTGAAAGTTCATGGATAAGTGTTATATAACTTGCGGATTTGGAAAATGCTTTCGTGATGAACTTGTTACTAATTAGTTGCCTTCTCAGTTGTAATGGTGGTTCTACGGCTTCTGCTTCCATAATATTTATTGGAGTTGACTTGAGGTATCCAAGACATATTCTCAAGCTTTTGTTTTTTTGGTTTTCTATTTTATCTAAATGCGTTTGTGCCGCTGATCCATACAAATGGCTACCATAATCCAGGATTGATCTTATCATAGTTCTATAAAACAACAAGGCAATATTTGGGTCAGCTCCCCATTTGGTTGTTTATAGATAGAAATTATTATTAATTTCGTATTTTGCATATTTGATAATAGATCACAGTTTCTATGCATGGCGCAACTATTACGGTTTTGTCAATATGTCGAAGATTTTAGACTTTTCAGTTTCCTGCTATTACTTTATCTAGCCATTTCCCAAAATCTAAAAGAATGTGCGTTTATAAAAAATGAGGAGAAAATACATCCTAGTGGGCTTTAATTTTAAATTTCTTTAAATTCATGTTGTTAAATAGATTTCCAGACATCGATAATACCTACACAACTTACATTTTTTTCATTTTGAAATATATAATTTGAAAAATACCTCGCGGATAAAAATGTGTCTTGCTTGTGTCCGTGTACTTTGCAGTATTTTTGGGGAAATTCCTGAGAATATCGATTTTAGTCTGTAGTTAAAGGTGGCGACGAGGTCTTTTATTGCATCTTAGATGACTGTCTTATTCACCCTGACAAATGATTTTGAAGGAGCCCCATCGAATGAAGCCAAGAACTTAAATCAGGATATCTTGCTAACAAGATTCAAGAAGACCAATTCTTCACTTCCAATTCATACGAAACCTTCTTTAAAATATCGCCTTGCATTATGTTTTATTATATAAATATTATCCTATATTGAAGAGATGAGCTATCTTGTTGGAAACACAAAGCATCGACAGCGCTAAAAAATCTCTTTGAATTTACAAAAGTAGATTTTTCACAGTTGATTACTGTGATTGTGTAGAGAAACATACTGCGGTCGGTCAAGCGAAACGTAGAACAGGGGTTACTGAGAGGGTATCAAAGTTGCTTTCCTACGAAGGTAATTAAATCCATTTACTAAGGCTGAAAATCAGTACACACATTCTAAATTAAATATAAATAAAAGTTATTATAGTCGGTCAGCTGTATGACAGGTCAGAGCCGGTCGGTCGGCCCCAGTGAATGTACAGGGTTATTCACTATATTTTGACCCCCTTGTAAACTGCTTTATTTACAGAACTACAAAAAAAAATGTAAATTACAAAAGATATTCGATTTTTCAATTATGATTTTTTGACATATTATAATATATCGTACTAGTGACGTCATCCATTTTAGCGTGATGACGTAATCGACTATTTTTTTAAATAGGAATAGAGGTCGATGCTAGCTCATTTGAAGAGTTATCCAATTCCCTATTCAGTAATATAAACATTAACATGATTAATTGTACAGGGTGTCCAAAAATTTTATTTAATTAAATTAATTGTTTAATTAATAATTCAAATTTTTTTTGACACCCTGTATAAAAATGATCTTAATGTTTATAGTACTGTATAGAGAATTGAATAACCTTCCAAATGAGCTAGTACACGACCCCTATTCTCAATTAAAAAAAATAGTCGATTACGTCATCACGCCCAGATGGATGACGTTACTAGTACGATATGTATATTAAAAATCATAATTAAAAAATCGAATAACTTTTGTATGTTACATTTTTTTCTAATTCTGTAAATAAAGCAGTTTACAAGGGGGTAAAAATATAGTGAATAACCCTGTACATTCATTGGAGCCGACCGACCGGCTCTGTCCCGTCATACAGCTGACCGACTATAATAACTTTTATTTATATTCAATTTAGAATGTGTCTACTGCTTTTCACCCTTAGTAAATGGATTTAATTACCTTTGTAGGAAAGCAACTTTGATACCCTCTCAGTAGCACCTGTTCTACGTTTCGCTTGACCGACCGCAGTATGTTTCTCTACACAATCACAGTAATCAACTGTGAAAAATTTAGCTTTAGTAAATTTTCAAAGAGATTTTTCAGCGCTGCCTCTCCGTCTATTAGTACTAGTTCTCATTTTTTAGCCATATCTATCACAATGAAATCAACTACGCCCTCTTATAATTTTAGATATGCCTCTAGGTTAAAATTTTGTTGCAAAAAGATTAAGCCAACAATACGACCTCCATAAATTACTGCCGTATATTTTAGATTGCAAGGATCCTGGAAGGGATCGCCAACCAAAGTGGTCTGCCACTAAGAGTTTCTCACCTGGATTTAATTTCTTACATTATTTCATTTACTGATTAGTAGTTTTCAGTTACTGAAGTAAATCGATGTAGTAGGATAGAATTTGGAGCCAAGTTACCTCATTGACTGTCCTAATAATACTGATTGGATTTCTCTATTTTATTAGCATACTTGTCATCATTATAGCATCTACACTCCTAGCGGAGTGATTTCCACCTTCTTTGGGATCTTGATAGTTTCGTCATCTCGTTCACACTTTCTGTACAGAGGTGTATCTACTAGCCAGTGTGTGGAAATGTTTGCTTACTTGGCACTGGCCAGTTAAAAACCAACTGTCAAGAGTAGGTTCTTGTTGGTCATTCTCAAGTACTTTTTTGATGCTGACTTCCCAAGGTTCCTTAGTGTTATCTTGGCAAATCTACATCCTGATCGTTCTTCCCATCTGAAGGGCCACGGAAAAGGACGATTAAAGTCACAGGAAAATTAAATACATTTTTAATTATATCGTACGGTGATAGTTATTGTACAAACGAAACCATGCTTGGGTTCTTTCCACGAAAAGCTAAAATATGGCGCCAATATCTAAATTTTGACCAAAAATGGACTCTGATCGTTCTTTCCCGTGGCCCTTCATCTTTTAATAGTTTGCGTGTAGGAGTGACATCTGGCAACGTCCGCGATTGTTGCAGTTGACCAGCCAAAAAGATCACCAGGTTCTAAGATTCTCAGGCATGCTGCATTTCCAGCTAGCTGGTCACTAATGCGGGTGCCTTTATTTCCGTTATGTCCTTTAACCCACCTCAGGATGATGTTGTTACCATCCGAAGCTTGGGCTAGTGTTACTTAACAACATGTTTTTGATCCTATGATACTGATGATAAAAACTTAAAAGTTATGATAATTTAAAAAATAAAAACCGTCCAAGAAATAAAAGTCCAAGAAAATCATAATATTATTTTAGTACTGTGGAAACTTTTGAAAACAGACAAAAGTTACGATACTATGGAAGATGACTTAAAGCTATTTAATACTTTTCTTAGTGTTGGTTTTACTTAGTATTGGTATCCTATTTGTTTTTTATTTATGTGTGCTTTTTTTTTTCTTGTATTTTTAAATGATTTCCCATATGCCATATTCTGGCATGTTAAAAAATGGAAGCGTTCAGAAAAAAAAAAATAATTGTTCTGCACAAACCCTTAAATTAAAAAATTTTCGATGTAGATGAATAAATTTTAAAAGTAAATACCTAATGGATAATATCAAAATTTGGTTTTCTCAAAATTGCAAACATACTATAAACAGCAGTTTTTTAGCTATACAGCTGACACAGTTTAGCAGATTGATTTTTATTTATTTTATTGTCAAAAAAATGTAAATCTGAACTTTATTTTTTAAAACATTACTTTCTCAGACAAAGAACGGCCAAAGCCTTTGAAAATGGCAAAAAGTTAAAAAAAATAAAACTCGACAAAACCAATTGTAACAGGAGGGGCATTTTAAGGGCAAAAAAGTTTACTGTTAAAAGGTTCAAAAACATTATAGTGGGATTAGAAGTCCAATGGAAAAAAGTTAAATACAAAGTTGTGGGTAATACATAACAATATCTACACGTAATATACTGATGGATAAAAAAAATATAACACCTAGAAGAACAATCTTTTATCTTTATTATGGCAGTATACAGTATACATAATACCTATTCTTATTATTTGGTAACATTATAAAAAAAAATTGTAATGTCATTTTCTTCAAAAAATTAATGGGTGGATTCTTCTTGATTTTCTATACACTCAGTTATTCCATGGGGCTTAATAGTGATCTACATATATGATATTGCGGAATACTCATCCAGATTCTTCTTATGGCATACCATAGGTCTTCTAAGTTCGGCAATAGATTTAATTTTTGACTTACAATATCTCACAGATATTCGATGGGTGACAAATCAGCTGACCTTGACGGCCACATCAATGTCTGTTTACCAAATCCTTATATGAACTCTATGGTTTCACGTGCAATATCAGTGCTTGCGTTATCCTCTTGAAAGGTCGAATTTGGAACGGTTTGTAGGTAGGGAGGTTAAAATGGTTGCAGTACTTCATCAAAATATCTTCCAGCTGTCAGAGTTCCGTTAAAAGAACTAGTGGTGATCTTGCTCACAAAAATATAGCACTTTCTATCATAATGTTTGCTTTCTTGTTGTGTGACGTTTAACAGCGAAGTCAAAGTTCCGCCTCCCACAAAGCATACAAAGTATGTTGCTATTCCAGCTTTGCCGAGCTTTTTTATCATTTTGAGGCACATTTTCCACCAAGCGAGTCCAGACCAGACACGTTCAATCCAGTCAGACGCTCTAAGATTCGTCCAGCTCCGTTAATACGAAAATAAAGCAAATGCATCTGTTTGTTTTTACACTGACCCAATGACAGCTAGTCATTGAAGTCTACTGAAGCAAGGCTTGGATTATTGGTAAGCTTGAAAACAAATTGTCAGCAGTAATGTGCCGTTTTGGTCCTCTTAGAGGCTAACATGATCTCTTCGGCTACAACATCCGAAGGAGGATTACTGACAACAAAAGGACCTGATGGTGGTTGCCCCAAATATGACTCCAAATTTCAGGTATAAAGGGTTTTGGAATCTACTAGCGCAAACATTTGTAATCCTATTTATTTGGTTTATTAGGTATATACTGTTCAAAACTGCATCAACCTTCAAATGCCTCTAATTTTTCATTTATTTTGACATGTTCAAATGTCGTGTAACCATTTTTCAATTAAAAAATTTCAACAGTCTCTCGTATGGAACAAAATTTATATATAGCATCAAACATTACGGCACGCACCAATTACGTTTTTGCTCCGTGATCCGTGTAACTGCTCTAATGGATATGGCATGCATTCCTCTCCATATAGACTGCCACCGATTGGATCGCCGAGGGTGAGCGCCGCTCCGGGAGCACTAACGTGTCCACTATCCAAGATCTCATCTCCTGTACAGTCTTTATTCCAAAGTTCGTTAAGTAAATCTCGGTATTGAGCAAGTTAAAACATCACAAAAATCATTAAATTTGGCCATAAATTCAACCTGCTACCACAATAATAAAAATCATCGGCATTTTTCACTCAAGCACAGGCATTTTATAATTTTATACCCTCTTCTTTTAAACGGGGGTACTTAATTAGAGCGAGGAACGCTCGAAGTAAACACAATATTTTTTTCCTAGCACCGCCAGCGATAAATTGCACCCTTTACTTTACATTGTTTTTTCATACCCATGATAATATTTCAGCTAGGCTTTAAGATAAGATCTTTCCAACTTCCAAATGCTGTTCAAACGAGCAAGCTCCACCAGAGTTCATAAAATGCTCATAACCGTATCGTCAAGGTGTACGGCGCACGTTTTTATTTATATTTTTTTTATTTGGTATACAGGGTGAGTGGTGAGAAACACGCCAAATTTTAAGACTGTATAATATACGTAATAATAATCAAAAATACCTCATATATGTTTTTATTCGATTTTCATTTGTTTCCGAGGTACGGGGTGTTAAAATTTTTCTTACAAACTGACGATTTCTTTATTGCTCTAAAATCGCTTGAGGTGTGCAAATGAAATTTGGTGTGTTTTAAGAAGAAGTTATTGCGCATTTTTTGACATACAATTAAGAATTTTATATTCACCATTGGCGCGCGTACGGGTAATATTCTGAAAGTTTTTAAAGATAAAAATGGTAGGCCACTGAAATATTTCAAATTAAAAATCTTTTTGACATTCCATGTTCAATTTGTGATAAAGATGTATCTTCCCTTTTTTCATGCAACGCTTCGTTTTCCTGTAAAAAATTAAAAATCTTAACCCTTACAAAGTTTCTACATATACGAATGTGTAGAAACTTATTTCGAATACTTTGTAAGCGTTAAGATATTTTATTTTTTGCATGAAAACGAAGCGTCGTATGACCGAACGGGAAGATATATTGTTTGTCAAAAATTGAAGGAGGAATTCAAAAATAATTTATGATTTGAAATATCTCAGTGGCGTACTATTTTTTTTTTCTTTAAACAATTTCAGACCATTACCCGTACGCTCCAATGGTGAATATAAAATTCTTAATTGTATGTCAAAAAATACGCAATAAATATGTCTTAAAATCCACCAAATTTTATTTGCACACCTCAACCGGTTTTAGTGAAATAAACAAATCGTCAGTTTGTAAGAAAATTTTAACACCCTGTATCTAGGAAACAAATGAAAATCGAATAACAACATATGAGTAATTTTTAATTAATATTAGGTATATTATACCGTCTTAAACTTTGGCGCGTTCCTCACCACTCACCCTGTATACTTAGAACTCCAAAATAATATAATCATTCAAAGAAAACATGCTGGAATGAATAGGTCTGCTTATGGGTTTCGAAAATCCGTAGGACAATTCCTTTTTATTTTTGCGACACGTTCATAGAAATGTAAGTTTGTAATGAAGCAAGGTTGGAATTATTGGTATGCTTAAAACAAAATATTGTCAGCAGTAATGTTCCGTTTTGTTCCCCTAATAATCTCATCTAATCTCTTTACAACTTCCGAAGGAGAATTACTGACAACAAAAGGACTTGGTGGTGGGTGCCCAAGATATGGCTCCAAATTTTAGGTATAACAGGTCTTGGAATCTACTAGCTTAAACATTTTTGTAATCCTATATATTTGTTTTAATAGATATATACTGTTCAAAACTGAATCAACCTTCAAATGCCTCCAATTTTTCATCTATTTTAACATAAAATATTCAAACAACGTGTAACCGTTTTTCAATTAAAACATTTCAACCCTCTCATATGGAACAAAATTTATCTAATAATTTTCTTTTCTCAAGTCTGAAAACCAAACATGAAGGCACTCATCCATGACGTTGTTGCTCCGTGCTCCTTGCTCCGTGTAACTGCTCCAGTGGATACGCCATGCGCTCCTCTACATATAAACTGTCACCGATTGGATCGCCAAAGGTGAGCACCACTTCAGGAGCACTAACGTATCCACTATCCCAACTCCTGTAGATTCTTTACTCCAAAGTTCGTTAGGTAAACCTCATTATTGAGATTTTATAATTTAAATCACTCAAGCACAGGCATTTTATAATTTTATACCCTCTTCTTTTAAACGGGTTTACTTAATTAGAGCGAGCAACACTCGAGGTAAACACCACAATATTTTTTTCCATGAACCGCCAGCCATAAATTCCACCCTTTAATTTACTTTGTTTTTATCGTACCCATCATTATTTCAGCTAGGCTTTAAGATAAGATCTTTTCAACTTCCAAATGCTGTTCAAACGCGCAAGCGCCATGAGAGTTCCTGAAATGCTCATAATTGTATCGTCATGGTTTTTATTTTTATTTTTTTTATTTGGTATAATATACTCAGGACACCAAAGTAATATAATCAATCAAAGAAAACATGCTGGATTAAATAGGTCTGTTTATGGGTTTTGAAAATCCGTAGCACAATTCCTTCTTGTTTTTGCAACACGTTCATAGAAATGTAAGTTTGTAATGAAGCAAAGTTGAGATTATTGGTATGCTTGAAACAAATATTTTCAACAGTAATGTTCCGTTTTTGTTCCTCTAATTGACCACCGATTGGATCGCCGAGGTGAGCACTGCTCCGGCAGCACTAACGTATCCACTATCCTACATCTCAACTCCTGTACAGTCTTTATTCCAAAGTTCGTTAAGTAAATCTCGGTATTGAGCAAGTTAAAACATCACAAAAAGCATTAAATTTGGCCATAAATTCAACCTGCTACCACAATAATATAAATCATCGGCATTTTTCACTTAAGCACAGGCATTTTATAATTTTATACCCTCTTCTTTTAAACGGGGTACTTAATTAGAGCGAGGAACGCTCGAAGTAAACACAATATTTTTTTCCTAGAACCGCCAGCCATAAATTGCACCCTTTAATTTACATTGTTTTTTCATACCCATCATAATATTTCAGCTAGGCTTTAAGATAAGATCTCCTCAACTTCCAAACGCTGCTCTTCGAACGCGCAAGCACCACCAGAGTTGGTGTCAAGACGGAACTCACATTTCATTCTCATCCGACGCATCGCTCAGGAAATTCTGGCTACGTTCGTGCGGCAACTTGTTGGAGTTTGGAGTTGCGTTCCGCGAAGCGTTTTCTCAAGTTTTTTGAAAACTTCAGTGGAATCAGATACCGGCATTTGTAAATAAAATTTATATTTAGAAAATTCAGTATGTAAAAGTGACTGTGTGTTGTTTGAAATGTGAGGTTTTTATATTGGGAAATAGAATATAAATCTATATACTAGGTAAGCTCTAATAAGTTACTGGACATAATAAATACTAAAGGGAATATGGTATATTAAAATATAGTGTGTCTGCGTAAGTTGGATAAATTATATGGGAATTTTTTTTATTAAAACGAAAGAAATTTATACTTTAAAAAAAATTTATTCATGGTCTAAAACCTAAAAGTTAACCATTTGATATCAAATTTGATTAATATTATACGAGGTACGTCAAAAAAATTTGTGTTCGGCTGAGCAACGTTTTTCCGCTGAAATTTTTTGAAAACTTCATCGGAATCAGATAAACCGGCATTTGTAAAAAAATCAAAAATCTTACTAGCAAATTCAATAAGTAAATGTAGCGTAATAAAATAAAAAAAAATTCAAAATGTAATTCCGTACAGGTTGGAACAAATTTTATATCAAAATTTAGGTGGATACAAAAGATATCTTTAAAAAAGTATCTAGCTCATATGAGGGGATCATTGTTTAAATAATTAAAAAGGGGTCATTTTTGCACAATATTTACTTTTTTAACTGCTGAGGTAATTTACATTTTAACGAAGGTCTGGATAGGATTTTTGTCTGCAAAGATGAAAGATAGTTCTTTTACCTAAGACTTACTAAATTAAATTTGACCCCCTATTTATTTAAATAATTATATATAAAATTTAAATCTCAAATTTGCAAAAAAATATAATTTCCGTTTTAATGATAATTTTAATAATTTATAGTAAATTATTTTATTTAATAAGAGAAGTTGCGCTACGTTACCAGTATTAAGCCAAAAAAACCGGTTAAAAAATATTTAATAATTTATGAGGTATTTAATTTGTTTATTAAATGTTACTATATTTTGAATTGCAAAAATGCGGTTGTTACTAAAAGAATATAAATCTGTGTAAAATCTCGTTTCCGTATGTTTTCGAAAAATGTATTGATAAACTTAAATTTCAATTTAACTCCCCTCTAAAATGGGATTTGAAAATTGTTCTAATTTGTTTACAATTTGTTTTTCTAATATCGTCTCAGGGATCAAACTTATTGAAATACTGTTCCGATAATAGGATTTCTGCGATTTTTTCACAAATTAACAAATAAAATAAATATTTTTGCTCGGTATTTTAAAACTATTCGACGTATTCTTTTCATTCTCAGGAGAAAGTGTAAGTACTATACACCCTATGAAATTGTGTTAAATACAAGTTTTCGGCTATTACCAGAGGCGTACGACAGGGGACAGTAAATGGCTGAACCTTCCCAAATTCTACGTCACTGGTGAAATTGCCATATTAGCACAATTTTTAGATTCTCCAATACTCTCTGTGTAAATAACAGTAAACAACTCTTCACTCGTAACGATAAAGTCATTAGTTTTAACATCAAAAATATAGTAACATGTAATAAACAAATTAAATTATTAAATATTTTTTAACCAATTATTTCTTGCTTAATACTGGTAGCCTACTGCAACTTATTCTATTAAATAAAATCATTTATTGTGCTTAATTAAAACGCAAATAATATTTTTTTGCAAATTTGATTTTTAAATTTTACATATAATTATTTAAATAATTAGGGGGTCAAATTTAATTTAGTAAGTCTTAGGCAAAAGAATTATTCTTCAGCTTTGCAGAAAAAAATCTTAAAAACCTTCATTAAAATGTATATTACCTTAGCAGTTAAAAAAGTAAATAATGTGCAAAAATGACCACTTTTTAATTATTTAAAAGATGATCCCCTCATATGATTTGGATACTTTTTTAAAAATATCTTTTGTACTCACCCAAACTTTGATATAAAATTTGTTCCAACCTGTACGAATTTAAATTTTGATTTACATGTAGTGTAATCTTATTTTACTAGACTAATGAGACTGTGTGTTATTATTTATTTTGTGTGGTTTTTATATTATTGTAAAATAGGTAGAATATGAATACTTATACTGTAAGCTGCAGTAAATTATTATATATAACGATAAAAAGAACATGGTAATGATTAATATAGAAAATAATTTAATTGTTCATGTTGCTCACAACAATCATAAATAACTAGAAAATATAACATTAATTAAAATGTATTTTTTATTAGGGGGGCATGAACTGATATTAATATACATATCATTACATAAAAATAATTTATAATTTGGTATAGGGTGTTCGTAAATAAATGCGAAAAATTTTAAAGTGTAATTCTGCATGAGAAAAAATTACACTTTTTTCTGTAAGCCTATGTTCGCAAATGCTTCGTTTCCGAGATACGGGGTGTTTAAAATATTTCGTACAGACGATTTATTTATTATTATTACTTTAAAACAGGTTAAAATATCCAAGTGAAAATAAGGTGGTTTGTTTTGAAGGGTAGTTATTGCATATTTTTTGACATAAAATTAGGAATTTTTGATGCATCATTGGCGTGCATACTTGTAATGGTCTGCATGTTTGATTAAAGAAAAAGTCAGTACCCACTGCGCTGTTATATTTCAAATTAAAAATAATTTTTAAATTCCTTGTTCAATTTTTGACAAACAATCTATATTGAACTTTTTTAATATGAGACGCTGATTTTATGCGAAAAAATAAAACATTTTAACGCCTATATTTCATGTTTTTAATATATCGCCGGTCCGGAATAGGAATGACGTAACTACAAATTTTGTCAATTCCTGTTTATTGCTCAATTAACTTCTAAAATACTGTTTACAGATGATAGAAAAGCGACATAACTGTAACTATGTGGTGAGTCACCAGTGGGTAGTTGCGTCATTATTGAAATACGCACCATTTTAGACTTTGTTTCAGATGAAGAATGACGCAACTGTAAATAGGATTGAAAATGGGAGACTAAATTAAGATAATGAAATTCGGACCAAGAGGAATGAAAATAAGAGTTATCGCTGTAAGAATAAACGGCATAATAAATATTGAAAAATAATTTTTTTGGACAGAAAAATTTTTAGATAAAGAATGACGCAACTGTAGATAGCGTTGAGAATGGAGGGAGTAAATTGAGATATTGCAACTAAAAGCCATCATCATAAGAATAAACGCCATTCCGATGCTCCTGTAAGATTACTCCTCATTTAATCCCTATTATAAATATTTAAAAATCGTTTTTTTGCTCTCCTGTGAAATTTTGCTTTTTGTAGCTACGTTATTCTTATTCCGGACCTGCGATATTATTATTATCTAGTAGAGTGCTGTTAGCAATTATATTTTTTAGTTATCAGTTTAGTAGGGGTATCATTATTTTTAGTAACTAATTAACTTTTGTCTAATCGAAACAAAAATAGTAGGTACATTCTTTCACGGTTTTTGCTGTAAATTTTAAAGAACCGCTTGGATTGACATGAAATTTGGCACACGCATAGCTAACATGTCAAAGAAAAAAAGTGATATGGTGTGCTTTTGCCCTGGGGATGACTTGCGATGTGTGCTTTTGCCCTGGGGGTGACTTTCACCCCATCTCGGGGGTGAAAAAATATATGTCCAAGATAAGTCCGGAAACGGATAAACTGACTAATTTTAAGCAACTTTTCTTCTATAGAATTTTTTCACCAAATCAATACTTTTCGAGTTATTTGCAAGTGCATATTTTCATTTTTCAACAGAATAACCACGTTTTTAGACGGTGTTCCGCAAATGACTCAAAACGTAAGCATTTTGTCGAAAAAAATATTTTTAGCAAAACTATAGTTTATAAAAAAGTGAAAAAAAAACGGTGTATATATTAGGTCTCTATACCTAGCAAAAACAGAGTCATAGCTAATGAAAAATAGGTTCGTATCCGAAAAATTCCAAATAAAATAATTCAATGTGAAATATCCAAATAATGAAGCATTCTTGGGGAAAACACATTACAACTGTTTTAAAGTGTTTAAAAAGCTTTTTATAAAAAAATTTCTAGCATCAAATATAAGCTAGTTACGCTCAAAATAAAGTTGGTCCCTTTTATTTTGGCGAAAAAAATCAGGAAGATCACCCCCAATTAGCAACTTAAATGAAATTAATCGTTACCGCTTTACAAGTTACTTTACTTATGTTATGTTTATATGATCTGTAAGTTTCATCGATTCAAACTGTTTATTTTTGAAAAAATTTGGTTTTAAATCAAAATTTTTAAAAATTTTAATTTTGAAAAAAATGATTTTTTTCGAAATAACTTAAATTGTTAAAGATACCAAAAATCTTAAACAATAAAAAAGTCGGCTTTACGTTTCTGAATATTTTAAATTTTTTGGTTTTTCTGTAAGATAAAAATTGGTTAAGATTCGGTCTTTCCAAATTTCCATACACTCGTGATAAGTGAATCGTTTAAGCCCTTTTAACTACAGCTCTGTCAAAAATAAGTACTTTAAACCGATGAAGCTTACAGATCATATAATCAATGCTTACGAGAGTAAAATTTGTGAAGTGGTAACAATTAAGTTCATTTTAAATGCTAATTAGGGGGTGATTTTCCCGATTTCTTACCAAAAAAAAGAGGCCAACTTTCAGTTTTGTTACAATCAAGGGTGGGGTTAGGGGGAGGGGGCTACATAAAGGAGGTTGTGTAGTGTTGTAGACAATATTTCGATTTGTCAAATTTATGCATCTGGCACAGTGGAAGATACAGGATTGGAAAGTGTAAACTGGAAATATCTAAAATAATTTCTAAAAAAGATAAGAGGGCCGTTTGACTTCGTTTTTGAGAAAGAAGCTGAAGAAGGTGTAGGCAATATTCTAACCATACTATTTTTGTTTATCAACACTTCCAGGTCCATTTACACTCTAAATGTTTTGAGACTTTTCACAAAAAATAAAATTGTGTATTTCAATTTTTATATCTCATTTCCGCCAAAGGTTCGAAAACGAACCATTTTGTTTTTATCAAAGTGTAAAACAATTTTTTTACGAATGTTTAAGTTTATTTTACTCTAGTTAATCAAATATATTACATATTATTGCAGTATTTCTTTGCTTGGCGGTTAATGTGTTAAATTAATTATGAAATCCAAAGGATGGATATAATTCCTAGGGATATAGTGCCCCAGAATCTTATCCTTAGGGATTATAAAGCTCTATTTAGTTATATAAACAATAACATCATTACTTAAACAGGGTGACCAAAAAAAATTATAACGCAAAAAGAAGAATGTACATAATTTATTTAACTTAAATACATTTTACTGCTGTCAGAAAATAGAAAAAATGTTTATTTCACAAATAAATCGACACCCCCATTGAAAAAGGTTGTAACTCAATTTACATCTTTTTTCAGATTTCAACACAGGCGAATTCAGCAAAAAATTGCGCACAAATCAATATAAACGGCATAGTTTAATTCTCAATAATTTGGCTAATATTCCGTTGAAAAAAGTTGTATTTTAACGTACGTTTGCCATTTTAGAGTGAAAAAGGCAGTAACACTGGATACTCCCTATGTTAAATATTTACTTTCTTTATACTTCACGATTAACAAGGTTTTTAAATGAGTTACAACTTTGTTGCACATAATGTTTAATTTATAAAGTGTTCAAACATAATATATGGTGCATCTCATAAGTCAATTTATCGAAATAAAAGTAAAAATATTTTTCATATTTATATTTCTCTCATAGTTCTTGTTCATATAATATAGGGTTTTGCATTACTATACAGAGTATTTAACAAGTTACGACCATTTTTATTTCGAAATCCCTATGAGATTAACACCATGTATATAAAGAAGTAATTCATAAATAATAATTTGTTTTATAGAATGAGATAAACAATATACTGTAGTTTTTAAATTAAGTTTAATTGAAGTCATTGACGAATATTTGTATACAGGGTGAACTAAAAAACCAAATTACGATTTTTCTTAATTTTTTTAAATGGATCACCCTATATTTTATTTTTTTAAAACATTATACTTATGATACTTATGATACTCTTTCATTTTTATATAGCATTCCCTATACTTAAACTCATTACTTTTCGAGATATTTTTAGATTTCTTCAAATATCGGGAATACATTCAATTTTTCTAGTAGAAATAAGATAGTATTGAGCGATAATTATATAAAATTATTTTTATTCAATAAATAACTAACACAAAATATAAAGCATACCAATATGCAGTAAATGTACCAATAAATGTGATATTAAAAAATTATCATATTTCCCTAATATACAAGAATCGTAAAATTCCTACAAAAAAATATGTGTTGTGTATAATAATATAACAAGATTATTTTTATTTAATAAACAGCTCACACAAAACATAAATCAAAACAATATACAACTGATGTAATAGTTTTTAGATTGTTATATCAACAGTATTCTAAGCCAAGAAGTTTTTAGTAACACAATCCTAATTGCAGATTGTGTCGCGCAGTTATTAATAATATAATTTTCATACAGTTTTTCATTACTATGCATCAAGAAATCCCTACTTGGTTAACACTCATAGTCAAACTAGGTGATTTATAAACGTTTAAGATGCTATTGTTGGCGAGTATGTGATTGGCCCACATTTTTTTGACGGTTGAGGTTTTTACACGACGACAGTGTTCCAGCTCTTCCAAAATTGATTTTTTCATCTGGAGCTACATATATAAAAAATCTTGTATACCAGAAGCATCCAACAACGGTTGATGATATGAAAAAAAGAATTGGTGGAGCTTTTAACAATATTGACTTAAAAAATGTTAAGAAATGTGGCTCGGCCATTTGAATATCGGTTACAAAATTGCATAGACGTTGAAGGTGGGCATTTTCAACATTTATTTTAGACTTATATCTTTAACATCACATTAATTGTTACTTTGATTAAACATTGTTATGGTTTATATATTTTGTTAGTTAGTTATTGAATGCAAATATTTGTTATTTTATTACACAATACTTATTTGTTAAATTATTTCTACTTATAAAAATTTAATGTATTTCCGGCAAATAAAGAAAACTAAAAATATCTCAGAAATTAATAAGTTTGGGTATAGGAGATGCTATATAAAAATGAAAGAGTATCATAAATACAACATTCCTAACAAATAAAATATAGGCTAATCTATGTAAAAAAAGAGAAAATCGTAATTTTTTTGTAGTTTTAAAGTGCTTATAAAATTTAATGTTTCACTAAACACTTCTTGGCATAGAATATTGTTGACATAACAATCTAAAAACTGTTACATCAGTTGTATATTGTTTTGATTTATGTTTTATGTAAGTTATTTATTGAATAAAAATAATCTCGTTATATTATTATATACAAAATAAATTTTTATTTGTATGAATTTTACGATTCTTGTATATTAGGGAAAATTGATAATTTCTTAATATCAAATTTATTGGTACATTTACTGCATATTGTTATGGTTTATATTTTGTGTTAGTTATTTATTGAATAAAAATAATTTTGTTTAATTATCGCTCAATACTAACCTAATTCTACTAGAAAAATTGAATGTATTCCCGATATTTGAAGAAAACTAAAAATATCTCGAAAAGTAATGAGTTTATGTATAGGGAATACTATATAAAAATGAAATAGTATAATCAATATAATGTTTTCAAAAAATAAAATATATGGTGATCCATTTAAAAAAATTAAGAAAATCGTAATTTGGTTTTGTAGTTCACCCTGTATACAAATATTCGTTAATGATTTCAATTAAACTTAATTTAAAAACTACAGTATATTGTTTATCTCATTATATAAAACAAACTATTATTTATGAATTACTTCTTTATATACAAGGTGTTAATCTCATAGGGATTTCGAAATAAAAATGGTCATAACTTGTTAAATACTCTGTATAGTAATGCAAAACCCAATATTATATGAATAAGAATTACGAGAGAAATATAAATATGAAAAAATATATAGGGTGTCCCATTTAAAAAATTATATGTTTGATATACCACGCAGTTATTGATCACCCTGTAGAAATGAACATATTTTCCAAGTCTGGAGAATATCATTGCCTACATTTTTTCTTAATAACTTTTTTCGATATTCTATACCATTATGGAATTATCGACCGATCCCGCACTAAAAACTCACCCTGTATGTGGCCCTTTTAAGTGTTTTTAAAGAAATATACCTTTTTGAAAGATAAAATTTTCATTAAATTTGCTTATTAATGGTATACAACCAGCTACAGGGAATTCTTCCTTTTGGAGTTTTACATCCGTTACTAAATATTTATTACGACCATTACGTATTTTACGTTTATTAATGGTGTCTTAAACTAAATAATTTTGGTATGGTAAATCCGATTTAGGCGTAGCCTAATCTTCTTCCAAGCCTATTCATAAGTCTCTAAGGAACACAACAAAATTCGTAGCGCACCGCTAGAAAGCTCAAATATAACTCTCATTTACGTTTGATGTATTAAATATGTTTGTACCACAAAGATCTACTTAAAATGATATAAATTCATGTACTTATGTAAGACAATTCATAAATACTCGTATTTATCATTGACGCAGTACACCTAGACGTGTATTTTCTTATGTAGGTGGAAAATATAATATTGTTTTGTTGATAACATAGTAGGTAAGACAGATTTAATTCATTCTACATACAACTTTTCCTAATTTTCTTAATATCTTTAAGCAACCTTCGTTGGAATTTGTTAATAGTAAAAGTAATGAAGCTTACAATAGTACAAAACCTCGCAATTTTTACAAAATGGATCGATTTGCTTAAAAATTTGAGAATAAATAGTGGATAGTCCAAGGATCAAAATCTATATGATGCCGAAAGGCGCTTTTACCATGGGGGTGGTTGCCACCCCATCTCGTGGGTGTAAATTTTTTATTATATTTTGACCGCAAAAGTTGGTAAAAACATTCATTCTAAGCAAAAAACTTTGTATACATTTTTTTATAAAATTAATAGTTTACGAGTTATTCGCTATCAAAAGTGTTGGTTTTATATCGAAAAAATCAATGTTTTTAATAAGTTTTCTGCTAATAACTCCAAAAGTTTTCGTTTTATCAAAACAACTTAAATTAAAAAAATGTACCTTTGGAAAAAATAAACAAACGCGGATTTTTTAATTTTCTTTAAGACCAATATCAATCGAGCTATACTTTGATATAGGTTAGCTGTTCTTCGTCAAATGCTAAATATTGTAGTTTCAAAGTCAAAAGACGGAAAAACTATGCATTTTTAGAAGACAACTTGTGGAAAATAATTTAAAGTATTTAAAAATATCTACCTCCAGAAATAAAAATAGTATCTAGCTCAAAAATTAAGTAAGAGTAATGAAAAGAATATCAGTCCCTATTTTTTTTCAGCGAAAAAGGGATCGGGAGCAACCCCCTAATCACCATCCTAATTAAAATTAGTCATTGACCTTATTTCGTCTTCTTTATTCATGTATTATTAATAGGTGCTAGAAGTTTGACCGGCTTAGAGTGATTAGTTTTAAAAAAACTGGGGTTAAAACCAAGTAACGAATTTTGGTAGTGTGGAAAAAACGGCTTTTCTTCAGAATAGAAAGATTAGCGTCAGAGATTCGAAAAAATGTTTAAATATGAGTTTGTAGCTTATTTAATTTCCAAGAACATGGTTTGCTAAAATTTTTTCTACGACAAAAATTCAGTGAGCTATTGACAATTAAAACTTGTAATAACATGCAAAAACCACCTTTACCAACCCTTTCAAACTCACCTCTTTTTGCGTCTGAGGATTTTAAAAAGATTTCATATTAATACGCTTATAGATCTTGTAAAAACCTATAAAATTCTTTTTTACCAAACTTTCTAAGATAAAAAATAAAAAAGTTAGGGTTGAAAAATCAATATATTTTTTGAAAAAAAAAAGGAGAAATCCAATTGGAAGCATAATAATGTAAGTTAGCTGTGTTTTTAGTCATTGGTCTTATTTATTTTTCTTTATTTATGTATTAGTAATAGATTCTAGAAGTTTAACCGGCTTAGAGTTATTATTTTTTTCAAACATTGGAGTTTAAAGCGAATAAGGAATTTTTGTAGTTTGGTAATAAATGCCATTTTCTTCAAAATAGAAAGATTGGCATTAGAGATACAAAAAAATATTTCAATATGAAATTCTAGTTTATTTAATTCCCAAGAATTTGGTTTAAAAACATTTTTTCTACGGCAAAAATTGAGTGAATCGTAAATGAGTATATCGAAAAACATTGATTTTTTCGATACAAAACTAACACTTTCGATCGCGAATAAATCAAAAACTATTAATTTTAGCAAAAAAATGTATAGAACATTTTTTGCTTAAAATGAACGTTTTTATCAACTTCTGCGGTCAAAATATAATAAAAAGTTTCCACCCCCGTGATGGGGTGGCAACCACCCCCATGGTAAAAGCGCCTTTCAGCATCATATAGATTTTGATCCCTGGACTATCCACTACTTGTTCTCAAATTTTCCAGCAAATCGATCCATTCTGTAAAAATTGCGAGGTGAAACGCTTCGGTTTCTGGACTATAAGTATAATATACTCAATATACAAATTTGTGCAACATAGTATGTTGCACATGTGACGAACTCTACCAGCTACATCACAGTGTGCATCGAATTATAATTGACACATGTCACTATGTGAACAAGTCCAATCATAGCTCATATGTTACCTGGGCGTATTAACGAAATATTTCTAACATCCATGCTTAAGTTAGCATTTTTAACCGATGTTTCCTTGACGTATCACTTGTAATTTAAAAGGCTATGACCCACATATTTTTGTAAAAATATATCTTGGTGGTTAGCATGTAAATTTCACGTAAGCACTGATGATGATTTTTAAACCAATCAAAAACTAGTTCTGTAATGTAGCCCTTTTTAGGGATTTTAAAAATGTACCTTTTGAAGAAATAAACAAAATCGGTTTTTTTTTATTTTCTTTAAGACTAATAGTAATCAAGCTATATGTTAGCTCTTCTTCGTGAAATGCTATATATTGTAGATTCAAAGTCAAAATGTTGTTCTGAAGCTATTTTCTTGTGGCATTTTTATTATATATTATTATTGAATATACTTGATCAAAGTCAAAAGACGGGAAAACTATGCATTCTTCGAGGATAACTTGTTCAAAGTAATTTAAAGTATGTATTTAAAAATATCTATCTCCTGAAATAGAAAAAAAATCTCTAGCTCAAAAATTAAGTGACTTATCATGAAAACAATGTCAGTCCCTATTTTTTTTCTGCGAAAAACTGATCGGAAGCAACCGCCCTAATCACCACCCTAGTTTAAATTAGTCATTGACCTTATTTGGTCTTCTTTATTTATGAAATATTAATAGGTTCTAGAAGTTTGACCGCCCTAGAATGATTTTTTTTTTTTTTTATTAGAAAAATATGTCGCATCCACCAAAAGGTTATTAGCGACGGAACAAAATATAAATAACAAAATTAAACAATTACAGATTGTACAAAATGTTTCTGGATCTGAGATAATTAACTATATTATTGTCACAGGAACAGATTTGACCTAGAGCCTGTGGTAGAGCGTTTGGGATCTTGTAGCGCTGTCTTTCTTGGTCATATTTACTACATATTGTTAAAAAGTGTTCGACTGTTAATCGGACGTTACACTGATCACATATAGGTGGATTTTTCTTTGTGAATAGGTAAGAGTGCGTTAATCTTATATGACCTAGACGTAAACAAACACGTAACCACAATTTGTTCTCGTCTATTGCGTGACGATGGGAGCCACTGAGACACATTATTTTTAATTTTATTTAGCTTGGAATTAGTTTGAAACCACTCATTTCGCCACAAAAACAACACTTTATTTTTAAAATAAGATTTTAAGTCACTGGAAACACACTTGTCTATCGGCTCTGAAAAATCACTTAAAATTGCCTCTCGTGCGGTCCTGTCACCTTCTTCATTTCCTATTATTCCGACGTGTGAGGGAACCCATAAAAATTGGACGCTTCTTCCATGTTCATGAGCTTGGGAAAGCTGGTATTGTAGCAACTTTTCAAAAGGATGTTTCAGAAAAATATGTATTAATGAGTTTAGAGAGCTAAGGGAATCTGTTATGATCAGGGCTTTTGTGAGTGTAAACTCGTTAAGAAGTTTCACAGCGCGGTATATGGCGTAGAGTTCAGCTGAATATGTGTTACATGCTGGGGGTAAACAAGTGAAATGTTTTGAATTGTACAACTGATTGGTCTTTAAGTTTGTCTCCTGTAGACAAATAATATCTGGAGAATATTCAGATAAAAGAAGCTGTAGCATAGGGAGACGATGGAAAAATCTATCAATGTTCCATTGAAGTATCGCGTTGAATGTTGTTAACAGATTCGGAGTTAGATGATACTGAACAATTGTCTACCGAAGAGTCACTGTCTAAGTCAGAAATCTCATTCCCTAAATAGTTGTGTAGTTTCTTTTGAAGTTTTGTAAACTTGGTTTTTGTAGATCTATCATTTGCATATTGATAGCTGCTTTGTAAAAGATAGAGTAAACCAGCCATATCAGTTGTAAATGTTTTAACGACGCTAATAGTGTCGGGGGAGCCTTGGACATTATCAATAAGAAAAGACAATTGGTGGTAATTTAAAACGAATGGTGGGGTATGATTATCAATAAAATTTTCAAGAGTTACCCGTGTAGATGGGACTTTAGATGAGCGCGGTTTTTTTGGTTTAGATGATTTGGGTTTTGCAAACAGATTTTGTGATGAAATTGCTGAGTCTGAAGGAGGCGTATCGATCTCACCAATACTGCGTTTTATGGAAGAACTTGCGTTTTCGCAAGTGCTATTAGAGTTTTCACTTAGATGCTGTGGCTTTATTACATTTGGAGGTACTGGAGCAAACTCATTGGTAGTGGCAGAAGTCGAGCTTGAGGTTTTATTTGTAAGATTGGTTGAAATGGTTGTTTCAGAAAATTGTGGTGATGTATCAGTTTTATTAGAGTTTTCTGCAGTTGTATCTAATGGAAAAGGTGCTGATAGATTGGAGGGTCTTGCCTCCGAAGTTTGTGAAAACGGTATTGCCGCTGAATGAGGTTGATTGAAAGTGTTGCTATGAGTAGGAGTATTAGTAATTTCTTGGTCGTGAAGATTTGTAGGTGTAGGTGATATGCTCGGATTTGATAATGGATAACTTGATGACTGCTGAGTGTTTGGTACCTTGTGTAATATACTTGTTGGATCTGTTGGATTTGGTACTTCATTGTTTGACTCAATATGAGTTGATTCCGTTACTGAACTGTTATTGCATTGGGATGATATGTGTCCTGTATTTTTGCAAATAAAGCAGGTGAGTGTACCTTGTGACAAAAATATGCGGTGAGGTGTTTGGTCAAAATTTATTAGAATAGAATCTGGAATTGCTGATGTTATAGGGCTTACATAAACTTGCCTCCGAAAAACTCAGTATGTGACTATATTCGGGAAGAGTGGAGCTAATTTTCAGAAATGTTATTGGGGAAATAAGCTTTAAACCGATATTCTGTAATTCTTCAACTAATACTTGATGAGGAATTGACGGGCATACACCAGACAAGACTAGTCTTTCTGCTGGAGAGACAAGTCTCCGTGCTGTTACAACTTCGCCGAGTACTTTTATAGAGCCATGTTGTGTCATGAAATTATCTACTACGGTTTTGTTTGCTAAATACATGCAGATTCTATTATGAGATAATCTAGATGAAAATATAATATTTTTTGGGTTGATGATTGTGCCCAAAGGAATTAAATAATCCTGCAGTTTAGCATTATCGATACAACTAAATACAATTGCTTGGGTCTTACTCGGAAAAGACTGTGAAGCGGCTGAAGCATAACTGTTTGTGATATTTGAACGTTGATTTACTGGACTGGTTAGATCGGAAGGTGTGTTTACATTGTGTGAAGACATTTTAAGCTGCGGTGGCGAAAGCTTAAGTCCGAATCTGGTAAGTGACAAACCAACCGCATGCTAGCTAACCTCACAAAATGATTGTACGTTGGTGTATTTTTCTTATTTGACGTTTTCTTTTCACAATAATAAACTAATAATTACGTATAGATGACTTACGTAGTAGTATCTAGTAGATAAACACTTTAGTTTTAAAAAACTATTTAATAATACCACTTGTTTTTAGTAAAAACTAGGAGTACAATATCACTACAACTTTACCATAACTTGCCAGGGCCGGTCTCTCCCTAGAATGATTGTTTTTTAAAAAAATTGAGTTAAAAGCGAATAACAAATTTTTGTAGTTTGGAAAAAATGGCTCTTTCTTCAGAATAGAAAGATTAGCATCAGAGGTACAAAAAATGTTTATTATTCAAATTGTAGCATATCTATTTAATTCCCAAGAGCCTGGTTTGCAAAAATTTTTCCTACGGAAAAAATTCAGTGAACTATTGACAATTAAAACTTGTAATAACATGCAAAAACCATATTTACCAACCCTTTCAAAGTCACCTCTTTTTCGACTGAGGACTCATAATAATAATACTCTTATAAATCTTGTAAAAACCTACAAGCTTCTTTTTTACCAAACTTTTTAATATGAAAAATAAAAAAGTTAGGGATAAAAAATCAATAAAAAAGGAGAAATCCAACTGGAAGCATAATAATGTAAGTGAACTGTGTTTTTATTCATTGGTCTTATTCATTCTTCTTTACTTATGTATTATTAATAGATTCTAGAAGTTTGAGTGGTTTAAAATGATTATTGTTTAAAAAACTAGAGTTAAAAGCGAATAACGGGTTTTTGTAATTTCGTAAAAAATGCATATTTCTTCAGAATAGAAACATTAGCATCAGAGATACGAAAGAATGTTTCAATATGAAATTATAGATTATTTAATTCCCAAGAACTTGGTTCGAAAAAATTTTTTCTCCGGCAAAAATTGAGTGAATCGTAAATGAGTACAATTGGTAAAACATTGATTTTTTCGATATAAAACTAACACTTTCGATAGCGAATAAATCGAAAACTATTAATTTTATCAAAAAAATGTATAGAACATTTTTTGCTTAGAATGAACGTTTTTATCAAGGTCTGTAGCCAAAATATAATAAAAAATTTGGAAACCACCCCCATGGTAAAAGCGCCTTTCGGTATCATATAGATTTTGACTATCCACTACTTATTCTCAAATTTTCAAGTAAATCGATTTATTCTCTAAAAATTGCGAGGTGAAAAGCTTCGGTTCCTGGGCTATGAGAAATTTAGAGTAAAACTCGTCACAAAAGAGCTTCAAATTGCACACTGTATCAAAGTTATTTTATTGTGGCGCTTTTTACTTCAAATTTAGCAAATATTATGCAAAAATATTTCAAAATAAATAGAATTTTATTTTTCATCAAAATGAAAATACATTTTTGCATCACGTAATTTTTAAATCAGCTCTTTTGTAGCTAGAATATTGCGTGAGCCACTCATTTTTACGGCGCTTAGCTGTTTGTGTATTTTTGTACTGTATTTTTGTTTATTATTACAGTCACAATAAATTATACCTACTATAATAAATAGCATTATTAGACAGCATGGCTAGCTGACAATCGCATAACTAGTTGAATAGCATAGCTAGACAAACTAGTTAAACAATGCTACTATTAATACTTTTTGTAAGTTTTCCTTAACAATAGCGGTTTTAATTTATTTTTATTACAGCAAAATAATTTTTTACTGTAACATGTTATTCTGTATCATTTTTGTCAGTGATTCTATTACAAAGGTTATTTTCTGTAACATTGTGGTATTTTAACCAAGAGTAATTTCACCAGGTGTTGACAATTTAATTAAACATTTTTCGAGGACCTCTCAGCTTCATGCGATTGAGTATAGAGGACGTAATTATAGTCAGATCAATTTCAGTATTAATTTCGTCATCCGAGTGGGAAATTGGGTAGGGATCTAAATCATTGAACTGATCCCATACATAAAGGAACACAACTCAATTAGTTTGATATATTATAATACATCTATATGATTTTGGATTTTGTTTCAATTAATATTTGCCACTATTGGGATATAATCAATTTTGCAATATCAATAATTATCATTGTTAAGTAGTAATTAGGGATGGGAAAATCCTACCGGTTTAAACCTAAAACCGGTTTTTTTACTTCGCAATAACCGGTTTTACCGGTTGTTTTTTTGTCACGGTTATAACCGGTTTTTTCTTTTTAAAGTAAAAACCGGTTATTAGGTTTTTACGGTGATTAGGATTAGGTTAGGTATTATTTTGGATCCCTATCATAATTAATATTCTCAAATAATTATTCCAAACAAAACAATAATTCAAATTTTATTTTATTTTATAAAATACAGAAGCAAACTGAAAGTGCAATATCACATCAGTCAGAAACAATTATTATTAAGTTTTATTATAATATTTCCTTGAAAAGGTATTTGTAATCATCTATTTTTCACACTTAACTCTTGACATTGAAAGTGGGTGAATGACTTTTTCTGATTACCAAAAATAATGCTCTGACTATGAATATCGAATTACTAATTACGAATACGAATCTCCAAAAATTTCGCTACGTTTTCAAAACGATACACTCATACAGGAAGTATTAAATGAGTTAAAATGTACCTATTCTACAAATATACAAACGTGTTAAAATAATACATGTTCATTCGATAGTACTAATTTTGATCATATTGATATCGTGTCGAATGGAGTATCGCAAACTAAAGTGTATTATAAATGTAACTTTATAACCTATTGGATTAAAAAAAACCAAAAACCGGTTTTTACAAAAACCGGTTTTTTTTACCGGTTATAACCGCCAGGTTAAACCGTAAGCAAAAAAATCCGGTATAACCGAAAACCGGTGTTTTGTCAAAAACCGCCATCCCTAGTAGTAATTCAGTCAATTTGTACTCTACGAGCCCCCAGTTGGAAAGTTTTTGCTTAAATTTTTGCTTAAATCTCGAGAAATATTATGTTTTACTGTGGGTAAAACCCACTTTCTAAGTTTCAGAACTTTATTTCTATAAACTCTACTAGAATGATTCAAAACTCTATTAGAATGCTGTCATATCGTTGCCTCAAAGCAACAGTAGGATATGTACATATCCTACTGTTGCACTAGTGCACCGATCAACCAGTTGTCATAAGGGACCGATGCGATGTGTATGGTATATACGCATATACAGTGCACTAGTGCAACAGTAGGATATGTACATTATCCTACTGTTGCTTTGAGGCGACGATATATGATAAATTTACATCCTACATCCTGTGGAGGATGCTGATATCTTGATTATCACAACAGCTCTTGAGATGGCACCGTCAAATAAACATGTGAGAGTGGTGGGGAAGATATCGACCTTCTGGTCATTTTGATTGGCCTGTGTAGCCCTAACACAAAAAATGTATTTTTTTATAAAACTAGGAAAATGAAAGGTTTCGCAAAGTTTCTACAACCCTCTTCTGACTACTGAAAAAATCTTAATGGACCATATCTTATTCATACATGCGATCAGCGGTTGTGATACTACCTCTGCATTGTTTTATTAGAGGAAACTGAAATTTCTTAAAGTTCTGCAGAAGAACACAAACTTGTAACCAACCATTGAGGCTTTTAAAGACCCTAATGCACATCAAGATGAGGTTGCTACGGTAGGAAACATGTTTCTGGTGGCTCTATATGGAAGACAAAAAGAGACCAGTCTGAACGATTTGAGATACAGACAATACGTTTCTTCATCACACAAAAATAAGACCAACATTGCCTCATTACCGATACCGAATTTGCTGCACGAGAACAGTCACTTAGAGTTTACTATCAGGTGCAGCAATGACTACCTTTATATCAAGCCACACCTGACGAGCAACAAAAAAAATTTCCAAGCGAGTGTGGCTTATGCAGCCAACATTTAGGCAGCCACTAAGACCAAGTAAGTAGTTGCTTTTATTTCTTTGTTATATTTTATAGTGTTGTTTGTCTTATTGTTGTTTTAATTAATTATATACGCTTACATCTGGAAAATGTTTATTTGTTTTTTCCATAGCACACTACTTTTCCTTAACCTCGTTTACCGATGACAGTAACAGTAATGTTTAAAATTTACATATTTCTTAAGATATCTCGAGATAGAAAAAAGGTATCGACATGCGGTTTTCGGTATTATGTTGCTAATTTGGTCTAATTTTGTAATACAGGATTAAAACTGCATACTTGTATTTAATATTTCACAAAGAAAACTAAATTTCTGAAAATAATTAAATAACGCCTCCTAGCTTGCATATTACTTATTAGACTATTTCTAAAATAAGACATTGACGAAAAAGGGCTGTTTTCAACAAGACCAAGTATGCAAAATTCGATTAAGCAGAACCGGACTTACAGCCATTTTTTCATAAGAAGGTTGCCACTCCCCCCCAACTCTTATTTGAAAAGGTAGACTTAAACTTGTGAAGTCAAATATGCGCAGAATTTTATGAAGAATAAGATGGTTGGATTTTCAGTGCCCTTTCATTAGGTAAATTTTGTAAAATTTTGATTTTTTAATTTTTGATATTCGGTGGATATCGGGTGGATTCGAGTGATAGCGTACAATTATGAAAATAATTTTCAGGCTTTCTTTCAGGAGAGCCATTCTTATTGGGACACCGGGTACATATTATTATATGTGCATTTTTTATACGATCTGTAAATTTGACCGGTTCGAAGTGCTCATTTTTGGAGAAATTTGGTATTATATTAAAAATATTTTTTCTAAAAATTTTGGAAAAATGCACTTTTTTCAAAATAACTTGAAAAAGTATTAGCGATACAAAAAATCTCAAAGGTAAAAAAATGTAGGTTTTGCATTTTTAAATAATATGCTAGTTTGATTTTGTTAGGATACTGATAGTTTTGGTTAAGATATAGATGTTCAAAGTTTGCATACACTCGTGATTAGTGACTCCTTCAAGCCGTTTCAGCTATATTCCTTTCAAAAATATGCGTTTATACCGGAGAATCAAAAAATATATAAGTAGTGTAGGAAACAGAGGTTGAACCTTGCAAAATGGACACAAGTCCGGTTTTATTTTTTTTCAGGCATATCAAGGGGTGCTTATTATAAGACTAACTTTTTCTGAAAAAATTTCGCCCCGGAACCCCCCTTTTCACCCCTTTAGAGAGGGTAATTTATGGTTTTTGCAGAATGTAGCCCTTCCTGTACCTTTTACAAAAAAAATTATTTTATAGAAATATGAAGAGAACTATATTTTCTACGATTTATTTCCAACAGCATCTCTCTATCATCCACCGTTTAGCAAGGGTGGCGCCCCAAAGTTGACAAGTTTTTAAAAAATATGTTTTTAAAAAAAAATATATTTTTCCCTAACTGTAACGGAAATTAAAAAGAAATGCTGCAAACATTATTCACAAGTAGATGATTGATTTTTTGGTATAGGCTTCACTTAAGGGTAATTGCCCTTTTTTTAATTACAGGGTGTTACATTTTAAAAAACCCCTTTTTATACCATCTGAACCGTTTATGCTAGAGTAAAAAGACTTTCAGCGATTACCCATGTACTGGTGTTATTTACAAATTTGTATAATGCACCCCCATTTTTTCCCCGGATCCACCCAAAAAAAAGAAGAATTAATAAATAAAGTGATTTTCTTGGAATCCTTCACACATAATTCCCTTCATTAATATGCTTCATATATAATTTTGTGCAAGTTATTATTACCCATGCATGGACACTAAAAGCGATTTCCTAGTGCAACCCCTGTAGCCAAAAAAAAAATAAATAAAATGGGGGGTTGAATTTTTTTTTTGTTTTTTGCTTTTTGATCCATATGGGCATATGCTTCATCAATAGTGCTTTTCAAAAATATATATGGTTATTGCAACATCCCTGCGCAAACCACCCATATCCTTGAAAATATACTGCAGAAACTACCCCTATACCTTATCCAGCATGTTTTTACGATTTTCTCATTACCTATTCATTTTTTTTAAACAAAACTTATACAAGGTTAAAGACCACTATTTACTCTAAAAATTAGGTCCTATTCATTTTTTTCGTTTAAGCAACCGTTACGGCACAGTGGCGCCGTAAACCTCATATATGCTTTGACGGGCTCCAGTTTTTGTTTATTTTTTCGTCATCTGTTTGTTTTATTGATGTACTTATGTAAAATAAAACAACAGAGTGTAACCTACAAATCATGACCTATGCACATTTTACATTCTTTGCTCCCCAAAGCTACAGTGGTGGCCCAAAATAAATTTTTTCATATTTTCGCCACCTACACGCATTTTATTGCGTTAGTGCTACCTTAATATCACAATATTCACCCCTAAGTGGTCACTAAGCAGTGATGGATACAGGGGGGGGTGATGGGGCGATCACCCCCACCCCTCTCGAACCAAGTGATATTATATTTGATGATTATAAAAATATTCATTTATTTTTATTGAAATACTTATATTATATTAATATTATTTTTATAAGAATGACTTTTTATGCTTTAGCGACAGTGGCGGATCCAGCATCGTTAAGAGGGGGTGCCAATTGGTTAAATTTCTATAAAAATAAATGAATATTTTTATAATCTTTGAATACAATATCACTTGGTTTGAGAGGGGGGGAGGTGATCACCCTTATCACCCCTCCCTGGATCCGCCACTGCGTGGCGACCACCTAAGGGTAAATATTGTGCTGTTAAGTTAGCATTAATGCAATAAAATGCATGTAGGTGGCGAAAATATGCAAAAATTTATTTTGGGCCACCACTGTGGCTTTGGGGAGCAAAGAATGTAAAATGTGCATAAGTCATAATTTGTAGGTTACACTGTGTTGTTTTATTTTGCATAAGTACTTTATCAATAAAACGAACAGATGACGAAAAAAAAACAAAAACTGGAGCCCGCCAAAGCATATATGAGGTTTACGGCGCCACTGTGCCGTAACGGTTGCTTATACGAAAAAATCAATAGGTCATAATTTTTAGAGTAAATAGTGGTCCTTAACCTTGTACAAGTTTTGTTTAAAAAGAATACATAGGTAATGAGAAAATCGTAAAAACATGCTCGCCAAGGGATAGGGGTAGTTTCTGCAGTATATTTTCAAGGATAGGGGTGGTTTTCGCAGAGATCTTGCAATAACCATATATATTTTTGAAAAGCACTATTGATGAAGCATATGCCCATATGGATCAAAAAGCAAAAAACAAAAAAAAAATTTCAACCCCCCATTTTATTTATTTTTTTTTTGCTACAGGGGTTGCACTAGGAAATTGCTTTTGGTGTCCATGTATGGGTAATAATAACTTGCACAAAATGATATATGAAGCATATTAATAAAGGGCATTGTGTGTGAAGGATTCCAAGAAAATCAATTTATTTATTAATTCTTCTTTTTTTGGGGTGGTTCCAGCGAAAAAATGGAGGTGCATTATACAAATTTGTAAATAGCACCAGTACATGGGTAATCGCTGAAAGTCTTTTTACTCTAGCATAAACGGTTCAGATGGTATAAAAAGAGGTTTTTTAAAATGTAGCACCATGTAATTAAAAAAAAGGGCAATTACCCTTAAGTGAAACCTATACCAAAAAATCAGTCAATTATTTGTGAATAATTGCCGCAGGATTTCTTCTTAATTTCCGTTACAGTTAGGGATAAATATATATTTTTTAAAAACATCTTTTTTAAAAACTTTTCAACTTTAGGGCGCCACTCCCGCTAAACGGTGGATGATAGAGAGATGGTGTCGAAAATAAATCGTAGGAAATACAGTCTTCTTCATAGTTCTATAAAAGAAATTTTTTGTAAAAGTTACAGGAAGGGCTACGTTCCGCAAAAACCACAAATTACCCCCTTTAAAGGGGTGAAAAGGGAGGTTCCGGGGCGAAATTTTTTCAGAAAAAGTTAGTCTTATAATAAGCACCCCTTGATATACCAGAAAAAAAATAAAACCGGACTTGTGTCCATTTTGCAAGGTTCAACCTTTGTTTCCTACACTAAAGTAAATTAAATTATTTTAAAGCGATAACGATTAATTTCATTTGGAGTGCTAAATAGGGGAAGATCTTCACGTTCTTTTCTTTCCAAAATAAAGGGACAAACTTCATTTTAAGCGTAACTTGTTTAGTCTTGATACTAGAAACTATTATATAAATTTATACTAAAGCTTTTTTTAAACACTTTAAAATAGTTTTTAACGGGTTTTTACCGAAAAGTACTTCATTTTTTGGTTATTGCATGTTAAAAATTCGATTTGAAATTTAACGAAGAAGAATTTATTTTTCATGAGCTAAAACTTTGCTTTGGCTGGGTCTATAGATTTCAAGAGTATCTACACAACTTTTTAAATTTTTTTTAAGCTATTTAAGAAAAACCGTCTGAAACACGTATTTTTGTCGAAAAATAAACATTTTCAATATCCAATCGTCAACTACCTAAGTATTGACTTTCTTTAACAACTCTATAGAACAAAAGTTGCTTATAATTAATCAATTTATCCATTTCCGGACTTATTTTTAACGCGGGTTTTTTCACTCCCAAAAGGGGTGCCTGTCATCACCAAGTAAATGCAACCAACGGCACAAGTTCATCTTTGACGAGCAGGGACAGTAGAATAGCTTTCAAAATACTATAGACCTGGATTCCGCGTACCAAAAAAAAGTTGATTAATATCAAGCTGAAAATTTTTTAATAGTTTAACGGTATCTAATCGGACAAACTTTAATGTATAGAAAAACTGGAACAGGGGAAGTTTTAATTGTGGAACTGGTTAAAAATTTGGAATGTCAGTCTACAAAAACGTTCCATATATTTTGTCGGACAGAACTTCCAATTTATTTGTTACCATTTCATTAAACTCTCATGCAAAAATCAGAGCGTTGTTTATCACCAACTGGGTATTTTAATGAGTGGGACAAGAAGAACATGTCAAATGACAGGAAACATGTTGGTTAGTAATAGCAGTCTGATTTTTACATGAGAGTTTAATCAAATGATAACAAATAAATTGAAAGTTCTGTCCGACAAGATACATGGAACGTTTCCATAGACTGACGTTCCAAATTTTTAACCAGTTTCACAATTAAAACTTCCCCTATTCCAGTTTTCCTGTGCATTAAAATTAAAGTTTGTATGACGAGACACCGTTAAGCTCTTAACAAATTTTCAGCTTGCTATTCATCAACTTTTTTGTTACGCGGGATCCAGGTCTACTATTTTAATAGTGATTTTCAAAGTGAAAACTAAAACGTCAAAATAAAAGAAATTTCATCTGAAATTGCAGGTCATTCCCACTAAAAAGAATAAACAATAATTTTAATTTCACAATACAATGTCTTTTCTCAATATAAAAACGTTGACTGAACATGACCCACACACTTTCATACACACCTCTATACACTAAAAGCAACAACTCACTCATGATATTATAATTAAATTTATTCTGAGATTACCACACTCTCCAAAGCCAGAAATGTCATCCCCAGGCGATGCTTGATACAGGAGAAAAAGTACTGTTGCCTCATCCGTTGCGACTTTTATAAAAAGTAAAGTAATCGTTCAGACAGGCCACCGGGCTAGACAGACGGAACTAATTCACTTCTCTGTGAATATAAAAACGCTAACGTAATTACAGAACATCTAAATGAGTCTGATGAAAATGTCATATGAGAAAACCAAAATAAAAAGGAAAATTTAGAGTTGAATCAGTATGTGTTTTCCTGTAAATCAAAATTTCCTTATTTTCCGAATCTTTTCCAAGGTAACAAAAATATTATAATTAACTAAAATATCCTAAGAGCACCTGGAGCACTATTGTAGCCAAATATGTGTATATATGAGCACCAAATATATGGTGTGTTACGCAGATGACGCAGCGATTATTGCCGAATCAGAAGACGATGTTCAGAGACAGCTCTTTCAGTTCTTTCAAATTAGCCGCCAACTAAATATGAACATTTCTACCAACAAAACTAAATGTATGACAATAGCAAAATATCCGCTCAGATATAAGTTAATGGTTGAGAACAACTCCATAGAACAGGTTGTAACGTAAGGTTTTCCTGGTTGAATGGGGTAACTTAATAAATGACTAAAGTTTTACAGAAATAGGCTAGCTGGATATTTAAGAGACGGTATCAAGTGGACTCAGGAGAGGATCAGGCCGTATTTGCACGCCCGAAATAAGACGGTACCTAATGAAGTACTGGAGTGTTAAAAAACTAAATTAAAATAAGGAAAGAAATGAAAAGGAACTACTATAAGGAACCGAGAAGATATTACTGAGAACGTATAAGGGAGCCAGGGAAGAATTGAATATATTCTTCTCCACGTGACCTATATTGCTGTACCTAACTAATACTATTAAAATGGTAGGATAATAAAACATATAAGTATGTACAACCAACAAATTTAATGAAAAAAAATACCTATAACCCGTATATACAATTTTATACAAACTAGCTAACCACCTGACGTACTAGGCTAGTACGCTCCTGTCTATTACACAGATATTACAGTAGAAAAAGAAAAATATATTGAATTTATTATACCAAGACAGTTAATTGATCTAAATATGTATGTACAAAAACTTATTATTAAGGAGGATTACAATATTGGTTGATAATCCCACATCTGATCGGAATGACACACCGGACAATACTGATATATTGTGATAATAACCTAGATATTGTGCACAGTATCTTATATGATCTCCGGACTATTTTAAAGAAAAATACAATAATAAAAATGACATAAAATTTGTTGAAATGAAAAATATTGAATATGATAACGTTAATTGATTTTAGAAAAATGAATTTATATGATTATTAAGATTATTTATGTTATTAAAAAATGTTAAAGTTGAAATATATTATGTAAAAGAATTGAAGATGTAAATTTTAGTAATAAAAACCTGTTGTTTCTACAAAAAAGTGTATCACCTTACCAGAAATTGACAGAGAAAAAATCTAAGTAAAAAATGAAGTTTGATGTACATGCTTGAAGTGTCATTGACCTTGATTATCCTTGACTAGAAAGAGCCTTTTTAAACGAATATAAGGAAGTATTTGAACAAGTAAATATGAATCTGGTAATCAAGATTACTTTATGGAGTTATATAAAGGAGAGAATGAGAATGGTCATTGATTCCACACTGATTTTGAACTGGAAGTATATAGTTAGAAAGAGTTATTTTCTCTGTAGAAAAATAAGTGCGATGGTATTGAAGTATTGCAAATCTGATGATTGAAGAATAACAATTAATTTAAAGATAATATATGTAAGATATTGGAAATGAATAAAAGGGTTATTTTTTTTATTTAAGGAAAAACATCATTTTTTAGTACATACCCATTACTCTTTAAAAAAAAGTGTTGGAAAACAAAAACCCCTCTTTTCAAAATACTTAACAACCAAGAACAAAACAACTCCTTCCCACGTAAACTTATATTCTATTAAAACATTTCAACCAAAATTTTATATTCTTTGTAATGGCCACTGGTGAGATTCGTGTATGCTTTCAACAAAAGCCGAGATTGAAGTGACGAATAGCCCCTTCTACAATGACAATCACGTCAGCCGGAAGCCGTATCGACATACAAACCAACTTCTAGGTTCCGAATTCCCCAAAAGTTACCAACTTTGTCGTCGATCAACTGCAACTTTCAATACAATTGCCTGTAAAGTTGGTTGCCTACCTAGTTCCTATTGGAATAAATATTTTAGTAACGATGGTAATAAATAATCGTTACAAGGTGATGCAATTCAGATATCTGGGCATAGATATATCAAGCACCCACGACCCAGTAAATACCTGAGGAGTCAGATCAACAAAGCATCTGCATTGTCAGGATGTCTGCGGAAGATAGTCTGGTCAAATCCATATATGCGCACAGATAGTAAAATTAGAATCTACAAGACTTGCATACGACCGATCATGACGTATGGTATAGAAGTGCGCGAAGACACCAACAAAACGAAACAGATTGCTAAGAGTTGCGAAATAAAAACCCTAAAGTAATAGTGGGGAAAACAAGAAGAGACAGAGTGATAAATACAGACATTAGAGAGCAATACACAATTCAAGATACTGTAAGATGGGGAAGGCAGTGCAAGAGGATGTGGTACAACCATTTAAGACGAATGGATGAGAATAGACTCCCAAACAGATCTCCAAGAAGTAAAAAACGAAGAAGAAAATTCCATTCGATGGAAAAAACGTATTGTCGAGTGGAGACCCCGAGATGAAGCACTACGGAGCAGAGGATGACCACCAACCAGATGGGCTGACGATCTGAAGCATGTTATCGGTAACTGGATGCAAGCCGCACAAAACAGAGACAGATGGAAAGAGCTAAGAAAGACGATGTCCAGCAGTGGACGCATACAGGTTGATAATTACGATGATGATTTCATTTTTGAATACTTGGGTATAAGGGATAATCGTGGTTGTACTTCGTCGCAAATCCGATGGTCTAAGACTATTATGATGAATCGTGTATCGTGTATCGGAAAATAGGTTGGTGCTGGTCTACTGTGTCTTTGGTCTTAATTAAATATATAATAAAATACTTTAATTTTCACTACTTTATGTTTAATGCAACGGTACTCGAACTATGAGTTTAAATAATAAACAATAATATGACGACCTATCCAACATTAAGTCGACATAGTCTTTATTTCAGTAAATTCTAATTATGATTATCTCACAGCCCAACTGCTTCATATTCGATGATACGTTAAATGCTACTAGGAGCACGCTGATTATCGTGTTAAATGCTACTAAGAGCACTGCCGAATCATAATAAATTTAGAATGTATAAACTTTGGAAGTCATGATTTGGGATTTACAATATATGTATACACTGTGTCCGTAAAGTGTGGAACAAATTCTTTTTTAGCTAAACAGAGCATTTTAAGAAATAATCCTGAAACACGTCGATTTTTGATTTTAATTTACCGTATTTTAAAATAATATTCTAATATACAGGGTGAATTACTTTCGAGTAATGACGTCACCGTCATTTTTTTTTTAATTGGAACACCCCCATTTGGTCTCAATTTTCGGATTACTCTAGCTGAGCTGATTCCAAAAATGTATCACATGTTGATTCAAATTGGTACAGGGTGGACAAAATACAATAGTTTTGTGTGTGCTCATAATATTAAATTTTAATTAATTTTTAATATTAAATTAAAATATTAAATTAAACAATATCAAAAATTAATTAAAATAAAAAATTTATGAAAATATCAAAAATACAATAAGCATTTTTGATAATAATGTTAATTTAACTAACGCGTTACTTTATGAACACACACAAAGCTATTGTATTTTTGTCCACCCTGTACCAATTTGAATCAACATATGATACATTTTTGGAATCAGCTCAGCTAGAGTAATCCGAAAATTTAGACAAAATGGGGGTGTTCCATTTAAAAAAAATGACGGTGACGTCATTACTCAAAAGTAATTCACCCTGTATATTAGAATATTATTTTAAAATACGGTAAATTAAAATCAGAAATCAACGTGTTTCAGGATTATTTCTTAAAATACTCTGTTTAGCTAAAAAATAATTTGTTCCATACTTTACGGACACAGTGTATACGGTTGATGTGATAAATCCGGTCTGCATTAATAATTACCGGTAAATATCAATAGTAACCGTAGCAGCTGGTCAATGTGATTAATATTGCCTTTTAGTTCAGAGAAATAAGGAAAAAAAATATTGTGTTGGTGACACATCCCCCTCCAGGCTGAAACCAAATTTTTCGAGTAATATGGTCATCTATAATAATAACCTATATGTTTCCTGCAGCCCATTTTGATGATATACATAGTTATAAACAAATGAAGATCAAAAAACGGTAAATTTTCGCTTTTTTCGTCTCTTACTAAAAAATTGGGCATTTTAAACAAATTTGAGAGTAATAAACTCATAAACCGTATAAAAAACTTCAATATGGCGTTCGCTGAATATGTCTATCCTTATTGGTTACTTAGAAAATTGCCAAATAAATCATAAATTTTGAGTTTTTATAAATATTCATAACTTATGTAAAAATTAACTTAGAACCTTCTTATTACATGGAATGCTGAGACTTATGCTGCTTAAATTACACCCTAAATTCCAAAGCAATTGGTCAAATAGTTTAAAAGTTATTTAATTTGTTTTTCCAAAATTAATTTTATTTGCAACACTGTAAGTCAGAAAATGATGAAGTTACAGTAATATTTTGGATAGTTTATGAAATAAGAAAATTTATAGTATTAATTTAATTTAAAAAAAATGACAAAAAATAATTATAGATATTGCAAAATAATTTTGCAAAAACATGTGAATTAAAAAAATGGGGGGGCTAACTTTGTCCCTAAATGTCCTAGAACAGTTGTTTTTCTTTCTAAATGTGTATAAAAATTCAGTCTTTCTAAATATGAAAAAATAATTTTTCTACGGGTAACGGTTAAAAAGTTATTCTAATTGATTATAAGTAAGCAAAAAATGGACATATTTTTCAAAATAATTTTACACTGTTTAAAATTATTTTTTGTCATTTATTTTTAATTAAGGCAATAGTATAAATGTTCTTTCATAAACTGTCCGAAGTATTATTGTAACCTCATAATTTTCTGACTTATAGTGTTGCAAAAAAATGAATTTGGGAAAAATAAAATAAATAACTTTTAAACTATTTGACCAATTGCTTTGAAATTTAAAATATAATTTAAGTACAAGAAGTCTCGGCATTCGGCATAATAAGAAGATTTTAAGTTAATTTTTACCTAAGTTACGAATATTTATAAAAGCTCAATATTTATGATTTATTTTGCAATTTTCTAAGCAACCAATAAGGTTGGACATATGCAGCGAATGCCATATTGAAGTTTTTTATACGATTTACGAGTTTCTTACTCTCAAATTTGTTTAAAGTGCTTAACTTTTTGGTAATAGACGAAAAAAGCGATAATTTACCGTTTTTCGATCTTCATTTGTTTATAACTATGTATATCATCAAAATCGGCTGCAGGAAACATATAGGTTAATAATATAGATGTCCATACTACTCAAAAAATTTGGTTTCGGCCTGGAGGGGGATGTGTCACGAGAAAAACCTTATTTCTCTGGACTATTTATAATAATTAGATTTACCGGCGATTATTATTAGCGAAAAACAACGAAACACTTTATAACAGCATACAAAAAGAGATTCGACGTAAAATACGAGAAGCAAAGAGTCAACATCTAGCCAAACAGTGTCATGACATTGAAGAACTTGAAAACAGATACGACACGTTTAACATGTATAAAAAAGTGAAAGAAGCGGCGGGTATCTTCAATAAGAAACAAACTGCATTGCTACAGGATGAACATGGTAAAGTAATATTTTAAATAGAGGACAAACTTAAAGAATGGGAAAATTACGTCACGAACCTATTCGAAGACGATAGGATTAGTTCACCTCCCGATATTACTAACTGCGACGAATGAAATTCCAACTGAAATATACAAGCTCATAAATGATAGCAATGTTTTAGAGGCTATAACTTCGTTTTTTAATACCATTTATACCAGCGGACAACTACCTAATGGTTGGTCTAATTCACGGTTTATAGCTCTACCTTAGAAGACAACAGCAAAAACCTGTGCTGATTATAGAACCATCAGTTTGTTAGACCACTTATTGAAAATTTTTCTGAAGGTAATACATGGTCGTATCTACAATAAATGCGAGGAATACCTGGATGACACACAGTTTGGTTTCCGTAACGGGTTTGGAACGAGAGAGGCACTGTTTGGAATGAACGTACTTGCTCAAAGATGTCGAAATATATCTGTAGATATATACTGTTGTTTTATTGACTTTCAAAAGGTATTTGATCGTGTTAAGCACTCTATATTGATCGAAGCTCTAAAAAATATTGGCTTGGACGGCAGAGATATTCGAAAAATTGAAATTTTATATTGGAATCAAACAACATGAGTTTTAGTAGATGGTGTCACGGCAGGGATTCCCCTTGTCACCCATGCTTATCAACGTTTACTCCGAAAGAATTTTCAGAAAAGCACTTTCTGAAAAACAAGAACGAATACTTGTGAACGGTGAAGTCATCAATATTTTGCGATATGCGGACGATACAGTACTCCTAGCTTCTAGTTAAAAGGATCTGCAAACAGTACTTGATAGTGTCTTTGAGAGTTGTAGGGAGGCAGGTCTGGATCTGAACATACGGAAAACCAAAATACTCGTAATAAGTAAACAACAGCATATAAAACCGTCTATATATCGTCGCCTCAAAGCAACAGTAGGATATGTCAAATATTGTAGTTTCGAGAAAAACGCAATTGAAATTTTTACGAATTTTTCATTACCTAATAACTTTTTTATATTTGAATGGATTTACATGGAATTTTGTTTGAGTATATAACTTTACAGGCCTTACATAAATATTTATATTAATTCATAAAAAAGTGAAAAATTATTGAAAAAAAAGTTACTTGTCCTACTGTTGCTCTAACAGTTAATCTGTTTTTTAAAGATACCCGTAAATATGTTAGAAAGTGAGGACGTTTGAGTTGCAATAAATTCATTTTCTCTAGAATGGGAGCATTTGGAGAGAAATGCTGAGACAGGTCGATTTTTATTTTTAAATTATGACTTTTTACTATATATATATCATACTAATAACGTCATCCATCTGGTCGTGATGACGTAATCGATGATTTTTTTAAATGAGAGTAGGGGTGGTGCGATAGCTCATTTGAAAGGTTATTTAATTATCTATTCATTAATATAAACGTTAACATAATTATTTATACAGGGTGCCCAAAAATTTTTTGTTTATTAAATTAATTGAGACAAGGAGTGTATGTAATCCATTTACTTTAAAATACATTTTAGTGCTGTCAGAAAACAAAAAGAAATGTTTATTTCATAAATAAACATTGTTTTTCGCTTAAATGCAATATTAAATCTGCCACCCACCTGTCGCTTAGCAGCTTGAACATTGAATTTAAGCGAAAAGTAATGTTTATTTTTGAGATAAATATTATCACCTGTTTTTCTGACAGTAGTAAAATGTATTTTTAATTAAATAAATTACTTACAGTCTTCTTTTCGTGTCAAATAATTAAAAAAAAAATATTTTTTGAACACACTTTTGAACAATAATTATGTTAATATTTACATTACTAAATAGAGAATTAAATAACCTTTCAAATGAGCTATAACACAACTCCTACTCTCATTTAAAAAAATCATCGATTACGTCATCAGAACCAGATGGATGACGTCAGTAGTACGATATATATATATGGCAAAAAGTCATAATTTAAAATTAAAAATCGAACTGTCTCAGGATTTCCCTCCAAATTCACCCCTTCTCGAGATAATTAATTTATTCCAACTCAAACGTCCTCACTGTATAAACTTATATTTGTTTAAAATTTTACACATTTTATTATAAAAAACAAAACAATTTTTTCAAACATTTCAAACATTTTATTAGATAAATAATTATAAACTCAATATACACGTTTTCCGACAATTTTAAAACTCGACAACGAAAATGACAAACAAAAGAGAATGGAAAATTAATCAGAATTAGTTGTGGTCACATCGGATGCAGACTAAATATTGACTAGTAGATATTTTAGATTTTTTATAACTTAAATTGGCTGAGGCTGAATTTTTCATTTTTATTCTCACAATACAACTTTTAATATGAATGTAATAAAATAGTAGAACTGTGGTAAGATTTCTGAAGATAATAAATATTGTGGGTGCAAGCCGTTTAATATAAACAAAGACAAATATTCGCAATTCGGCAATAACTACATTAACAGTAGGATGTGCGTAAGATAACTTAGTGTTGCATTAATATTTTGTGACCAAAATTAGTAAACGACAAAATACAACAGTAGGATATATATGTATGTTGTCGTAGTGTTACATTATAGCATATGAGTTAAAGAAAATTAAGCTACACAAGGATATGTAATATTGTGAAAAAAGTATTTCACTTTTTATTTATCTTAGTGTTACACTCAACAGAAGGGTTTATTTCGAATCATTTGAAATGGGTATCCCAAAAGTCATTTTTTTTACATATCCTACTGTTGCTTTGAGGCGACGATATGTAAATAATACCAAACTTGAGCAAGTTGATAAAATCGTTTACCTTGGAGAGCAATTAAATTGTAACGCTGAAATACACGGCGAAATTAGATCTAGGATAGAGCAGGCTAGAGCCGCTTTTAAAAGCATGTCCAAGGTGTTATTTTTAACAGACACCTAAAATTGGCATTGAGGATCCGCCTACTTCGCTGCTACGTGTTCTCGGTCTTACTTTATGGTGTCGAGTCTTGGACTGTGAATAAAATCGATCTACATCGCCTTGAGGCTTTCGAAATGTGGTGCTATAGAAGAATTTTAAAAGTTTCCTGGGTGGAGAAGATTCAAAACTCCACAATACTAGAACGTCTCAGCAAGACTACTGAGATCATAAAAAGCATCAAGCAGAGAGAGCTGGAGTATTTCGGACATGTAATGAGAGGTCCCAAATATACGTTGCTAAAAAATATCATGCAAGGAGAAATAGCAGGCAAACGCAGTCCAGGACGAAGAAGAACCTCATGGTTGAAGAACTTACGAGATTGGTATGGTGTTGATACAAGCATGCTGTTTAGGGTGGCAGTGAATAAAATTAAGATAGCTATGATGGTAACCAACGTTCTGAAAGGACATGGTACATGAAGAAGAAGGCGATTATTAATACTTTCCTAACAATTCTGGTTAATGTAATAAAAACGCATTTTGGGCTTAACTATTGTTTATTTGTGAAATTTGATCTCCCTCATTTGCTTTAACGCCAATACTGGCATTGTCTTCTTCATACAGCAATTATCGCACACGCATTATGTTCGATTGAGCTGTTAGTGTTACCTGTATCTTCAATATTCGCTAACTGTGAATCTTCGGTTGTATTGCTGAGTTCCATATCACAACTGTGCTTTGACTTTGCTCCATCATCAGCGTCACCAGAATGATCTGCTATTATCGCTTCTAAATCTTCTTCTGATTTCGGATAAAGTACCAGAAGGTAAGGATGGTTTTAACCTTGCTTTATCCTTATTTGTTTAATACCGGTTGTCCACTTATATTTTCCCCCATTTTAACTGCCTAAAACTTCTAAACGGCTCAAGATAGAAATATGCGGTTTCCGCTGAAATATTTTATTTTAGTACAAGTTTTGTCTGAATGCATTGAATTTTTTATATCGCTTTCAAATACGAAAACAAAAATGGCGGATTTTTGAAAAAAACCTTGTTGACTTTTTTTTAATAGAACACCCAGTATTTTTTTTGTAAATTGAAAGAAAGGTCATTTATCTATCCAGCGATATAAAATTTTTCAAAATCGGTTGTCGAATCACTGAGTAATTAATTTTTAAAATGAGGGGTGCAACATGGATATCACATATCTAAATAACATAATAACTAAGCAAATTGATATTATGTTATGTGATTTCCACATTGCATCTCTCATTTTAAAAATTAATTGCTCAGTCATTTGACAACCGATTTTAAAAATTATTATATCGCTGGATAGGTAAATGACTGTTTTTTCAAGTTTCTGGGTAAATGATCATTTTTAATCTCGCTTTTAAATAAAAAATGGCGGATTTTTGAAAAAAAACGTTGTTGAATTTTTTTTAAAACACCCAGTATATTTTTTTGTATTTTGAAAAAATGGTCATTTACCTATCTAAAGATATAAATTTTTTCAATATCGGTTGTCAAATGAGTGAGCAATTAATTTTTAAAATGAGAGATGCAATGTGCAAATCACATAACATATCAATTTGCTTAGTATGTTATTTAGGTATGTGATATCCACGTTGCACCTCTCATTTTAAAAATTAATTACTCAGTGATTTAACAACCAATTTTAAAAAACTTTATATCGCTGGATAGGTGAATGAACTTTCTTTTAATTTACAAAAAATATACTGGGTGTTCCATTAAAAAAAAGTCAACAACGTTTTTTTCAATAATCCGCCATTTTTGTTTTCGTATTTGAAAGCGATATAAAAAATTCAATCCGTTCAGACAAAACTTTTACTAAAATAAAATATTTCTATCTTAAGCCATTTAGAAGTTATAGGCATTTAAAATGGGGGAAAATATAAGTGGACACCCGGTACATTAAATAGTGTATTACACAGTGGCCGACTACAGATTGACTAACACTGTGGTATGCGCTATAATATGCCGTATTTAAGTTCTGGTATATCGCAGTGACTAATAAACCCCTCTAAACTCCGCAATATTCTACGTATTTAACGGTATTGAATTGTATCACATTTACCGTTCTAATCCGGAAATTATTAATAATTGCCGGTCGATGTGATTAATTGTGGCATATTTATTACTTTTTTGCACGATTGATCATTTTTGACTGTTTACCGTGACAGATTTTACGTCAGTAGGTGACATTTACTAGCAACTCGACGGTAAGTAATCCAACTCGACGGTAAGTACTCCAACTCGACGGTAAGTAATTCACTTACCGTCGAGTTAAAAAATCTCTTAATTTTAATTTATTTTTTGAAAGAGTAAAGAAAACTAACGAATTATTTATTAATATTGAAACTTATGGTACAATTTGTTAAATTATTTAATGAAATCCCACTTGTTTGGGCTGTGGTTTCACTTCTAACCGAAACTCATGCAAAATCGCATACATTAGTAGTATCCAACATTTTTTTCTCTTCAAATACGCGATCAAAGTTGAACACTCGGAAATATCAATGCCACCATAAAGAAAAACGTTGGATTTAATCATTGAATATTCTGCCCAGAGGCTTCCAGGAGCTTTCAACTGCATATGGCTTTGAACGAAATATGCCAAAAGAGTCTTTTCTTCGATTCTTAAATTCTTGCCTCCGCACCATTTTTTAAAACTTTGGTAGGTATTTTGATAACGGATTTTGGATTTTTCGGGAATAATTGCGGAACACCCTTCTTCCAAAGCCCGTTCAATTTCTTCAAATTCACTTTCGCTCATATTTTAATTTATAATAATCAAAATTGTACTTAAAATTATTGACAACTAAATAAAAACTCAATTCTCCATTGTTGTTATGCACCCTAGTTACTACCTAACAACCAAAGTATCTATCTTGATAAAATGAATGAAACTAGTTAATATGACGAAAATGTTTAATTTTATAATTTATAATTAATATTTATAAAAACGTTTAAAGCATGTCGAACGTTAAGGGTAACCGACCTCAGACAATAATTGGAGTCGTCCCTTCGCTCCTCCTCCAAACAATTGTCTTCGATCGGTATAAAACCCTTACCGTTCTCCATACTTAATATACTATTACCTAGCTGTTCGGTTTGTATTAATAGTAACCGGTAATTATTAATAATTTCCAATTAATCATACTTACCGTAACATATACATTGTAAATTATGATTTGGAAGTGCTCCTAGTAGCATTTAACGTATCTGAGTTTGTTTATTTCTACTGCATCTTGATTGTAAATTTAGTATAGTGTTTATTGATTATTGATTAAACTCAATTTGGGCCAAGTGGAATAAGATTGTATGTGACACTTTCTGAATAAAGTTATCAATGAAATTCATGCTATGCGAACTGATGTGTGTATTAACCAATACGTTCGTTTCTATTGTTAGACATTCAGTGTAGCTTCCTAAAACAATCCAACTATTTTTGAATTTCAGTGCGTTGTATTAAAAAAAAAACAACAAATTGTAGAGAAATAATAGTACATATCGCCAATATTATACTGCATTTTCTATTTAACCCTGGAATACTATAATAGGCGAGCGGCACGCACCCCCAAAAATGATCCAGTACTGACCTCGGCGTGGTGAATGGCTAATTATTGTCATACTTTATGTTACCACAATAAAAGTTATGATTTTCTTAAAGAAAAGGATGCGATTCGTGAATTGCGAAGTTTAATTGCAGAAAGTTGAGTGGCAAAATTTAAAAATTAGCTTTTTAATCACGTTTATGTTAAAATATAGAATACAAAGAAGTTTCCTAGAAAGTTTTAGATTAAATTGTTAAAGAAATGTGGCAAATTTTAATCTCGATGTTATACATTCCCAAAATAACACTTATTTTTCGAGATACTGACCATGGGTAGTGAATGGCTAATTTTGGTCCTACTTTATGTTTTTGATGGTAATGAAAACGAAAATGAAGTTTATTTTTACTTTTAAGTAGGGGAACATTGTCAAAATCGAAATTATATCCTAAAAATGAAAAAAGAAATATTATCACGGTTTTTTTACCTTTAACTCGCTACAAGTCTGTTCCATTTTAATATTTTTTTCTGAAACGTTTATAGTATATATTTATCACTTTATGAGGATAATGGGATCTGTTTAAAACTTTCAGTCTTATTCTAATAAAAGCTATAAATTTTTTTTAGAGTAAAAGGTGCAGATTCCTGAATTAAATAGAATAATCGGAGAATATTCAGATAAAAGAAGCTGTAGCATAGGGAGACGATGGAAAAATTCTTCAATGTTCCATTGAGGTATCGAGTTGAATATTGTTAACAGATTCGGGGTTAGATGATACTGAACAATTGTCTACAGAAGAGTCACTCTCTAAGTCAAAAATCTCTTTCCCTAAATGGTTCTGTAGTTTCTTTTGAAGCTTTGTAAACTTGGTTTTTGCAGATCTATCATTTTCATATTGATAGCTGCTTTGTAAAAGATGGAGTAAACCAGCGATATCAGTTGTAAATTCTTTAACGACGCTAATAGTGTCGGGGGAGCCTTGGACATTATCAATCAGTAAGGACAATTGGTGGTAATTTAAAACGAATGGTGGGGTATGATTATTTATCAATAAAATTTTCACGAGTTTCCCGTGTAGATGGGACTTTAGATGAGCGCGGTTTTTTTGGTTTAGAGTATTTGGGTTTTGCAAACAGATTTTGTGATGAAATTGCTGAGTCTGAAGGAGGCGTATCAACCTTACCAATACTGCGTTTCATGGAAGAACTTGCGTTTTCGCAAGTGCTATTAGAGTTTTCACTTAGATATTGTGGCTTTATTACATTTGGAAGTACTGGAGCAGACTCATTGGTAGTGACAGAAGTCGAGCTTGAAGTTTTGTTTGTAACATTGGTTGAAATGGTTGTTTCAGAAAATTGTGGTGATGTATCAGTTTTATTAGAGTTTTCTGAAGTTATATCTAATGGAAGAGGTGCTGATAGATTGGAGGATATTGCTTCCGAAGTTTGTGGAAAGGGTATTACCGCTGAATGTGGTTGAATGAAAGTGTTGCTATGAGTAGGACTATTAGTAATTTCTTGGTCATGGAGATTTCTAGGTGTAGGTGATATGCTCGGATTTGATAATGCATCACTTGATGACTGCTGAGTGTTTAGTACCTTGTGTAATATACTTGTTGGAGCTGTTTGATTTGGTACTTCATTGTTTGAATCAATAAGAATTGATTCCGTTACTGAACTGTTATTGCATAGGGATGATAATATGTGTCCTGTATTTTTGCAAATAAAGCAGGTGACTGTACCTTGTGACAAAAATATGCGGTAAGGTGTTTGGTCGAAATTTATTAGAATTGAATCTGGAATTGATGATGTTATAGGTCTTACATAAACTTGCCTCTAAAAGCTCAATATGTGACTATATTCCGGAAGATTCGAGCTAATTTTCAGAAATGTTATTGGGGAAATAAGCCTTAAACCGATATTCTGTAATTCTTCAACTAATACTTCATGAGGAATTGACGGGCAGACACCAGACAAGACTAGTCTTTCTGCTGGAGAGACAAGTCTCCGTGCTATTACAACTTCGCCGAGTACTTCTATAGAGCCATGTTGTGTCATAAAATTATCTACTACGGTTTTGTTTGCCAAATACATGCAGATTCTATTATGAGATAATCTATATGAAAAAATTATATTTTTTGGGTTGATTATTGTGCCCAATGGAATTAAATAATCCTGCAGTTTAGCATTATCGATACAACTAAATACAATTGCTTGGGTCTTACTCGGAAAAGAATGTGAAGCGGCTGATGCATAACTGTTTGTTATGTTCGAACGTTGATTTACTGGACTGGTTAGATCGGAAGGTGTGTTTACATTATGTGAAGTCATCTTAGCCTGCGGTGGCGAAAGCTTCAGTCCGACTCTGGTAAGTGACAAACCAACCTCATGCTAGCTAACCTCACAAAATGATTGTACGGTGGTGTATATTTATTATTAAACGTTTTCTTTTTACAATAATAAAGTAATAATTACGTATAGATGACTTACGTAGTAGTATCTAGTAGATAATAGTACATTGTTTACCGGGTAGGAAAAGCTTAACATTCCTGGACGACTGTGAAGATTGCTAAGTCGAGGCGCAAGCCGAGACTTAGCAACACAGAGTCCAGGAATGTGGCTTTTCCTACGACGTAAACATACTATTTTTCCGCAAATCGTTTAAAATTCGACAGATATTGATTGACTTAAAAAAAACGCGATAATTTTATTCCCAAATAAATGGTGCTTTGAAATTCCTAATAAAATTACTTGGGTTACTATGGAAACGTATTGAGGTTGAATTGTCAAACTTGACGCTTATAAATTTAATTGCTGGTGTTCTCGAAAGTAAAATGATAAGTGATGATGAAATTTCCATTCCTGGGACTCCTCCAGAGCTGGTTGAGGCAGTGAATACTGCTTCATTAGAATTATTGCCAAAGAAATCAAGAGAAAAGTACGAAAATGCATACAGACGTTTTATGGATTATCGCATGAGTAAAAATACGAGTTCTTTCTCAGAAAATGTTGTAATGGCATACTTCCTAGACCTTTGTTTAAAGATGAAATCTTCAACATTATGGGCCAATTATTCAATGCTGAAGTCAACCCTTGCACTTAAACACAATGTAGATATATCTACATACTCAAAACTTCGTTCTTTATTGAAACGGCAAGCTCAAGGTTATAGGGCAAAGAAATCTAAGATTTTAACGAAGGAAGAAATTGAAAAATTTATCCAGGAAGCTCCAGATAAAGAAAATTTAATAATTAAGGTAATTTACAAGGTTTTAATTTCTATTTAGATTATAGCTTTATTTATTTTTTAGGTGGCTGTAATATTTGGTATTTCTGGGGCCTGTAGAATGGATGAGTTAGTCCGAATGACTGTACACGATATAGAAGACTTAGAATCTAAGCTTTTAATCAGCATACCTGATTCGAAAACCAACAAACCAAGATCATTTGTAATTAATCAGATCTACTTGAATGTTTATCGAAAGTATGTTTCGTTAAGACCAGAAAATATGAACAGTGACCGATTTTTCTTTAAATATTAATTCCTTATAAGCAATGTGTTTTCTATCATTTATGTAGAACACTAACAACTGTACGGAAATATCATTTCCTTACAGTAAGGAAATGACATTTACTTACAGTAAGGAAGTCCTGACTTTTTCTTCAAGAAATTTTGACAGGAATGTCAAAATTTCCTGGCGATTTGCGGAAAACACTTTAATTTTAAAAACTATTTAATATTACCACTTGTTTTTAGTAAAAACTAGGAGTACAATATCAGTACAACTTGACCATACCTTGCCAGGGCCGGTATCCTTATATTTTAGTGTTTGTGCCGTTTCTTTGTATCTGTTTATATCCTTCATGTTAGAAATGGATATTTTTAACATAAGTAAATAAGAATACAATAAAATAAAAATTTGTTTTAAATATCATTAGATAAAATCTAACGCGCGACCGATCGTGTGACAGAAAAGTGCGTGACTGTTTCCGGGATAATTTTTTGTATTTCTATTTAAGGCTATGGGTACATAATTCGCAAATATTTTACGTGTATCCCTACTTTTCTGTATTTACACGGCAAATTACATGTAGTAAAACTCACACTGGTATGGATATGTAAACATTACTAGAATGTCATTCTACTTGAAAATGTCATCATTCGTTTAAAGAGATGGGTTTTGAATGTTCTTGGATAACTGATATTTTTATAATTGCCAATTATTAATTCAGTTAATAAATATGATAAATTTTTCACTAACTATGTGTTCAGTGATTGTAGGTAATAATTTATTTGTACAACAAAGACTAATACTCAATCGAGAAAAGAGGAAAAGTGTTAAAGTGATTTTTTAATAATATATTGTTGTGGAACGCTTACAATTTTGAACATCTTTAACAAAAAAATACTTGGATCACAGAATATATTATACTGATGTATTCTCTGCTTGGATCTTCCACAAATAATACACAATAAATAACTTTTTATTAAGTTCACGTCTTAAATCAATTATTTATCAAATACACTATACATCGATAATATTTAATCAATAACTCAACATATTCCCGATGCAATGTCAAATATTTAAAATTGTCACTGATTGTCAGTGTCTGACTGACAATATATGCTGACAATATTATATTCGGCTGAGTGCGTTGTAAGACAAAGATAGATTTGGAAAATATTACCACGGCATTGTGTTCATTTTTTTCGAATCCTGAAAAAAACCAATAAATATTTTTGAAAAATTTAAACGCAGAATGAAAGACTAAATTATTACCGAGGGCCGAAAGTCCCTTAGAATAAATAAAAAGTTTATTTTGAATGATATATTTGAAATTAAAAATAACACTAAATTTTCTCTTAGTTTTTCACCCCTGTAACTTATTAAAATAAACATTATAGAAGTTCTCAGGGACTTTCGGCCCTCGCTAATAACGTAATCTTTCATTCTGCGTTTAAATTTTTCAAAAATACTTATTAGTTTTCTCAGGATTGGAAAAAAATTAATCCCCATTTGAATAGCATTGCAGCCGGAAATACGTACCGATCCTCTTAAATCTTAAAATTAATAATTTAACCGATTGTTCTCAAATCCAGATGATCACTTTTTTAACCAGGATTTATGGGGCCTTCCTATAAAAATGTAATTATATGAATGGTCTTTTCATACTAATTCATGTATAAATACCCATTATCTCGCTGCTTTGTTGTGGAATGCATGCATTGGGTAATATTGCTCGATTTGATTTATTTGCGACCTAAAAACAAATGAGGTCTGAAATTTTTCGCTTCCGGATGAGCTTAAATAATTGAGAATAATCAATCACTGTTCAGGGACGTTGAACAAATGATTGCATTCAAGTTTTTAGAGATGGCCCTTCGAAATTTCCTAAACGAGTTAATATGAAAGCCGAAAATATTGAATACTGAGTGAAATTTATTACACTTCTTTTCAATGAAAACTTCCTTTGAATATAAAATATTTAGATTGATATTTATATCATATCTACACAATATTTTAAAAAGGTAATTACGCAATAAACAGGAATTGACGCAGTTACGTCATCCTTATTCTGGACCGGAGATTTGATGACAACTAATTTTTTTAACCTACAAATTTTCATTATACTACTTGAGTGTGGCTACAGTTTCGTTGAACGGAAACCTATTTGTTTATTTTCGAGATTACTATTTAATTTTTTGTGTATGTTTTTAATTTATTTATTACCGTTCCTTATTTATATTTATATTATAGTCCAGAAAGCCACTGCGCATCCGCTAGGAAAAATATTCTAATTCGGATTTTTTGCACAATCTTACTCAAAAAGGACCCCTTTTAACAAATTTGCATGTTGCCAGGACCAAAAGGTGGTCAAAAATTTTTTAAACGTTTTTTTTTTGTTTTTATCCTAAAATTATTTTTTTTACATGGAAAAAAGTTTTTTTAGGTTTTTTGGATCATTCCAAACAGAAAAGGTCTTTAGTGGCTTTTCTCTAAAAATGATAGTTTTTGATATATAAGCGATTAAAAATTGAAAAATTGCGAAATCGGCCATTTTTAACCCTCAAAAACTGTGTGAAGAACTGAAAATTTGAATGTTGCCAAGGTAGGTAGATATTCTTTAAACATCGATTGATGAAATTCCGAAGAGTTTTTTGCAATACAATATTCAAAACTCCTTTGTTTTTTAATTGTTAATCAAGTGTGCGCGACACTATTTGCCACCGACAGTATGGTGCAAATGAAAGGAATAAATTCGTTATTTCGTAAACCGGCGACTTTAAGAAAAAATCCCGAAACAGGTCGATTTTTATTTTTAAGTTATGATATTGTGGCATATATGGTATACTAGTGACGTCATCCATCTGGACGTGATGACGTAATCGATGATTTTTTTAAATGAGAATAGGGGTCATGTGCTAGTTCATTTGAAAGGTTCTTCAATTCTCTATTCAGCAATATAAACATTTACATAATTATTTACACAGGGTGTCCAAAAAATTTTTATTAAATTAAATTCTTTGACAAAAAAAGAAGTAGAAGGACACCCTGTATAAATAAATATGTAAATGTTTACATTACTGAATAGGGAATTGAAGATCCTTTCAAATGAGCTACCATACGACCCCTATTCTCATTTAAAAAAATCATCGATTACGTCATCACGCCCAGACGGATGACGTCACTAGTATACCATATATGCCACAATATCATAACTTAAAAATAAAAATCGACTTGTTTCGGGATTTTTCCTTAAAGTCGCCAGTTTACGAAATAACGAATTTATTCCTTTCATTTGCACCATACTGTCGGTGGAAAATAGTGTCGCGCACGCTTGATTAGCAATTAAAAAACAAAGGAGTTTTGAATATTTTATTGCAAAAAACTCTTCGGGATTTTATCAATCGATGTTTAAAGAATATCTACCTACCTTGACAATATTCAAATTTTCAGTTTTTCACATAGTTTTTGAGGGTTAAAAATGGCCGATTTCGCAATTTTTCAATTTTTAATCGCTTATATTATGTCAAAAACTATCATTTTTAGAGAAAAGTCACTAAAGACCTTTTCTGTTTGGAATGATCCAAAAAACCCAAAAAAACTTTTTTCCATGCAAAAATAATAATTTTAGGAAAAAAACAAAAAAAATACGTTTGAAAAATTTTTGGCCACCTTTTGGTCCTGGCAACATGCAAATTTGTTAAAATGAGTCCTTTTTGAGTAAGATTGTGCAAAAAATCCGAATTAGAATATTTTTCCTAGCGGATGCGCAGTGGCTTTCTGGACTATTAGTAATAGTCGGTATGATGTTCAAGCTGTTTAACCCTTATCCGGGCAAGACCTTTTACTTCCATATAAAAGACATGTCGTTTCGGGCCTATTGAGCCCCACTTGCCCGGATAAGGGTTAATGCTGAGTCCACCGGGATAATAAATATGTATTTCCTAATAATTACATTGACAGTAGATGACGACGTAAGTTTCACTTAATGTTTTGATTTAATTGGTTTGAACATGAATAATTACGTTTGTGTAAAGATCTGTTTGAAAAACAACTGTACATAGGTTTAAAGGTTTGTTCGTAGTACGATCCAATCGATCAGCAACCGTTGCCAACCATCAGACGCATGCGCAGTGAACAGTTAGCGTTGCGCAGTTAACAGTTAGCGTTCGTAGACTATGAACGCGCATGCGTCTGATGGTTGGCAACGGTTGCTGATCGTTCTACGAACAAACCTATAAATAAAAACCAAAAAAAAATCCAAAAAAGAGGTGAAAACATTAAAAACAATAAGTAGATATGTTCTTCATCCGCCGAAATTAACAAGTTGAGCTTATTTTCAAAAGAGCAATAATTAAACAAGGTAACCTGAAGGGTGCACTGAGAGTAAATCCCTCTTGGTCCGAATTTCATTATCTTAATTTAGTCTCACCATTTTCAACCCTATTTACAGTTGCTTTATTATTCATCTGAAACAAAGTCTGAAATGGATCGTACTTCAATAACGACGCAACTATCCTGTAGTGGCTCAGCACATAGTTATAGTTCTGTCGCTTTTCTATCATCTTTACACAATATTTTAAAAAGTTAATTACGCAATAAACAGGAATTGAAAATATGTGCAGTTACGTCATTCTTATTCTGGACTGGCGATTTGATGACAACTAATATTTTTTAACCTACAAATTGTCATTGTACTACTTGAGTGTGGCTTCCGTTGAACGGAAACTTATTTGTTTATTTTCGAGATTACTATTTAATTTTTTGTGTATGTTTGTAATTTATTTATTACCGATCCTTATTTATATTTATATTAGTAATAGTCGGTATGATGTTTAAGCTGTTTAATGTTGAGTCCATCAATTTCCTCAATAGTGAAAAAAGGTCATACACTTCAATAAAATAACTTTATAAAATACGTCCACCGTGATAATAACCATTTCCTAATAATAACATTGACAGTACATGACGACGTAAGTTTCACTTATGGCCGTTTGTTCGAACGCTAATCAACAATGATCACTATCAAATATTTAATTACTGTCACAACTCTCAACTTTGGTTGGGTTGCTGAAAACATAATTATTGATTATAATTATGAGATTAGTTAATCAATTAACATAACAGTTATTAACATAATTGATTAACTAATTTCATAATTGTAATCAATAATTATGTTTTCAGCAACCCAACCAAAGTTGACATTGACAGTTGTGACAGTAATTAAATATTTGATAGTGATCATTGTTGATTAGCGTTCGAACAACCGGCCCTTAATGTTTTGATTTAATTTGTTTGAACATGAATTATTACGTTTGTGTAAAGATCTGTTGGAACAACAACTGTACATAGGTTTAATAAATAAAAAACAAAAAGAATGTGTGTGTACTTTGTACGCATGTAAGAAGTTATACTTCTATTATATGATTTCAACGAAATAAATATACTTTCAACTGGTTATTTGTATTTTATTTAAAGATTAAATTAATTTTTACTTACTACTTTCCAAAAATTTTTATTAAAACAACACCAAAAATAACAGAAATAGAAAACGCACGGATTCAAACCAGGGACCTCTCGATCTCCGGTCACACGCTCTACCGCTGAGCTATATTCCCTTTGCTTTTGACAGGTTACAAGATTTCTCATACATACTGACAAATTTAATAGACCAAGTGAAGTATACAAAAATACTTTAAATATACTTACTATTATTACAAAATATCTTATTCCCGAGGAAGACAAATCCAAAGACAAAAAATTATAATTAATATATCTACTAAAAACACTAATAATATATTAAACTCATACAGAAGTAAAAACTTCAACTTGTATTCTGGTATAAAATCGTTTATTTAAAAACTATCTAAAAAGTCATCCAAACGGATTGCAAAACGTTTTCGTTCTAATTCAGAACATCTTCAGTGCATTCTGCATAGTAGTTTGAAACTAGCACGCCATTCAAAGTGGTAACCCCATAATATATGGTTTAAATATGTTACTTTAACAAAACATGTTGACTACAAGTCGATGTTATTAGATATAATAGAACACATGCTCAAAGGGCAACATGGTTCCCTGCTCGAAAATGCTAGGTACTTGCTAGTACAATGGGCACAGACCAACCAACTTTTAAGTAAACGATTTTATACCGGAATACAAGTTGAAGTTTTTACTTCTGTATGAGTTTTTTAAACTATGGTATACAGCTAACTATTGGGTTTTTCCCATTGATTTTATAATAATATATTCTTTTCACGCACACCTTATTTGCGCTACATAAAGATGTAGCGACTAATACCATACTGTCGGTGAGCGCATGCGCCAGGTAATGTAAAAATTCACCCTCGTGCCTAAAGAAGTATAACTTCAAAAACCAATCCAAAAAGAGTTAAAAACATTAAATAATTGACCAGTATGTAGATATGTTCTTCATCCGCGGAAATTAACAAGGTGAATTGATTTTCAAAAAAGCAATTAACAAGGTAACTTGCAGGGTGCACTGAGAGTCAATTGGATTTTACTTAAGTAAAAACAAATTTTTGAAGTTATACTTCTTTACGCGCGATGAGGGTGAATTTTTATATGTTAAAACCAGTCGCATACGCATCACCCAGGCGCATACGCGCATTATAACTTTGTTCTGATTGGATGTTTAAATGACATGTCAAAAATTATCCAATATGGCAGCTGTAGGGCAGCTGTGGTTTGGAGGAAAAGGTAAAGGTAAACAAACGTATAATATATTAGTTTTATTGTTGTGAGGACAGAAACAAAATAGTTTATAATATTGTAGTGACTTTTAAATAGTTTTTAAAAGCAACAGGTACGTAATAATTGTTAATGTATCATGGGTATAAACCTTCCTGTTTGATCTGCCAAAATACATAGTATGTAATAATGTAATACTTTTATTTATATAATTTGATTACCATCAATATTCACCTAATATATTGTTTTCTTACTATATGTTTTGTTCTATTTTTTTTTCAATTCTAAAGTCCACTTTACATCAACAATAATTGAATAAGAAATTGACAACAAGTTATTCAAGGTCAAATTTGGCTTATACAAAACACAATTCTACATCCAATTTTGCCGTGAATAAAAAGAAAATAAAGAAATTTGACAAAATAAAACATATCCAATTGTTCTATTTCATCAAATTCCTTCATTTTCTTTTACAAACCATACATTTTGTACTCGTCAAATTTGGCCTTGAATAACTTTGTCAATTTCTTGTTCAATTTATTGTTGATGTAAAGTGCACTTAAATCATTTCAATTCAAAATTAAAATAATTTGATCAATTTTCAAAATATCACAAGTTTAATGACGTTCTACACCTTCGGCAAAGAATTAAGGATTTGCATGAAATTTTAGTATGTTATAGTTTACTTCAAAAAACTAAGACTTGATTTTTAAAAAATGTTTTACCGTGCCGTTTAATTACTATTAAGGGTCAAAGTTAAGTTTTAACATGGGCTCTTATGGGAATTCTTAAAAAGTTAATAACTTTTGACCCAAATTTACGATTTTTAATTATTTGTGCTTAAATTAAAGGTATTTTTGTAAGGAATAACATATTAAAAAATAAGGATTGTTTACCGTACCATTATTAAATAAAAGTGAAATTACTGTTTCGAAATTTAACAAAGTTGGTAGTAGTGAGATCAGCTGCACTCATAATTATATCCGAAACGTACGTGTCAATCACATGACCTCGGTGGTCTTCTAGTTGTTGAGCGTTCGGTCAGAGTTCGAAACGTCCCGGGTTCCAATCCTCTACGATTCATTTTTTTTTTAGTTGTTTTAATAAAAATTTTTTGAAAGTGGTAGATAAGAAAGTTAGTTTAATATTTAAATAGAATACAATTACTTCGTTAAAATTATATAATAGAAGTATAACTTCTTACGTGCGTACAAAGTACACACACATTCTTTTTTTTAACTGGTATTTGTGTAGTTATGAGAGAGAGATATAAAAAATGAAATAATATGTGTCAAGAACGTAGGTGCAAAATTTCATTCTAATGCTTTTTAAATGCATTCATTTCTGTCGAATCCTGAGAAAATCAATAAGTATTTTTGAAAAATTTAAACGCAGAAAGAAAGAATACGTCATTACCGAGGATAGAACGTCCCTGAAAACTTCTACAATGTATGTTTATGTTAATAAGGTACAGGGGTGAAAAAGATGAGAAAATTGTTTGATTTTTAATTTTAAATATCTCATTTAAAAGAAGGGACTTTATACTTTCGGTAATGAGTTTAAATTTTTCAAAAACATTTATTAGTTTTTCCATGATTCGAAAAAAATGAACACCATTTCTGTTTTGTGTGATATTTTCCAAATCGAACATTCGCTATCTTTGTCAAACAACCCAATCAGTCGATGAGAATATGGTGACAAGACAGTGACAAACAAGTCTATTAAATATTTGACTCGACTTCGGGAATATTTTGAGTTATTTATAAATAATATTGATATTGTGTGTTATATAAATATAGTATTTTACAAAACGTATTGTCGAGTGGAGGCCACGTAAAAAAGCACTACGGAGCAGAAGACGCCCACCAACCAGATGGGCCGATGATCTTAAGCGTGTTATCGGTAACTGGATGCAATCCGCACAAAACAGAGACAAATGGAAAGAGCTGTAGGAGATCTATGTCCAGCAGTACCGGTTGATGATGTTGATGATGATAATTTTATAAATAATCAATTCAAGAAGTGAAAATAATAAAAACTTATTTATTCTTTAATATTTATGGACGATAAAGGCACATAATATACCAGGATATATTCTGTGATCTAAGTATTTTGTGGTTAAAGATGTTTAAAATTTACTTAAGCCCTCATATAGTAACAATATATTATAAAACGAACTTATCACTGTTTCTATTTTCTCGATTATTTGTTTTTATTTTATAGTATATAAATTATTGCAATCACTGAATACATAGTGAGTGAAAAAATAATCCTATTAATTAACTGAATTTTTAGCGATTATGCAAATAACGGTTATCTAAGGACATTTAAAAATTGAACGAAATTCTCATCTCTATATCAATGATGCCAATCTTATTGTTTACATCTCCATGCCACTGAGAATTTGACTACGCGTTATTTGCCGTGTAAATAGAGAAAAAGTAGGGATAGTCGTAAAATATTTGCACCTATGCTCTTATGTTACCAACTTATCCATCACATGAACTACCCGTTGGTCGTAATATTGCAAGTCAGTAGCTCCATTTGCATTAAATTTCCATTTGTAGGCTCAACGTATTCAGAAGAATCCATATTAGACTTTTTCTCTGGACAATAAAATGCAGGGTGGAATTTTTTATGTTATTTTTTTGCAATAAATTGGTTGAAGAAACTCCGGGGGTAATTGTTTTTTTTTAATTCTCTGTGCAGTTGGCCTATAACTCCCAATAAACTTTTCAAATAATGGTACTCTCATAAACCAGATATCTAACGTAACGTTCCGCCCAGAATAATAAATTGAGTGGCTTAGTCTCGTAGCAATGGATTTCCCCGAATTTTCTACGAAAAATGTATGTTTCTCTCTGGTCGACGTTTAAGATATATCCCTAAATAAGATTAAGTGAATTTTGTCGTCACAAAGCATATAATATAGCATTTTTTCAGTTTTTGAGTGTCATTTATGAAATAAACGTCTTCCTGTAAAGGTTGCCTTGCAATTTTCTATAGAAATGTCGAAAAACTAAAGACTGATGTTAAGTTATCAAAACTGTTCTTCTATTTTTTCGAATGGCTTTATTATAGGACTTGCGTGTGTGTGTGTGAAAAAATGGCTTGGATGCGGGTCCGTTAGCCACAGATTTGTATTTTATTTTTACCTCAATTTGTTAGTTTTGTTATATTTATACCTATTTCACTTAAATGATTATATTTGTTTATTTCAAGTAGTTTATGAGTAATTTAAATATTTCTATTTTATGACAACTTAGTAGATATTCTATACTAATTGGAAAATGAACTTGTGTTTGTCGTAAATTGTAATATAATTGATTTATATCTCTCTCGTTAATTTTACATTCAAAAAAATATGGTTCAAATCTCTAATCGAAACATTATCACAGAAACAGACTGATGGATTAATTATTCTTAATTTGTGCAGATGTGCCTTATATTTTTCGTGTCGAGTTTTTAATCTGACAATAGTAGAAATATTTTGCTTTGGCTGGTTATACTTAAATGGGTATTCAGGTGGCGGAGGAATTTCCTGATGCAAAGAAAATTATAAATTTTTTGATATGCTTGAAATATTTTTCCATTGTTTTTTCATATTTTATTTATACTAGTTTTGACATCATTTATTGCATCTGTCGATAAGATCTGAGTTAGTAGCTCACCTTTTTTTATTGCATATTTGGCCAACTCATCCACTTTCTCATTACCCAGTATACCGGCATGCCCTTTTGCCCACATAAATACTACTTCCACTTTAGACAAATTATTTTTATATTACATTTTTCATTTGTATGAACTAAATACAGTGTTTTCAATTAGTTCAGAGAAATAAGGAAAAGAATAGCCTGTTGGTGACACAACCCCCTCCAGGCCGAAACCAAATTTTTTGAGTAGTGTGGATATCTATAATAATAACCTATATGTTTCCTGCAGCCGATTTTGATGATATACATAGTTATAAACAAATGAAGATCAAAAAACGCTAAATTTTCGCTTTTTTCGTCTATTGCCAAAAGGTTAAGCATTTTAAACAAATTTGGAAGTAAGAAACTCATAAACCATATAAAAAACTTCAATATTGCGTTCGCTGAATATGTCTATCCTTATTGGTTGCTTAGAAAATTGCAAAATAATTCATAAATTTCGAGTTTTTATAAATATTCATAACTTATGTAAAAATTAACTTAGAACCTTCTTATTACACGGAATGCTGGGACTTCTGGTGCTTAAAATATACACTAAATTTCATAACAATTGGTCAAATAGTTTAAAAGTTATTTAATTTGTTTATCCCAAATTAATTTTTTTTTGCAACACTATAAGTCAGAAAATGATTAAGTTACAGTAATACTTTGGATAGTTTATGAAAGAAGAAGATTTATACTAATAATTTAATTAAAAAAAATGACAAAAAATAATTCTAAGTGACGCAAAATAATTTTGCAAGGAAATGTCGATTTTTTGCTTATAAACAATTAGAATAACTTTTTAATCATTACCCGTAGAAAAATTATTTTTCCATATTTAGAAAGACTGAATTTTTATACAAATTAAAAAAAAAAATTGTCCTAGGACAATTAGGGACGAAGTTGCCCCCCCCCCCCTTTTTTTAATTCACAGCAGCTTTCTTTATAACAATTACGAAATCAAATCAGTCGCATTTGAAAGAACATACTTCAGAGTTTTAATGTACCAAATATACAAAAAATAAATACTTTCAAACAAATCGTCCACAAAGCTTCAAAATGTGACCCTTAAAATCGGCCGGCCTTGAAACTTGGGAGATCGATGAGAAGGGGGAAGAAACTGTTAGCTGTATCTCTTGTTCTCGCCTATGGATTTCGACGTTTCTTTTTTTAATTTTTATGTACTTTTTGCGTACAGTACGAGTATTCATTATTTAAGTAAATTAATTGTTATATACACCATCAAATTTGTTTAAACAATTTTTTTTCAATTTTTTTTAATAATATTTGAAGTAATTTTAATCACAAAACATAAATATTTATGAATAATATAATAATACATAGTTTTTTATTAAACTTAGTAATAATTTATAGTATGAAAAAACAAGTTATCCCATTCAATTGTTTCTAAAAATAGTATTGGTCTATGGAAATCAGAAAATCTCAAATGAACTAGGTTTTATATTTTTTTTTTTTGGTAAACATGCTATTAGATGAATGAAAAACTGAAGTTACAGAACCACCAAACAAGAGATAATCGTAATTGATTGGGGTTGGAAATTAAGCTAAGAACCGTTAGTACCAATCCGATCAACAGATCTTCTTTATATCAGATATTATATTAAAATAAACTATCTGCTCTTGCAAAACTGGTTGCACCGAGTACTTGTTAGTACAGAGATATACCTAAATAGTTTATGGACTTCGATAACCAAAACCTACATCTTTCTCTATTATCTATTTTGGAGTTTCTTTTTTTAATCTGTATGTACTCTTTGCGTACGTTACGGATATGTTTTTTGTTAATAAAGTGGTTATTTAATTAACTATGTAAATTGTGTAAACAATTTTTGGAAATTCTTTTACGATATTTTTGGGATGACTTTGTTGGCAATCATAGGAGTGGATCATATGCACTTGACTTTACAATAACTTATAATAAATAGGTAACTTTAAAGAGATAACTTATAATAAAAATACACGTATTCCTAGATAAATCTCCTTTAATTTTATTTTAATAGTCTTGTTATTATACCAAAATGTATGAAATATCTTTATTTTTGTTTTTTTGCAATCTTAAAACTTTCAATGTTGTAAGATAGAATTATTATTACAATATTGTAGAACATTTCTGAAAATAATTTTGTTATTTTTATCCTCTCTCTAATTTTTTTACATTTCATTTTTCGTTTATCTAGTAGCATGTTTATCAAGAAATAAAACTTAGTTTATGTGAGATTCTTTTATTTTCAATTCAGTATTATATAAGCCAAATATTAGATTTGGGAATAATTCAATAGGATTAGTATATAATAATTACAGGGTGTAACAAAAATACAGGTCATAAAGTTAATCGCATATTCTGGGACCAAAAATAGTTCTATTGAACCTAACTTACCTTAGTATAAATATGCACATAAAAAAGTTACAACCCTTTGAAGTTTTTATAGTTTGAAGTTTTTACACCCCATAAAAATTTTATGAGGGTTTTGTTCCTTTAAACCCCCCAAACTTTTGTGTACGTTCCAATTAAATTATTATTGTGGTCCCATTAGTTAAACGCAATGTTTTTAAAACTTTTTTGCCTCTCAGTACTTTTTCGAAAAGTCAGTTTTTATTGAGATATTTTGAATATTAGTCAAATCAACCACATATTTGTATATTTATGGTTAAGTACGATTATGGAGACTTGGTAATCGTATGAAAATTTATTTATAATTTACATTTTTAGGCATATTTTGAACCATATTAAAAAAGAAGCCACATCTTGATAAAAGGGGCCTTATCTAAAAAATACTAAGAGACGAAGAAGTTTTAGAAACATTGTATTTAACTAATGGTACCGCAGTAATAGTTTAATCGGAACGTACACAAACATTTGGGGGGTATAAAGGAACAAAACCCCATAAATTTTTTATGTAAACATATTAAAAAAGAAGCCGCAACTCGATAAAAATTGCCTTATCGAAAAAATACTAAGAGGCAAAAAAGTTTTAAAAACAGTGAGTTTAACTAATGGTACCACAATAATATATTAATTGGAACGTAAACAAAAGTTTGGGGGGTTTAAGGGAACAAAATCCCCATAAAATTTTTATGGGATGCATAAATTTCACTATAATTTTTCTTTAATATGTTCCTGTCATAAGAATGATACATGTCCATTTTCAATAAAAAATCTCTAATAGTTTTCGATATATTGGAAAAAATCGATTTTCATTTTGTAATTTCAAAGGGCTATAACTTTTTTTATGTGCACATTTGTATTAAGGTAAGTTAGGTCCAATCGATCTATTTTTGGTCCCAGAATATGTAATTTAATTTATGACCTGTATTTTTGTTACTTCCTGTATAACTAATATGTACGTGTTACAATAAAAGTTACATCAAATATTGTTTAAAAAATTGAAAAAAAAATTGTTTAAACAAATTTGATGCTGTATATAACAATTTGTTTATTTAAATAACTCATATTCGTAATGTACGTAGAAAGTACATACAAATTAAAAAAAAGAAACAACGAAATAAATAATAGAGAACCAGAGATACAGTTAACAGCTCCTTCCCCCCTCTCATCGCTATCACAAGTTTCAACGCCGGCCGATTTTAAGGGCCATATTTTTAAGCTTTGTGGACGATTTCCTTGAAAGGAAATCTTTTGTATACTTGGTAAATTAAAACTTTGAAGTATGTTCTTTCAAATGCGGCTAATTTTATGTCTTCATTGTTATAAACAAAGCTGCTGTGAATTAAGAAAAGAAGGGGGCTAACTTTGTCCCTAATTGTCCTAGGACAATTGTTTTTCTTTCTAAATGTGTATAAAAATTCAGTCTTTCTAAATATGGAAAAATAGTTTTACTACGGGTAACGATTAAAAAGTTATTCTAATTGTTTATAAGCAAAAAATCGACATGTTCTTGCAAAATAATTTTACACTATTTAAAATTATTTTTTGTCATTTTTCTTTAATCAAGTTAATAGCATAAATCTTCTTCTTTCATAAACTATCCGAAGTATTACTTTAACCTCACCTTTTTCTGACTTATAGTGTTGCAAAAAAAATTAATTTGGGATAAACAAATTAAATAACTTTTAAACTATTTGACCAATTGCTTTGAAATTTAGAATATAATTTAAACACCAGAAGTCTCAGCATTTCGTGTAACAAAAAAGGTATAACTTAATTTTTACATAAGTTATGAACATTTATAAAATCTCAAAATTTATGACTTATTTTGCAATTTTCTAAGCAACAAATAAGGATAGGCATATACAGCGAACGCCTTATTGAAGTTTTTATACGATTTATTAGTTTCTTACTCTCAAATTTGTTTAAAATGCTTCACTTTTTAGTAATAGACGAAAAAACGAAAATTTAGCGTTTTTTGATCTTCATTTGTTTATAAGTATGTATATCATCAAAATCGGCTGCAGGAAACATATAGGTTATTAATACAGATGTCCATACTACTCAAAAAATTTGGTTTCGGCCTGGAGGGGGATGTGTCACGAGAAAAATCTTATTTCTCTGGACTAATTGCATATATTGCAGATCTGGAGTCTGCTATTATCACAGATTTTTTAATATCATTCTCTTTGATCCATTCTAGAGCTTTTTCGATGGCTATAATCTCAGCTGTAAAAATACTACTAATATTAGATAATTTGTAATTATTATGTTGATGGGTATTTTGCAAATACATAGCACATCCTACTCCTGTTTGATTTTTAGAACCGTCTGTGTAAATTAGTGTGTAATCCACAAAGTCCTTCAGTACAGATTTTACTAAAATATTATTTAAATTATTTGATTCTGTATATTTAGGAATTATGATTCTTGGTTTTTTTATCAAAGTTTTACACGGAAATTTATAAATTGGTAATAATTTACTGTTGTGTAAATCTGTATAAGTCCTGGTTTCAATGAATGCATCTGTTAGTGGTGGTGAATTTTTTTATTCTCCAATATTTGCTAGTTAAATTTTCGATGTTTGATAAAGCCAGATTATAGAACTTGAAACATATTATTTAGAGAGACTTTATTGTATTATTTACATTGTAAGAAAAATCCTAATGCATCTTCTATTTCTTATCAATACACTGAACCAAAAAATACGTAAATATAATGAAGTAAACATTGATTCAAAAACGGGGAGTATTAATTTTCGTCCAAAGATCAGTATCATTGGTCCAATGTAAGTAGATACATTAACTAATGCTCAAAAACATCAATTTTAATGAATTAGTACGTTCATTCAATGTACTTTCTAATTAAGAATCAATGTATCCCTACATTCATCCGAATCAATGTATCGGTACATTGAATCAATGGATCGGTACATTGAATCAATGTATCGGTACATTAATTCGTAACTAGAAAGTATATTGAATGAACGTACTAATTCATAGAAGTTAATGTTTTTGAGCATTATATTTAATGTATCTACTTACATTGGACCAACGATACTGATCTTTGGACGAAAATTAATGCTCCCTGTTTTTGAATCAATGTTTTTTTCATTATATTTACGTACTTTTTTGGTTCAGTGAATGTCATCTTAATACGACTAGTGCAAATGACAATGACAGAAACAGAAGCACAAGTATGTATTCAAGGACAGATCACTGATGCGTTAACGATAACGCAAGGACTGAAACAAGGCGACGGACTGGCTCCAACGCTTTTTAATCTTGTTCTTGAATATGTAATTAGACGGTTGACGGTAAGCGGAAATAACATACTTACAAACAAATCTACCCAATTAGCAGCATACGCGGATGATATAAACATAATGAGCAGAACAATGAATGCAGCGGAAGAAACCTACGTTGAGTTGAAACACAGTGCAGAAGCAGTAGGGCTAGCAATAAACACAAATAAAACAAAACTACTCATACAAACCAGATCAAATAGACCGGCGCAACAACACTTTATTGACGATATAGAACATTTGCATAGATTCACGTACCTAGGAATGGATCTGGTTGCAAGCAGTGAAGAAGAACCGGAAATAAATAGAAGGCTTGTGCTGGCAAATAAAGCATATTTCGCGATGGGCCACATATTCAAATCGCGAGACGTACACCGGAAAACAAAACTCCGGGTATATAAAACAATAATCAGGCCCATAGTAAGTTATGGCTGCGAAACATGGGTGGTGACACAGAAATCTGCCAATGCATTAGATGTGTTTGAAAGAAAAGTATTATGTAGGATACTGGGCCCAATAAGGGAAAAAAGCAACTGGCGAATTAGGTATAATAGAGAAATATACGAGCAATATAGCGAACCAACTCTAGCACAACACACTAAACTACAGAGATTACGGTGGGCAGGGCACGTGGTCCGCATGCATGAGAATAGAATCCCCAGAAAATTGCTGAATGCAAGAATGCAGGGAAGAAGACCGGTTGGAAGACCTAAAAAGAGATGGGAAGACGAAGTCGATGAGGATGCCAGGAACTTCCTGGGAACGCGTTCATGGAAAAGAACAGCGGTAAATCGAAATGATTGGAGAAGCTTATTGAAGGAGGCCAAGGCTCGATTTGGGCTGTAGTGCCATTGGATGGGATGGATGGAATGTCATCTTCATGTATATTTGTATATAACATACAAACAGTTAATAAGTAAATGAAATGACGACTTAATATCTACATAAATATTAGAAATATAAGTTGAATGATTATCAAACTAATGTTAAGTATCTATAAGTTTAAAGAAAAAAAGACATATATTTTTAATTAACACAAACAACTTTTTATAATGTAATTTGGAAAAAACTGAATAACTAAATATAACAGAAATTGATTGTTCTTATAAAATATATAAAAATATATATTTATATTATATAAAAAATGTATACCTGATATCGTGAAAATAAATTCATCTACAATAACATCTCCATAAATACAACATCTCTCTGGGATTAATTATCACCACCCATACAAAAAGCAAATGGTTGAATGGCAACTTTTTGATTTCAAAAATACAATATGATCTTCGACTTCTTGCTGGGTCTTCCCGATGTAAGAATGATTACTGGAAATCTCTGACGGTATATTTTATTATATATTTATTTGGTTGTCCATTAAGATCTTTTTTTAACCATTTTATCAGTTCGTACAAAATATCGATGTAGAACCCAAAGAAGAACTGCATGTTAGCCATCTACAATTTATATTAATAATTATTATAAAAAAATAAATCTAAATAATGAACATAGTTGTATTTTTGGGTATCACTTTTTTTATAGAAATATTTTAATTTATCCTGAAAAAAATTGCTAGATGTTGAGATGTTAATTTTTACTTTGATAGATACTACCGACTGCAAGAGTTAATAATATTTTTCAATTATTTAGGGTTTAATCACCTAAAGATTTAATGTACTAATCTTTTATAAGATTATACCATTTAGAAATATTTTCAAATGGTTCGTATTTCTTTTACCTATGTGTCGAATTAGCTTTTGAAAAAATTAGATGAAATAGAAAATTAGATGGAATAGTGAAATAGTTACTTACATTCCGTAATCTCTTCATGGGTAATATTTTTAAATAAAAATTTATTTGTTTAATCCTTGATATGACTTTCACACCGAAGAAAGGGGATAATTCTTTCGAAAATGCTGTCCCATCCATCAACAAGTCCATTTCCATTTCCAAATGCCACTCCAAAGTCCATATCAATCAGCAAAAGTGGAAATAGAGGTACAAGTTTTTTTATAGAAATCCAACAAAATAATTTATAAATAGTTAAAAATATATGTAAATACATACCTTAGAAAAATCAACCAAATCACTAGTGCCAAACACCGCTCCTCAGGGTCTGCAGGGTGACTGTCTACTAGGAGGCTGCAGCTGTTGTCACGTGATTTTTTTACACCAATAAAAACACTTATAGAGTTTTAGGAAATGTATCGGTTTATGTACAAGGTTATTGCTACAATGTATTGATCATTGATTCAGGTGAATTACATTGATACAATGATTGCGTTACATCAAAACAATGTATCGAGTTATTAGTTAAAGTCGAAAACATTGATTTAAGGTTACGAAAACATTGATTCAATAAACGAATTCGTAATTTAAAGAACACTGTATATTAGTGCAACGTTTTATATTCATTAATTTAGTCGCATAATCCTGATGTATAGTTTCATATATACAATGAACATATTATTAGTATTATGAAAAAAGTCATTGGGTATATAAAACGATTCATTGGATTAATGATTCTATTCATTATTTTTTAATTAATAGAATTACATTGTAATAATGAATATGGTCATTACTTAATGACTACGTGTTTATAGTATTAACGAAATTTTCATTGAATCAATGTAAAAAAAGTTAATGATTGGCGTTCATTGGTACTATGTACAATATTTTTTTCAGTGTAAATCTTACCCACATTAGGATTTTCTCTTTCTTCTTCTACTTTCTATCATGATTGGTCATACTAGTATACTACTGCCTATTCATTGTCATCAAGTCTTACCAGGTCGATAAGGTCCAGCATTCTTGCCATCGTTTTGGTGGTCTACTCTGTGGACTTTTACCTATTGGGTTTTTCATTTTTGCACTTTTAACGAGTATGCTGTCCTCCATTATCTTTATATGTTTGTTTCAATAAGTAGAAGAACAAAGCAGATTCTGCCATCAAGATAGGGAAATCAATGTGTTAGAGAGAGAAGTACCTTTCCAATGAGTAAGAGTGAGATAGATGCTGACGTCACAAGGAATCTTCCATAATGGAATCTACCATAGTTATTTTCCGCTAGATGGCGCCACCAATTCGCCATTTTTATTCCATTTCAGTATTTTTAGATGGCGGCATAGCCAAAACGGCACTAAAGCATATCTCCGTTGTTATTGGTCCGATCGTGACATGTGAGGTATCATAGGAAAGGGGAGGGGGTAACGAATACGTTAACACAAAAACAAAGATGGCGGCATAGCCAAAACGGCACTAAAGCATATCGCCGTTGTTATTGGTTCGACGTGTGAGGTATTGGAAAGAAGCGCGTTGGCTCGTGACGTACAAAGGGATCGTTGGAAAGCGACATGTTACATATACTATATTTTATCTACGACCATAACACAATATGTTATTTAAACCAATCACGTGCAGAAATCGAAGCTTAACGAGTTGCATACTATATTTTATCTACGACCGCAACATATTCGGCATTTTTATTCCAATTTGCCATTTTTATTCAAATTCACCATTTTTATTCCAATTTTCCTTGACATTACGTCGAAGAAATCTACCATAGTTTTCCTATTAGCCGCTAGATGACGCCATTTTTAGACCATTTTTATTTAAATTCACCATTTTTATTCCAATTCGCTATTTTTATTCCAATTTTCCTTGACATTACGTCGAAGAAATCTACCATAGTTTACCTATTAGCCGCTAGATGACGCCATTTTTAGTCCATTTTTATTTAAATTCACCATTTTTATTCCAATTCGCTATTTTTATTCCAATTTGTCTTGATACAGATATTACGCTGAAGGAATCTACCATAATTCGTTCTAAATATGATCTCAAATAAAATCCCATACATAAAACAAATTGAATTCATCGATATGAAAAATAACTTCGACTGAGTTGACAAAGACAAAAAAAAATCTAGAAGGAAGATATTTAAAAGAAAAAGATTGCAAATTTTCAAAGCAAAAGTCTTTTAGAGTAATTCGATTGAGAAAATTATATATGCACAAGTAAAAAGAGAGGCATAGACAATAAAAGTTGTAGGTATGTAGTACCTAATGACAAAGACAAAAAAAATCTAGAAGGAAGATATTTAATAGAAAAAGGTTGCAAATTTTCAAAGCAAAAGTCTTTTAGAGTAATTCGATTGAGAAAATTATATATACACAAGTAAAAAGAGAGGCATAGACAATAAAAGTTGTAGGTATGTAGTACCTAAATGGCTTAACGTAGAGAGGCATATATTTTATCTACGACCGTAACATAATTTATGTGTAAGCGATGGTGACATCTCATTAGCATTGGTCTGATTGGAGATTGTGGTACGTTAAAGGTGTGGGAAGTATCGAATATGTTATTTAATCCATAAACTGACCGTTACGAGCTGCATACTATATTTTATCTACGGCGATAACATTTGGTGCCACCAATTCGCCATTTTTATTCCAATTCACCATTTTTATTCCATTTCAGTATTTTTAGTTAAATTCGCTATTTTTATTCCAATTTGTCCTGATACAGATATTACGTTGAAGGAATCTATTCGTTCTAAATGTGATCTCAAAATCCCATACATAAAACAAATTGAATTCATCGATATGAAAAAGAACTTCGACTGAGTGCATTATAAATGACAAAGACAAAAAAAATCTAGAAGGAAGATATTTAATAGAAAAAGATTGCAAATTTTCAAAGAAAAAGTCTTGTAGAGTAATTCGATTGAGAAAATTATATATACACAAGCAAAAAGAGAGGTATAGACAATAAAAGTTGTAGGCATGTAGTACCTAAACGGATTAACGTAGAGAGGCATAGACGTAAGGAGAGACATGGGCAATAAAGGTTGTAGGCATGCCTAAATGGCTTAACGTAGAGAGGCATAGAAAATAAAAGTTGTAGGTATGTAGTGCCCACCGGTATGGGCGCACAAAAAAATTTCCCTAGATCTACTGACAAACTGGGCATTTCGCAACATAAGAGCCTGTGTATTAGAGTTAGATAGAAAATCAATTTTTCCCCAGATGCTGGGAAATTTAAAAAAAAAATTAAGGTCCATTCTGCTCATTTTTGTCTCGTTTTGTGGTGGAGGCCCGACTTTTACGTCACGATTGGACCAATAAAACAGAAGATATAACTAATGCCCTTTTGGCTGTATCCTGAAAATACGTAACTAATGCCCCTGATAACGTATAAGATATAATAGAAGCAGTATTTTGATATGTCCAATCCATCCCTCTCTGAGAGATATGCGAGGTATCATGTGATTTAACAAATTGAATAATATAGAAAAATTAAACATAACATCATGCCATAAAGACATTAGATACAAATGATTTAACCACCAGACACAGAAAAATCAAATAGAGCAGAATGTTAAAAAGGAGTTCTGTATCTTCGGTCCTCTTGGTGCAATAGGGACATACGAATTCTCAAATGATACGATTTAACCAATAGAGTTCAGTGACAGAAAAATAAAATACATCATGTCAAAAGGGTCTTAGATACGTATTTTCCGTCCAATCGTAACTTACAGTACCTCAACCAATAAAATACAATGGCATAAAAATCAAATACATCAGCATGTCAAAAAGGCTTTAGTATTTTCTTTTCTACTGTGAAACATCCAAATCTTTCGTAAAATATTATACACGGGCGTTCTTTCTATATGTCCAAACTAGTAAACCTCTTATTTTTAACACGCAACTCTCAATATTTACATTATTTCTTCCTAGAAAATATCAGTGTATCAAAATGGAATACAAATATATGCAAACCACCAATTGCTAAATCTATCATTATATCGCTAATACCTAAAATACATATCAGATAAATTCTTTCGCTAAGTCCAAACCACCGATATTTCTCACATTATTTTCAAACCAGATTTAGAGTTCTAGTCAAGCATAAAAATCAAATACATCAGCATGTCAAAAGGGTTTTAGTATTTTCGTTTCTACTAAGAAACATCCAAACTTTTCGTATACTATCGTGTTGTATACTTTTGTACACTATTGGTTTTTATAATTTGTTTAAATTTTTTTAATAAATGTAGCAATAACTTCGAAATTACGGCATTTAGTTGTAGGGAAAATAACATGAAAAATAATCAGTATTTCTTTAGGACTTCAAAACTCAAATAACGACTTCTTGTCCTATTAGAAATACGGAATTGGATTTCCAGAAAAACGGAAAATCTGACAGCAATGTAATTGTCACTATAATATAGACCGCCTCAGAAAATTCATACCCATCAAAATCTATAAAAATCTTGCAAGCCGTTTCCGAGATAATTGAGTGTTTCCATACATAAAACTCACTCTGTATGCAAACCAGATTTAGAGTTCTAGTCAGACATAAAAATCAAATACATCAGCATGTCAAAAGGGCTTTAGTATTTTCGTTTTTACTGAGAAACATCCAAATCTTTCGTACTCTATTATACACAGGCGTTCTTTCATTATGTCCAAACTAGTAAACCTCTTATTTTTACCATGCAACTCTCAATATTTACATTATCTCTCCCTAGGTGCAAAATGTCAGTATATGAAGCATAAATATATGCAAGCCACTAATTGCTAAATCTATCATTATATCGATAATACCTACAATACATATCAGATAAATTCTTTCGCTAAGTCCAAACCACCGATATTTCTCATATTATTTTCAAACCAGATTTAGAGTTCTAATCAGTTGGAAAATACAAATTTTTGTTATAAAGTACGTTTTAAATGTGATCTCAAATAAAATCCCATGCATAAAACAAATTGAATTCATCGATATGAAAAAGAACTTCGACTGAGTGTATTATAAATGACAAAGACAAAAAAATATTTCTAGAAGGAAGATATTTAATAGAAAAAGATTGCAAATTTTCAAAGAAAAAGTCTTGTAGAGTAATTCGATTGAGAAAATTACTTATTATGGGTATACACAAGTTAATAATAAGCAAAAAATCGAACTTCTATTGATCCAATCAAAAAAATCAAATACATTTGTACTATGAGAATGATCTCCGAAAGGGAAATCGATAGGTCAAAATAAACTAATTTTAAAGTAAAAATGTGGCTTATTCACAATAAAAATAATAAATAATACATTTTCTTGCGCTCCTTATTGTTTTACGAAAGATACAAAAAAAACACGAAAAATACACGATACGTAGGTAGAAAATAATGTCATTATTAATTATGACTTAATCATTCTTTCGAATGTTTTTAGTACGCATGACTCTAAGAATTTACCCTGGTATGATTCTGGTTTCGAAGGATCTTTGGACGGTTTTAAAATAATTCGAACTAGGTTTCGAAGGATCTTTGGACGGTTTTAAAATAATTCGAACTAAATATATTCTTACCAACCATCTGGAAACTTAAGGTGTGTGTCGATATAATTCTTTATTTGCACTAACGCCATTACTACAATCGGAAATTTTCTTAATCATTCTATAAGTACAGTATTTTAATTGCATTTTAAACAGGTTTCTAATTCACTTATGGAAAAATTAGAATTAGAATCAGAATCAGATTAGAACTTTCATATTGTGATACATTTGTCTATGGAAGAAAATAATACGGTATGTATAAGATACAAAATTCAAGCATTGGAAAAGCCATACAAGAGGCACACCAAATTCAAAAATCTTGACTATTTAGTCTAAACATGAATTAAAATTTCTAGTTCTATCTTCTAGCTTCTCATCCAGCTTGAAATAGGATATTAGTATTCATATTTATTATTTCAAAAATTTTAAGATATCGTGTCTTTTGTTGTAGGTATACTGTCACATTTTCAATACATATTACCCAATTTTTACTTACCCATCATCGAGTTAATTTATAAATGCAATAAGTAACTCCTTAAGATATTATGCTTTCAAAAAACGCTACCAACCAATCTCCTTCATATTGGCTAGTTTCAAATGTATTTCTACAATTACACCATTATTTGCCGAAATATTTTAAAGCAGTGTTGACAACGTCTAAAAAACTGTACATAATTTGGTACATAAATATCAAAAATGATGATCAAAATTGCTTTTATTAGATGATTATTAGCTCTCTTTATCCAGCTAAAATAAAATAAATAAAGAACTTACATCGTCATATCCATATACTGTTTTGAAAACCGAGGACTTGGAAGCTCCAATAAGTCATAACTCGAAGTTTGAAATAGTAAATAGTATATCAGTGAATGTTTATGCTTTGGAATTAAATCAAGTTAAGGAAAAATAATTTTACGAATTAGTGCCTGCTTGCCTAAACAAAACAAACTTGATAGACATGTAAATTTGAATCTTATTCAGGATAAATATTTTCTAAAATTAAATGATTACCTACGACTCTCATCGTAGTGACGATGGAAATATTGAAATAAAATATCATTACTGCTGGAAAAAAAGGTGTCTAGGTTGTTACACTATATAACCAAAAAAGAAAACTAATTCACCCAGATTTATTGGAAAAATTTACTGTTTCACCGTATCATTAAAATCTTACAAAAAAAGAAATATCGAATTAAATAAACAATACATAATAGAACTAAGAAGTAAATTACGAATATCAGAGTGCATGAGATACGAAATAAACATCTTACAAGCAAAACTATCGATACAACAAATACATATTATATACATTATTCACTTGAAAATTTTAAAGTAATGTTGGCTGAATGTCCAAGAAACTGAGTATATTTAGCCTCTTTTACAATATTTCTGAAAAACTTCAACGAATTTGTCTATTTAGCGAAAAAAAAATCTAATTCACGCAGTTTTATCGGAAAACTTTGCTATTTACCATTTTTATTCACTGTCTTTTTAATCTGTTGAGTAACATCTTTAATTTATTTTGATTTTTAAGAAGTTTTCTAACCTCCTCTAATTACGATTTTTTGTAGAATTTGGACTGGTTGTATTGAATTATGATAGGTATGTGTATCTGATTACGCAATAATTTCAAAGAGACATTCTTTGTAGCTTAGTATAAATTGGTCTTCTAATACTAAAATATTATAAAAAAATAATAGAGTAAAGCAATACAGGAGACTTAAAAATGGTTTAAAATCTCATGAAATCTTGTTTATTTAGTCTAAACATGAATTAAAATTTATATTGTTCATACTTATTATTTCAAGATTTTTAAGATCGTTTCTAATTATCCATCATCCAGTTAATTTATAAATTATGAAATAGGTATCACTATGATATATTATGCAGCAATAACTATGTTTTCAAAAACTATACCAACCAATCTCTTTCATTCTGACGATGTATTTATACAATTACAACATTATTTACTTAAAAAGTTTAAAGCAATGTTGGCTGAATGTCCAAAAAACTGAGTATATTTAGCCTATTTTACAATATTTCTGAAAAACTTCAACGAATTTGTCTATTTACCGAAAAAAAATCTAATTCACACAGTTTTATTGGAAAAATTTACTATTTCACCATTTTATTCACTGTCTTTTTAATCTGTTGAGTAACATCTTTAATTTATTTTGATTTTTATGAAGTTGTCTAACCTCGTTTAATTACGATTTTTTTGTAGAATTTGGATTGGTTTTATAGGATTATGATAGGTATGTGTATCTGATAACACAATAATTCCAAAGAGACATTCGTTGTAGCTTAGTGTAAATTGGTCTTCTAATACTAAAACATTATAAAACATAATAGATTAAAGTAATACAGGAGACTTAAAAAAGTGTTAAAATCTCATGGTACAAAAAAGAAAATGTCTCGAGTGTGAATTTAAAAATGGAGTTACTACAAAAAAGAAGATGGTACATACCTTTGAATATTAAAAAATATTTGAAAAATTTTAATTTTTTTTTTGTAGATTGTGTAGTTAATACTAAAAATTAGTAAGGAAATAAAAATGATTATAAATTAAAAAAATCTTCGACGTTTGTTCTTAGAGCATGTGAAACATTAATAATTACCAAAAAATTTCAGTAGGTACCTTTAAATATTAAAAGTATTTGAAAAATTTTAATTTTTGTAGATTGTGTAGTTAATACTAAAAAATTAGTATGGAAATAAAAATAAATATCAATTAAAAAAAAATCTTCAGCGTTTGTTCTTAGAGCGTAGTTCGAGTATGCCTGAACTTTCCCGATCCCCAATATATCTACTTCTTCTTGTAGTGCTCATCCATTTTGGATGTTGACGATTATCCTAGAAATATATACTTTGCATACTAATGTACTGAAAAGATTTGTAGTTGTTGTGCTGCACCACATATATAGATTTTTTAGCCAGAAAATCCTTCACCTTCCTGGTTTTCTTCTACTTTTCTCTGTAAAATTAGTTGCAGCAGTTCATATCTTCGCTCTTTCTTACAATGTGTCGGATGTATTCGATTTTAACTGTTTTATTGTGGGTACCAGCTCTTTTTCTTTTTTAATTCTTAATAAAATAATCTAATTAGTTACGTGATCTGAGTAAGATATATACAAAAATAAGAAAAAAATGTTTTATTTCTTTGGAATAAAATAAAAAAGCCAAGTTGGTTGACTGGTTTAAAGTATTGCAGTGCAGGGGATTTGAACCTATGATCCAACACTTACTTATTTTCAATGCAATGTAACAAAGTCTTAAATCGCTCGACCAACGTGGCTTTGGAACTTTGCTCTAAAAAACAACGATGATATTCACATGTTATGACATTCCTATTGACAATAAAAAGAAATAAAATGTTTTTCAAATAATATTTTATTCAAAATACTGTTATTTAGAGTGTGAGCTTTATGATTATAAATAAAAAAATCTTTGACGTTTGTTCTTAGAACATGTGAAACATTAATAATTACCAAAAAATTACGGTACCTTTAAATATTAAAAGTATTTGAAAAATTTTAATTTTTGTAGATTGTATAGTTAATACCAAAAATTAGTGTGGAAATATAAATAAATATCAACTAAAAAAAATTTTCAGCGTTTGTTCTTAGAGCGTAGTTCGAGTATGCCCTAGCTTTCCCGATTTCCCAATATTAGCTGTGAGTTTTGGCATAGGATACCCATATAAAAAGCATGGAAAACGAAAAGTTTCAGCGTTTGTTCTTAGAGCGTAGTTCGAGTATGCCCGAACTTTCCCGATTTCCCAATATTAGCTGTGAGTTTTGGCATAGGATACCCATATAAAAAGCATGGAAAACGGAAAGTTTACCTTGGACAAGTGACGCCGTCACTTGTCCAAGGTAAACTTTCCGTTTTCCATGCTTTTTATATGGGTATCCTATGCCAAAACTCACAGCTAATATTGGGAAATCGGGAAAGTTCGGGCATACTCGAACTACGCTCTAAGAACAAACGCTGAAACTTTTCGTTTTCCATGCTTTTTATATGGGTATCCTATGCCAAAACTCACAGCTAATATTGGGAAATCGGGAAAGCTAGGGCATACTCGAACTACGCTCTAAGAACAAACGCTGAAAATTTTTTTTTAGTTGATATTTATTTATATTTCCACACTAATTTTTGGTATTAACTATACAATCTACAAAAATTAAAATTTTTCAAATACTTTTAATATTTAAAGGTACCGTAATTTTTTGGTAATTATTAATGTTTCACATGTTCTAAGAACAAACGTCAAAGATTTTTTTATTTATAATCATAAAGCTCACACTCTAAATAACAGTATTTTGAATAAAATATTATTTGAAAAACATTTTATTTCTTTTTATTGTCAATAGGAATGTCATAACATGTGAATATCATCGTTGTTTTTTAGAGCAAAGTTCCAAAGCCACGTTGGTCGAGCGATTTAAGACTTTGTTACATTGCATTGAAAATAAGTAAGTGTTGGATCATAGGTTCAAATCCCCTGCACTGCAATACTTTAAACCAGTCAACCAACTTGGCTTTTTTATTTTATTCCAAAGAAATAAAACATTTTTTTCTTATTTTTGTATATATCTTACTCAGATCACGTAACTAATTAGATTATTTTATTAAGAATTAAAAAAGAAAAAGAGCTGGTACCCACAATAAAACAGTTAAAATCGAATACATCCGACACATTGTAAGAAAGAGCGAAGATATGAACTGCTGCAACTAATTTTACAGAGAAAAGTAGAAGAAAACCAGGAAGGTGAAGGATTTTCTGGCTAAAAAATCTATATATGTGGTGCAGCACAACAACTACAAATCTTTTCAGTACATTAGTATGCAAAGTATATATTTCTAGGATAATCGTCAACATCCAAAATGGATGAGCACTACAAGAAGAAGTAGATATATTGGGGATCGGGAAAGTTCAGGCATACTCGAACTACGCTCTAAGAACAAACGCTGAAGATTTTTTTTTAATTGATATTTATTTTTATTTCCATACTAATTTTTTAGTATTAACTACACAATCTACAAAAATTAAAATTTTTCAAATACTTTTAATATTTAAAGGTACCTACTGAAATTTTTTGGTAATTATTAATGTTTCACATGCTCTAAGAACAAACGTCGAAGATTTTTTTAATTTATAATCATTTTTATTTCCTTACTAATTTTTAGTATTAACTACACAATCTACAAAAAAAAAAATTAAAATTTTTCAAATATTTTTTAATATTCAAAGGTATGTACCATCTTCTTTTTTGTAGTAACTCCATTTTTAAATTCACACTCGAGACATTTTCTTTTTTGTACCATGAGATTTTAACACTTTTTTAAGTCTCCTGTATTACTTTAATCTATTATGTTTTATAATGTTTTAGTATTAGAAGACCAATTTACACTAAGCTACAACGAATGTCTCTTTGGAATTATTGTGTTATCAGATACACATACCTATCATAATCCTATAAAACCAATCCAAATTCTACAAAAAAATCGTAATTAAACGAGGTTAGACAACTTCATAAAAATCAAAATAAATTAAAGATGTTACTCAACAGATTAAAAAGACAGTGAATAAAATGGTGAAATAGTAAATTTTTCCAATAAAACTGTGTGAATTAGATTTTTTTTCGGTAAATAGACAAATTCGTTGAAGTTTTTCAGAAATATTGTAAAATAGGCTAAATATACTCAGTTTTTTGGACATTCAGCCAACATTGCTTTAAACTTTTTAAGTAAATAATGTTGTAATTGTATAAATACATCGTCAGAATGAAAGAGATTGGTTGGTATAGTTTTTGAAAACATAGTTATTGCTGCATAATATATCATAGTGATACCTATTTCATAATTTATAAATTAACTGGATGATGGATAATTAGAAACGATCTTAAAAATCTTGAAATAATAAGTATGAACAATATAAATTTTAATTCATGTTTAGACTAAATAAACAAGATTTCATGAGATTTTAAACCATTTTTAAGTCTCCTGTATTGCTTTACTCTATTATTTTTTTATAATATTTTAGTATTAGAAGACCAATTTATACTAAGCTACAAAGAATGTCTCTTTGAAATTATTGCGTAATCAGATACACATACCTATCATAATTCAATACAACCAGTCCAAATTCTACAAAAAATCGTAATTAGAGGAGGTTAGAAAACTTCTTAAAAATCAAAATAAATTAAAGATGTTACTCAACAGATTAAAAAGACAGTGAATAAAAATGGTAAATAGCAAAGTTTTCCGATAAAACTGCGTGAATTAGATTTTTTTTTCGCTAAATAGACAAATTCGTTGAAGTTTTTCAGAAATATTGTAAAAGAGGCTAAATATACTCAGTTTCTTGGACATTCAGCCAACATTACTTTAAAATTTTCAAGTGAATAATGTATATAATATGTATTTGTTGTATCGATAGTTTTGCTTGTAAGATGTTTATTTCGTATCTCATGCACTCTGATATTCGTAATTTACTTCTTAGTTCTATTATGTATTGTTTATTTAATTCGATATTTCTTTTTTTGTAAGATTTTAATGATACGGTGAAACAGTAAATTTTTCCAATAAATCTGGGTGAATTAGTTTTCTTTTTTGGTTATATAGTGTAACAACCTAGACACCTTTTTTTCCAGCAGTAATGATATTTTATTTCAATATTTCCATCGTGACTACGATGAGAGTCGTAGGTAATCATTTAATTTTAGAAAATATTTATCCTGAATAAGATTCAAATTTACATGTCTATCAAGTTTGTTTTGTTTAGGCAAGCAGGCACTAATTCGTAAAATTATTTTTCCTTAACTTGATTTAATTCCAAAGCATAAACATTCACTGATATACTATTTACTATTTCAAACTTCGAGTTATGACTTATTGGAGCTTCCAAGTCCTCGGTTTTCAAAACAGTATATGGATATGACGATGTAAGTTCTTTATTTATTTTATTTTAGCTGGATAAAGAGAGCTAATAATCATCTAATAAAAGCAATTTTGATCATCATTTTTGATATTTATGTACCAAATTATGTACAGTTTTTTAGACGTTGTCAACACTGCTTTAAAATATTTCGGCAAATAATGGTGTAATTGTAGAAATACATTTGAAACTAGCCAATATGAAGGAGATTGGTTGGTAGCGTTTTTTGAAAGCATAATATCTTAAGGAGTTACTTATTGCATTTATAAATTAACTCGATGATGGGTAAGTAAAAATTGGGTAATATGTATTGAAAATGTGACAGTATACCTACAACAAAAGACACGATATCTTAAAATTTTTGAAATAATAAATATGAATACTAATATCCTATTTCAAGCTGGATGAGAAGCTAGAAGATAGAACTAGAAATTTTAATTCATGTTTAGACTAAATAGTCAAGATTTTTGAATTTGGTGTGCCTCTTGTATGGCTTTTCCAATGCTTGAATTTTGTATCTTATACATACCGTATTATTTTCTTCCATAGACAAATGTATCACAATATGAAAGTTCTAATCTGATTCTGATTCTAATTCTAATTTTTCCATAAGTGAATTAGAAACCTGTTTAAAATGCAATTAAAATACTGTACTTATAGAATGATTAAGAAAATTTCCGATTGTAGTAATGGCGTTAGTGCAAATAAAGAATTATATCGACACACACCTTAAGTTTCCAGATGGTTGGTAAGAATATATTTAGTTCGAATTATTTTAAAACCGTCCAAAGATCCTTCGAAACCTAGTTCGAATTATTTTAAAACCGTCCAAAGATCCTTCGAAACCAGAATCATACCAGGGTAAATTCTTAGAGTCATGCGTACTAAAAACATTCGAAAGAATGATTAAGTCATAATTAATAATGACATTATTTTCTACCTACGTATCGTGTATTTTTCGTGTTTTTTTTTGTATCTTTCGTAAAACAATAAGGAGCGCAAGAAAATGTATTATTTATTATTTTTATTGCGAATAAGCCACATTTTTACTTTAAAATTAGTTTATTTTGACCTATCGATTTCCCTTTCGGAGATCATTCTCATAGTACAAATGTATTTGATTTTTTTGATTGGATCAATAGAAGTTCGATTTTTTGCTTATTATTAACTTGTGTATACCCATAATAAGTAATTTTCTCAATCGAATTACTCTACAAGACTTTTTCTTTGAAAATTTGCAATCTTTTTCTATTAAATATCTTCCTTCTAGAAATATTTTTTTGTCTTTGTCATTTATAATACACTCAGTCGAAGTTCTTTTTCATATCGATGAATTCAATTTGTTTTATGCATGGGATTTTATTTGAGATCACATTTAAAACGTACTTTATAACAAAAATTTGTATTTTCCAACTGATTAGAACTCTAAATCTGGTTTGAAAATAATATGAGAAATATCGGTGGTTTGGACTTAGCGAAAGAATTTATCTGATATGTATTGTAGGTATTATCGATATAATGATAGATTTAGCAATTAGTGGCTTGCATATATTTATGCTTCATATACTGACATTTTGCACCTAGGGAGAGATAATGTAAATATTGAGAGTTGCATGGTAAAAATAAGAGGTTTACTAGTTTGGACATAATGAAAGAACGCCTGTGTATAATAGAGTACGAAAGATTTGGATGTTTCTCAGTAAAAACGAAAATACTAAAGCCCTTTTGACATGCTGATGTATTTGATTTTTATGTCTGACTAGAACTCTAAATCTGGTTTGCATACAGAGTGAGTTTTATGTATGGAAACACTCAATTATCTCGGAAACGGCTTGCAAGATTTTTATAGATTTTGATGGGTATGAATTTTCTGAGGCGGTCTATATTATAGTGACAATTACATTGCTGTCAGATTTTCCGTTTTTCTGGAAATCCAATTCCGTATTTCTAATAGGACAAGAAGTCGTTATTTGAGTTTTGAAGTCCTAAAGAAATACTGATTATTTTTCATGTTATTTTCCCTACAACTAAATGCCGTAATTTCGAAGTTATTGCTACATTTATTAAAAAAATTTAAACAAATTATAAAAACCAATAGTGTACAAAAGTATACAACACGATAGTATACGAAAAGTTTGGATGTTTCTTAGTAGAAACGAAAATACTAAAACCCTTTTGACATGCTGATGTATTTGATTTTTATGCTTGACTAGAACTCTAAATCTGGTTTGAAAATAATGTGAGAAATATCGGTGGTTTGGACTTAGCGAAAGAATTTATCTGATATGTATTTTAGGTATTAGCGATATAATGATAGATTTAGCAATTGGTGGTTTGCATATATTTGTATTCCATTTTGATACACTGATATTTTCTAGGAAGAAATAATGTAAATATTGAGAGTTGCGTGTTAAAAATAAGAGGTTTACTAGTTTGGACATATAGAAAGAACGCCCGTGTATAATATTTTACGAAAGATTTGGATGTTTCACAGTAGAAAAGAAAATACTAAAGCCTTTTTGACATGCTGATGTATTTGATTTTTATGCCATTGTATTTTATTGGTTGAGGTACTGTAAGTTACGATTGGACGGAAAATACGTATCTAAGACCCTTTTGACATGATGTATTTTATTTTTCTGTCACTGAACTCTATTGGTTAAATCGTATCATTTGAGAATTCGTATGTCCCTATTGCACCAAGAGGACCGAAGATACAGAACTCCTTTTTAACATTCTGCTCTATTTGATTTTTCTGTGTCTGGTGGTTAAATCATTTGTATCTAATGTCTTTATGGCATGATGTTATGTTTAATTTTTCTATATTATTCAATTTGTTAAATCACATGATACCTCGCATATCTCTCAGAGAGGGATGGATTGGACATATCAAAATACTGCTTCTATTATATCTTATACGTTATCAGGGGCATTAGTTACGTATTTTCAGGATACAGCCAAAAGGGCATTAGTTATATCTTCTGTTTTATTGGTCCAATCGTGACGTAAAAGTCGGGCCTCCACCACAAAACGAGACAAAAATGAGCAGAATGGACCTTAAATTTTTTTTTAAATTTCCCAGCATCTGGGGAAAAATTGATTTTCTATCTAACTCTAATACACAGGCTCTTATGTTGCGAAATGCCCAGTTTGTCAGTAGATCTAGGGAAATTTTTTTGTGCGCCCATACCGGTGGGCACTACATACCTACAACTTTTATTTTCTATGCCTCTCTACGTTAAGCCATTTAGGCATGCCTACAACCTTTATTGCCCATGTCTCTCCTTACGTCTATGCCTCTCTACGTTAATCCGTTTAGGTACTACATGCCTACAACTTTTATTGTCTATACCTCTCTTTTTGCTTGTGTATATATAATTTTCTCAATCGAATTACTCTACAAGACTTTTTCTTTGAAAATTTGCAATCTTTTTCTATTAAATATCTTCCTTCTAGATTTTTTTTGTCTTTGTCATTTATAATGCACTCAGTCGAAGTTCTTTTTCATATCGATGAATTCAATTTGTTTTATGTATGGGATTTTGAGATCACATTTAGAACGAATAGATTCCTTCAACGTAATATCTGTATCAGGACAAATTGGAATAAAAATAGCGAATTTAACTAAAAATACTGAAATGGAATAAAAATGGTGAATTGGAATAAAAATGGCGAATTGGTGGCACCAAATGTTATCGCCGTAGATAAAATATAGTATGCAGCTCGTAACGGTCAGTTTATGGATTAAATAACATATTCGATACTTCCCACACCTTTAACGTACCACAATCTCCAATCAGACCAATGCTAATGAGATGTCACCATCGCTTACACATAAATTATGTTACGGTCGTAGATAAAATATATGCCTCTCTACGTTAAGCCATTTAGGTACTACATACCTACAACTTTTATTGTCTATGCCTCTCTTTTTACTTGTGTATATATAATTTTCTCAATCGAATTACTCTAAAAGACTTTTGCTTTGAAAATTTGCAACCTTTTTCTATTAAATATCTTCCTTCTAGATTTTTTTTGTCTTTGTCATTAGGTACTACATACCTACAACTTTTATTGTCTATGCCTCTCTTTTTACTTGTGCATATATAATTTTCTCAATCGAATTACTCTAAAAGACTTTTGCTTTGAAAATTTGCAATCTTTTTCTTTTAAATATCTTCCTTCTAGATTTTTTTTTGTCTTTGTCAACTCAGTCGAAGTTATTTTTCATATCGATGAATTCAATTTGTTTTATGTATGGGATTTTATTTGAGATCATATTTAGAACGAATTATGGTAGATTCCTTCAGCGTAATATCTGTATCAAGACAAATTGGAATAAAAATAGCGAATTGGAATAAAAATGGTGAATTTAAATAAAAATGGACTAAAAATGGCGTCATCTAGCGGCTAATAGGTAAACTATGGTAGATTTCTTCGACGTAATGTCAAGGAAAATTGGAATAAAAATAGCGAATTGGAATAAAAATGGTGAATTTAAATAAAAATGGTCTAAAAATGGCGTCATCTAGCGGCTAATAGGAAAACTATGGTAGATTTCTTCGACGTAATGTCAAGGAAAATTGGAATAAAAATGGTGAATTTGAATAAAAATGGCAAATTGGAATAAAAATGCCGAATATGTTGCGGTCGTAGATAAAATATAGTATGCAACTCGTTAAGCTTCGATTTCTGCACGTGATTGGTTTAAATAACATATTGTGTTATGGTCGTAGATAAAATATAGTATATGTAACATGTCGCTTTCCAACGATCCCTTTGTACGTCACGAGCCAACGCGCTTCTTTCCAATACCTCACACGTCGAACCAATAACAACGGCGATATGCTTTAGTGCCGTTTTGGCTATGCCGCCATCTTTGTTTTTGTGTTAACGTATTCGTTACCCCCTCCCCTTTCCTATGATACCTCACATGTCACGATCGGACCAATAACAACGGAGATATGCTTTAGTGCCGTTTTGGCTATGCCGCCATCTAAAAATACTGAAATGGAATAAAAATGGCGAATTGGTGGCGCCATCTAGCGGAAAATAACTATGGTAGATTCCATTATGGAAGATTCCTTGTGACGTCAGCATCTATCTCACTCTTACTCATTGGAAAGGTACTTCTCTCTCTAACACATTGATTTCCCTATCTTGATGGCAGAATCTGCTTTGTTCTTCTACTTCAATACCTTCATCTCTGTCTGATCAAACTTCCTATGTCCTGTATTCCGCAGTTTTGTTTGATATATTCACTTGTTATTCTGTAACGTAAAGTTTTTTTGTATACTTCTTAGTGTTTTGTCATTTCAACTGTTCTCATCATTTGTAACGTTCTATCTGTGTCTGGTTTTTTTTCTGCCGCATATGTTATAATAGGTCTTATTGTTGTTTTATATATTTGGACTTTGCTTTCAGTATTTAGATATTTGTTCTTTCAGGCATTCCGAAATTCTAGCTGCTTCCATTGTTTTTTCTCCTACCTCTTTTGGGAGATTTCCATAGCTTGTTATTTCCGCTCCAGGATATTTAAACTGATTCACCTGTTCCACTTGGAGTCAGTTTCCAATTTATTTGTTCTTTGGAAATTTTTAGACACTTAGTCTTCTCGGCGTTACTGTCCTTTAATGTTAATTAGTTATTTAATGTTAGTATTAAATTCATGCAATTGCCATTGGAGATTGTCTTCAGAATCAGCGATAAGGACAGCATCGTTAGTTTAGCAAACGACTGTAAAGAATGTTGTCTATTATTTTGTCCATTATTTAATTAAATATGAAAGGGCTCAGTGAAACGCCTTGACGGTTTCCTGTATTTATAACTATGTCTTCTGTTGTCAAAAAAATTACTTTTATTTTTTGGCATTGTTAATATCGTGTACTATAATAGGTTAATTAGCCTGCTGTTTGGCCCTTTTTCTACCATTATTTCTAACAAGTCCTTTAATCGCACTCTGTCAAAAGCCTTGGTCATATCGATGAAACACAATATACGCAGGTCTATTAAATCCTATGGATTTTTTTGCTATCTGTCTAATAACAAATATTCCATCAATGGTAGATCTATTTTTCCGGAAACCTTAGGTATTGTTCTTCCCGTATGGTTATAGTTTTGGCGATTTCTTCCAGTAGAGTTTTGTAAATGCTTTGAGAGTGATCTTAAGCAGTGTTATTTCCTATAGTTTTCTGGACGTGTTTTCTCCAGAGACATGTTAAACCTAGACAAGGCATACTAAGCAAAAAAGCGTAACGCGCGGCAGTCGATCGGTGGTCTATCTATCTCTTTTTACTAATCGATACCGCTCATATGACGGACAAAGATGGCTAGACCACTCAAAATAAATATTGACCAATGGCGTCCTTGATATCGGCGTTACACCTCGACAGCACAGACGGCACAGAGCGGCCCATAGCTAGCCTAATCTACAGGTTATTATATCTATGGTTTTCTCACCCTCTTAGAAAATGGGTATTGTTATGCTGTTTTTCCATTGGCTCGGTATTCTCTGTTCTTCTATAATATTCTTAAATAAGGTTAGTAATTCGTTGTGCAATTTTTTTTCTCCATCTTTAAGCATCTCATTGGTGATATCGTCTGGTCCAGGACTTCTCTGTTCTTAAAGAACTTGATGTTTTCTATCTTACCGTTTGTTATCTCAATGTCATTGTTCTCCGAATATCCATTTTGTATATGTTCTAGATCTTCACTTTCGTTATAAATCTTACTCAAATTAGGATTTTACTATCCTAATTAGGAAATAAGTCACAATTTAACTTGAAAAATGATATTGTCGTTTCGACTTTCATTCGGAGATCGTTATATAAATACAAAAATATTAATAAATTAAACAAATTTTGTCTCTTATTAAAAGACAAAAGTAAAATACACCTGAAAGGAATTAAAACAAAACAGTATTTTCGTGCTGACAAAAAAATTAAATTAATCAGAATTAAATAGTAACCGAAATTAATATACAGAATTCTTAATCGAAAGAATCCTTCTATAATCTAAAGTAAGTATCCACTTACGGAGTGCAACATTCATTAATAACGGTAAGATAACTTTATTTTTACGTAGGAATTAAAACGTTTTAATCAATTGGGAGCGATAAAGCTTTTATAAAATACCGGCTGCTGAAAAATAAATTAAAATAGTTTTAGTATCTTAGAGATTTATTGCAGAGCGAATGTATTTGTAGACGAAAATAATTTGGTAGCTTTTCAATGGTTGTTTCGGCTTTATTTTTAATAAGTGTCTGGGCTTAGGGACTTTGCGAGCGGTGATTTTCAGTTGCCGACCAGTTTCAATGGGAGTAATTGCTTCGAAGCGATAGTTCGGGCTGGAACTTTTTTACTGGTTTTAAAAGTCTTTTAGTCGGAGAGATGGAAGCGGATTTTGCTTGTAATGAGTAATATGGACAAATTATATGTTGAATTAGTTGTGTACATGACTTTCCCACACATAGTATAGTATAGTTAGACCCAAACCCAGACATCCAAAGTGAAAGTCATCCTCCAACACCAAATTGTTCTATATGGTCCACATAATGTTCAGAAAAAAGTCACACCATTTTGAGCGTCGGGTTTGGGGGGGAGAGGGGGGAGAAATCTGCAAATTCGTAGTTTTTTACGTTTTTCGTCAATATTTCTAAAACTAAGCGGTTTAGCATGAACAACCTTCTACACAAAATTGTTCTAAATTAAATTTTAAATAAAAAAGGTCCTATGCATAAACCTTCTAAAATGAACGGTTCCAAAGTTATGGAGGTAGTATAGTATAATTGGTCCAAAAAAAGGCCTAACCCAGACATCGAAAGTAAAAGTTTTCCTTCAACACCAAATTGTTCTATATGGTCCACATATTGTTCAGTAAAAAGTTACACCATTTTGAGCGTCCGGTTTGGGGGGGGGGGGGGAGATGTGGGAGAAGTCGGTAAATTAGTAGTTTTTTTATGTTTTTCGTCAATATTTCTAAAACTATGCTTTAGCGTAAGGAATGTTCTATAGAAAAATGTTCTACATAAAATTTAAAACAAAAAAGATTCTATACATAATTGTTATAAAATCAACGGTTCCAGAGTTACGGAGGGTGAAATGTGGAGGTTTTCGATACTTTTTATATTAACCGATTTCTCCCCCCTCTCCCCCCCAAACTTTCCCTCTCAAAATGGTATGACTTTTTTCTCAACATTATGTGGACCATATAGAACAATTTGGTGTTGGAGGATAACTTTCACTTTGGATGTCTGGGTTTTTGGTATAGTTATATCATAAATATTGCCCAAAAAATATAAAAAGTATCGAAAACCTCGACTTTCACCCTCCGTAACTCTGGAACCATTGATTTTATAACAATTATGTATATAACATTTTTTGTTTCAAATTTCATGAAGAACATTTTTGTCTATACCATTGTTTACGCTAAAGCACAGTTTTAGAAATATTCACGAAAAACTTAGAACAACTACTAATTTACCGGCTTCTCTCCTATCTCCCTCCCAAACCGGACGCTCAAAATGGTGTAACTTTTTACTGAACAATATGTGGACCATATAGAACCTTTTGGTGTTGGAGGAAAACTTTTACTTTGGATGTTTGGGTTAGGCCTTTTTTTGCACCAGTTATACTATACTACCTCCGTAACTTTGGAACCATTCATTTTAAAAAGATGATGCATAGGGCCTTTTTTATTTCAAATTTAATGTAGAACAATTTTGTATAGAGGGTTGTTCATGCTAAACCGCATAGTTTTAGAAATATTGGCGGAAAACTTAAAAAACTACAAATTTACCGATTTCTCCCCCCGCTCCCCCCCAAACCCGACGCTCAAAATGGTGTGACTTTTTTCTGGACATTGTGTGGACCATATTAGTCCTGTCGCCAGGGGGGGTACAACGGCCTCGTTAATTCAGATGGACTTACCCAAGTTTTTTTTATGTATTTTGACCCGTAGAACCCGAACTTTTTGGGTAACAGTTGATCCGGATGTCGATAAGATTGTTATAGACCAAGAACTTGAGGAATCAAATAACAGCGATTTTTGGCAAAACAAAACAATATTTTGTATTTTTTGGGTCATTTTAAGCAAAAAATATTTCTACAAGTTTTTTAGTAGGATGCACAGTTTTCGAGATAAACGCGGTTGAACTTTCAAAAAATCGAAAAACTGCAATTTTTAAACCGGAATAACTTTTGATTAAAAAATAAAATAGCAATTCTGCTTAGCGCCTTTGAAAGTTCAAGTCAAATTATGTCGGTTTTGATTATTTGCATTGCTAAAAATTTATTGTGTTATTGTTAAACAAAGCTACAAACAACTAGTGCGTGAGTGATGTTTCTATGATTTCTCATTTAAAATCGAACGAGTAGGTAGAATAGGTACTAGTGCAATCAAGACTATTTCTACGTTACATGCGTTAAAACGCATGTAAAAGCACGGGAAACCCTACGTGTTTATAGCTTTGTTAAACAATAAAAAAATAAATTTTTACCAACGCAAATAATCAAAACCGATATAATTTGACTTAAACTTTCAAATGCGGTAAGCAGACTTGCTATTTTATTTTTTAATCAAAAGTTATTCGGGTTCAAAAATTGCAATTTTTCGATTTTTTTAAAGTTCAACCGCGTTTATCTCGAAAACTGTGCATCCTACGAAAAAACTTGTAGAAATATTTTTTACTTAAAATGGCCCAAAAAATACAAAATATTGTTTTGTTTTGCCAAAAATCGCTGTTATTTGATTCCTCAAGTTCTTGGTCTATAACAATCTTATCGACATCCGGATCAACTGTTACCCAAAAAATTCGTGTTCTACGGGTCAAAATACATAAAAAAAACTTGAGTAAGTCCATCTGAATTAACGAGGCCGTTGTACCCCCCCTGGCGACAGGACTATATAGAACAATTTGGTGTTGAAGGATAACTTTCACTTTGGATGTCTGGGTTATGCTATCTTTTGGATCAACTATACTATACTAACAGGCGTACAGTAACGGTTTTTAATTTTTTTTTGTAACGCTCGTGGTCATATATTGCACCTAAATTGGAAATAAGTTGGTTATGACGTAACTAGCCAATAACCCTGATGTCCAAGGGCGCAGAGCTCCGTGAAGGGACAAAGGGTTGCGAGCAGGGGTGAGTATAAATATTATAATGGAATTGTTTTTGTGACAATCGTGATCGAGATAGTAAACCAAAATTTGGGAATAAGTAGACCATGACGTAACTAAGCAAAATCTTCAGAGGCGGACTACTCCTCGGGGGTTAAAGGGATGGCTGACAGGGTTGAACATGCAAAACTTTTGGGTGGTGCTTGTTATAGAAAATATGTCCGCAAATTTCATAGTTGATTTATTTAAATGTATAGAATCAAAAACCAAAAGGGTGGACAGCTAGGTGATGGCAATTGTTTTTAAATAAATATATATAAAAAATTCCAACTCTACCACATTATATTTAAAAATTATAAGCTATATTAAAATTCTCCTACCGAAATTAAATTTTGAAATTCCTGTATAATTTTCTGCTTGTATTAGTTCCGACACAAATCTCTTGGAGCTAACCAAGTTATAAACCCCACCTAGCTGTCCGCTCTTTTTAATTTGGATTCTGCACATCTAAATTAATCAATTGTACATGTTGCGGACATATCCCCAATGACTAACATCACCCAAAAATTTTGCGTATTCACCCTTGTCCACCCCAGGAGATTTTGCTTGGTTACGTCATGACCTACTTTATCCCAAATTTTGGTGCACTATCTAGATCACGAACGTCACAAAGAAAATAATAAAAACCGTGATTTTGACCCCGTTTAACTACCCTCGTCCCCCGCTCAGCTCTCCGCTCGTATGGGAAAGTCATGTACACGACTAATTGAACATGTCCCCGTATAGTTTGTCCATAATGTTCATATGACCGATCAGGAGCAAAATCCGCGTCCAGCTCTTGGATTATATGGTTATATCAGCTCCGCTTTAAGTCTTCCGGGAGAAATTTTTTATTGATTCTTTGTATATTTTTTCACAATTACAAGTATCTCAGCTTTTAGAGCAGGCTGTATCGTCACCGCCGTTAGGTAAATTATTCTGATTCGATTTTTTTAAATAAACTTACTCAAAAAGAGGTCCTTATAACAAATCCATAGGGTGCCGGGAGGTGCCGTGGTCGGAAAAGTTTTGGGTCACTGTGAGTAAAAAAGGTCTCCTGTGATTTTTTTCTAAAATTAATAGTTCTCGAGTTATATGCGATTTAAAATTTAAAAAATGCGAAAATGGCCATTTTCAAGACTTCATAATTAAGTTAAAAATTATTATTATGAAAGTGAGAAAGTGACTAATGACTAAATCAAAGTATAAAGCCCCCCCCCCCCCACATGATCTTTAATAAATTTGTGTCATTAACTCATTTAATTACTAAGTTGTTATTTTTAATTATTAACAATGAACGGCCAAGAGCGTATTGAGGCGGCCGAAATGTGAGCGCGAGTGAGATTCACCATTGGACTGTCGGAAAGGTGCATCTACTCGCACTCACATTACGGCAGCCTTAATACGCTCTTAGCCGCTTATCATTATTAGTTAAAAATAACAACTGAGTAATGAATAATTTTTTTTTATTTATTAAATTAACAATGCACCTAATCCTAAGACTAACCAGCATTTTACATTTAACTTAAATCTACTACTGTACTGTCCTAGGTATTCCCAACGGTTCACCTTAGCCAAGCCGCACACCAAAGAAACATGAAACGAAAAACATGAAACATGAAACGAAAAACATGCTTTATGAAAAGAAAGCACTGCTAAACAAATCTCAAAGTCCGCATACCAATGAAACGAGTTTGATGACACATTTTTATTTTCGGAGAGTTTCATAAATGGCCGGACATATATTTGTTTAGCAGTGGTTTATTTCCATGAAACGTAATTTACGTTTCATGTTTCTTTGATGTGCGGCCTACCTTTGAATTTAATAATTATTTTTGCACACATCACTGTTGTTGTGGCTAGGTTCACTGCCCGAATTTAAACTGACATTGACATTTATAGGTTGCATTCGTGCTAGCAATATCCTCTCAAATAATTTGGATATAATTGGTAGCAGAGATATTGGTCTGTATGATTCTACATTATTGATTGGTTTCCCTGGTTTGGAAATCATGATTAATTCAGATGTTTTCCACGTTATTGTTACATATTGCAACCTGAATACTGCATTTATAAGGTTTGTGACTTTTACGATAGCCTTTGTAATAAATAAATGACACAAATTTCTTCAGAATCATGTGGTGGGGGGCTTTAAACTTAAATTTAGTCACTTTCTGACTTTCATAATAATAATTTTATCCGAGTTATTAAGTATTGAAAATGGCCATTTTCGCATTTTTTTTTTATTTTAAATCGCAAATACCACGACAACTACCAATTTTTGGGGAAAAATCACAAGAGTACTTTTTTGCTCAAAATGGCCCAAAGAATCTAAATAATAGTCCGAAGTGATAAAATTCATTTTTTAAATTTGTTTTAAAAAAATTGTTTAAACAATTTTCTGACCGCGGCACCTCCTGGCACCTCCCGGCACCCTGTGGATTTGTTATAAGGACAAGGACCTCTTTTTGTGTAAGATTGTGCAAAAAAATCGAATCGGAATAATTTTTCTAACGGGGGAGACAATTCAGTCTGCTCTATTTATACTTCCATAAAACCTGTTTTACTTCTCTAATTCATTTTAAAATCGTTTCTGGTGTAAGGGCATTTTTGATTCTTAGATTTGTTTTCTTTAATAATAACCCAGTCCTATAAATTTATTTATTGCAGGTATCTGATAGTGACTGATGCATTGTTTATTTTATTTTATTTATAGCCTTCCAACAGTAATACTAAAACAAAACTCATTTATAACATTTATTTAATTTATTTAACTAATTTATATTTTCGACTAGCTTCTACAATGTATCTTTATACGATCAGGGACGTAGCAAGGGCTTGGAGTAACAGTAATATAAAAACGCAACTTTCAATTTTTTGTCTCATCTAAATAATACCTTCCTGATACGTACGTTGTCTCCATCGTAATGTAAGCACAGACAATGTAAATCTTAATCAATTTGTGTTTTGTATTGCAATGTCTCTGTTAACACGGTCAATTGTATAATTAAAAATTTGTGCACTTTCAAAAAAGAGAATGAGTTCGGCCCTGATAAATAAGTAGAAACAGTTGTTTGTTTCGGCTCTTGATATTTTGTGTTTAATTACGAATATCGAAAGTGTTAATTTAAATCAAAGTGAACCAACAGCATTTAAGACTGTAAGTTTTAACATTATAATATTAGTCAAACCTAAAATCGCATCCTAAACTGGTTTAATTGGTTTTTCATATGGTTATATGTACCGGAAATAATCCAAAATTTATCAACAGTAAACAACAACCAGTATTGTTTTTTGCTGGCACAGAGAGGTATTACTTTTATGTGACTGCGTAAAAATAATTAATGGATATGTCTGCCGATGTTACTATACAGAACGTCTCTCCAATTAGTAAATCTTACAGCTCAGCAGCTTCTCAGCAGAATTTTTTTCCAACGAAAGAACAGGGAATAATATTTAGTGCAATAAATAATGCCCCCATTCAAGATTACTTGATTCCGTTAGGCACTTTAATAAATCCAAAAAATATTTTATTTTCTTCTCGTTTATCCAATAACAGAATATGTATGTACCTAAGTAGCAAACTCACCGTAGATAACTTTATGGAGAAATATGGTTCTATACAAGTACAAGGAGAAACCGTACGAGCTAGACGACTTATAACCCCAGCAGAAAGATTAGTATTATCCAGTGTCTGCCCGACCATCCCTCACGATGTTCTCATCCGAGAATTGAAAGAAATGGGCCTAAACCTCGTCTCCCCCATAACCTTTTTAAGAATCGGTGCTTCTTTACCTGAATACAACCACATAAAAAGCTTCAGAAGACAAGTATTTGTCAGCCCACATAGTATCATGATTCCAGATTCTATTTTAATAAATTACGAAAGCGTCACCTACAGAATTTTCATAGCTCAAGATAATCTTACATGCTACGCATGTAAGCAAACAGGCCATATATCAAGCAAATGCCCAAACACCAACAATACACTATCCCCCACTCAAGCCCAAAACTCAACTTCACAGAACCCTACTTCAACGCTAATCTCCCACTCCGCCACCGATAATGGTTCCCAGTCACATCAAGCTGAAGACGGTGATCCAAACAACATAACTATTCAAAAACCTTCTTCAATTTCTTCTACTCCCCAAACCCTACTGCCAACTTCTGAAGCGAGCAAAATAATTCCCACCGAAGAGAACATTCCCACTAAAAATCCATGTGAAAAAACCTCTGAAGTAATGGATCAACAAGCTTCACTCGGAATCATAGGAGAATCATCCAGTACATCTGTGAAAAGAAGTATTGACGAAACGTTATCCCCTCCCATCGAAAATCTGAATACTAGTAATCCAACGTTTGCTCTCCCTCAAACACCACGTCAAACCAACATCCAAAAGCCCAAAAAACCTAAACGCACAGCACCTACTCCTGACGCACTTAAATTTTCATGAATAAAAATTCCACAACACTTCCATTAAACTATGATCAGCTAATGATGCTAATTGAAAATACCCAAGGTAACAATTCACCTATAGAAATTATCCAGGAATACCCAACCGATCTCCCCGGTTTAATAAACCTATTAACCATATCTTACCCATACCTATCAGACAAAGCTACGAAACATCGCTTCACCCGACTTAAAAATAAATTGAATCACTATCTAGGTAAAGATATCACTGACAGTGAATTATCTTCCTCCGATGCCTAATTTTCAACTCTATATTACAGTGGAATATTGATGGACTGTTCCATCGTTTACCCATGCTTCAAATCATCCAATCAGAATACTGTCCAGAAATAATTTGCCTACAAGAAACTAACCTTAGTCCAAACACAAGTTACAATTCTAAGCAGTTCAATTGTTTTAGAAATGACAGAAAAAGTAATAGTAATTATTCTTCTGGTGGGGTTGCCACTTTGGTAAAAAAATCATACGTAGCAAGCCTATTTCCTGTAAAAACCAACCTCGAAGCAGTAGTAATAAAACTTTCAGCACCCTCTACACTCTACATTTGTAACATTTACCTACCATCAAGTACAATATTAACTTTTGACGATATAAATAACCTTATCGAACAAATTCCAACTCCTCGTATTATACTTGGTGACTTCAATGCTCACAATAGCATTTGGGGGTCTGTACGTACTGATACCAGAGGTAAATTACTGGAAAAGTTAATGTCTGACTTACAGCTTAACTTACTCAATGATGGGACTCCTACACGTTTTAATATTCAGACTGGAGATTCATCCGCAATTGACCTAAGTCTTTGTGACCCAGCGTTGTCACCTCAACTCTTATGGGAAGTCTTATCACACACATATAGTAGCGACCATCATCCCATTCTTATAAGAAATCTCTCTAGGCAACAATCGCCTTATGAGTTTCTACCCAAATGGAAAACAGAACAGAAAGCTATGCAGAACTTTATTGTAAAAAGTAACGTCAATAATACTCTAGATGACTTCAATAATATCATTATACAAAGTGCAGAACAGTTTATAGGTAAAACTAAAGCGCCAAAAAAGCATTTACCCGTACCATGGTGGAATCGTGACTGTAGCGAAGCAATCCGGGCAAGTAAAAAAGCTTTCAACAGGTACAAAAAACATAAAAATATAGAGAACAAAATAGAGTACAAAAGACTTAAGTCCAAAACTCAACTATTAATTAAACAGGCCAAAAAAGCCAGTTGGATGAAATATGTTTCCAATATAAACAGTTCTACGCCAATAAGTAAAGTTTGGAAAAAAATACGCAAAATTTCCGGTTTCCACCAATCACCCTCAATATCCAGCCTGAAAGTAAATAACCAAATCATTACATCACCAACAGAAATTTCCAATATATTGGCGCTGAATTATAAAAAAATATCTTCCAATGAAATCTTCGACCCCACTTTTCTTGAAAACAAAATACAACTCGAAAATTATAATACATTTCCATACGAAATTAGCCACAATCCTCTAAATCTCCCGCTAACATTTCATGAACTAAAGGACTCACTTATAAATTTGAAGGATTCTAGTCCTGGCCCAGATGATATACCATCTATTTTTCTGAAACAGCTTCCAAATTCAGCCATAATCGTAATGCTACAGATATTCAACATCATATGGCAGCAACACCAGTACCCCACAATTTGGACTAAGGCTATTGTGCTTCCATTTCTTAAACCTTAAAGTCCCCGTCTAGCTCCCGAGTCCTACAGGCCTATAAGCTTGACATGCTCTATGGGAAAATTACTAGAAAAAATTGTCAATGCACGGCTCACATGGACACTTGAAAAGTCAAATCTACTGATACCTGAACAAAATGGTTTTAGACAAAACCGATCAGGCATAGATAATATTCTAGACTTAGAAAGCGATATTCAGGAAACTCTAGCAATTCGACAACATTGTATAGCAATATTTTTTGATTTAAAGAAAGCATTCAACACGTGCTGGAGGTATAATATTTTGAAAAGACTGCACTCATGGAATATCCGAGGTAATTGTCTAGAATTTATTAAAAACTTTTTGCGGTACAGAACATTTCGAGTAAGGGTTCAAAATTCATATTCAGAAGAATATATTGAAGAAAATGGGACTCCTCAAGGATCAATAATTAGCCCAACACTATTCTTAATCGCTATAAATGATATAATTGAAAATTTGCAAAAACCTCTGAAAGCTCGCATTTATGCAGATGATTTAGTAGTTTACATCAAAGGCAAAAACCCCTCTCTAATGTCGAAATCATTACAAAATTTTTTACACCAACTAGAAGAATGGTCCCATGGCACGGGATTTAAATTTTCGGTTTCCAAAACAGTGGGCATGGTATTCACCAATAAACACGCTTTCAGCACACCAATACTGAAATTTTATAACTCAACTATCATGTTTAAAACAGACGTAAAATTTATGGGAATGTGGTTGGATCAAAAACTGACCTGGAAAAAAACATATAAATCAACTAGTCGCATCTTGCAATAAAAGATTAAATTTATTAAGAACATTATCTAACAGGGACTGGGGCTCTGATTATGATACCCTAATTAGCCTATATAAAGCCTTAATTAGATCTAAAATAGACTATGGCTCCATTGCGTACATATCTGCGTCCGAAACAACACTAAAACCCTTAGATAGTATACACAATGCAGCATTAAGACTTTCCTCGGGAGCATTTAGATCGACCGCCGGTAGAGAGGTTTGTATAGTGAAACCGGAGAACCTTCTTTATTCCACCGTCGCATTTATTTAACATTAACTCATGCAACTTCTATAGCTTCAAATCCAAACAGACCTCTTTTTGATAATACATTCAATAATAAATATACGTCTCAAAATAGACATATTTCACACAAACCTTTCTATGAGAGAATTCGATTTTATCTAAGATATTTAGAAGTAAACTTTCCAGATATATTCCTAATAAATTTGGACCATCCCCCTCCTTGGAAAACTGATACCCCCCAAATAAATTATAATCTTACTGCATTTAGTAAGCACTCAACAAATCCAGCTGTTTTTAAAAATAACCTTAATTCAATCATAGCCAAACATGGAGATAATTGCTACAAGATATACACAGATGCATCAAAATGTAATACAGGAGTAGGTGCTGCATATGTAACCCCTAACAACCAATATCATTTTAGACTTCCCAAATATTTAAGTATTTTTTCTGCTGAACTTTATGCAATACTCAAAGCCCTTGAACATGTCAACAAAAACAAAAATACCCAAAATGCTTGATCCTAAGTGATTCACTCGGTGCTTTACAAACTTTAAATCGTGTGTATCCTAAAAACCCCCTAGAGAAAATGGTAAAATCTGAACTAGAAGAGGCTCAAGAAAATTCCAGACGCATTACCTTCATATGGATCCCCATCTCATATTGGTATCGATGGAAACGAAGCAGCAGATCAGTGCGCCCGTGTAAGTGTCGGAAAGTGTCGAAACAGAGGTAACGGAGTGTCGAAATCTCGCGAGTGACATAAAATCGTACTTTAGAAATCTAATCACGTGTAAATGGGAACCAAGATGGAAATATTCACAGACATCTTTAAGAACAATCAAGGATAATGTTTACCCGCGGCTATCGAGAATACGAACCCGAAAACTTCAAACTGTTATCACACGTCTGCGTATAGGTCACACAAGATACACGCACTCTCACCTGTTTACAAGAGACGATCCCCCTAAATGTGAAATTTGTGACGAAATAAATAATGTAAAAACATTTTTTAATTGACTGTCCACTTTTTGCAAATGAACGAATTAGATTCAATATTCCTAACAACATCAACAAACTTTTAGGCACAGATGGTTACTATGACAATATCGCAAACTATTTAAAATGTATAGGGCTATATTATAGAATCTAAATTACTGGAAGTTATACCTACACTGTATTCTTAATTTAAGATACATACTGTAATTATAGATAATAATATCGATAATTATTTAAAACTCATAGAATTAATTATATTATAGATTGTAAGTTATTGGAACTGTACTCCTACACTGTATTCCCGCTAATCACCTCTTGGTGGATGCGGTAAATTTCAATAAAAAAAAAAAAAGAGAATATTTGCACAGCTATAATCGACAGTTTCTTATATAACATTTTTGTTTAATTTACAGGTAAGGAGCACTAACAAGAAAATCTCGTTTTATGGTAAGAACATATTAAATGTAAAATAAAATTTTTTAATGAAAATATAAGTATGTTCATATCATCCCTGATTTATGCTCATTGATTTACGTTCGTTATTAAATAAATAGCAAAATTTCGCAATATTATACATTTTTTTATTTATTCTTATCTATACTTACTCGGTATATAGCGAAAAGAGGTATTACGCATATTGAAAACAACGAATTTTTTTGCGAACAAGCTATAATATTAGCTTTAACGTGCCACAGAAGAGAAATTTTAGGGTGTAAATTAACAAATAATGACGTGACCTTTATATGGAAGGGTTCGAAAAGTTAAGCCGAAAAGATATAACTTTTTTGGTGGGGCCGCTACAAGGAACGCTTTAAATTACATAAATTTTCACAAGCGGAAGAACTATTTAACCTTCCGATGACCAACCTCTTTTTGTTACACGGATGACCAAGGGGGGGGGGGAATGACCAGGTCAAAAATGACAATTAACAAAAAAGTGAAGATTTTTATTTATTTATTTTTTTTTATTTTCATAGCATGGACTTTATGTCATTCAGCCAGTCACAACATGAGTATTAGTGTCATGTGTAGTGTGTATGTTGAGTAAGTCTTTTGTTACTTTGCAAAGTCGACGTCATTAGCGTAAAACTACTTGGAATTACACATAATAGACGGTATTTTACTAAACATCATCTTCAGAATATATTTTTTATTCGTAAAATAGAGGGAATTTTTTTTATTTCAAAACATGAGGATACCTAGAATGATATTAAAGTTAAATAAAAAAATAATGATAAAAATGTATACCATTTTTATTCATTCAGTTGCGGTGCGAAACCAAAACTGTCTTAATTTTCACTCAGATCAGAGAGTGCAGCCAGCACTCTTATCGACGATTTCACCTCTTTTTAGAGGTTCATCAGAGACTGCATAGGCTGCTTTTCTCTGGCCCAGGTAAAAATCTTCGACATATCCATCTCCCACCGCAACTGACGAGATGGCAGTAGGTGCCTAGCGGCATCTGCTAAATAAAAGACTAAGTTTTTCAACCTAATAAAAATATTTGTAAATTAAATATTTTTAAAAGATTTTTAATTGAAAAACTTTATTGGCCCATTTCCTGGTGACAACCTCCAAGGCTTCTACAATATGCAAGCAAATGGATGCTGCAGTGAAGACTAAGGGGAAGGAATTCTACACTATGCAATTCACAACCCCCGTCTGCAGCGTGGTAAAGTTCCAGCGGAAAATGGACCTAGTTACTCTATAGGAGTAATACTAATAAAAATAAAAATGTATACTATTTTTATTCATTCAGTTGCGGTGCGAAACCAAAACTGTCTTAATTTTCACTCAGATCAGAGAGTGCAGCCAGCACTCTTATCGACGATTTCACCTCTTTTTAGAGGTTCATCAGAGACTGCATAGGCTGCTTTTCTCTGGCCCAGGTAAAAATCTTCGACATATCCATCTCCCACCGCAACTGACGAGATTAGCGGCATCTGCTAAATAAAAGACTAAGTTTTTCAACCTAATAAAAATATTTGTAAATTAAATATTTTTAAAAGATTTTTAATTGAAAAACTTTATTGGCCCATTTCCTGGTGACAACCTCCAAGGCTTCTACAATATGCAAGCACATGGATGCTGCAGTGAAGACTAAGGGGAAGGAATTCTACACTATGCAATTCACAACCCCCGTCTGCAGCGTGGTAAAGTTCCAGCGGAAAATGGACCTAGTTACTCTATAGGAGTAATACTAATAAAAATAAAAATGTATACAATTTTTATTCATTCAGTTGCGGTGCGAAACCAAAACTGTCTTAATTTTCACTCAGATCAGAGAGTGCAGCCAGCACTCTTATCGACGATTTCACCTCTTTTTAGAGGTTCATCAGAGACAGCATAGGCTGCTTTTCTCTGGCCCAGGTAAAAATCTTCGACATATCCATCTCCCACCGCAACTGACGAGATGGCAGTAGGTGCCTAGCGGCATCTGCTAAATAAAAGACTAAGTTTTTCAACCTAATAAAAAAATTTGTAAATTAAATATTTTTAAAAGATTTTTAATTGAAAAACTTTATTGGCCCATTTCCTGGTGACAACCTCCAAGGCTTCTACAATATGCAAGCACATGGATGCTGCAGTGAAGACTAAGGGGAAGGAATTCTCCACTATGCAATTCACAACCCCCGTCTGCAGCGTGGTAAAGTTCCAGCGGAAAATGGACCTAGTTACTCTATAGGAGTAATACTAATAAAAATAAAAATGTATACCATTTTTATTCGAGATGGATATGTCGAAGATTTTTACCTGGGCCAGAGAAAAGCAGCCTATGCAGTCTCTGATGAACCTCTACAAAGAGGTGAAATCGTCGATAAGAGTGCTGGCTGCACTCTCTGATCTGAGTGAAAATTAAGACAGTTTTGGTTTCGCACCGCAACTGAATGAATAAAAATGGTATACATTTTTATTTTTAATAGTATTACTCCTATAGAGTAACTAGGTCCATTTTCCGCTGGAACTTTACCACGCTGCAGACGGGGGTTGTGAATTGCATAGTGTAGAATTCCTTCCCCTTAGTCTTCACTGCAGCATCCATGTGCTTGCATATTGTAGAAGCCTTGGAGGTTGTCACCAGGAAATGGGCCAATAAAGTTTTTCAATTAAAAATCTTTTAAAAATATTTAATTTACAAATATTTTTATTAGGTTGAAAAACTTAGTCTTTTATTTAGCAGATGCCGCTAGGCACCTACTGCCATCTCGTCAGTTGCGGTGGGAGATGGATATGTCGAAGATTTTTACCTGGGCCAGAGAAAAGCAGCCTATGCAGTCTCTGATGAACCTCTAAAAAGAGGTGAAATCGTCGATAAGAGTGCTGGCTGCACTCTCTGATCTGAGTGAAAATTAAGACAGTTTTGGTTTCGCACCGCAACTGAATGAATAAAAATGGTATACATTTTTATTTTTATTAGTATTACTCCTATAGAGTAACTAGGTCCATTTTCCGCTGGAACTTTACCACGCTGCAGACGGGGGTTGTGAATTGCATAGTGTAGAATTCCTTCCCCTTAGTCTTCACTGCAGCATCCATGTGCTTGCATATTGTAGAAGCCTTGGAGGTTGTCACCAGGAAATGGGCCAATAAAGTTTTTCAATTAAAAATCTTTTAAAAATATTTAATTTACAAATATTTTTATTAGGTTGAAAAACTTAGTCTTTTATTTAGCAGATACCGCTAGGCACCTACTGCCATCTCGTCAGTTGCGGTGGGAGATGGATATGTCGAAGATTTTTACCTGGGCCAGAGAAAATCAGCCTATGCAGTCTCTGATGAACCTCTAAAAAGAGGTGAAATCGTCGATAAGAGTGCTGGCTGCACTCTCTGATCTGAGTGAAAATTAAGACAGTTTTGGTTTCGCACCGCAACTGAATGAATAAAAATGGTATACATTTTTATTTTTATTAGTATTACTCCTATAGAGTAACTAGGTCCATTTTCCGCTGGAACTTTACCACGCTGCAGACGGGGGTTGTGAATTGCATAGTGTAGAATTCCTTCCCCTTAGTCTTCACTGCAGCATCCATGTGCTTGCATATTGTAGAAGCCTTGGAGGTTGTCACCAGGAAATGGGCCAATAAAGTTTTTCAATTAAAAATCTTTTAAAAATATTTAATTTACAAATATTTTTATTAGGTTGAAAAAACTTAGTCTTTTAAAAAAGTAATGAGTTAAAAATTGAAAATACTTTTGAATTTATTAAAGAAAAACATTTATTGACGATGAATTAAAAATCAAAAAATTAAAAACAACTTAAACATTATTAGTACGTTCTTTAACGGTAAAATATTGCAAAACCTCTAAGTTTTAAAGAACCGCTTGGATTGACATGAAATTTGACACACACATAGCTAACAAGTCAAAGAAAAAAAGTGATAGTGTGCCGATGTGTGCTTTTGCCCTAGGGGTGAGTTTCACCCCCTTTTGGGGGTGAAAAATATATCTTCCAAATAAGTCCGGAAATAGATAAAATGACTAATTCTAAGCAACTTTTGTTCTATAAAGTTTTTTCAACAAGTTAATACTTTTCGAGTTATTTGCGAGTGAATATGTTAATTTTTTTACAAAATAACCACGTTTTCAGACGGTTTTTCGTAAATAACTCAAAAAGTAAGTATTTGCTCGAAAAAAATTCATATTAAAAGTATAGCACGTAAAAAAGTGAAAAGCATGGTGTATATTAGGTCACTATACCTAGTACAAGCAGAATTATAGCTAATGAAAAATAGGTTCATATTCATCAAATTCCAAATCAAATATTTTAACTTGCCATATCCAAAAAACGAAGCACTTTTTTGGGCAATACTCATTTTAACTTTTTTAAAGTATTTAAAAATGCTTAATTTTGTTTTTTAAAGTATTTTTTAGCGTCATAAGTAAACAAGTTACGTTCAAAATAAAGTTGGTCCCTTTTTTTTTGGTAAGAAATCGGGAAAATCACCCCCTACTTAGCATTTCAAATGAACTTAATTGTTACCACCATATATTTTTTCACCCACAAGATGGGGTGAAACTCACCCCTAGGGCAAAAGCACACATCGGCACAATATCACTTTCTTTTTTTAACATGTTAGCTATGCGTATGCCACATTGTATATCAATCAAAGGGGTTCTTTAAAATTTACAGCAAAAACCGTGAAAGAATGTACTATATTCGTTTTACATTGAAATTTTTTATGCTATTTACTTTAAAACAACTAGTTTCAATTTGTTTTTTAAATACGTTATTGTTTTATTTAATTGTTATGAATTTGTTATTAAATAGCGTTAGAATAAATGTTGTTTGGCTTCGTGTGTATAATAGGTGAATGGCAAATTTTGGTCATTTTTTATCTTCTTGAGGTCGCCGAGTCCGAATATGTAGTTTATTTTTATCTAGAATTGGTGGAACATGTTCAAAAATCAAATTTTATGAAAAATGCGAAAAATCAGTTTTGATGATTTTTCATATTTACCTGGCTGTATCTTTGGTCGTTGTGAATATTTCCTTTTGAATGTTATATTATGTCAACTTTAAAGAATTTAGATACCAATGAGATTTGTCCGAGATATTTATTAAACAAGTTAAAAGAGAAGTTGTTAATTTTTAAACAATTTGTTGTCAGATTTCGTTAGTTTCATGTTTACTTAAAAAAGTTATGTGACAAACTTTTTAGTTTATAATTATTTTAATCAACACATCATTAACCCGGCATTGGTCGCTAGGTAGGTTGTTACGCGAGTGGTCGCGCGTGAGATTTTCTCTCACATATCCAACTTTTGCTTTTCTTTACAAAATTTTACAAAAAAGATGAGGTTTCATCAATGATAAAGCCATTTGCTTTAAAAAGACACGACGTTTTTCTGTTTTATTATCTCTATATAAAATGTGACTATTGTGATGCCGTCAATAATTAACATTTAAAAAATATATGGTAAGTGACCATCTACCTACAACTAACCCGTAATAGTCCTGTCGCCAGGGGGGGTACAACGGCCTCGTTAATTCAGATGGACTTACTCAAGTTTTTTTTATGTATTTTGACCCGTAGAACACGAATTTTTTGGGTAACAGTTGATCCGGATGTCGATAAGATTGTTATAGACCAAGAACTTGAGGAATCAAATAACAGCGATTTTTGGCAAAACAAAACAATATTTTGTATTTTTTGGGCCATTTTAAGTAAAAAATATTTCTACAAGTTTTTTCGTAGGATGCACAGTTTTTGAGATAAACGCGGTTGAACTTTAAAAAAATCGAAAAATTGCAATTTTTGAACCCGAATAACTTTTGATTAAAAAATAAAATAGCAAGTCTGCTTACCGCATTTGAAAGTTTAAGTCAAATTATATCGGTTTTGATTATTTGCATTGGTAAAAATTTGTTTTTTTATTGTTTAACAAAGCTATAAACACGTAGGGTTTCCCGTGCTTTTACATGCGTTTTAACGCATGTAACGTAGAAATAGACTTGATTGCACTAGTACCTATTCTACCTACTCGTTCGATTTTAAATGAGAAATCATAGAAACATCACTCACGCACTAGTTGTTTGTAGCTTTGTTTAACAATAACACAATAAATTTTTAGCAATGCAAATAATCAAAACCGACATAATTTGACTTGAACTTTCAAAGGCGCTAAGCAGAATTGCTATTTTATTTTTTAATCAAAAGTTCAACCGCGTTTATCTCGAAAACTGTGCATCCTACTAAAAAACTTGTAGAAATATTTTTTGCTTAAAATGACCCAAAAAATACAAAATATTGTTTTGTTTTGCCAAAAATCGCTGTTATTTGATTCCTCAAGTTCTTGGTCTATAACAATCTTATCGACATCCGGATCAACTGTTACCCAAAAAATTCGTGTTCTACGGGTCAAAATACATAAAAAAAACTTGGGTAAGTCCATCTGAATTAACGAGGCCGTTGTACCCCCCCTGGCGACAGGACTATAAAACAGAATATAGGATTTTCATTATAGCATCGAACACATCCACGGCGCCTTTTAGTACATCATAAAAGGATATTATTTTAGGTTTTAAGGGGGAAAATAAAATTAATTTTTATACACAGTTGGTGACGCCGGTGGTCGCTTGATGAGAGAATCTCTCACATGAACCACACTGACTCAACAATATGGTGGTACTAAGTAAACTGGGTGACTATCCGAGCGGACAAGTCTATCAGATTGTCAAGGGAGGATAGTTAGGAGACTAGAAGGAACTACAGCGCGTATAATTTCCCAGAAAAAAATTTTGCGCAATTTTCTGAAACCGTGAGAGAAAATCTCATATAGCGACAACTGGCGGATTAAAATATAAGTCGTGAAGAAATTTTCTGGAAAATTTTAAGTCAAAAATTTGCAATAGGAAAAAAGTTATGTGACTTTATAGACGAGTGGCACTCCCCAAAAAAAAAAAAACGATTATTTCTCGAGATACTGACCACCGTGTGGTGAATGGCCAATTTTGATCATACTTTTTATATATTTTTTTACACTACAAATATAAAAAAAATGATATCATGTTTTTTTAGAATTAAAAGTTGGAACATTTTTTTTCTATAAAACATTTTGTTCTTTGTACTCTATATCCTTAGATAAACTTGATTAAAAAGCTAAATTTTAAATTTTGTCACTCAACTTTTGCGATAAAATTTTGCATTTCAGGAATCTGCACCTTTTAACTTAAATAATTCATAACTTTTATTATAATAAACCAGAAGATTGAAACAGGTCCCACTATCTTCAGAAAGGTAAGAAATATATACTGTAAAAATGTCAGTAAAGAATATTAAAACGGATCAGAGTTGTAGCGAGTTAAACGCAAAAAACGTGATTTCATTTTTTTTTTATTTTTAGGTTAAACCCAATTTTCGTTTTCAGCACTATCGAAAACATAAAGTATTATCAAAATTAGCCACTCACCACACCGTGGTAAGTATTTCAAGGAATAAGCGTTTTTTGGGGTATGCCGCTCGTTTATAATATCACATAACTTGTTTCCTATTGTATATTTTTTGACCTAAAATTTTCCAAAAAACTTTTCAAGAATTATATTTTTTTGCAGGGTTGGTTAAAATTATAAACTAAAAAGTTTGTCATTCAACCTTTTTAAGTAAATATGCAGATAAATGCAGATTTTTGTTTATATTCGATTCAGAGTTGGACCACCATCTCCATATAGCTATTTCAGCATCTTCGTGCCTCCTCAGTGAAGCTATGCAGTCACAACTCTGAAAGGAACATAAACAATCTGACTATTTAAGGGAAACCATCGCGATACAATGATTCCATCTTTCGAGACGCAATATAGCGACATCTCTCGTATTACGAGGAAAACAACGAAAAGCCTAGATACAAAGTTTACTACTTTTTAAATAATTAGAATAATTGAAATAAAAATATAATAAACAATATTTTAAATCCAAGACTTTTGGTTAATAAACTGCTTTCTGGCTGCATCCCGTATCTCCGGATTTTACAATATATAATCACAGAGACGACGAAAAAAGGAGAAAGCAAATAGGACACTTAGGCCACGTATTTACCTTCTCTTCGTCTAGGAAAAGGACCGAAAGACAGTTTCTAAATACTCAGAACTGAGTAAAAAATAATTAAAAGTTAATATACTAAAAATTCATAATATACAAGTTCATTATTATATGTAAATATTATATATACCATTTTAAATATTTTCTTAGATTTATATGAGTTTAAAATTTTATATTGGGTCCTATAAATAATAATGAAAACGTTTTATTATAGACCAGGGAGCATCTGTAAAAAATATTAGTACATTTGGACGTTGAGAGGTGACTCAAATTTTTTTGCAGAAATTGCTTGAAAATAACTTATATAATAATATTTGAGTTATCCTCCCTCTCAAAAAGGTCCGGAACATTGTTTATATAATCAAAATGTCAAAAAATTAAGGAAAAATTCGATTTTTTTCTAGGTTTTTTGATTATAACTTTAAAAGTATTCATTTCCGAGAAAAGTTGTACTGACTTAAAAGTTGCATAATTAAATTTCGTATAATAAAGAATTAGTTATAAATTTAAAAAATAGTCACCCTTGTTGCAAAATAGCAATAATTGCGAAAAAACCGTACAAAAACAAGTATTCGCATTTTACGTTCTTCAACAATTTATGCTACACTTGGGACCTTCATATTTCACCCAGAAAAATTCTGTAATATAGTAAAACAATACTGTAAATTTAATTAAATTCATTTTTTCAAAATTTTACATGACTGAAAATTAAGCAGATAGCAAGTTGAATTTTTTTTGGTTATAAAAGTGTACTGTACCTTTAATTTGCAATTTGCAAAACTAAAATCGATTAACTACCACGGCGTCACGAACTTTTTAAATAAACAATAAATTATTGGTGCTACGTGCAGGACAGCGGATAGTTTGCTCTGATTGGGCATTCCAATGACCTTTGATAATGATTGATACATTTTAAGTTTTATTACATTTCGATATAAATAAATAAATCTGTTTATTGTAAAATAAAAACACATACTTTATCCTTTGAAATAACACATTTTTTAGCAAAAACTTTCTTTGTTCATATTATATTTTAACTGAGAGAATAAAAGTTTATTTTTAAACATATGCAATTGTTTGAACAACATTTCACAAACAATAATAAAATTAGTTTGATTTTTGTGGAAATAAAATATTAAAATACAACAAAATATAGAGTAAGAAAATAATATATTAGATAAAGATCCGAAGAAATTTTGGTGGAAATCAACTTGTGTGAATCAAACACCGCTGTCTTGCGCGTAGCACCAAAAATTAATGTTTATTAAAAAAATTCCTGACGCCGTGGTAATTCATCGATTTTAATTTTGCAAATTGCAAATGAGAGGTACAGTACACAGTACAGTTTTTCTATAAGCAAAAAAAAAATTTAACTTGCTATCTGCTTTATTATCAGTCCTGCAACATTTTAAAAAAAATAATTTTTTTTTTCTGAAAGCTGGGTTGTAAAATTTATTTTGCAAAATTTATTAAACCCATCTTAATAAAATTTAAAATGCTGTTTTACTATATCATATAGTTTTTCTGGGTAAAACATGAAGGTCCTAAGTGTAGCATAAATGGTTGAAAAACGTAAAATGCGAATACTTGTTTGTGTATGTTTTTTTTTGCAATTATTGCTATTTTGCAACAAGGGTGACTTTTTTAATTTGTAACCAATTTTTTGTTGTAGAAAATTTAATTACGCAACTTTTATGTTAGTACAACTTTTCTCAGAAATGAATAGTTTTAAAGTTATAATAAAAAACATTAAAAAAATCGAATTTTTCCTTCATGTTTTGATATTTTGATTATTTAAACAATGTTCCGGACCTTTTTGAGAGGGAGGATAACTCAAATATTATTATTTGATTTATTTTCAAGCAATTTCTGCAAAAAAAATTGAGTCACCTCTCAACGTCCATCTCAAAACAGATGCGCCCTGGACTATTATAAAAAGTTCTTTTTTATAAAAATGTAATTATTTTTATAGTTTGACCTAATAGGGAGTAATCGCGATAGTGTTTAATTTGCAATTGTTTGGACTACCCGTTTCTATACATAAAAGAGCAGCGATCGAAGTCACTGTTTAAAATCACATTTATCTAAAAATCACGACCTTTGATCACCACGTGATTTAAAAATCAGCACATTCACCATCACTTAGCGTTCCATATATAAATATAAAGCCCTTTTGTATAGGTACAAATTAATTATACTAAATCAAGCGAAACCGGATAATCTACATGATGTATTTCAAGGAACATGTCCGTTTATTTACCTACTTAATATTTGATTGAGTAAAAGTACAGCAATTGAATTGGATAACATCAAGCTTATTGATAAAACCGATTATAGATACAAGGACACTCATACGTATTTTATTTGTTGGGGTCTGAACTGTGCTTTTCCATTTAATACAGTTAACTAGTCGAAGTTATTTTGGTGCACGGAAATGAAAAGAGTTTCGCTATGTATGTGGTTATTTGGCATACCTTTGTTGTATATTGCAGATAAATTAGTATTAAAATTACATCAGTGCCACTTTGCATATAAACAACCAACAGATAAACACCCAGAAAATTAATTGTAACCCAACAGCACATGAACGAAATAAAATTACACGAATACACATCTGAGGACCAAAATGAAACGATTTCGATTCAAAATTAGGATAAATAAATTTTCTTAAATTATTTATCCAATCTACATTTCTATGAAAGTAGTGTTGACAGATTCAATGTTATTGCGATATTTAAGAATTTTATATTTTTCTATGGATGCTATACAATGTGCCACTTCTCTCACTACTTACATACATTCAAAACGAAACATTTCTCACGCAGTGAGAAAAGTCGCCCATTGCAGTGAGATTTTTTTTCTCACGGGTACTCCGCCTATATATGATAGCAGTTTCCATGGTAACATGCACAATACAAACACAATTAAGGTTGTCAAACAAAATAATGACATATGTTGAAAGCCTAACTTACCAGGAATTACCTTTAAAAACTGTTCAAAAATAACTGTTAATTAGAAATTTAAATAAATAATTTTTATATATTTTAAGACTATTAATTACCTACATGTTCATAATATGTATTTTATTTCAATTAATGCATATTTATAATATACCTAAAAGCACCTAAATTATTTAATTTTGAGGTTTGAACTTTTAACAAAACCGCATCCATAGAAAAAGTACAGTGTACAACACATGAGAAAATAACATATTTCTTTTTTCGCAGTTGTTGTACAATATACTATTATCCCCACGGTCGGAGGGTGGGGGGTTACCTGAAAATCTTATATATATAGTTCAGCTCAACAGGCCTTAGGGGCCCAAGGCTTCAATTGTTTTCTTCCATTTCTTTCTGTCTTGTGCTAGGTTTTTCCAATCTTGTACCCTCAGCGACTTCAGATCTTCTTTTGCAGACTCCAACCATTTTCTTCGGGGGCGTCCTCTTTTTCTTTTTGTACCAGCCTCCGTGTTTATTAGTTGATTGGGAACTCTTCCTTCTTCCTTTCTTGCTATATGCCCAAGCCATCTTAATCTTTGAATTTTGGTGAGTGTTGTTATTTTTGGTTGTCCATATATTTGCATTACTTCTTCATTCGTTCTTCTTCGCCAGATATTCCCCTCTTTTAAACCTCCATATATCCTTCTGAGGATCTTTCGTTCCCATCTATCTAATTTTACTTCCATATCTTTATTTAATGTCCAGGTCTCGCTAGCATAGAGTACCGTAGGTCGGATAACTGTTGTATATATTCGTTTTTTTGCTTTTCTGGATATTATCTTCGACCTCAGTATCTTATTTAGACTTCCAGCACTCTTACTACCTTTCGCCATTCTTTTTGCTATTTCTTACCTTAAAATCTTAAATAGGATAAAATAAATTATCAAATTGAACTTCATTATGATAAAGATTTTCATTACGATACAGATTTTTAACCAATAGGTTCCCGATAAAGGTGACACACGCGCAGTGACCAATGGCGAGTCAAATATATACGCTGCGACAGTTCTCAATATATAAACAAACTGTCAAACTGACAAACTACTTAATCTCTTTGCGTTACAAAATTAATAAATTTGAATATACTCTTTGTTGTGATTGATCATAGAAGAAATCGTGTAAACAACTTGCATTTAATTATCATTATAAAGCTCGTACTCCATACGAAACTCGCCGCTAGGCAGCTCGTGTCGTATCCCTCATGCTCGCTTCATAATGACCATCATTAAATGCTTGTTGCATAATATACTATTTTAGCAATTTTTTTTTTTTGTTATTTATTCAATACTTTAAAGGTGAACATTTGTTATGAATTATTTGTCGAACATATTAAAACAACACAAAAATATTAACATTTTACCAAATTAGATTAAATAATGGTATTAACTAAATTTAAGTTGTATTAAATTTTTTTCCACTTCGAGCTCTCGAAATTCACATTATTTCAGAATTCAAATTCAAAATTGTACTGGAAAATACATTTTTTCTACGGCCGTGCTAAAAGAGCCACTTTCACGCAAGCATTTCGTTTCCGAAAGTTGCAATTTCCCGCACGGCGTGCGTGAAAGTAAATTTTTTAAATACCTTGTAATATGGCATTATAATATATTAAAATACATGCAATAAACTAATATTTAGATATTATTTACTAATTTATTTCAAATATATCTTATTGTGTTCATGTTTTAATGATATTAGTGCGATTATTTCATTCATAGGAGATTCTGACCAATAGAAAGCTACAGAAATCTAAATTAGACTGATAATATTGTGATAATTTCCCGTCGCCAAACATATTACGTCAGATGCCCTTCGTTGCTATGAAAAAATACATTCAGTGACATTAATGACAATATTAATGTTTTAAAAATTATAAAAGTGATGACTTTCAACCGTCAAATATTTATAAAAACTGTGTGTTTCATTGTACTAATTTGTACTTACATAAATAAATTACAATAAAATTTTGGTTTTGAACAGTTTTATTCATGAAAAAATCGCAACAAATTGCACTCGATCTCTAAAATTAATATAGAATTTTTGCCCTCGTGACACTTTGACATAATTTCACTCACCTTCGGCTCGTTAAATTAAAACTGTCAAAGTGTCACTCGGGAAAAAATTTATAATTTTAGAGCTCTTGTGCAATTACTACTGATAATTCGATGAAATAAAATTATTTTGACAAAATCTTTAAAAGTCAGATCAGTAAACAATAGGGTGGGTCGAAAAACAATAATGTTTCATTTTTTAATCGCTATACCGCGGAAAACTTGCCTTTGGGATATATAAGTAAAATACAAAATAAAATAAAGTTATATAAATTGAACCCCCAGCTAGCGCATCATACTTAAAATTTAGTTTTGTTCAGAAATCAAGACACTTTTCAATTATTTTTACAATCTTTGGCCAATAATATTTAAACGTGCTATAGTAAAAACTGTTTAGTTAATAGTTTAAAACATAGTAAATAAATTTGAAACAGGCAATAACTTTTAAGTTGCGGTAGAGCAAAATACTAAAAAATTGTTAAAATTCACATATTAGCACCTTAAAAGAAGGTGTGGCCTAGCATGTTGTGTTGGGTGTTAATAGCACAATCCATTTTTTGTTATTTTACTTTACACCCCATTTAATTAGAATATAATTATTATAGTGTCTTTAAAGTTATAAAGGATATAAATAAAACAACTTATAATTTTAATAACATGTTTAATTGAAACAAAAAAGAAACCAAATTGTAGCCAAACAATGTCAACAAATTAAATGAAATTTTGACTTTAGGAAGAGTCTTTTATTCATTATTTCTGAGTGGGTACGTTGAAGCTGCGCTTGCTGTCTGACTTTGGCATCGAAGCTCTGGATGCTACGGCAGATCTTATGAAACCATCTCGTTCTTAACCACGAGGAGGACTAGTTAATCGCAATCTTTTGAGTAAAGATGAATAGTATCTTCTAAACATAAGTTGTGCGATAAAGTCAGGCAACTGCCCTGTGGACTTATCTGTTCGAGAACCGGGTCCACTTTCCCACTCTCGATGGTTGACTACAGACAGCTAACAGAATTTTGAGACTGTATCTAAGTGTGGAGACGTCTTCACTTAAACATACATTGTTAGTATCCTTCATTTTTATATCATACATGCCTGTATGGTTCAAAATAAAGTACAGCAAATACATATCATATGTACCTGAACACGTTTTTGAGGCTATCAAATCAACCAGGTTTCTACCAGAGAATTTGATTAAAGTAGTTGATCGTGTAATCGAAAGAAATGCATTTTTCCCACACAGAAAATTTGCTACTGAGGATGATAGTGGATGAAAGGAAACACATAAGAGAATTAGGATTTCGAAGAATAATCAAAGCAAGGATGTTAGCTGCAGAAACAGCAACAGTTAGGGTTTTTCGATCTCCAAAAATCACCTTTCATCTCCTTTCATGCGACTGACTCTACTGAATTATTTTATTGGAACACCACTGAAATTACACCACCATCACTCTTACGGAGAGTCTCTGATGATAAAGTTTGGGCTAATATCACTGCTGGTGAAACATCCGAGGATTCGAACTTTGGAAAATTTTCGATGTCATACTCAAGCCGTGGAATGCTGCGTCAAGTTAGTGACTGAAGCATCTAAAAAAGTCGTCGGTGCTAAGTAATGAGATGGTTTCATAAGATCTGCCGTAGCATCCAGAGCTTCGATGCCAAAGTTTGACAGCAAGCGCAGCTTCAACGTACCCACACAGAAATAGTGAGTAAAAGACTCTTTCTAAATTCAGAATTTCATTTAATTTGTAGATATTGTTTGGCTATAATTTGGTTTCTATTTTGTTTCAATTAAACCTATGTTATTAAAATTATAATTTATTTTATTTATATCCTTTCTAACCTTAAACACACTATAGTAATTCTATTCCAATTAAATGGAGTGTAAAATAAAATAACAAAAAATGGATTGTGCTAATAACACCCAACACAACATACTAGACCACACCATCCTTTAAGGTGCTAATATGTGAATTTTAACAATTTTCGAGTATTTTGCGCTACCGCAAATTAAAAGATATTGTCTGTTTCAAATTTATTTCCTATTTTTTTAAACTATAAACTAAACAGTTTTCACTATAGCACGTTCAAATATTATTCGCTAAAGATTGTAAAAATAATTGCAAAATGTCTTGATTTCTGAAAAAAACTAAATTTTAAGTGTGAAAAACTTTATTTTACTTTACATTTTATTTATATATACCCCAAAGGCAAGTTTTATGCGGTATATGGATTAAAAAATGAAACATTTCCTAACCTGAAACATTATTGTTTTTCGACCCACCCTAGTAGACAATTACAATGGTTTTTAATCGTCGTCATGGAAACCAATATCGTCGTCGTGGTAACCCATTATATTTAAAGTTAGGTTTTGACAACCTTGTCAGAGAATTACTTTGTGTATTTTCACTTCTAAATAAAAATTTATATAACTCTATTTTTTGTGGCATTTTTCCAAACGTACGGCCCTAGAAAAAATATTGTTCCTAACTCATGCACAAAGTGTCTTCCCCGCACTCGACTGCTTGTCCGAACTCCGCTATCGCGTCGTTCGGGTCAACGGCAGTCTCGTGCGTGAAAGTGTCACTTTCCACACTAGTTAGAAAAATAACTATTTTCTACGGCCGTGCTAAAACAGCCACTTTCCCGCACGCATTGCAAGCACGGCGTGCGGGAAAGTAAAATACCTTGTAATATGGCATTATAACATATTATAATACATGCAATAAACTAATATTTAGATATTTTTACTAATTTATTTTAAATTTATCTTATTATGTTCATGTTTTAATGAAATAAGCGCCATAATTCGATGAAATAAAGTTCTTTTGACATAATATTTAAAAGTCATATCAGTAGACAATTACAATGGTATTGAATCGTCGTCATGGAAACCAATATCGTCGTCGTGGTAACCCATTACATTAAAAGTTTGGTTTTGACAATTATGTCAAAGAATTAATTTGTGATTGATGGATTCGACCGTTACTTGATGGAAGTTCATTTTATCTCACAATAAAACACTGAAAACGTTTGTTTTCTATACTTCTACAAAATTTATTACAACTATGTTATTACTACAGCTGTTTCGGCAAAGTGCATTTCTTAAGTGATATATTTTACAATGTGTTTGCCTTTTTAAGTCTTTAACTGAAGAGGTTGAGGAGTGGGGAGCTGTTTTTCTCGAGTTGGTCATTCAGAATTATATCTGTATTTTTTAATTTATTAATTTCCATTGATTCTAAAAGTGATAGCTTAAGGCCTTTATTTTTGAATATGTAGAATTTGAAACTCTTCATTGAAAGAATGATTATAATCTAGAAGTTGAAGTACGTATGTAGAAGTATCTGTTTTTCTATTGTTGAAAGCCTTTTTGTGTTCTGCTATCCGTTTGTCAAAAGTTCTGCCAGTTTGACCGATGTAAGTTTTCGGACAGTCACCACAAGTTAGTTTGTACACACCACTCTGTAGTTGCTTTCTCTTTCGTCTTTTATTGTTTTTAATATGTTTGCTTAAGTTGTTGTTAGTTCTGAAAGCTGGTGTTATTCCTTTCTTTTTTATGTATCTGGCTATTTTTGTTGTTATTTTGCCAGTATATGTGAGAGCAGAAGGTACTTTTTTTAAAGCAAAAACTCTATAAGAAAGCCTTGAAATTAGTGTATCCACCACCACAGAAAGAACCCAGTACCTTCTGCTCTCTCACATATACTGGCAAAATAACAACAAAAATAGCCAGATACATAAAAAAGAAAGGAATAACACCAGCTTTCAGAACTAACAACAACTTCAGCAAACATATTAAAAACAATAAAAGCCGAAAGAGAAAGCAACTACAGAGTGGTGTGTACAAACTAACTTATGGTGACTGTCCGAAAACTTACATCGGTCAAACTGGCAGAACTTTTGACAAACGGATAGCATAACACAAAAGGGCTTTCAACAATAGAAAAACACACACTTCTATATACGCACTTCACCTTCTAGATCATAATCATTCTTTCAATGAATAGTTTCAAATTCTACATGTTCAAAATAAAGGCCTTAAGCTATCACTTTTAGAATCAATGGAAATTAATAAATTGAAAATTACAGATATAATTCCGAATGACCAACTCGAGACAAACAGCTCTCCATTCCTCAAACTCTTCAGTTAAAGACTTAAAAAGGCAAACACATTGTAAAATATATCACTTGAGAAAGGCACTTTGCCGAAAGAGCTGTAGTAATAACATGGTTGTAATAAATTTTGTGGAAGTATAGAAAACAAACGTTTTTCAGTGTTTGATTGTGAAATTAATTTGTGTATTTTCACTCCTAAATAAAAATTGATATAACTTTATTTTTTGTGGCTTTTTCCCAAACGTACGGCCCTAGAAAAAATATTGTTCCTAACTCATGCGGAAAGTGTCTTCACTGCTTGCCCGAACTCCGGTATCGCGTCGTTCGGGTCAACGGCTGTCTCGTGCGAGAAAGTGTCACTTTCCGCACTAGTTAGGAAAATAATTATTGCCGAAAATTCAAAATACACCACCAAATTTAGCGTTTCATCACCTTTTTAAGTGCAGAATTCTTTTTAAAAACTTTTAATGTACAGGGTGTTGTTTTTGGGTCGGAGCATGTTTACAATATTTTTTATCCCGACCTGGATTTTTTATAAAATATATCTAAATAAATTAATTTTTTAGACACCTTAAAGAATATTCGCGTTACAAATACAAAATAAATATACAGTGTCGTTAAAAAGTTATCAGCGAAATAAAAAAATGGAAAAATATATAACACACCAAGTAGCTCTGGTATTGATGAAGTAATACCCATTAGTATGATATTTTTGAGACCGCCAGTGTCCCCATTCTACAGTTAACGTATGTTACTTTCCCAATGACACACCCTGTATAAAAAACATGAAAGCTTCAATCCTTATCGCAGATTAATTAATGTTCTCTAAAACAGACTAATTGCTTGCCTATTGTTAAGAAATGGACACGAAGTACAACCGGCCCCTTTTAACTAATCGCTCAAGGGGCTTCCTCAGCAAGATAAAAGATGTGTATCGATTCCCCAGTTGAATACCTTTTACTTTGTGTTTGATATCAAAAGAGGTTAAAAGAAGCCTAATATTTTTCTCTACTTCCGGTTTTTTGTTGCCAAATTTTTTCTTTGTTTTGGAAAATTAATTTAATTGGAGTGTTGCATGAGATCGCGTGATTTTTTGGAGGCTTTAAGTTTTAGGGAATCGCTTAATTATTTATAGGAGTAACTATACTATGAGCTGAGTAAATAAAAAACTAAAGCCACGATAAAAACCAACACGTGCTTTTTATCTGAGCTGTTAAAATATTGTTTATATGACACGAAAAATTTTCACTAACAAAAAACATTTGGTTTTTACAATATATATATTTCTTTCTTTTTAATATGAAAGGAGATAAGTTATAAAATCAATTAAACGAATGTGTTTTTTCCAGAAAATAATCATACAATCTTATGCTTTTTGGTTCTCACATGGATAATATACTAATATTAAGCTTATTTTCCAGTAATTTGTCATTGTTTGGATGAAAACTCAGCGTGGTTAAAAAGTACTGCATGTATCCCGAGAATAACCACACTCATATAGTGCAATATAATCACAGCAGTAATTTTTGGGTGAATTATCTTGCCTGTTACAATCTGACCTGAATGTTTTTCTTTTTATACTAATTTTTGTACTAACTTTGTTATTCATGCTTCTAAATTGACAATTAATTTCAATTCTCACATTTCGGCTATAATCTTAGTAATGAAATTGTTGCAAAAATAAGTATTGAGAGTTTCCCTTACTATCGGCTTGTGTTTAACTTTTCAAAGTTCTATTATTTCCGTGGTAAGCTAGTGAATTTTCTTTTTCTTCTTCTTCTTCTTCTTCTTCTTCTTATTCTTCTTCGCCTTGTAGAGGCATGTCTCTTTTTTTCAATGTGCCTTCAGTAAGTTGTTGTTCCATTGTTTTCGTAGTCTTCCCACTGATCGTTTTCCTATTAGGGCTGGCCGTCCTTACTACTATATTTGTTGGCATTCGGCTTATGTGGTCATTTTATTTTACTCTTTTGTTTCTTACCCAGTTATTATTGTTTTCCACCTTGCATTTCCATCGTACATCTGTACTTCTAGCTCTGTGTCATAGTGTCTTACTATGGATTTTTCGAAGGGTTTTTGTCTCCGCTCTTTCGAGCAATATTTTCGTGCTCTCTGTGTCTGCTCGTGTTTCTGCCGCGTATGGAATTATTAGTTAGATGAGTGCTTTGTAAATTTTGCCTTTCATTTCTTTTCCGATATTTTTATTTGTCCAAATTGTTTCATTCAGGCAACCTGCGGCTCTGTTCACTGGATATTTCACTTCTGTTTCGAGCTTTCCTTATCTAGATATTGTGATGCCTTAGATATTTAAACTCCATTACTTTTTCTATCAATCAATCAATCAATATTATTGAAGTTATACTTCTTTAAGATCGAGGGGAAATTTTATACTTGCCTGGCGCATGCGCAGACATACAGTATATAATTCGTTGCTAATCTTTCAAATTATGTATGTATCAGCTCGAATAAGTCATTAAAAGAATATACAGTCGGAAAAATGAAAGAATACCCATGCGTCATCGATGATATGCATACGAATCAAATCAAAAATTTCTAGTCAAAACAAAGTCTAAACTAAGTTAATACTGAAAATAAACGGATGTGACTACTACCCCACCGTACGATTTTTCGCTACGTAAGAATGTGTCAAAAAATTTTTGTGATGTTATTCTTTTTCTTATAATATATATTTATTGGTAATAAATGTTACTATTACTACCGTAATTAATTATTTAATATAGATTATTAATACAAAATAATGAGTAAGCAAATATAGTATTATGAATTTCTCCGTGTTAAAGTTGCCAGTGGACGTAAATAGTATTAGATTAAAATGAAAGTAAACTTAATGAATTCAGATTATTAGGTATCCAGATCATTTTCCAGACATTATCTGCAAATAAATGTACATTCCAGAAAGAAAATATACTAATCTCTAATTTCATACACTGTGATCGAAAAGTCAGAGTAATATGTACACGTATGACTGACTCATAGACAGAAGTTAACCATATTGACAGATGATTACTTACAAATTTTATTGACGTATTTTAATTAAATAAATACTTACCAAACCAAAAATACAATATTATAATATCAACATAGCTCTTAAAAGAACTGAATTTATTCAACTAATTACGACTGATTAATAAAATTTATAAATTCTACCGAACCTAAATCAGTTTCACTGTCAAAATGACAGAAATCGAATCAATCAGATTATGATTGACCAGCACGATTACTCGAATAGTAGTTTATACAATCATTATCTCTACTCATGTTGAATGTTTTTCTAAGAATGACAGAAGTACAGAAATAGTCAAGTGTGAGTTTAAATTTTCTACTAAATTAATATAAATACGTTGAACAATTGTATCGCCGTCTCACTCTGTCAATTATAAATATGTAACTGCGTATGTCTTGGATAACGTTTTTGCTTTGTAGACAACACTTAATAATCTATCTCTCTCGTTTGTTATTTATAGAAAAAGGCAGCAAATCCAAAATATGTGCTTGATGATTGTTCATGGGTATTCTTTAATTTTTCCGACTGTATTAGTGTTTTTAGTAAATGTATTATTTATTATAATTTTTGTGCCTTGGATTTGTCTTCCTCGGAAATAAAATATTTTATAATGATAGTAAGTATATTTACTTTAAATTTTAAAGCATTTTTATACCTCTTATTCTATTTAATTTGTCAGTATGTATGAGAAAACTTGTAAGCTGTCAAAGCAAAGGATGTTTAGCTCGGTGGTAACGCGTTCGACCGGAGATCGGGAGGTCCCTGGTTCAATTCCGTGTGTTATCTACCTTTTTTTTATTTTTAGTATTGTTTTAGTAAAAATTTTTGGAAAGTAATAAGTAAAAATTAGTTTAATCTTTAAATACAAATAACCTGTTGAAAGTATATTTATTTCGTTGAAATCATATAATAGAAGTATAACTTCTTACGTGCGTACAAAGTACACACACATTCCCTTTATTTCATCTGACTTTTACAAGTATTGAAATGGGTCAAATACAATCTATGATAAGTAAAAACTATAAGTACATAAAAACATTTAACGTAAAAACATATAAAATATACACAAAAACATACAAATTGTTAAAAAGATGCCTGCAAGTATTGCTCCAACGAATAGAAAGTGTTTACCAGAAGTAAGTCCTTAACTGTTCTCCTAAATACATAAATATTTGACTCTTTAACATAATTAGGTAATTTAGTATACAAACGAACGCATGTTGGGTAAGGACCCTTGCCCACAACGCTCAAAAAGGCGAACAGGGGACACCAAATCATTTCTGTGACGAAAGTTGTAGCCACTGATTAAGGAAACATCATTTCTGCAAATAAAATGGTATCTATGGGACTTTACATAAACAACACAACCGAAAATATACAGCGAAATTACAGTTAAAATATTTAATTGTTTAAAAACTGGTCTATTGCAAAATTGCAAAATATGACATATATTGCAAAATTGACTATAAATGAGCAAAATAGTAAAGTTTTAAGATATCTAGGGAGACAAAATTCCTAAGTTACCATAGAACATAACAGCGCACAGACAATCTTCCCACTACATAATCAACGTGAGAGCTCCAAGACAAATTAGAATTCAGGTAAACACCCAACAACTTAGTGGAGTGCCTATTTACCACTGACCCATTGTTAAGTTTTACTAATGGACTCATCTGCATAGTAGAAGGTGAAAAGGTTACCATATTGGTCTTTGATCCATTTAAGATTAGGGCATGATTTAAACAGTAATGAGTCATACCTTTTCAAGACAGTTTGCTTTTTTACTACATGAAAAAAATTATTGGAATTTTGTGCAACTGTGGTATCGTCAGCAAATTAAGTGACATAACAGCCTGATTGCTGTTCCACGTTTTCTACTCGAAAGCTTATTGCACCAGGAAAATTATCTAATGGATTCCGAACCAAACATGTTGAGTTATCGTTTAATTTATTTTGCACGATTTATCATTTTTGACTGTTTACCGTGACAGATTTTACGTCAATAGGTGACATTTACTAGCAACTCGACGGTAAGTAATCCAACTCGACGGTAAGTACTCCAACTCGACGGTAAGTAATTCACTTACCGTCGAGTTATAAAATCTCTTAATTTTAATTTATTTTTGGAAAGAATAAAGAAAACTAACGAATTATTTATTAATATTGAAACTTATGGTACAATTTGTTACCTTTCTCTTCAAATACGCGATCAAAGTTGAAAACTTGGAAATATCAATGCCATCATAAAGAAAAACGGTGGATTTAATAATTGACTATTTGCCCAGAGGCTTCCAGGAGCTTTCAACTGCATATGTCTTTGAACGAAATATGCCAATAGAGTCTTTTCTTAGATTCTTAAATTCTTGCCTTCGCACCATTTTTTAAAACTTTGGTAGGATTTTGATAACGGATTTTGGATTTTTTGGATTTATCGGGAATAATTGCGGAACACTCTTCTTCCCAAGCCCGTTCAATTTCTTCAAATTCACTCTCGCTCATATTTTAATTTATAATAATCAAAATTGTACTTAAAATTATTGACAACTAAATAAAAACTCAATTCTCCATTGTTGTTATGCACCCTAGTTACTACCTAACAACCAAAGTATCTATCTTGATAAAATGAATGAAACTGGTTAATATGACGAAAAAAATGTTTAATTTTATAATTTATAATGGTATCAATCGTGCAAAAATCGTTATAAGCATGTCGAACGTTAAGGGTTACCGATCTCAGACAATAATGGGAGTCGTCGCTCCGCTGCTCCTCCAAACAATTGTCTTCGATCGGTATAAAACCCTTACCGTTCTCCATACTTAACATACTATATCTGACCCTCCAGCTATAATTTGCATCATATTAGATTTGGTGTCATATACATGCATTTTGTGCTTCTTGGGGGAAATTAACCTGTTACATTTTCTGGCGGTTATATTAAATTGGTGCAACAAACGTTGTAAATCATCTTCACTTTGGGAGATTAGTATTGCATCGTCTGCATAGCAGAATATTTTAAGTTGTGCTTCTTTTATTAGGTATCCTTTTTTAGTTTAGACCTTTTATACTTTTTTCAGATAATCCCTGAATTATTTGTAAATTCGGTACCTAAATGGTATTAGCAGATTCGCTACTACCATAATACCATTCCTTGTAGTTCAACTTAAACTCTTTATAGTACGTTCTTTAAAGGTAAGATATTGAAAAACCTCTAAATTTTAAAGAACCGCTTGGATTGACATGCAATTTGGCATACTTTTTTCGCAAATAACTCAAAAATAAGTATTTAGTCAAAAAAAATTCTTATCAAAAATATAGCATGTAAAAAAGTAAAAAATGGTGTATATATTAGGTCACTATACCAAGTAGAAGTTGAGTTATGGCTAGCGAAAAATAGGTTCATATTGGTCAAATTTAAAATTGAATATTTTAAACTGCCATAACCAAAAAACGAAACAATTTTTTGGGCACAACTTATTTTAACTTTTTTAAATGGATTAAAAAAATACTTATTTTTGTTTTTTTAGAAAAAATTGTAGCATCAAAAGTAAACAAGTTACGCTCAAAATAAAGTTTTTCCCATTTTTTTGGTAAGAAATCGGGAAAATCACCCCCTAATTAGCATTTCAAATGAACTTAATTGTTACCACTTCACAAGGTTTTTACTCGCGTATGTATTGATCATATGATATGTAAGTTTCATCGGTTCAAAGTACTTATTTTTGAAAAAACTGTAGTTAAAAGGGCTTGAACGAGTCACTTATCACGAGTGTATGCAAATTTAGAAACACCGAATCTTAACCAATTTTTGTCTTACAGAAAAACAAAAAAATACAAAATATTCAGAAAAGTATAGCAGACTTTTTTTTATTGTATTTTTGGCATCTCATCAGTTTTTAACTTATTTTGAAAAAAAGCATTATTTCAAAATTAAAATTTTTAAAAATTTTATTTTAAAACCAATTTTTTTTTAAAATAAGCAATTTTAATCAATAAACCTTACAAATCATATAAACACAACATAACTAAAGTAACTTGTGAAGCGGTAACGATTAGTTTCATTCAAGTTGCTAATTGGGGGGTGGTCTTTCTGATTTTTTTTGCCAAAATAAAAGGCACCAACTTTATTTTGAGTCTAACTTGGTTACATTTGATGCTAAAAAGTTTTTTATAAAAACAGAAATAAAGCTTTTTTAAAAGCTATAAATAAGTTTTAATGTGTTTTCCCCAAGAATGCTTCATTATTTGGATATTTCACATTGAATTATTCTATTTGCAATTTTTCGAATATGAACCTATTTTTCATTAGCTATAACTCTGCTTTTGCTAAGTATAGAGACCTAATATATACACCGTTTTTTTCGCTTTTGTCTAGGCTATAGTTTTGGTTAGAATATTTTTTCAACAAAATACCTACGTTTTGAGTTATTTGCGAAAAACCGTCTAAAAACGTGGTTATTTTGTTGAAAAATGAACATATTCACTTGCAAATAACTCTAAAAGTATTGATTTAGTAAAAAACTCTATAGAACACGAGTTGCTTAAAATTAGTCAGTTTATCCATTTCGGGACTTATCTTGGACATATATTTTTTTACCACCGAGATGAGGTGAAATTTACGCCTAGGGCAAAAACGCACATTGGCACTATATCACTGTTTTTCTTCGACATATTAGCTATGCGTATGCCAAATTTTATGTCAATCCAAGCGGTGCTTGAAAATTTATAGCAAAAACCGTAAAAGAATGTACTATTACTAATTTCGACCGTATTTATAACTTCATTGTCTAAAAGGGAAAGTAATATTGTGATTATCAAATCTTTAATCAGAGCAAACTTTAGATATTAAACATACCTTGCGTTCGGGCATGCTAGACAGAACCTATTGTATCTTTTTTTACTTGCTGTATTACATTTTGTTTGCCGTCTATTATATTATTATATTCACTAGTCTGGCCTACTTTTTTTAGTAAGAAAAACTTTTAGAGCATAATTAAAAATATATAGCATTCATTTGGAATAGAGTCATATCGCCGAGGACAATATAATTGGTAGGGTGGTGCGAAAAAACTCAAGTTGATAATTCCGTGTCAGTATAGTGCAAAAAAGTTGCGATTGGTAATTACAAGAAAAACAAAAAAAATATTCAAATCGGACTTTACCTTCCGATCCCGCAACGGGCCTAAAGATTATGAAAAAAAATGAAATTTTACCTTTTTTCCAAAAATTTTTATTTATCCTTCGTGTACGTTTTATTTATCGCTATAGTAAATTTTATTTACACTTTGCATGCTTGAGTACTAGAAAAATTGTTTTACGCATTTAACTGATATTTTCCGATCCCGCAATATCAATCAAAATCTATAAAAATTTGAAACTTTTGATGATTTTGAAAAATTAAAAAACATTTAGGTATCTCATTTTTTTGTTACGTTGTGAAGCTCTTCGCTTGTTTAGATATTGCATGAAAATATTTAAACAACACAGATCTCAAAACGAGGGGGTGGTTGCACTTCTAGCTCCACACACACCCTTCTCTCCAACCGAGCAATGAGTGTGTGTTTTTTACATTGTTTACATATTATATACATTTCTTTTCATCTGTTTGTGTCCAGCTCTCAAACACCAACTTTGCATTGTGATTTCTTTGTAGAATCTTTGTAGACCTTGATTAAGTGTTGTCTTGATGCATCCATCTCTTGATTGAGGCCCACATACATAAGCATTAGACGAAGCTTCCGTGGCCAACTTTAGACACCGCTTTTCAGCTGGCTTATGGCAGGTATTGTTTTGTACATTCCAGTCTGATATGTCGCCCGATGTAATACAAGGAGTTATATCTTCATTTGAACTCTTCGAGGAAGTGGTAAAGATAGTTTTGCAACATTCCAGTCTATTATTTTAGTTTAGTCCTGTGCTTCAAAATTTCAAGTAGTAGGGAGAAAGGAAACACATTAGAGAGCCAGGGCCAAGGAGAGTGTTAAAAGCCGGACAGACTAAAGCCAAGGGCAAAAGTATTAGAAATTTTATCCTTCCTACTTTAAATTTTCAGGCACAGGACTACACTGAAATAATAGACTGAAATGTTACAAAACTATCTTCTCCACCAGTTCTTCGAAGAGTTTCAAATGAAGATATAACTTCTTGCATTACATCGGGAGAAATGCCAGACTGAAATGTACAAAACTATGCCAGCCACAAGCCAGCTGATAAGCGGTGTCTAAAGTTGGCCACGGAAGCTTCGTCTAATGCTTATGTATGTCGGTCTCAATCAAGAGATGAATGCATCAGGACAACACTTAAATCAATGTTATATAGATTCTACAAAGAAATCACAATGCAAAGTTGTTGTTTAAGAGCTGGACACAAACAGAAAAAAAAAGAAATTTATATAATATGTAAATAATGCAAAAAACACACACTTATTGGTTCGTTGGAGAGAGGGGTGCGTTTGGAGCTAGAACTGAAACCACCCCCTCGTTTTGAATTTTGGGTTGTTTAAATATTGTCACACAATATCTAAACCAGCGAAGAGCTCCACAATGTAACAGAAAAATGAGATAACTAAATGTTTTTTAATTTATCAAAATCATCGAAAATTTCAAATTTTTATAAATTTTGATTGACCTTGCGGGATCGGACGATATTCGTTTAATGTGTAAATCTATTTTTTTATTACTCTACCATGCAAACTGTAAATAAATTTTACTATAGCGATAAGTAAAACGTACACGAAGGATAAATAAAAATTTTTGGAAAAAAGGTAAAATTTCATTTATTTTCATAATGTTTAGGCCTGTTGCGAGATCGGAAGGTAAAGTCCGATTTGAATAATTCTTTTTTTGTTTTTCTTGTAATTACCAATCGCAATTTTTCCGCACTACAGCGACACGGAATAATCAACTTGACTTTTTTCGCACCACCCTACTAATTGGTTAATTATTTCGATAGGTACGTAATAATTGGGTAGCAATATTATTAGAATTATCGAGTGCCTCTAATTGACAATGTAAACCATTAGTGGTTATATTTTAAGGGCCTTGTTCAAATTCAGACTGTTGAAATTTATTAGCTAATTATTTAACACTAAAATTTCAATGCACTAAATAAAAAAACATGGATATTGACAACCACCTTTTGCAGATTATCGTAGAAATGTACAGCAGTAATACAGTACAAGTTAGAAAGAAGAGATATTGTCGCACTCCATTAATGTCACAAAAGGCCTTAGACAGGGTAGTATGTCTCCTCTTTTGTTTAATTTGTATGTTAAGGCAGCTGTTAGAAGCAGGAAGAGGAGATTTGGCGGTATGGATATTCCAGTTAATGACACCACCCTTTTCTTTCTTAGTTTTGCAGTTGATCAGGTCGTGATAGGTCAGGATTCTTTCGATCTAGAATTTATGATAAAAAGGTTGTATCATGAGTATCAAAAATGGGGACTGCAAGTTAGTCTAACGAAAACAGAATATTTGGTAGTAAACAGCGAGGCTCGGTATTAAGTCCTTGTCAATGATAACGATAACATTAATCAGGTGGAAGAATTTAAATACCTGGAAGCATTGGGACAAGACCAGCTTTGGGGGAGCAGATATAAAGCAGAGAATCCGGAAAGGCAGGCAAATTGTGGGAAGCTTGAATTCATTTTGTAAAGATCAGGATATTTCTAATAAAAACAAGAAAAGGGTGGGCAGAAAAGGATGGACTCTCAACGCAGATCTGGAAAGGAGGCTATATAAGAATAAGTGCAAAAATTTTAAGATGGGAGAGGAAAACTAACAAAAAAGTAAGAACAAGAATGAACGCTGAAGAGACGGTAGTAGATAATATAGAAAGAAGATCATTGAAATGGTTTGGACCCCTATTAAGAATGCCTGAAGAACGTTGGTCAAAACAAATATTTTAGTCGAGACCACCAGGAAGAAGAAAACGGGGTAGATTCCGAAGGTCGTGAAATGAGAGCGTCAGTTGATCGATGTATAACCGCAATTTACAAGAAGACAATGCCTTGGAGACTGAGATTTGCCAAAGGATGACGGAAATACTGCAAGATGCTGTTAACAATTGAATAATTATTATAACATAATAGGGAACTTGCATGAAATTTTAAATTTGAAAAAAATGTTATAAATTACAACAGAACATACTTTAAATCATGTATCAAAGATAAAAAAGTTTTGTTTGTTTTTTGTTTGGCCCCTAAAGATGATTAAAAATTCAAATTAAACCAGCCAGCCCAAAACGCGTCGTGAAGTCATCGGACTATATGTTTACATACATTCTGAAACAACAAAGTAAACAAAACTGTATATAATTTTAAATTAGACATAAACGTCAGTAGAAAATGCAGTTATGTGACGTTACAAGTATTTTTGATCGTTTGAACTATTCATAGAAAAGTTTTACTTTTACAAAATGGTTTTAGTCCTGTCGCCAGGGGGGTACAACGGCCTCCTTAATTCAGATGGATTTTTCGCAAAACAAAACATTTTTCTTTAGTTTTTGGGTGATTCTCAGCAAAAAATGGTCTTACAAGTTTTTTCGTAGCATGCAAAGATTTAGAGATAAACGCGGTTGAACTTTCAAAAAATCGAAAAAGTGCAATTTTTGAACCCGAATAACTTTTGACTAAAAAATAAAGTAGCAATTCTGCTTACTGCATTTAAAAGTTCAAGTCAAATTCTATCGGTTTTGATTATCAGTATTGCTAAAAATTAAGTTTTTATTTGTTAAACAAAGCCATAAACACATAGTGTTTCCAGTGCCCAATGCAGGCGTTTTAATGTACGTAATCTACGTAGAAATTGTGTGTATGCGCGCCTACTCGTTCGATTTCAAATGTGAAATGCATTGAAAACATCATTCAATCACTATGTGTTTATAGCTTTGTTGAACAATAAAAAAAATAATTTTTAGCAATGAAAGTAACCAAAACCGATAGAATTTGACTTGAACTTTCAAATGCGGTAAGCAGAATTGCTATTTTATTTTTCAGTCAAAAGTTATTCGGGTTCAAAAATTGCAATTTTTCGATTTTTTGAATGTTCAACCGCGTTTATGTCGAAAACTATGCATCCTACGAAAAAACTTGTACAAACATTTTTTGCTTAGAATGAGCCAAAAAATACAAAACAATGTTTTGTTTTGCGAAAAATCGCTGTTTTGTGATTCCTCAAGTTCATTGTTTATAACAATCTTATCGACATCCGGATCGACTGTTACCCAAAAAATTCAAAATACATAAAAAACTTGGGTAAGTCCATCTGAATTAAGGAGGCCGTTGTACCCCCACTGGCGACAGGACTATTTTATTTTCCATGGTAAACCTTTTTTCCTTTCCTTCAATAACTATATCAAACTCCAATCTCGACAAACTGGTATATATTATTACAATGACATACGATAAATATCATTAGAATATAAATATTTTTCCTTTATTCCACGATGACGAGCTGGCCAAATACCCAAGCAGGTGGAGGCCAATAAACTAAAGAAGAAGCAGAAGAATATACCTAAATACAGTGGAACTTGGATATTGCGGCGTCGGTAGTTACGTTATCTCGGTTGTAACGTCAATTTTTAATAGGTCCGGCCAAACACTATTGGATAACATTGTTAAAAACCCGGTTTTATCGGCTAAAAATAAAGTAACCCTCTTTTAGAGCGTCATAAAATTTTACAGTAGGTTGTCCTTTTATATTTTATGAAGAATAAGTACAATGCGTTTCCGGCTTTGCGTCATTGTTCCTTCCAAGAATGTGAGAAAGGCCAATTATCCTTTCTGTCTACAGTTATGTGGCCTTGACAGTTCTATAATTTCTTATTTATCAATCCTAACAGTCAAATATTTTGTCTGAAAACAGTCTGTTTAAGAAATTTTCGCTCCGTAAAATTGTGTTCGTCTCGTTTTGTTTTTAGATTTTAATTTAGTAATTAGCTTTTTAATATGGCAAGTTATAGTACTAAAATAAAGTACTACATTTATTTTTCTCTGCCTCTTTAAAACGTCACTCTGATATAGCGTCATTTTTTAACTGGACCCTTCAATGACGCAATAACCAAGTTCCACTGTATAACCATAAATGGAACCATGTAGTTAAACTATGTGACGTCACGGGTCGTTTGAACTATTTTAAAATAAAGAAGACTTTAAATTTGTACTTATTATGAGTTATTATAAGTTACTATGAGTTTTTGAAGCGTGAAATTTTGGAAATCTGATTTTTATAAAAAACTGAACATTATTATGTAATAAAAAAATGTGCATGTTCCCTATTACACCCCCAAATAGATAGATGCTTTTTAAATCTTTCAAAAATGGTTTGAGTTAGTTTTCTTAAAACTTAGTTTTCTAATAAGTCGCCGCTTCCTCCTTATTAGTCACCTAAATCGTTTAAAGACACTAATAACTTTATACAAACGAAAAAGCCTTATATGAATTTTCTATGAATTTTCAAATATGGAAATATAAGTGATATACATTTAAATGAAGACAATTTTACCCAAAGAAGCTGAAAGTTATAGCGAAAAGAGAGATTTCCGGACTGGTAATGGGATGCAGTCTAAATGCGATTTGGCGATAACTTTCTAACTTCAATATTCGGATTGTTAGTTCTTTAACTTAGTCAGCCTCTTATTCCCTAACAAAACTTATACTTCTAAACTAATATAACTTTATTTTTTGAATAACGAAATGGGGAAGTATTCCAGTTTATAACGAAAACAAGAGATTCCGAAAATTGAGAATGGGTTGCAGTTTAAATGAGATTTTGAGGTGACTTTTCAAACTCAAATCTTCGTATTTTTATTGCTTGAACATACATTTTTTTTATATTCCCAAATAAAGAGCAATTCCGAAACTACAGAGGCATATCGCTTATTAGTACAGCGTATAAGATTCTATCAATTATCTTACTAAAGAGACTCACTCCGTATTCGGAAGATATTCTAGGCGACTACCAATGCGGCTTTCGAAGTGGAAGGTTAACAATAGATCAAATATTTACCATCCGACAAATATTGGAAAAAAAACTGGGAATTCAACCGAGATATACACCAAATCTTCGTAGATTTCCAGCAAGCATATGACTCGATAAAAAGAAGCAGACTATGGCTAACAATGCTAGAAATGGGAATACCAAGAAAATTAGTGCAGCTCACTCAAATGTGCGTGGCAGACTCATATGCACAGGTAAAGATAGGAAACAGAACATCGATGCCATTTAGTATAACATCAGGGCTTAGACAAGGAGACCCTTTATCATCATTGCTATTCAATTTGGCTTTAGAATACGCAATAAGTAAAATATCGTCTGAACTAACAGGGGGATTCGCAAATCGAGGATCAAAACTATTGTTGGCCTTTGCCGATGATCTAGATGCAGTCGCTCATTCTACAAGAGACGTAAGAGAGGTGTTTTTACAGCTCGAGGAGGAAACAGGTAACCTGGGCCTTCGAATAAATGAAGAGAAGACGAAATATATGCTGGTGACCAAAAATCCAAGACCAAGAGTTAGGCAGAACGTAACTATTAATGACAACAACTTTGAAGTAGTAAAGGAGTTTAAATATCTGGGAGCAGTAATCACAGAGGACAGTCACATAGAAAAAGAGGTCTCAGCAAGAACAGCTGCGGGAAATAGAGCATTATACTCCCTATCATCATTATTAAGATCTAAGCTGCTGAAAAGACAATCTAAATTAAGACTGTACATGTCAATTATTCGCCCAGTTGTTACATATGGGAGTGAAACATGGACTCTACATCAGCGAGAAATAAATAAATTGCTGATATTTGAAAGGAAAGTCCTCAGAATGATATTTGGTCCTCAAAGAGATGAATTGACAGGAGAGTGGAGAAGGCGCCGCAATGCTGAATTGGTGACTCTATATAGTCTGAAAACATCGTCAGACATATAAAAGCTAATCAGATAAGATGGGCAGGTCATGTAGTAAGATCAGAGGAAGACAGAGTGCTAAAGACAGTGTTCTTCGAGAGACCAGACGGTAGAAGATCAGTGGGCCGTCCCAGAAAAAGATGGAAGGATGATGTTAAAACCGATCTATCTAGGATTGGGGTACAACAATGGCAAATCGAAGCGCAAGATCGCAGACGATGGAGGGCCATAGTGGATGCGGCGAAGACTCACCCCGAGTTGTAAAGCCAGTCAAGAAGAAGAAGAAGAACATATATTTCTTTACTAATAGGTATAATTTTATTTTTCGCATAACTATATAGGGAAATAAAAATAATAGTAATGGAAACGGAATACTTGGGAATAAAATTGTCAAGCTACGGAAAAGTGGAAGAAGAAGTACAAAAACAAGTGAATATGGCGAACAGAGCAGTAGGATGTCCCAACAACACAATCTGGAGAAATAAATGTCTCACAATGGAAACGAAAATCAGGATATGTAAATCAACAATAAGACCGATAATGACGTACACAGCGAAAACAAGAGCAGATACGGCGAAAACACAAAGACTGCTCGAAGCAGCAGAAATGAAAGTCTTACGAAAAATAACAAACCAAACTCTAAGAACAGAGTAAGAAGTGAGGAAATACGAGCGAGATGTAGTATAGAAGAAATAAACATGTGGACCAAAATAAGCAAAAAACAGAATGGAGTCAACATATAGAAAGAATGACGTAAAATAAAATAGTACGAATAGCAAGAGACAAATCGCCAAATGGAAGAAGATCATTGGGACGACCGAGGAAAAGATGGTCAGACAATGTCAATTGAGGCTAAAAACCGAAGTAAAATAGGCATTGAGCCTATTTATAAAGTAGGAAGAAGAAGAAGAAAATAAAACGGTTTCAATGACTGAAATTACAAATTGTTACCCAGAAAATTATGAGGTAATATGAGATAATTACAAAAATAGCCTTCGATTTCAGTGATTGGTCGAGCGGGATTAACCATCATTTTGTTTCTTATTTCTATGGATGTTTCAGAATGCAGACTATGGCATGCGGTATGTCATACCGTTGCCTATTCTCCTTTATTTTCAATATGAATTTGTCTTATATCAGTGTATTTTGTTTTTTACATAAACTACGGAATGATTATTTTCACTGCTGTAGAATAAAATACTTTTAATACTTTTAAAAAAACCAACTTTTAATTTTCAAGTAAAACAATATATCGCTACTTACTTCCACAAAATTAAAGTTCTGTTGCATGTAAAACCAAGTAAGCGCACATATATTATTTTGCCGGACAACAATATATTTCTACTGCTGTATACCATATTCAGTAAAAAGGTGATAAATATCTTTAATACATTTTACATGTATATTTTATTAAAATTTCTCATTCATATCGACTGGTAAAATCGATAGTATCGACTATGTCTCTTTGAATGGTCAAGAGGTACAGGTATGTGAGAAGTTTTTTTTGTAAGACACTTTGTATATCAGCGTCGTTAATGCAATATTTTGTAAGAAAAATTGATATTCTATGTTGTTATGCAGATACGTGCAAAAGAGGCAAGCATATACTGCCAAATAAAACAAGCAATGGAAACCGAAAAATTGTGAAGGCTCATATTGAGTCTTTTCCAACCATGGTCCCACATTATATTCGCCAAAGTTCGAAGCGTAGATATTTGGACAAAAATTTGAGTATAAGGAAAATGTATCAACATTCTTTATATAAATGATTGTCAGCTGAAGAAACCGGAAGGTATTAGCGAAATTACATACCGAAGAATATTTTCTAACGACTATAATTTAAGCTTTTTTGTCCTAAATAAGATCGATGTTTAGTTTGTAATAAATAATATTTATTAGCCCTATCATATTATGATATGGCTAATCCAACTAAGAAACCGGATTTAGAAAACAGTTACAGACAGACAACATCAGAAAAAAAAAGAAGTATGGAATCTCGAAAAACGAAATGATAAGAAAAGCTCTAATCAACAACGGAATTTTGTTTCAATCACCTTCGATCTACAGGATATACTACAGATTCCAGATTAACTGTACAATTCATATATTCTTCCCGAAAATAATTCTCGGGAAGAATATATATGGGTCTACAATTTGTGTGTAAATGAAGCCGCATTACCAAGTGTAGCTTACCGGTTTGCCTGGTCAGAAATTAACGGTAGACGAGGAAGTTCTGAAATAGAAAGCATTATACTCAACTACTTATCAAAATGTGTCCCAGAATATATAAGCAAATGAAATAAGTGAATTTTCTTATACCTGCGGAGGACAGTATCGTAACATAAATTTTTAGAGTCGGGCCATTCTTGTATGGAAGTTGACTCTATACATAACACCATCTAAACCGCTAGAAATCAGGTCTCTCTATGGTATGCCAGATTACTTGTCTGTTTTTTTCAAAATGCAAGGGAAACTAAAAATGTCAAGATCAGTGATAAAAAAGTATGTATAGAACCATAAAAGTGTAATTTTAAATAGGTACTACGACTTTTATGATTTAAAAAAATTGTCACACACTCTAATTAAAAACCGAACAAAAGACCAAAACGGCGAAAAAACAATGTGGTTAAATATAAGAAGATAAGATTCATGAAACAAGGGACAAACAGAATCCATTTCAATTATGACGCGTCGCCAAGCTTCATTTCCTTATTGATACTGCACGGCAGTCAACAAGAAAAAAGCAAGCTGGGTTATCAACTAACATAAGCATGCTTACCTATGTTAGTCGATAAAAACTTGCCAACTAGCATAGCAAAAAACAGAGATTTGTTACAGCTATTTTATAAGGGATTGATACCGGAGGAATATAACAGGTGGTATCGTATTTTACGATTCCAATGGCATCTTGTCAGATCCTAGTTTCAGTGACTAATATGACGAGTAATAAGCATAGTAATATTATTTTCTTGTATCTAAAACACGGTTAAAATTAATTTGTTTTTTCTATAAAACTGCCTATCATTTATGTAAATAATATCCATATTCAAACAAACAGCTTTGAATAAAATGTTCAGGGAAAACCAATTAAATGTTATAATTATTGACTAATCCCTTAAAAACATTGCTATTAACTTGTTAAAGCCTCATATTCCCATCACAAAACTACAAAATATTATATTTGGTTTATTATATTTGTTATAAATGTGTTATTTTAAGGGTAACGATTAATTTAAATTTACAGGTAAAACCAGGTAAGTGACCGCATCTCCATCTTAAATTTAGGTTTAATCAGCTAGGTGTCTTAACATTTTCAAAATAATGATAGAATATCATTTCTGATATATGCATGTTTCACTGGAATACCGAATATCAAACACAAGTTGTCCTCTTAATTCAAAATAAAAGACTAAACTTTAAAAACGTTTTTTCTCGGTTTCGATATTTCGGCATTTACCTGGTTTTCGCAGTATACCGACGTTATAAACTCATGCATAATATCTAAGAAAGGTGGAGGTTCTTACAAAATCGGTATACAAAATCTTATGCGCGTTCGATCTGTGTCCCACGTCGGACCAGCCAAGGTAGAAAGAGGTGGTCAATAAAAGGCATAAAAGCAAGGCAGCGAGGATGAAGAGTCAGTCTTGCTGCGTTAAGCTCTAGATTCCCTGGCTAACTAACGTACTGTGTTAGTGTGCCAACTGCGCTGCGTAGCATTAAGTCAAAGCCTGCCGGGGCGGAGTAATTCTGTATTAAAGAGGTGCTTCGCTTGTAGTTAAACCTGTGCAACCACGTAGTGAGCGGTTGCTTCCAAACCCAGTCTGGAGTCGTTGTATGGGTCTGTGTGTGGTTGTTTATATTTTGATTTCATGATTGCGAGACTGTGTGTGATTATTCCGTATTGAGGAATAACATGGCTGCGAGTCTGTGCGTAATTATTAATACTTTGATTCCGTACTGAGTGTTGTCCAAAAAAGAAATACCCGTTACAGCACGTGCAACCCATTCAACATTTTTATAAAACGATTTATTCCTAAAAACTTTATGTTTGAAGCGATACTCGATCAAATCGATAAAGAACTAATTAAATTCTATTATTGAGAAGGTAAAAAATATTGGAGAAAAAAGTTAAAATTAATTCGATAAGTGGATAAAACTTAAAATTGGGTCAAGAAAAGCGAACTTCTTAAGTAAGCGATAAGGTGCATTGGGTAACTTAACGGAAAAGATAGCATTTTATTAAATGAAATGTCTGACGTTTAAAGAAAAGTTTTGGCAATTTAATTTGACTTTATCTTTATTTAATTTTAAAAATTTAGATGTCGCACATCCAGTTCAAAAGTGGATGAACTGAAAAAAATTCATATCATTCGAACTTGTGACAAGAAGGTACGCTAGTTTCCGGTGAAAAACGTATTAAAAAACGTATTACTTCAAAAATCAACCATAGAACACTAATATATTTTAATATTTTTTCTTTCGAGAAAAAAAGTATTTTACCAAAATCAAATGCTTGCTCTAAAAGTGTAAAAAAATGAATGTTCTCCTTGCCATAGGCGGCGAGATAATGCAAATTTTTTAACTCGTTAATGAACAATGGTAATATGATTTTAAGAAATAATTAAAAATTTCTTTCATATACATAGTTTAAAATTGAATCCCTAAAGAATCGACTGCTACCTACTAAATACATCTACAGAAACTGTTTGAGCAAGTACCGTTGTTTATACAGGGTGTTTCATTGGGAAACAGAAATACTTAAAAGGTGAATAGAGGTCACTGAGATGTTTTTATATATATATTTATGGCCTTACGGACTTTTATAACCGACTTACAGCGTCTTTTATTGATTTTGCCCATTTCTTACTGGACCTATAAGCTCATAACGATCTTGTATATTTTTGATATTTGGTACACATGTGTCCCATTTAGAACCCAAACCACCCAACTACTAATCACAAGAAAAATCCATGTCCAGGCTAAAAAAAAAAAGTTTTAAATTCACTATGATCTTAAAACAACACCTTGTATATTAAAATTTCCAAAATCCGTTTGCATATTTGAAAAAAGTTCAAAAAACTAAGGTTAATGGATTGCTTCAATTTTTTGGAAAGACAATCAGTTTAATTTTGAAATTATATTGAAATGTTTAAGAACTGTTAGATTTTAATAACAAATTCTTAAAGAATGAACAAATCCTCATTTTAAGGGCATAGGCGCAAAATGTCGCCAGTCAAAATATTCAATATGTTTTAACTGTATTAATTTTTTTTCGAATCCTGGGAAAACTAATAAATATTTTTGAAAAATTTAAGCGCAGAATAAATGATTACATTATTACCGACTACTGAGGGCCGAAAATACCTGAAAACTTCTATAATGTATGTTTATTTTAGTAAGTTACAGGGGTCCAAATAAAAGACAAAATTTAGTGTAATTTCAAATTACAAATAATTCATTCGAAATAAACTTTTTATTTATTCTAAGGGACCTTCGGCCCTCGGTAATAACGTAATCTTTCATTCAGCGCTTAAATTTTTCAAAAACACTTATTAGTTTTCTCAGGATTCGAAAAAAATTAATAAATTTAAAACAAATTGAAAATTTTGACAGGCGACATTTTGCGCATTTTTCCTTAAAAATAATCTAATCGCTTCTGAATAGTTGCATCTTTTGTAAAAACAACTTTCTTCTTTCGTCTATATGGATTGTCCAATTTTTTCGCTACTAGAATCTTTGCTAATTCGTCTTCGAAATTGGTAGTGTAGTTTTGCAAAATTATTTTAAATATACCTATTATGCTCTTTTACCTATTACGAAAATACTTTTGAAAGTCTCTAATGTTTCCGAAAGCAAAATTTTACCCAATTACTTCCGGGATACCTTTTAACGATTTAATTAGCCTCCTTGTTGTATAACCAATAGTCAATAATAACTTTGCAGTTTTCATAGTTTGTAATATGATTTTCTTTTTAAATTAAGGATACAATAGGGGAGTGCATATAGATTTTCACTTCGGAAAAAATCCAACAATATAGAACTTTTTGTAATTTCATTAAGAAATGTTTAATACACAACATATCAAAAAGTTCTACTCGAGAAGTAGGTGCTTCACTTTTTATTAAACAAATGAACTACGAAGATTGATGTTTTTTTAAATAACTCCGAAAATATAAATTTTAGAAAAAAACTGACCATTGAAAAATTCACAAAATTTTACAAAAAAACCTTATATAAAGAATTTCCTCAAACTAAATCTGTATCTTCAATAAGTTTTTATTTATAACGCTAAAGTCACCCTTCTCACAAACATTGGCGCACTGTAAACTAGCGTACGGCGAAGTGCACGGTTGAGTTATTTTAAAGCAATTCTGTAACTAATGGATCAAATGAAATTTTTCAAATTGAACCTAAAAGAAGAATAATTGGGCTATCTTATGGTTATAATAAAAGGAAATAAAATATATGGGCATAAGTACGGTGCGGGCGGAAATTGAGCGGAAATTTACATGAATTTTGTTCAACCTTCCGATGACCAACCTTTTTTTGTTACACGGATGACCAAGGGGGGGGGGGAGAAATGAACCCAGGTAAAAAATGACAATTAACAAAGAAATAAGTTTCTTTTTTTTTTCTTCTTCTTTTTCTTTTTTTCATGGCATGGACTTTATGTCATTCAGCCAGTCACAACATGAGTATTAGTGTCATGTGTAGTGTGTATGTTGAGTAAGTGTCTTGTTACTTTGCAAAGTCGACGTCATTAGGGTAAAACTACTTGGAATTACACATAAGAGACGGTATTTTACTAAACATCAACTTCAGAATATATTTTTTATTCGTAAAATATAGGGAATTTTTTTTATTTCAAAATTTGAGGATATCTAGCATGATATTAAAGTCAAATAAAAAAATAATGAGTTAAAAATTGAAAATACTTTTGAATTTATTAAAGAAAAACCTACGCTGAGGTCACAATTTCCTCCGCTTGGTCATCCGAAGGTTAAAAATGATTTAAAAATGTATAACTAATAGATTTTTTTTTATAAAACCCTCAATCTTGCACAACTTACCTTTCAAGCATCGTACTAAATGATGTTTCATTCAAAAAAAATCTCAAAAATTCAATTCAAATGATATGACGTCTTAAAAAATGTAATTTTTGAAATCTTCATAGTTTTATAGAATTACCACAATTTTAAGACGGTATTACTCAAGTTTGAACAGATATATTACAGTTTTATAAGTGCTTTTTCAAAGCTTAGGATGTAATCTTTAAAATGCACTAAATAATTTTACTTTACAAATGAAATAGACTATTTCTTTTTGAGAAAATTAAGAAAGATAACAAAAATGTTATAAAAACACCGAAATTACCAGCTAAAAATGTTTATATAAAGTGATCAAAACTTTTTTCTGTAAAACTTACCTAAAATACATTTAATAATAAACTTCAACAATAATAAATGTTCAGTAAAAATTTTTTTTTTGGATCTTATACAGTATGTCTGCGTAAATTGGAACCTATTGATAACTTTTTTAATATCAGTTTTACGAAAAAAAGTTATTCTTTATAAAATACTCTTCATCGTATATAATCTAAGGTGCAATCATCAAATATCAAATTTAATGAATTTTATACGTGGTATGTCAAAAAATATGAATTTTACTCAAGAGTAAAGTATCGTTAAATTTCACAATATCGAAAATTGTTATTAAAAAAAGTTGTTTGGAATTAAAAAATTTGTTTTAGTGTTCAATTACATCCTTCTAATTAAAATATTCTGAATAATAGAGGCACTTAACTCTTTAAAAAAATTTATATTTTTTACATACCTCGTATAAAATTAAAAAAGTTTAATATCTGATTGCTGTATCTTAGATTTTAGACCAGGGAGAGCATCTTATGAAGAGTAACTTTTTTTCGTAAAAGTGATAATAAAATAGTTATCATAATTGCAATAAAATTAAGATGAGCATCCGTAATTTGAGAAAAAATTGAAAAAAATTTTTCGATTAGAATATTGTAATTGTATATTTAAACATAGTTTTTAATTTCAAGCTGCTTTTCACAATAGCATTTTTTTATATTCTGAAATATAAAGGTACTTTACTCTTTAACGAAATTCATATTTTTGGCATAACTTGTATAAAATTGATAAAATTTGATATCTGATGGTTGAGTTTTAGATTTTTGACTATCCAGAGCATTTTATGAAGAATAACTTTTTTTCGTAAAATTGATAATAAAAAAGTTTTCCATGTGGTTTCTAGCTACGCAGACATACTGTATAAGAGCTTCTGTATAAGAATTTTCAAATTGCAATGCCATATTCAGATTCAGTATAATCAAAAACAAAATAGAAACATATTTGATCAAAGTAAAATGTTGAATTTAACGATATTTCTAAAATTATTATTACATAAAAATTGTTATTGTTTAAACAATTAATAAACAATTAGCGGCCAAATCGGCGAGTAGAAGTTTTTACTTTAAGATGTATACACACTAACAAAAAGAGTTTTAGAAAAATGTAAGCTTGTTTGAATTTTTCCGAAACAATGCATATTTTCGTTCTAATTGCACTCCCCTACAATGTGGTTTCCCAGTATATCGTTAATATAATTCAATTTATTCACTGTTGGCTGAGAGATATGATATTTGCCTCTACATGCCAACGAGAAATTCCACCACTTATAATAAATGTCCCTTAAGCATGTCTCCAGAGGTCCTTTTGAATAGTATGCATATCTGCTCATGTTCTAGTTTATATTTCCTAAAGAAAACTGGAAACAAACATCAATTATTAGAGTAATTGTTCAAATAAACTGTACAACTCAAAAGAACATAGTTGTGTAACATTGCTAGTTATTTAGGTAATATAATTTGCGTCACTCTAACTAGATTAAAATTTTGTTGTAAAGTTGTTCTTCTTAGACGCGATTGGAAAAAACTTTGATAGCGAATTTTTATAAAAGCGACAGTCAAAAGATAAAATGACAGTTTAAAGTTAGTTGCTAAAATTTTCAGTGCAAATAAACAGCATGAAAAAAATTGTTTTGTTTGTTATTTCAATTATTTATACGACGCTGATAGATAAAGGTTGATTCAGTGAAACGGTACGATTTGACAACGCTGCTGACGACAAAATAGATGAGACGCGGGCTTGCGACGTAAACGTTCTGAATCTAGAGAGTGGGAAGTTTAGTTATCATGGAGGCGTGATCTTGTGAACAACGCGCATTTGCTGTGAAATTTTATTATAAAAATGGTAAAGTTTTGTGCGTGTACAACGAGGATTTTGTTTACACTAAAATTTGCTGCCCGTTCACAAGACCAAGTTAGAAGATTTGGGTTAGTCACTTTAAAAGTAGTGGCTGAACATCACAAAAAAGAGGTGGCAGTGTCAGAACTGTTCACACACCACAGAATATTGAAGCGGTACCAAATTCATTACACGCCAGTGCTCGAAGATCCCTGCGATGACTTGCATGTAATGAATTTGACACTTCTTTAATTTTCTGTGTTGTACAAGCAGTTCTGACACTGCCACCTCTTTTCTGTGATATTGAACCACTAGTGTAAAAGTTCTTACCCATGTCATAATAGCCATATCAGACGAAACTTCAGCACGGGGTGGCAAAGGTAGTGTAAACTACTTTAGAATCACCTTGTATTTACTGATTATTTCATTCACAGAATTTTTAACCAACAGAAACCTACAAGAACAAAATTTACAGCGGGATTTTTTTTCGATAATTTCCCGTCGTTAAGTATTACGTCATATTCCCTTAGTTGCTACGCAAAAATGAGCATTGAGTGACATTAATGACAATTAATGTCTTACAACTTGTCAACTGGAACATTATGAGCAGGTTTAGCAAATATTCAGGCAATGATATCAATAAAATATTAGTTAAAACTATCAAAAATGACACTTTTATTCATGAAATAATCTTACAGAATTACACTCGAACTCTTAAAAGTTACCGATTTGTTTTGTCCTCGTGACACTTTAAGATAAATCCACTCACCTTCAAGTCGTGAAATTAAAACTGACAAAGTATCATACAACGAGATGGGCAGACTGCAATTGCGCGCAGCGGTCAGGGTTCTCAACAGGGTGTCTAAGCAAATGGTGCCATTGCGCGCACGTCTTTAAAAAGGTATGCTGTGATTGCGCGCAAAGTCGTAAATTATAGTAAACGGAAGTTTTATTTATTTCTTATTGGTTTTGAACGGAAATTTTGCTAATTTTAAAAAATTAAGATAATAACAAGTGAATACTACATTGAAATTTTTGTGATAAAAAAAAACTAAATAGTGTTTCTTTTATAATTAATATTTTTTGTATTAAATAATGTACATATGTAGATATTTAATTTGAACATGCCTTATAACATATAGTTTTAACAAATTCTATTCTGGATATTTTTTTATTTTTAACAATTTTCAAAGGAGGAAGACCTAACCCTTCGGTCCAAACCTAACTTTCGGGTATTAGAGTGTAGAGTACCCCAGTTTTGTTTACCTGCCTTAATCCTTCCGTTGCGCGCAATCACAGCAACCCTCTTAAAGGTAAATTTCAGTATCCCAGGAGGTATTTGACCGCTGCGCGCAATCACAACCCACCCAACGAGATACATGACTCGGGATACGAATCGATAATTTTAGAGGTCTTGTGTAATTACTACTAATTATTTCATTCACAGAGATTCTGACCAATGGAAACCTACAAGAATAAAAATTACAGCGGGAATTTTTTTCGATAATTTCCCGTCGTCACGTATTACGTCAGATGCCCTTCGCCGCTACGCAAAAATAAACATTCAGTGACATTAATAACCCGTTCCCTTCGGGTCGTGAACTAGTCGTGACTAAAACTGTCAAAGTGTCGCTTGGGATACAAATCCATAATTTTAGAGCTCTCGTATAATTACTACTGATAATGTACGTAAATAATGGGCGTAAATATTCTCGGTCAGATAGCCAAGCGGTTTTAAGGCGCTCGATCGACAAATCTAGACGATGTACGTTCGAGGTTCGAGCTCCGGTACGGTGAACAGAAAAATAAAAAGGCTAAAGCAGCAGTCTAAAATTCTAAGAATTTACGGCTTAGTCTTGAATAAGCTGGTGTCTGATCGGCTATGTGGTTGCCTTCCTTTAGTCTAAGAGCTAGTGAACCCTCCGGCTAACGGTCGTCCTGTAAGGCTAGAAATTTTTCTAGTGAAAATTCATAGCACATCAAGGCTAAAAACCATGACCTGGCAGGCCTCAGCGGTGCACGTGTATCTACCAGGTGAATCGAAAAATGCAAATTTAGGGGGTAAAATAAACTTTCTCCTGTAAGGTTTAAATTTAAGTATATGTTTGGAGTAAGTCATTTAGAAGAAATGTGTATAATGACAGGCGATTCTGAAGATCATAAGACCTTGCCAGGCGAGAGGAAAGATTAGGGGTTTTTCCTAAAATTATTCTTTTTGCATCGGAAATTATTCTTTTTGCATTTTTTTTAGGTTTTTTGAATAATTCCAAACAGAAAAGGTCTTTAGTGATTTTTCTCTTAAGTTAACAGTTTTTGTTGTATAAGCGATTGAAAATTTTGAAAATTGCGAAATCGGCAATTTTTAACTCTAAATCGGACATTTATCTAAAAATTTCAAAGTTGCCAAGGTAGGTAGATATTCTTTAAACATTGATTGATGAAATGCCAAAGAGTTTTTTTTAATACAGTATCGGAAACGCCTTTGTTTTTTAATTGCTAATCAAGCGGGCGCGACACTGTGGTATAAGTGAGGACGTTTGAGTTGGCATAAATTCATTATCTCGAGAATGAGCAAATCTCAAGAGAAATCCTCAGACAGGTCGATTTTTATTTTTAAATTAGGACTTTTTGGCATATATGTAATACTAGTGACGTCATCCATATGAGCGTGATGACGTAATCGATGATTTTTTTAAATGAGAGCAGGGGTTGCGTTATAGCTCATTTGAAAGGTTATTTAATTATCTATTCACTAATATAAACATTAACATAATTATTTATACAGGGTGTACAAAAAAATTCTTTTTATTAAATTAACTTTGATTAAATTTGACAAATAAAAAGAAATTTTTTTTTACACCCTGTATAAATAATTATGTTAATGTTTATATTACTGAATAGAGAATTAAATAACCTTTCAAATGAGCTATCACACAACCCCTACTCTTATTTAAAAAAATCATCGATTACGTCACCACGCCCAGATGGATGACGTCACTAGTATTATATAGATGCCAAAAAGTCCTAATTCAAAAAAATAAAAATCGACCTATCTGAAGATTTCTCTTGAAATTTGCCCATTTTCGAGATAATGAATTTATGCAAACTCAAACGTCCTCACTTATACTACAGTGACGCGCCCGCTTGATTAGCAATTAAAAAAACAAAGGGGGTTTCGATATTTTATTGCACATAACTCTTCGGGATCTCATCAATCAATGTTCAAAGAATATCTACGTACCTTGGCAACATTGAAATCTTTAGATAAATGTCCGATTTAGGGTTAAAAATGGCCGATTTCCCAATTTTCAAAATTTTCAATCGCTTATATAACAAAAACTATTAACTTAAGAGAAAAATCACCATAAACGTTTTCTATTTGGAATGTATCAAAAAATCTAAAAAAAAATTGTTCGATGCAAAAAGAATAATTTTAGGAAACACCCCTAATCTTTCCCCTCGCCTGGCAAGGTCTTATGCTCTTCAGAATCGCCTGTCATTGTATACATTTCTTCTAAATGACTTACTCAAACACATACTTAAATTTAAACCTTACAGGAGGAAGTTTATTTTACCAACTAAATTTGCACTTTTCGATTCACCTGGTAGATATAGTCGGTTCACTAAACTCAGACGCAACTGGTTAGATATTTTAGTCGATAATTTTTTTGTTTTTTGCCAATTTTGCAAAAATTTGCAAAATTACTAACTATTTAGTAATTATTAACTATTTAGTAATTATTTAGTAAAATTGGCAAAATTACCGACTAAAATATCTAGAAAGTTGCGTCTGAGTTTAGCGAACAGACTATACACATTACACATGCACCGCTGAGGCCTGCCACGTCATGGTTCTTAGCCTTGGTGTGCTATGAATTATCACTAGAAAAATTTCTAGCCTTACAGGACGACCGTTAGTCGGAGGGTTCACTAGCTCTTAGACTACTTTTTGAAGTTATACTTCTTTAGGCGCGTTGGGAGTAAATCTATATGTGCGCGAATTCATCAAAAGTCTTGGTCCTCGGCGCAGCTCAAACGTTATACTTGCTCTTATTGGGTAGTTACAATGACCTGTCAACAATTGTTCAATATGTCGGTTATTTTATTAATACGTCAATAGTTGTGGGTAAGCAAATGTTGTGTATTATTAGTTTTTATTGTTGAGAGGACACAGACAAAAACAAGTTTAGAATTGTAGTGACTTTTTAAATAGTTTTAAAAGCAACAGGTACGTAATTGTAAATGTTTCAGAATTGTAATAAAAAATTACATAGGTAGGTACTTACCTATTTGGAAAATGGAAAATGTACCTACCTAGTAGGTTATGCTTTGAGTTACATAATTTGATTACCAACAAAAATGTCTACCAATATTCATCTAATATATTGTTTTCCTACTCTACGTTTTGTTGTATTTTAATATTTTAATTCCACAAAAATTAAGCTAGTTTGATTAAATTCAGAACTGCCAAATAGTAAAACGTTCAGTTGGCCTATTTTCCCACATGACGGATTGGACGGATAATGTGTAAGTGAGTAAATGACTAGAGGCTTCAATTACAAATATAAGCTCCCTAACATGCACGGGTTCGATCAAAAATGCAAGTTTTTATTTTTTTTATTTTTTTTTATAAATTTTATGATTGTGAGTATATTTGTTATATAATTTTTTTTCAGAAAATGCGTATTTAGTTAAAATTCTTGCCAAGAATTATTCTTCCGATCATATCTGCGGAATTTTTTAATGTGTTTGTGTGTGTTTTATTCTTTTATTTTTTAATTTTTGGTATTGTTTTAATACAAATTTTTGGAAAGTAGTAAGTATTAAAACTAGTTTAATATTTAAATAAAGCATAAATAAACTGTTTACAGTACAAATATCAATTTCGTTGATATCATATAATAGAAGTATAACTCCTTACGTGCCTACAAAGTACACACATATTCTTTTTTGTTTCTGTTTAATTTTTGACATTATTTTAATATGGTTATACTGCGTTATACTGAGCTATCGACAAAAAAGCGTAATAAGAGAGCTTTGTGGTATTTGCATTTTAGTAGACTAGTTGGAAATTCAGTTTTTTTTTTAACGTATGATATGATCTGCAAGTTAAACATGTATTTTGAGGGGTATATTGGCATTAAATATTGGTTTACAGGGTTACAGTACAGCGAATCATCTTTTATCAGTCAGAACGCTAATAGAGAAAGCCAATGAATATTACTTGAAGTGATACATTGATGAACTTGAATTGCAGAACATGATGAACTTAAGATTGAACTTGGAAAAAGGAAAGATAATGACGAATACACCGAACATTAGAAAAATACCGTTGAATGACATAAATTTAGAAACAGTAAGCAAATACATCTACCTGAGACAGACAGTGAAGGTTAACAAAGACAATCAAACTGCTGAAGTTACCAGAAGAATAAGGTTGTGGTGGGAAGGATTTGGAAAACTGAGTTGGTTCTTGAAGAACACTAAATAGAACAATATTTGAACACTAGAGTTCAATGGTTCAGAGACGTGGACACTCACCAAGGCCAATATGGATAAAATAGTAAAGGTACAAAGAGCGATGGAAAGATCAATTCTCGGGGTGAGACATAGATAAAAAACAAATAAACGAATTAGATTCAAAGCCACAGTAAAAGACGCAAGAGAACATGCTGCCAAATTAAAATGGAACTTCGCAGGACACAATGCCCCACCGAAGGATAAAAGATGGAACCACGAAATACAACAATGAAGACCATACTTAGAAAGAAGAAGCAGAGGAAAGCCACAGATGAGATGGGCTGACGATATTAATAAGATTGGAGGACACAACTGGAAGCATGCGGCTCAAAACAGAAAACAATAGATTGAATTGGGGAAGACTTATGTCTAAAGGTGGACTATTTAAGTTGAAGGAGAAGATGATGACGGGATGTAAAATTATGTTAAATAATTTTATATAAATTCAAGAGATGAAGGTAAAAATTTTAAAAACTGTTTAAATAGTGACAAAGAAGAACAACTTCTTAAGTGCGTACAAAGTACAAACACTCTTTTTTTAGAATAATGTTTTTTAAACTAAATTATGTTGTACCTGAACAATTACTTTTAGAGAATTATTAATAGTTTCATCATCCATATTAACACTCTATAATCATTGACAGGAAGTAAACAGACAAGAAACAATGAAGTGTTCGAACAACTAGTTAATCAAGTCCTAATCAGAAGGATCAAATGCACAAAACCTTTATTGTGTGATAAATGGCAATTTAGCCTCGGACAATAAACCCAGCCAAATCAATCTAGTGCGTACATGTATTTAGGCCTTGTTCATTTAGGGTGGTTTGCCCCCTGCTTATCTTGGTGACTTTAAAGGCGGCATTAGGGTGAGATCTAGTAAAACAGGAGGAAAATAGGTAAATCGTGGCGTCGACGTTAGCAAACCGCCTGCATATAAACAAGCCCAAATAGTTTCTTAGGGCTTGTTTATATGCAGGCGGTTTGCCAACGTCGACGACGCGGTTTAACTGTTTTACTCGATGTCACCCTAATGCCGCCTTTGAAGTTTCACCCTAATACCAAGGAAAATAGGGGGGAAACAGATTAATCGCGACGTTTACGTTGGTAAACCGCCCTATAAGAACCAGGCCTAAGGTAAACTATTAGCAAAATCTGGTACAGAAATAATAATAAATTATGTCTGGTCCACTGAAAAAGAGCTACCCGTTATCCATCAAATAAACGGTTCGAAAATAAATAAAATTTATTTTGGGCAAAAACCTATATTTGTCTAAATTATCAGCTTCGTAATTAAAGTACAAACGGCTACCCTAAAATGTTAATTGGGTTGAATACAGAGCATCATCAGTTCCCGTTAAAAATATACTAAATGCTACAAATTACAAAAACCAGAATTAGTTACTTTGCCTGGTATTCATCAAATACTATACAGGGTGTCCCGAAAAAATTGGTCATAAATTATACCAGACATTCTGGAGTCACAAATAGTTCGATTGAACCTAACTTACCTTAGTACAAATGTGCTCATAAAAAAAGTTACAGCCCTTTGAAATTACAAAATGAAAATCGATTTTTTTCAATATATCCAAAACTATCAGAGATTTTTATTGAAAATGGACATGTATCATTCTCATGGGAGGAGCATCTTAAAACAAAATTATAGTGAGATTTGTCCACCCCATAAAAATTTTATGGGGGTTTTGTTCCCTTAAACCCCCCAAACTTTTATGTACGTTCCAATTAATTCATTGTTGCGGTATCATTAGTTAAACACAACGTTTTTAAACTTTTTTGCCTCTTAATCTTTTTTTGATGTCACCTTTTATCGAGGTGTGATTCTTTTTCAAAATATACCTAAAAATGTACATTATAAATAAGTTTTCAGATTATAACCGTTATAAACAAGTCTCTATAATCGTACTTAAAACCATATACAAATATGTGGTGGATTCGACAAATATTCAAAATATCTCGATAAACACTGGCTTATCGAAAAAGTACTAAGAGGAATTTTTTTTAAAATAATGTGTTTAACTAATGGTGCCACAATAATAATTTAATTGGAACGTACACAGAACTTTGGGGGGGTTTAAGGGAACAAAATCTCCATAAAATTTTTATGGGGTGCACAAATTTCATTTTAATCTTTTTTAGGATGTCGCTGCCATAAGAATACCACTTGTCCATTTTCAATAAAAAATCTCTAAGAGTTTTCGATATATGAAAAAAAAATCGATTTTCATTTTGTAACTTCAAAGGGCTGCAACGTTTTTTGTGTGCACTATTGTACATAGGTGAGTCAGGTTCAATCAACCTATTTTTGACCCCAGTATCTGTGGTATAATTTATGATCAATCTTTTCGGGACACCCTGTATAATCAAGCCTATATTAAACAATATATAATTACGTACATACACATATACAGGCATATACAAGGACACACTCATATCAAAGTACATGTGCACACGTATCTATATTATGTAGTATTTGATTATGTCATGTATAAGTTGTGTAATTAATTACACACTTACACTTAAACCGTCTACACACGCTCTGACAAAACCCCCTGAAAAGACAGAATTCCCCTACCATTCTTATCGGGGTCAGCTCTACACACAGCCTGCCCAAACTCTCTGACAAAACGTAAAATTTTTATTTTACTTCTAATATTCTTTATTATAGATGTTTAAAACGAAATTAATTGTCAATTTATTCGAAGAGTAAATATTTGACGTTGGAATAAAATAGGTCTTAGTTGAAAGACTCATAAGTTTGTACACACTTGAATGAATAAAAGAAAATAAAAATGTAGTATGTCAAAGTGTGTAAATAATTTATTTCTTTAGCTGAGCCCTTTCGACATAAACGTCAACATCGGAGCTAATGGTCAAATAGTAAAAAAGTACCGCCACATTGAGATGTAATCATGTGCATCCTATGAATATAAATATGAATTTAGATTGCAAATGCTAACTGCTTTGTCCTCCGTATAACACCAAAGAGTAAAAGAACAGAAAAAACGGCCACATACACGTTGCATAAACACATAAAAACTTTTTTCATGGTATGGGTGTAGGTATCACCCATCCATATCTTGGCCTAGTAGAGACAGCTGACTGACCAGGTCCGTGTAATAAACTACATTCAAATCGATGTATAGAAAGAATACAAAAATGGACCAATATCATTAGAAATGAACCAATTAGATTTATTAAATTTTTTGCTTTTTCCAATATTTGTTTTACTTGAAATAAATCTTAAGATTATTGACGTTTCGATTTCCACTTCCTAAATGTAAATTGAGATTGGAAGTGGAAATCGAAACCAATAAACTTAATTTCAAACTAAAATTGTGCTTTATTCCCAAATGAAATCGTAAACTGAAATTGAAGGTTAAAACAACAAATGATTTTATGGTCAATTTGAATCCAAGTGAGTATACACCCTGCTCAATTAATACGAAATTATACTTATAGCGTGAGGCCATTTCGCTAAAATCTCGTGGCACTTGGGATCATAACAAACCTTAATCGCAATATTTTAGGTTGGCACATATTAATCACTGATCAGCCGAAGTAACATGTGACAGCTCTTCTGGTATTGTAAATCCTGCGAGAGGATTACAATCCATCTATCAGTTGTTTCTAAGATATTCGAACTAAATTTTGCTGTTTGGCCCATTTATGTTTTGCGCGTATATCTGCTTTATATTAAATTACAGATATTCCTTAACCTTTGCGTCTATACCCAGGTACCTGGGTAACCTTGGTAATTGTTTTATGTAAATCATTGGCGATAGTATAAATATTTTTATTCCAGCTTCTAGTTGTTCCTAAAATTATTTAGAACGAAGAGATTTATAATAAAAACCAAAGAAAAAAATGCATATAATATATTAAAAATACCTGTCAAAGTTTTTACACCATTACGTCCACACCCGTGACACCCGGGTAACACTACTGTTTAGTAAATCATGAAGCTGTTTCTAGTTTTTTTATAATAAAAGTGATACAGAAACATAAATAAAAGTTACATTTCAAACGCATTGTCCACACTTACTTATATTTACTGAGTGTTCGTTACATAGTGGACGATTACAAACATTATATGATTTTCGTGTCTTTCTTAGCCGCTTTTTCGCTAAAGACATACAAATGAAGCAATTTCCAACAATTTTGAGGCGTCCAGTGAAATCTCGAAGTGGTAATGACTCTGCTGTATTACTTGTATCTGTAGGTAGAGGTTTTCCTAACATACACTCAATTCCTGACCTTGACGAAAAATTTCGATACACATTTGGTACTTTAGATCTAGCAGAAATTGCAGGCATCACTAGTTGTTTCCCTAAGTCTTGTAGAAAAATTCTACGCTTACTAGTTTCAGTAGAACTCTGTGGATTATTATCTGTATAAATTATATAGGTTGCTAGGCAAGCTACGTCTAGGATGTTGTAAAAGGAGGCTACTGGCCAATGCAAAGTTCTGCGTTTAGTGGAATAATGAGAAACCATTTTGTCCATGTTGTCTACGCCTCCCTTAGTTGTATTATAAAACTGAATTATTTCAGGTTTATTTTTTGGGCCAGTTACATTATCGTTGTCATGCATTGTTGACAGCAAGATAACGCTTTTTTTCTTTTTTGGCACATATGAACAAATAGTAACACGATCTGCACTGAATCCGTGTAGTGACGATTCAGGCTCACGCTTTGGCGAAGGCAGCATTTCTTGTGGAATATATGGTTTGTTTCTTTTCAAAGTACCAACTAATGATAAATTCCAAGACAACAGGAGACGGGCTAGTGGAAGAGTTGTGAAAAAATTATCCATTGTTATGTTTCGTCCTGAATTTTTGTATCGGTAACACAAATCTTTTACCACGCGTTCACCTTGATTAGTTTCACGTCCAGTTGAATTTTTTCTGGTATAAATTTGTCCAGTAAGTGGATACGAATTATCGGCGTCACAAACCCACCAAACTTTGATGCCATACTTGGCAGGTTTTGCTGGCATATATTGTGTAAAACGTGTCCTACCTCTAAAAGGAAATAACTGTTCATCCACAGTAAGAGAATCCGACGGTACATAGTTACGACGTAAATTATCATTGAGAAGATGGAATATATCTGTAATAGCTGCAGCTTTATCAGTTTGCCAACGTTCTGCACGTGTTTTGTCATTGTCAAACCGTAAGAATCTGCTGATGCTCCAAAAGCGATTTATGCCCATACTTGCTCGGTACAAAGGATAAGAGTCTGTTTTCCATAAATCTTTCGAGTGCTCTGAACTTGAATGCCGTACTCCTGCTGTAATAAAAATACCTAAGTATGCATCAAATTCTTCTGTTGTGAGTGACTTCCAAACTTTTCGAGGTTTGTCGGGGTTTCCAGCATTATACTTTTCACAAACGCCATTAGCTTTTCGATTGGTTTCGCGTATAATTATGTCACACATTACGTCACTGAAAACACATTTGAATGTATCTCTAATCGAAAGAGTTTTAGTAGGACGTACTGGGCCCATTTTTTCAAGCAAAAGGTTACGTTTTAGTGTTCTACTTGCAGTAAACGGTTTTCGTTGCCAAATAGTTTTATCTTTTGCAACCAGAACATCACTTTGGGAAGAACTTCCTTGAAAATCGTCAAAATCTTCATCACTACTATCGTTATCGTCGGTATCGATTTCAATCTTATTATTGATATCAGTAAAAACGTCCTCTACGTCAGAAGCTTCATCTCCATCCGGATTGCTTTGCGGAACATAGTCCTCATCTGATTCCTGGTTTTCGATATTTTTGTCTACTTCCTCATCTATATCGTCTATAAATTGTTGCAAGTACTTCTTTTGCTTTTCATACGTCATTCTAAAATTGAATGATCTGTGCATAAAACATTGTAAAAATAAACCATAATTACTTACCTTTTAAATTCGCTAGCACTCACTTCTCTTCTTGTCATTATTACAAGTAATTACAACATAAAACACGCATATAATCACAAAAATATTAACAACTTATAAGCACAGTTAAATAAACACTGTAGCGAACAAAGAAAGATTCCAAGCGTCTGTTATTTTCGGAACGTACAAGCGAAGTTTACCGAAACAATGCCGGGTACCTGGGTAGCACGGGTATAGACTACCGTATCAGGTACTTGGGTATAGACACAACGGTTAAAGGATAACGTAATACAACAGAAGTGTCTACTGTTACAACTTTTTAACATATCGATAATATATTATTTCTACTTATACGATCTTAATACAATTTATCCCATCTTCTACTACTTAATTTATTCAAATGTTCGGATATCTGCCCTTTGCAGCTTCCAATTAACTCGAATATGAGAAAAGTCATTAAATTAAATACAATATTTCCGTTGACTGTCGCAAAACTTTGACGACGATCTTCACGTACGAATTTATAATCTCGACCCCCTTGTTTATTCTTCTTTCACACGTTTCCAACCTTCACACAAAACAATGTATTAGCCTAAAGTCACCATATTATGTGGAAATCAAAATTGTTCGGTATTACTGCATTTATGCTTTTCAAACCTCTTAATTCTCTTTGCATTGTGATACTAGACCGCCCCAAAAGGCTTTAAACCAGACACGCTCAAAAGTTAATTGATTTTTTCCCTTCGTTGGAAAATTCTAAAGAATTTTGCATGCTTCTCATTTAGTAAGTTAGTTACCAACCAGTCTCAGAACTAGTCGGTCGCATTAGTGCAACTCAAAATGTAGTCTCGAGTGTCAGTCTCAATTCACGATTCACAATTTCTCGTTACTCTGGTACATCCATAGCTTAGACAATCTCACGTTTATTATTTGAATTATTCTCGATTCTGTCGCTATCACTTTTAATTTTGACACTCAATACGCTGTGCACGTTTACTCACGGTTCGCTAAGACATAGCAAAGTTGTGTATAATATTTAGGAATCGTTATTATTGTACAGTATTTTCAAAAAAATTTTGTGTTATAAAATAAAACGTTTATCTCCATTTATTATTCTTTCAACACCGATTTACACCTTGCTTCGACTCGACAAAGATAATCAGAGTCTTCGTAGTCAACCACTACAGAAGCAGGTTCCCGTCTTGTGTAAATAAAAAGAGACCGTCACCAAGTCAATTTACCAACTGGTGAAGTATTCTAAATATCTACAACATACCGTGGCCTCCTGCTAACTGTATAAATATAGGCTCTGCATTGTTTCAAAAAGCAATACCGAATATTTTAAAAAGATAAATATCTTTCTACTTTCTTACTTTACTTTTTGGCCAAAAACACACTTCAATCTTGAAATGTTAGGGGTTTTTAGACACCTAAAGAAGACAATAAACAAGCATTTATAACATTCTGCTACAAATTAAAAAATATTAATTTAATCTTTTTTCCTGTTTCAAAAATTATGCGATACCTACATTTTGTGACTGGTGTATTAGATTTTAAGCGACTTTTTAAATTTATTTACTTTCAAAATTTAAAGACAAATTTTAGATCGGTATTTAGAGCTCTCGAAAACTGCCTTAAATTAGATTTTCCAAAGAATATGTATAGAAACAAGTTTCTGTGAAGTATATAATAAATTTCTTATGAGATTATGAAGAAATCTTTTTTATGAATTTTTGGTTTATTTTCAGTTCTGAGAAGTTTTGGCATAATTATATCGGCTTATCTTCAATTCAGGAGCGTAAGGAAATTTCAGGGGGCGCGAGACAAGTTGAACATTAAAATAAAAATTTAGGTATTCTAAAATTCTAAATTAACCGCTTGTTAAACCGTTTCTGTTGTAAGCAAACGTTATCTAAAATACCTCTTTCTGACAACACCGTGAAACGTCGCAATGATGATATTGCCGAAGACATATAAAACCAGGTACATAGTTGATGCAGTAAAACAATAGCCATTTTTTGCTATTCAGCTAAACGAGGGTACAGACATAGCACTATATTCTCAGTTAATTGTTTATGTTCGGTATATTGAAAACGAAAGACGGGCTACTCTTTTCTATAGAGTTGGAGACAACGACAAAGCTATTGGTGTTATGAAAGCAGTGTCAGAGTTTTTTGACAAAAATGATCCCTCTTGGCAAAAACTGATCGGTATACCTATGTACAGATGGCGCGCTTTCAATGCTTGGTTCTCGCTGAGGCTTTGTGCAATTAGTAAGAGAGAAAAATGCTGATGTGACTGGGATACATTGTTTAATACATTGACAAGACTTGGTAAGCAAAAACCCTTCCAAATAAACTCAATGTTGTCTTAAAGTTGTGTATTAAATTAGTGAATTATATAAAAGACAGTGCGTTGAATACTCGACTGTTTAAAACGCTTTGTGAAGATTTAGACAGTGATCACAAAACACTGCTATTTCATACATAAGTATGATGGCTCTCAAAAGAAAACACGTTGGCAAGATTATTTGACCTTCGAGATGAAGTAATCACCTTCTTGGAACATCAAAAGCAAAACGAACTAAGCATGGTATTCAAATAACTTCTTACCCCGAGAAATATTGGCTTATTTATCAGACATTTAGTCTTGTTGAACAGCCTTAACCTAAAAATTGCAGGGTGGAGACTAACATAATATACTCACTCATCGTGATGAGTTTAAATGTATATAGAGAAATTGCAACTTTAGAGGTGTAAAATATCAGCAAAACCCTGAAATTATTCAACTTTGCTTAAAGCAGAGTCAATCTCAGAAAAAACACGTTTCAAAGACATTTATAAAGGATCAAGTGTGCAAATAATTTCAAACCATTTGGACAGCCTAATTGAAGAGTTGCAGCAATACTTCCCAAACACTTGCGACGATAGTATTAACATAATGTCAACTGACCCATTCCATGTCAACATGCTCCCTGCCTGAACCGCTGTAAGAAGATGCTTTGCAAATAAATACAAATGATTTTTTCCATGATTCCTCTGTCAAATACATTTTTAATATAATGGACAAACTTTCATTTTTGTTAAAATATTTCAAAGTGTACCCTAAGTGTATCACGGGAAGCTCTTCATTTATATTTGCCCTTTTCAAGCACCTATTTGTGCGAAAAAGCATTTTCAACACTTGTGGCAAGTAAAACAAAGTATCGGAATAACCTTGATGTTGCTAGTAACTTGCGTTTTGCACTTAGATACTAAAACAGCCAAGAATGTTATGAATGTATGAAAACTGATATTGTTGTATCTTACGGCAGTATAAATAAATGTTTTTTTTTCACTGTAACACTTATTTGTTTTTGTTTTGTTCTTAGTCCCATACAAAAATTTATAGCTTTCAGTTCAACAAAAGGGGGCGTGGTGCAAAAAAGTTTGGGTATCCTTGCTCTAAAGCATACTAGTATAGCATCCACGTATCTCCACCCCATAGTAGAATAAATTACTTAAAAAAGGCACTCGGCGAAAACAGCTGTAGTCACATAATTTTATAATAAATTGTGTTAAAGTATCGAAAACAAACATTTTCAATGTTTTATTGTTAGATAAAATTAACTTCCATCAAGTAAGGGTCGACTCCATCAAAACTAGTAACTTGTTGCAATAAACAGCAATCTATCGAAACTTTCTTATGTTAATATACATAAGAAACTGTCTATCTGTATATTTGTGTTTCAACTGCACCCGCTCGGGTTTACGAAAGTCACACATTCGAATGTTACGAACACCCATTGTATAATAATAATTATTTCAAATATTTGATCAACTACTACTATTTGATGAAAATAAATATGTTCCGTCTCTCTCTACAAAAACCCACTCAACTGTTACAAATATGTAACTCCAGTTTGATATACACATAAAACATTCAACAGTTTCGCATTATTTCAAACAAGACATGCACGCAAATTTTATGGCAAAACATACAATATGGTCGAAATGTTGGAAGTAATGGGGTATTGTTTTAAACGTAGGAAGTGAATGATTACGTCTGTTTATAAAACATGCATTAGTCTGAGTTTTGTTTCATTTTTAAATAATTACTGGTTATTGTTTTTTTTACTAACCCTCAAACGCCGAAAAGTGGGTAAAGTATACCTAATGCGTATTCCCTTGTAAAGTATTTATTTTGCAAAAAAAATCCACGAGGAAAAAATTTTCTGTAGTTGGCTGTATACCATTTATTACAAAAAACTTTATGCTTCCATACCTTTCCACGAAGATAGACTGTCTGGGAATACTTCAAATATTATAAAAAGATCAGTAGATAATGTTAAAATTTCTTTTAAGGTATCCAACAACTTAGGACAGTCTCTATCCAACTCCAAAGATATTATCAACTAAATGAATCGTAGTGGTGTTTATAAACTACAATGTTCTGACTGTGATGCCACTTACATAGGAAGAACTTGTAGATAACTTGCTTCTCGCTCTCTTGAACACACTAAAAGAGAGAACACCTCTACCTTCTCACAATATCTTAAAGAGAAAAATCATACTTTGAATATCCCAGATGACGTCTCTCTTCTACACAACATCCCACAGAGTGACTTCTTAAAGTTGGACTTGTACGAGGACCTAGAAATAGTCAGAGAAAAATAAAAAGTCCAAATTTTGTCAACCGCCATGTTTCGTTCAACCGGCACTTCCACCCACTTCATCGACAACTCCTTTCTTAACTTCTTTCTTAATTACAATATTATTTCCACCGCTTTTTACTTCCATCGCTTTCCTACAGTCACATCTACAGTTGATTTGGCACAATCCATAATGATTTTCTTTCCTTATTCATCTCTACCCATTAACCATTATCATCTATCCAATGATACACATACAAAGTAATATCTGCTATCATCACCCACATACATCTCCATCTCTAAATTTTCATCCATAATTTTTACACACATTATAACTAAATTTAATAATCTCACTACTCTTTCTGGCTCCCGTTCATGTCATATTTCCATTATAATCTCATAAACCTCTAACACTCAACCCTCTCTCCTATGGTTAACTATATCATATGACGGTCTGTTTTGTCGAACACTTAGTGTTCTGATTGAGTAGCCTGAAGGGACCTTGGGAAATAGTCGCATGAATCTGAGCTTGTCTTATACATCCCTCCCAGATCATGAGACATTTCTACATCTCTGTCTCCACCATTGTGATTTTTTATGGTACTTCCACATACTTTAACAACTTCCAATCATTCGAATAAAATCGATAACTTGATATCAACATAAAATTGCTTTTCTAAGCCCTAGATGTTCACATAAGAGGGCTTGATAACGTTTATTAAGTTTTCGTTCTAACGTGTAATGTGGTTTGCCTATGTCTTTCATTACAATTATTCTAACTTTTATATCAAGTTCATTTTCATTTTAACAGATTATTTACCATAGTGGGAGCGACTGTTTTCATTGTTAATAATTTAACAAACTTTACAATAAATATCACAAAACCAACAGGGAAATTTTAACTTCCTGTGGAACAGTCATTTCTGTCATGTCACCATTCAGAATTTCCGCTATCAAAGCCACTTGCTTCCATACAGCCGTGATGTGAACAAGTCAAATTTAGCTCAATGGTACCTCGAGCGTAAAACATTGGATATTTTAAACATCCATGTGTAAATTCGCATCATTTTCATATGTTTCTATGACGGATTAATTTTAAAGGGTTTTTACCCAAATATTTTTTACTTTGGTGGTTAGCATGTAAGATACAAGTGAGCATAACCTATAGCTTTTAAAATCGTAGTCAAAATTTTAAATACTTTTCATAATTTTATCAGGTTATACACTTTTTAGGAAAACACTGATGATGATCGGTCAACCGATTGAAAAATAGTTCTGTTTGTTGTGTGATCTAGCCCTATATAGGGATTTTTAACAAATATACCTTTTATAAAGGATTTATGGTTATTTATTTAGCGTTCCAAAATTTTTTGAAAATGATTTATTGTTAAAAAGACGACCCTCTATCCAATATTAACTTAGTTCTACCGATATTTTTGAAAATAAAAGTAATATCTTGAGTTAAATATGGGTGGGCACAAAATGTCCACTCTTGGTAAAACTTGTTACTAGAGGTTTCTATATAATTTCTAGTTGGCAAGAACTTATTTAGAGTTGCCAACATTTTTTACGTTATTAGACATTGCTTAGATACACTTAACCACCCAGAATACAATAAAAAAATGTATTAGAAAGGTTCTTGACTCCAGGAGCTATACATCGAACTAATAAAGACTCTTGTCCAACGAATGGTTGAGAATCTGAAGGGATTGCATATTCTTATTGTAGTTACAATGGAGGGTATCTTGGGGCAAAAACTTAAAGGCATAAATGAAGTTAAATGTGATGATAGACGTCACACTTCAAAAACGCAGTGTTCCATTTGCGTCAAAGAAGCTGTTGGTAGAAATGAAGATATACAAAAACTGTCAAAGACAACTATAGGGTGTGCGAAGTGCAATATAGTATATGTATGTGGCAAATACAGTAAAAAAAACAATGTCCGTTTCAGTTGCAGAGATGCTGCAGTACAAGATTTGGAGTCAGATTAGAGTTCTTATTTTAGACTGTTTTTTTATAGTTTTTTAGTTTCGTGAGGTCTATATTAATATTATAGAAAACTCTATGTTTACTAAGCTTTAGATTCTTTAATATATTTCTAACATTTGTAATAACTTTCAATAAATATATTACCAATTTTCGAGGTGGACATTTTTACCCGCCCTTTTGCATACATGGAACCTACTTATTGTTGAGCGTTTAAGGGTTAATCAACCTCTTTAAATACTTTTTATGTCATCCCTTTTGTATTTTCGTTGGCGTAGTGTTAGCTCTCTGTTAGAAAATGTTTATTGGTTATTTTGCTTTTCTATCCAGAAAATTGATATGATTAATCCAGATCTAAGTATGTGCAAAAATTATGTATGTACGTATCAAAATCGCCATTTGGTGAAGAACCTAAAATGTATCCGCCCTTACTCCTAATTAACACTTATCGCTTTTTAAAGAACAAACAATGTAAGTATGAGATCACATATTATTATTATACAGGGTGTCCCGGAAAATAGTGCGTTCTTTAAAGGTATAGGTAGAAGGCACCATGTAGAACAAAAAACTCTTATAACATTTTTTTCTAAATGCAACCGTTTGACCAAAAAATTAAAATGTATTTTGGTATCCAAATTTAAATCTGACAACTATGTGCGGTACGCAAATTTAAGCATAGACAGTCCCATGTAAATAGATAGAAGATGATAGTAAACAGATAGTTTTAAAGAATCCTGTTTAGTGTCAATGCCGAAAATGTTTTCGAATAGTGAGTGTATTACCTATTATGTTATTACCTATGAATGGTGTTTGTGAAAAGTTACTTGAAACATCTATTCGGTATATTAATTATTTTCAAGTAAGTACAACTTAGTTATTTCAGTTCACAAGTAAACAAATTACTGAGACATTATCTGGTGTATTTAAGTTCCACTGTAAACTATTAAAACTATGTAATTCAGTTAAAGCCCTCAGCAATACTCAGCATTCAACCCATTTAAACCTTACTAAATACATAATACTAGTTTAGTTAAACGATGTGTTTTTATGTTAAAAGGTGTGTAATTCGTTTAAAATTATGCAATAGGTATTTCAATACATTTCAAAAGAAAATAATTTTAGTAAACAAATAGTAAATACATAAGTATTACCTACTATTAGGTTGGATTATTTTAAATACTGTTAATCACAATCACAAACGAGTTCTTATTATGTTATTATGCCGTAGTGTGTACGATGTTGCCAGTTTATTAAAATTTCCAAACATTAAAATACAGGTATATGGAAAACAATGTTAACTTTTTTTTGGAAACGGTTAACTTTAGAAAAAAATGGTATAGGACTTTTTTGCTCCAAATTGCGTATTCTCTCCATACCTTAAAGGAACGCACTATTTTCCGGGACACCCTGTATATTGCAAACTGCCTTATACACAATTGAAATCGGGTCGTAAAATATGGGTTATACATAATATATTCTCCAGTGAATAGACACGTTATTTGATGTTTAACAACAGAAAAAATTATCCTAATTTTTAATTAACACTAAACGATATGATATACGGAGAACTCATATTTTATTGTGTAGTCTGGTAATTGTTACGTCTAGAAAGTTTATGGACTTATTCTGTTCTGTTTCTATTGTAAACTCAATATTATTATGAATTGAATTTATGTATGATAGAAATTGGTCAAGTTGCCTGTTTGTTCCTGTAAAGCATACTAGAATATCATCCACGTATCTCCACCAATATAAGAACTGTTTAAATACGGAATGTTTAGAAATTGTTGTTCTAAGCTGGTTCATAAATGGTTAGAGGATTGACCATCCTTATGAACCAGCTTGAAACAACAATTTCTAATCCCGTATTTAAACAGTTCTTATATTGGTGGAGATACGTGGCTGATAGACTAGTTTGCTTTACAGGAACAAACAAGCAACTTGACCAATTTCTCTCATACATTAATTCACTTCATAGTAATATTGAGTTTACAATAGAAACAGAACAGAATAAGTCCATAAACTTTCTAGATGTAACAATTACCAGACTACACAACAAACATGAGTTCTCCGTATATTATAAACCTACCCATACTGACACAACTCTACACAATTCATCATGCCATCCTACACAACACAAATTAGCAGCCTACCATAGTATGATACATAGATTGACAGAAATTCCCATGTCAAAAAATAACTCCGAAATAGAACTGAACATCATTAAACAAATAGTAGTAAACAATGGCTATAACGAAAAAACAATTAATAAAATTTTAAACCAAAAGGTCCATAAGAAAGCTCTGAAATTAGTCTATCCACCACTACAGAAAGAACCGAGTAACTTCTGCTCTATCATATATACTGGCAAGATGACAACAAAAATAGCCAGATGCATAAAAAGGAAAGGAATAACACCAGCTTTCAGAACTAACAACAACTTAAGCAAATATATTAACAATAAGAGCCGAAAGAGAAAACAACTACATACTACAAACTAACTTGTGGTGACTGTCCGGAAACTTACATTGGTTAAACTGGCAGAACCTTTGACAAACGGATAGCAGAGCACAAAAGGGCTTTCAACAATAGAAAAACAGACACTTCTACATAGGCACTTCACCTTCTAGATCATAATCATTGTTTTAATGAAGGGTTTTAAATTCTACATATTCAAAATAAAGGCCTTAAACTATCTTTGTTAGAATCTATGGAAATTAATAAATTAAATAATACAGATATAATTCTGAATGACCAACTCGAGACAAACAGCTCCCACTCCTCAACCACTTCAGTTAAAAACTTTAAAAAGGCAAACACATAGTAAATTAATCACTTGAGAAAGGCACCCTGCCGAAAACCTGTAGTCACATAGTTATAATTAATTTTGTGGAAGTATAGAAAAAAAAACGTTTTCAGTGTTTTATTGTTAGATAAAATGAACCTCCATCAAGTAACGGTCGAATCAATCAATTAATAATGTATCTTACTGTCTATGTATATCCCCCCGCTAATAACCTTTAGTGGTTGATATCGGTGTATTATTTGTATAAATAACAAAATCTTTTCGCGCGACACCCTGTACAAATCACAAGCGACAATAATTCAGATAATAATATTTCGTGCAAAAAGCGTAGCTATTGCTAGCGAAATATCAAAAGATTGAGTTTTTCTTTTGTAAAAACTCAACAAAGAAAAATAAAACGAAATGAGGATACAGAAAAAGGAAATATGAACAGGAAAAAATATATTTAGAAAAATGATTTTCTTCTCGAAAATGTGGCTTATTATCTTCCTCAGATCGTCATAAAAGTAAGTTGTATAAATAAAAAAAAAATGTAGTTTATAAATAAAAAATCCAGTGTGCCATAATGTGATAATAATGTTAAAATTATTCGTGAGGCAATTTTTATGATTTCAGAGTTATAATTAATGGTCTTTCCTGATAAAATAAACGATTTAATATATTATCTACACAATATGATGTAAAGTTATAATTAAAACAAACAAACACATTATAGTCCAGGATCCTATTTATAGATCGCCGATTTTTTTAACCCTTAAAATCTGCTTAACACGTTACCTGCGGGACGAGGTCTATTTCGCCCCGTCAAAGTCCTTCCTATATATATATATATATATATATATATATATATATATATATATATATATATATATATATATATATATATATATATATATATATATATATAATCGGTTCATACGACGTTCTACGACGTCTTCCGATTACCAATCGCCATTGTTCTCGATCGTAGCACATGTCTTCGTTCAAGCCTCTTTCTCTGATTTCCCTATGGATTCCTGCTATCCAGCTTTTCCTAGGTCTTCTTCTTTTCCGCCGTCTTTGGTGCCCATCGTAGCAATTGCTTGGGTAATCTGTCGTCTTCTATACGTTGTAAGTGGCCGAACCATCTTAGTGGCTTTGTTTTTGTATTGTCCATTATTGTATGCTTTACATCCATTATCTCCAATATTTTTGTATTTCTGATTTTTTGTATTCTTGATATACCAGCAGATCTTCTCCAGAAGTCCATTTCAGTTGTTCTGAGCATATTTTCGGATTTTTCTTTAAGTGGCCAAGCTTCGCTGCTGTATGTTATAATGCTCTTAACAATGCTGTTATAGATGTTATGTTTATTTTCTTTGGAGATACTTTGGTCCCATAGGATTTTGTTCAATAATGCGATAGCTTTCCTTCCTTGTGTGCACCTTTCTTGGATATTCTTGTCCAATGTTCCATCTGGTGTAATTTTAAGACCCAAGTATTTATATTCCTGACAGTGATTAATAGTTATTATTTCATTTTCCAACGCTAGATCCTGCTGTATACCCCAACGCACATACATTCCGTTTTCTTGGTATTCACTTCTAAACCCCAGTTCCGGTACTCTTCTATGATTTTTCGGGTCATATATTCAATATCGTGATAATTCTGGGCCATAGGAATCTGATCATCCGCAAAACATAGAGTGTATAGCTACGTTATTATACTTCCTCTGCTACGTTATTATCAGACGTGACTAGGGATCCCAAGTATGTAAAGCTTTTTACCCCCTCAATGTTGTATTCTCCTATTGTTATATTTTGTGGCTGCCTTATTTCTGTGTTTTTACTTACCTGCATTTTGTTTTGTTCTGGTTGATTTTAAGGCCACTATTTTGTGCAGCTCGTTCTATTTGATTGAATGCTTCTATCATTTCTCTTCTTGATCTTGCGATTATGTCAACATAATCTGTAAATGCTAGTATTTGCACGTTTTTATTAATTATTGTTCCTCGAGTATTGACTGTTGTGTCCCTCATTATTTTCTCGAGTACGATGTTAAACATGATGCATATATTTTTCATGCAATAATTTAAAATACCAATACCAATAATTAAAAAGGGTTCAAAAATGAACATTTCACTTATAGACCAGGGCATCTGTTAAAAATTAGTACATTTGGACGTTGAGAGGGGACTCACATTTTTTTGCAGAAATTGCTTTAAAACAACTCAAATAATAATATTTGAGTTATCCTCCCACTCAAAAAAGTCCGAAACATTGTTTAAATAATCAAATTGTCAAAAAATGAAGGAAAAATTTGAGTTTTTCTTGGTTTTTTGATTATAACTTTAAATGTATACATTTCCGAAAAAAGTTGAACTGACATAAAAGATAATAGACATAAGATTCGGTAAAAATTTTAAAAATTGCCACCCTTGTTGCAAAATAGCAAAAATTGCGAAAAAAAAAACATAAAAAAACAAGTATTTGCATTTTACGTTTTTCAACCATTTGTGCTAAACTTAGGATCTTATAGACAAGGCGGAAACGGCGGGTTCGTTGGGAAAAATATTCCCATGAGATATTTTTACATAATCACATTCGTGAGACATCCCAGAATAAGGTTCAAGAAGTCGCCCACGAGAAAAGTGGGCCAATTTTTTTTAACAACTTTTTTTTAATCAAATTGCAAAAATCCATATTTTTGGCCGTACTAATTTTTTTAGGTTTTTTGGAGCATTCTGGACAAAAAAGGTCTCTTATAATTTTTCTCTAAAGTTAATTTTTTTCGAGTTATCAGCAATTTAAAATTTGAAAAACGCGAAAATGGCCATTTTTAAGATTTAATAACTCGGTCAAAAAATATTATTCTGAAAGTCAGAAAGTGACTAAATCAAAGTCTAAAGTCGCCGTTACATGATCCTGAAGAAATATGTATCATTAATTTACTACTAAGCTGTTATTTTTAATGAATAACAATGAGTGGTTAGATCGTATTGACGCTGCTGTAAATCGCACCTTGAAAACCATATGGCAATATCTGCAATTTTTTCATGAAATGACCTTTGAATGCAGTCTAATAGGAAAAAAATCTATTTTTTAATGCTATAAAGCAGCGTTTGCAAAAAATTTTAAGTTCGGCACCAAAAAGATACATCTCTATGGCTTTTGTCAAAAATCGATTCTTCTTTTTATACCATCAGGCATTATCTGCAGTAGTTGATGCTCTACGGTCCTAAAATTGGAACGAAACCCCAGATCTATATGGCAATATGTGCAAAATGTGACCCACGCTCGTAAAATGAAAGCAAGATCTACTAAGGAAACATCCTTTGAATGCAACAAAACATAGAGTGCTGCATAGAGATTTGATTGCAACACTGGAAATAAGCGACAAGACTATAACAAATTGATATACAGCGTCGTACTGCAGATGGGTTTATCCCAAAATAAAAGCGAATTATAACCGACAGACAATATATAAGCGACAGATTATAATATGCAAGACTTTGATTAAGTGTTAACACTAAAAATTTGTAATAAATAAGTACAATCAATAAAAAAACTGTTATTTTATATGAATTTTTACTGTATCATGTGCGAAAATTGATATATTTTTTAAAACCATATGGCCGTATGTGCTAATATACCTATTTCCTGGGGGAAATTTTACGTACTTTTCAATTCATATAAAAATATGTAAAATTAAAGACAATTGTGCGAAATACCAGGTTTGCAGCTTAATTTTTGGAATTACAGTAAATAAAATTAACTTTACAAAAACTTAAAATGCTCATAACATAACTCAATATTATGATTTTTGCAGTTACTGCCCTATGGTTTTCAAGGTGCGAAATGTGAGTGCGAGTAAGATGCACAATTGGACTGCTGGAATGGCTTCTCTCTCGCACTCAGCATTTACAGCCCCGCACACGTGCATGGCGCTTATTATTATTACTTAAAAATAACAGCTTAGTAATAAAATAATGACAAAAATTTCTTCAGGATCTTGTAGGCGGGGCTTTAAACTTTAATTTAGTCATATATTGACTTTCATAATAATAACTTTTAACCGAGTTATTAAGCCTTGAAAATCGCCATTTTTCGTTTTTTTCAATTTTAAATTGCTTATAAGTCGAAAACGATCAACTTTAGAGGAAAATTATAAGAGATCTTTTTTGTCCAGAATGGACCAAAAAATTAAAAAAAAATTGTTCGGGCCAAAAATTGTGATTCTTGCAATTTGATTAAAAAAAAATTGTTAAAGAAAAATTGGCCCACTTTTCACGTGGGCGACTTCTTGAACCTTATTCTGGGATGTCTCACGAATGTGATTATGCAAAAAAATCTCATGGGAATATTTTTCCCTTCGAACCCGCCGTTTTCGCCTTGTCTATTAATATTTTACCCAAAAAAACTTCATGATATAGTAAACAATACTGTAAATTTCATTAAGATCGGTTCAACAGATTTTGCAAAAAAAATTTGCAATCCAGATTTCGCAAAAAATATTCATTTTTTAAAAACGTTGCAGGACTGAAAATAAAGCAGACAGCAAGTTGAATTTTTTTTTATATAGAAGAACACTGTACCTTTCATTTGTAATTTTCAAAATTAAAATCGGTTAACTGCTACGGCGTCAGGAAATTTTTAACTAAACATTATTAGTTGGAGCTTCGCGCTGGACAGCGGATAATTTGCTCTGATAGGGCATTCCAATGACCTTTGATAATGATTGATAAATTTTAATCTTTGGTACATTTCGGTATAAATAAATAAATTTGTTTATTGCAAAATAAAAACACATACTCTGTCCTTTGAAATAAAACTTTTTTTTTGGCAAAAACTTTCTTTGTTCATATATTTTAAGTTAGAGAATAAAATTTAATTTTTTTTAAACATATGTAATTGTTTAAAACATATTTTACAAACAATAATCAAATTAGTTCGAATTTTGTGGTATTAAAATATTCAAATACAACAAAATATAGAGTAAGAAAATAATATATTAGATAAAGATTGGAAGAAATTTTGGTGGAAATCAACTTGTGTGAATCGAACACCGCTGTCCTGAGCATAGCACCAAAAATTAATGTTTATTTAAAATAATTCCTGACGCCGTGGTAGTTAATGGATTTTAATTTTACAATTTGCTCATGAAAAGCAGAATATTCTTCTATACGCAAAAAAAAATTCAACTTGCTATCTGCTTTATGTTCAGTCCTATAACATTTTGAAAAAAAATGAATTTTTTTGCGAAATCTGGATTGAAAAATTTATTTTGCAAAATCTATTGAACCGATTTTAACGAAATTTAGAGCATTGATTTATTATATTATAATAAAGTTTTTCACGGTAAAATATAAAGGTTCTAAGTTTGGCATAAATGGTTGAAAAACGTAAAATACCAAAAAGTAGGAAATTTAATTATGTAACTTATATATTAGTACAACTTTTCTCGGAAGTAAATACTTTGAAAGTTATAATCAAATAACGAAGAAAATAATCAAATTTTTCCTTCATTTTTTAACGTTTTGATTAATTAAACAATGTTCCGGACCTTTTTGAGTGGGGGGATAACTCAATTATTATTATAGGAGTTAGTTCCAAGAAATTTCTGCAAAAAAATATGAGTCACCTCTCAACGTCCATCTCAAAACAGATGCGCCCTGGACTACTACTAACTTTTCCATATCTTGGTCTTGAACTTGTTCCATCTAGAACTTCACGATACGGTACAATATGGATACTTTTTGAGTATTGAGTATTGTATTGGTTATGCCAATGAAGTACTGTATTGTGTATCGATATCAGTAATACTTTCTTTTAAAAATATCGTATTGATAGTAATTTCGATACGATATCGATACAATTCTCGATAAAATATTTATCTACATAAATATTTCTAAAAATCCACAAGGAAAGAGTTTTCCTGTAGTTGGTTGTATATCATATATTACAAAAAACGACTAAAATCTTTTATAAAAGGTATATTTTTAAAAATCCCTAAAAAGATCACAGAACTAGTTTTCGATCGGATGACCGATCATCATCAGTGCTTACGTGATCTAACATGCTAACCACCAAAATACAACATTATAAAAATATATGGGTGAAAACCCTTTAAAATTGATCCGTCATGGAAACATAGATAAAACATGTGAACTTAAATATCGATGTTCAAAATATTCCATGCGGTATGCTCCAGGTACTCTAAATTGTCTTGTTTACATGTTGACTGTATGGGGGCAAGTGGCAATATTTCTATCTTCATTAAAAATTCTCTACAAAAAAAATATACAAGAAATAGAAAACATTACGTTGTAACCACGCAAAACATAGTATCCTTTAATAAGCTCTTTATCCATCTGTTCACACAAATGAGTAATTTGATACTGTTATCTTTTAAAGAGCATTTTTTATTCGTTAGTACCAGCGCTGAGTCAGAAAAAACCGCTCGACTGTTACGGATGTCTCCTGGACACACAAAATATGACTAGCTAATCGAGATAAAATGGGGAAACACTACTATAGTATTTTTACTACAAAAGCGATATTACGTAGGTCAAAATTTTTGAGGTAAGAGAACTGTCAAAACATTAGAATGTGACTGTTTATTATTGCCATGTTATAATAAACATGGCAATAATGAAAAGTCACATTCTAATGTTTTGACAGTTCTCTTACGTCAAACATTTTGACCTACGTAATATCGCTTTTGTAGTAAAAATACTATATATGATTTCCACCATAATAAAATATTTGTGTCTGGTCCAGGTCTTGGAGATTGCAAGTAGTTTTCACTTTTTTTCAAAAACATCGCCATTATCTGATGATTTTAAAAATTAAATATCGAAATTGATTAACTTATTGGGTTCATTGTCCTTCTCTCTCGCACTAATGGAGAGCATACGCGCTTGTGCGTCTTATATCACTTATAATATTTTAACTATACAGCACTCGCGTGGCGTTTTATTTTTTTTTTCTCGATATCAATATTCTCAATAATATCGAGGCAGGCGTATCGACAATAGAAGGATATTGTATTGATTTCAGATACTGAGTATCGTATCGACATTAATATTGCTAAGGTATGTATTGTATCGGTATCGTATTGATTTTCGATACGATATCAATACAATATCGATATTTTTATCGAATACCTATCGTGAAGCTCTACTTCTATCTCCAGCATTATCGCCATCGTTTTGGTGGTCTACCCTGTGGTCTTTTACCTGCTCGGTTATTGGTTTTTGCGCTTTGAACGATTCTGCTGTCCTCCGTTCTCTTTATATGTTTGTTCCAATATATTCGTCTCTGTGTGACCCACCTCCATATTAGGGATGGTGGTTGTTGACAAAAACACCGGTTTTCGGTTATACCGGTTTTTTTTACCTACAGTTTAACCTGGCGGTTATAACCGGTCAAAAAAACCGGTTATTCCAAAAAGCGGTGTTAGGTTTTTTTAGTCATAGCCAATACCAAATAAGTTACATTTATATTGCGCTTTAGTTTGCGATACTACATTCGAATCGATATCAGTTCATATCAGTATAGAAATCAGTCATCAGTGTTGTAAAATCGGTTTCAGTCAGTTTAAAGTTTCTCATTTATGCACGGGTGCGAAAACTTTTCCCATTTTTTCTCTAAATTCAGTATTTTTTTCCACTTATCCGGTTTTTTACCGTTTATTACTTTAAAAAGAAAAAATAGGTTATAACCGGGATAAAAATGCAACCGGAAAAACCAGTTGTTGTAAAGGAAAAAACCGGTTTTAGGTTATAACCGGTAAGTTTTTTCCATCTCTACTCCCAATGCTCTGTATTTCATAGTTTTGTCTGATATCTTCACTTCTTATTCTGCCTAGTATTCTCATTTCAACTATTCTCAAAATTTGTAACGTTTTGTTTGTATCTGGTCTTGTTTCTGCCGCATATGTGATAATAGGTCTTATTGTTGTTTAATATATTTGACTTTGCTTTTGGTATTTAGTATTTGTTCTTCTCTACGATTTCTTTCAGACATCCCGATATTCTAGCTGCTTTCATTTTTTGTTCCCTGACTTCTTTTGAGAGATTTACATAGCTTGTTATTTCCGCTCCAAGATATTTGAAGTGATTCACCTGTTCCACAGTTTTGGAACTTATCGGTTTCCAATTTGCATCTTATCGGTTTTTGGAAATTAAAAGGAACGAAGTCTTCTCGGTGTTGATGAGCATATTTACTTCCTTAGCTTTAGTATTAAATGCATGCAGTAGCATTTGGAGATTGTCTTCAGAATCGGCGATAAGGACATCATCGTCAGCGTAGCATACGACTCTAAAGAATGTGTTACCCATCTTTAATCTAGCTGTTCTGGGAAGTTTTTCTATTATTTTGTCTATTATTAAATTAAAACATATGAAAAGGCTCCGTAAATCGCCTTGACGGATTCCTGTGTTTATAATAGTATGTCTTCTTGTGTCACATGTCCCAATCTTATTATTAGAGTATACTATGTTTTAAATACATAATTTACGCATTTGCGCATTTACGATTATACAAGGCTGCGTACCTGCCTTTTTCGGTTGCTAATCCACGTATTATTGATCAATATTGTGGTAGGGGAGCCCAAGCGGGGATTTTTGCAGTTACTCGAGCGCGTCAGATTAGCATATGGGGAGAAACCTGGTACCCTGCAGAAGTACCTCTACCATATATTGGCTCTTAACACAGGGGAGTTCGTTAAGGGGGGCCCGAAAAAAAAATCTATCCTTGAAAAAACTCGAAATTGTCAGACTAAGATAAGTTAAGTACATGCAAAAGAGTGTATATTTCAAAAATCTCACGATTTGAGCCGGGCGTAAGGAAATGGGTGAGTCCCAAAATTTCACAAGAAAAAAGCGAATATTTCGCGAAATGAATGACAAATCGAAAAACTAAAAAATACGTACTCAATATTTTTTAAAGATCTATCGAATGATACCAAATCCGACCCTCCACGGAGGTGGGGTGGGAGGTTACTTTAAAATCTTATATGGGAGCCCCATTTTTTATTGCAGATTTGGATTCCCTACGTAAAAATACGTAACTTTTATTCGAAACATTTTTTCGAATTATGGATAGATGCGGTTATAATCGGGAAAAACGATTGTTGGAAATGAAAAATTAAATTAAAAAATGGCAAGCGCCCACTAAAATGGAAAATTTTACTTAACTTTTTTTAGTTTTATGACCTAGTCTTCACAACCCAATAGGTCCCCATAACGCTCGAGTGACTGAACATTTAGCATACTTTGCTCCCCTGTCTTAGACATTGAATTAAAGTTATGTTAATTCCAATCTTCTATTTTAATAAATAAATTTAATATACCTACATACATAAATCATGGAATTCGACAATAATATTTCCAGAACCATAATCTTTTATAAAAAGTATTCCCGAATTTTTATTAATTCTGTTGAATAGGCACATTTTCAAATACTTTTTTGTCCGTCTTGTATTTCCTAATACAGATTTAAACGAGGCATTGTAGTTTATTTATTAATAGCCCGGGAGGTAGTGTGAAATTTGACCGGAGCATTTTAGTATTATTTAAAATCTTATATTTAATAATAATAATATTAATAATAAATTAATACCATCATTCCTAACTCAGGGAACCACTTATTTAATCCCGAAGGATTAAAATAACACCCAAGATCCAGCCAAATACCGCCCAATTACTTGTCTTCCAACTTTGAATAAATTGGTCACATCCTGTGTAGCCCGGTGTATCTACCAACACTGTGCTCTGAACAGTATCAGAGACTTAACAGAAAGGATGCGCTAAGGGTTCCATGGGGTGCAAAGAACAACTCATCATCGACTCAGTCATTTCTAACCAGGCACATTCCAAAAAGAGGAATATTTTTACTGCCTTCATTGATTACAAGAAGGCCTTTGATTCAGTGCCGCATGAATGGCTTATAGATATATTGAGAATGTATAAAGTCGATGTTAATATAGTGACCTTGTTAGAGCATATAATGACGGAGTGGAAGACTAGAATTCACCTTAAAATACCTGGTGAAAATAACATCGAAACTGAAAATATCGCAATCAGCCGGGGCCTGTTTCAAGGAGATTCGTTGAGTCCACTGTGGTTCTATCTAGCTATGAACCCACTATCTCAGCTATTGAACTCCACAGACGCAGGTTTTAGCATCAAGAATAACAACAATGTGGTGGCGAATCTTAATCATTTATTGTATATGGATGATTTGAAATTAATGGCTTCCACTCGAAACCAACTCGATGAGATGCTAAAAACAGTAGAATCTTTTTCTAATAATATTAGCATGCACTTCGGACTAGACAAGTGCCGTATTTTAAATATAGTCAGAGGAAAAGTACAGCCCGGAGAATTCGATATGCAAAATGGCCAGAAGATTTTGGCCATGGGTGAAAACGATATGTATAAATATCTTGGAGTAAAGCAAGCGCGGAGAATTGACCATAAACAAATGAAAACAGAGATAACTACTGAGTTTATAAGAAGGGTAAAACAGCTGCTTCGCTCACACCTTAATAGTAGAAATTTGTTTAACGCACTAAACACCTACGCTTGTTCCGCGCTTAGCTATTCATTTGGCATTGTTAAGTGGACAGAAACGGACATAGAAAATCTTCAGCGAAAAGAAAGAACGCACCTCACAAAGGCACAAAAACACCATCCAAAAAGTGCAGTAGAAAGAACGACATTACCACGGAATTTAGGAGGAAGAGGACTTATGGATATAGGTGAGCAATTAGACAAACAAATTGCTAATTTAAAATCTTATTTTCAGATGCAGGCTGAAACATCTACTCTACATCGCGCTATCTGCGCAGTAGATGACACAACACCGGTAAAACTGAGGGAAGCAGAACTGCGCATAAACCACCTTACTAAGAACGAAAAAGTGCGCGCCTGGATAGGTAAACCTCTGCACGGGCGACATCCTAATGGGGTCAGCCAATATTATGTCGACAATATAGCGTCGAACTACTGGTTGACATCAGGAAAGATGTTCCCTGAAACGGAGGGTTCATTACTGGCCATTCAGGATCAGATTATACCAACCAGAAATTACCTGAAATATATCATCAAAGACCCTCATGTTCAAAACGACAGATGCCGATATGGATGTCAAGCCCAAGAAACCATCCAACATCTTACAGGGGGCTCCCAGGCATTTGCTGCAACTGAGTACAAGGAACGGCATGACGCAGTGGGAAAAATCCTTCATCAGGAGATAGCTATCAATCTGGGACTTCTCCAAACCGACCATCTCCCATATTATCAATACGTCCCTGAGAGTATTTTTGAGGATGGCAACTACAAGCTATACTGGGACCGCACTGTGCTCACAGAACAAACAGTGGTGCATAATAGAGCTGATCTCGTTTTAGTCAATAAATTAACGAGACAAACAACCCTTATTGATGTGGCGATTCCTAACAACAATAATCTACGTACTAAATTTACTGAAAAGGTCGCCAAGTACAGAGATCTGGAAATTCAAATACGGAGACAATGGAGAATGCAAAGTACCCAGACGATACCGATTATTATGTCTACTACTGGAGTCATTCCGAAGACCCTCCTCGAAAGCATAAAAAAGCTGGGTCTTAATGAACATCTTTATATGACCATGCAGAAAGCAGTACTACTCGCAACGGCCAGATGTGTACGAAAATTTTTGGGAGATACACCTGCATACCAAGTCACCTAGGCCTCGATAACACGGAAAGAGTCCCACCAGAGCTCAATCCTTTTGATACCGTAGGTATCTGGGATGAGTCACTTTTCCCCTTAGAGGGAGTGTGAGCCACATGGCTAAATCTGGAAATTAATAGAAATATTATTAAAAATCTGTGTGTGAATACATAGTCTACCATGTATCCTACTAGATTAAGCCACAGGCATATATATTTATCTGTATTTGCTTGTTTAATATAATGAATGTGCATAGTATTTTGATATTAATTGTTTATATATCTCTGTGATTATTCCGATATAAACTCTATGTTCCTCGGAAATAATATAACAAAGCTTTAGTTAAAGTAAACAATAACCTCATTATACATTATCCTCTATTATTAACTGTATAATATGGATCGAATTGTTATTTGTCACAATAGAGGAGCTAACAAATCTACTAAAATGATTTTTTTTTTTCGTTAAAACAATAATAAATGAAAAAAGATCAACGAGAATGGGAGAGGTTATTTAACGAATATCGAATGCTCTGTCAAAAGATTTGTTTCACTCTGACACAATAGCTGATCGGGGTTGACGCTTCCCCAACATTAATAAATAAACTACAATGTCTGGTTTCAATCTATATTAGGAAATACAAGACGGACAAAAAAGTATCTGAAAATGTGCTTATTCAACAGAATTAATAAAAATTAGGAAATACTTTTTATAAAAGATTATGGTTCTGGAAATGTTATTGTCGAATTCCATGATCTATGTATCTGATAGTAAGGGAGAATGGGATGCTAAATTTTCAGTTATTAAAGCCTGAAGGGGACCTCTTGGGCTGTGAAGATTAGATCCTAAAACCAAAAAGGGTTAAGTTAAGTTTTCCATTTTACATCATTTCGAAATATACAATTTGAAAAAATAATTAGAATAAAAATTAGTTATTTTTTACGTAAGGAATTTAAATCTGCAATAAAAAATATGGCTATAATTGTCTGCCATGGTCAATTGTACGTAGTTTATGATATACGGCAAAACTGTCCACTTTGTTCATTTTTGATCCTGGTGATATAACGAGAAAAATACTAGTATGTCACAAAGTCCTTCAATGAAAATAATTAACGCAAGTGCAGCCCATCCATCTAATGGTTAGTTTGTTGCCAAGTGAATTAGCTACTTTTTGAACTTTTATTAAACTTCGTTCTTCTTCTTCTTCAGATGCAAATCCACTAATGGATATTAGCAATTACATTTTCCATTAACTCTCTGAACATTCCCTTGCGTCCCATTTCTCTCTTGCCTTCAATTGTATCCTCATTATAAGTTGAAGGAACTGGTATTTTTTATTTTGCATGATGTGAACCAGGACGCAGTTTTCCTTTTCTTGATGGTTTCGAAAAATTAACGTTCTTTTACCCCTGCAGATATAAATATACACCGTTCATAGGCGTCAACGCCCTTCGACAGGGATCTATGGAGGAGTATCACCATCCCTTGCCGTACCGCTCCTCCATAGGCCGATCAGACACTAGTTTATTCCAGACCAAGTCGTAGACTCTATTGAGTTTTATACTACAGCGTTGGCCTTTTATGGCCCTTGTTTGGCCCCCTGCAGATGCCCTGCGTAAAGGCGTCTACATTTGTGATTTTCGCCGTCCATGGTATATCGAGGACACGGTGATAAAGCCCAATTTCGAAAGCTTCTAATCTGTTTATATCCCTCGTTTTGAGTATCCAGCCCTATACGCTATATAGCAGCACCGACCATATGTACAACATTTATAAGTAAACCTTGTTGAACATCGAACTCTGAATTCATAGGTCAGTGCTTTCCTGAATTTTACGAAGGCTTATCGAGTTGCTCAATGCGACTTTTTACTTCCTTCCTGCTCTCCTTTATGCTTCCTCTCTGGTGGCCAGTCTTCAAAAAACCACGTTTTCAGGTATATAAATTTGATCACTCTTTCAGTGGAGTTTGTATTCACTGTTGTGATGGAGTTTTCAAGTGCATCCAAGTTTCTGGAAATGATAATGGGTTTGGTCTTTTTGGTATTAATCTTTTATCCCATTCGTTTACTGTATTCTCCGATTATAGTGACGAGTTTTTGAAGATCGATTATGTTGTTACAAATTAAGACACCATCATCAGTATATCGAACGTTGTTGATCAATATTCATGTTGCTCAATATTCAATTCACTTTGATTCACATCTCTGCATCTACAAAAAATCTTGAAATGGCTTCTTAATAAATGTTGAATAAAAGAGGAGAAATTACTCATCCCTGTCGAACACCCCTTCTTATATATATGGATTTGGGTCTAGAATTGTCTATTTTTAATTTTGCCGTTTGGTACCAAAGTAGTTTTCAATGCACCTTAGGTATTTTTGCTCTATATTAAGTTTGTTGAAAATCTATATTAACTTATGGTGCTGGACATGATCAAGGACTTTTTTGTAATTTGAAAGCATAGGAACACGTTCTTCCTCTGATCGTAACAATTTTGGACCAGCACCTGTGTTACTACAATTGCTTCTCTTGTTCCTTTTTGAAGTTATACTTCTTTACCGGCGATATGAGGGTGAATTTTTATATGTTAAAACCTATGATCCCGGCGCATGCGCATTATAACTTTGTTCTGATTGGATGTTCAAATGACATGTCAAAAATTATTCAATATGGCGGCTGTGGCACAGCTGTACGTAGTTTGATTATTTATGGTTGTTGCGTTTTGAAATTTGTGGGAAAAGAAACAAAGTTAGTTAATAGTTATACTGCCTTTTTAAATAGTTTTCATATACCTATATTTTTGGACTTTTGGACTATTTTGGACAAGGAAAACTGATTCTAATTTGGTAAGTAGTTTTTATTATAATCATATTGTAATTATACATTTGGATTAGGTTGGAATACATACATTTATTTTCTCAAGAATGGGGATTTTAGAGAGAAATCCCAAATTAGGTCCGATTTTTATTTTTAAATTATGATTTTTTGGCGTAGATTTATTTATCTAGTAGGTATGTAAATTTACATACTTAATGGGTATGAGGTATGCCTAATGAGGTATGCTCGATTTACATACTTAATTTGATTACCAACAAAAGTTCTACCAATCTTCATCTAATATATTGTTTTCTTACTGTTTTGTTATATTTTAATATTTTCTTCCACAAAGTTTAAACTACATAATTTAATTATATTCAAAACAACTGTCAAACAGTAAAACGTTCAGTTACCCTATTTTTCCACATGACAAATAATGTAGAATTGGACGAGTGAGTCTAGGCTTCGATTACGAATCAAAGCGCCCCGAAATTCACGGGTTCGGTTCCAGATGCAAGTTTTTATTTTTTTATTTTTTATGCATTTTATGATTGTTAGTATATTTGTTATATAATTTTTTTTTTCACAAAATGCGTATTTAAAATTTTTTGCCAACAATTATTATCGTTCAGAAATCATTTTTTCTTTGTGGCATTTTTCAATGTGTTTGTGTACGTTTTATTCTTTTATTTTTTTAAATTTTTGGTATTGTCTTAAAAATCACATAATATGTAGTAGAAGTATAACTTCTTACGTGCGTACAAAGTACACACACATTCTTTTTTTTTGTGTGAATTTGATGGACTTGGCCAAGCCAATTAGTCAGACTTTTCTTATTTTAAAAACAAACAACTTTTTTTCAATCAGAGGAATTATTTCTGTATTTTTAACTCTAAATACATAACAAACTAACATATTACAATGATTATCTGAATAATACACTGTTTTGGTTGTAAATGTTTTTTTGCAAATATTTATTTTTTTATTATATTTTTAATTTCTTTTTTTTTTATTATTATTTTTTTGTTTTTTTACTACGCTAAGACATAAACCCGATTCAACATCTCGGAGGTTTACATCCTCTTATGTTTTTTCTTTTTTTTTTGCTTTTTTTTTTCTCTTTTTTTTTTCTTGTTCTTTTCTTTTTTCAATTATAATATACAGTAATTACTTAAATCTACAGGGTTTAAAAAATAAATTTGGTTTAAATTTAAATTTAAATTAAACAGGTTTTAAAATACATTCTTGTTCCAAAACTTTGCCTAAACCCAAACTGAGGATCACTGATTCCCTATTCACATTTTTTGTATAATATTTGATGTAGTATTTTTAAGAATATCTTTAAAGTGTGAATCATCAGACTAATGAGTCTGAGATCCTCACATCTTTTTGCATTCCTTTGCATTGATTTTCTTGTGTGGTGTATAATATTCTAATCTATATTATTGTGTATCATTTTGTCAATCAAAGATAGAGTAAAAATTTTGTTTTTTTAATATAACGCGGGCACATAAATTTGATACACCCTGTATATTGATTTGTAACTATTTATTAGAAGTTATCTTTTACGCAGTGGGTTTATCCTTAATGAGTTTTTCCCTGAAGAATTAAAGACATTTGTAAATAAAGTGAAGTGAAAAGACAATTTATTTCGGATTATAATTTTAAAAAGATTGTTTTGTTACGGGAAAGGCAAAATCCACAGATAATTGTAATTATTAGTTTTTAGAAAAATAAGGTAGAGAAATTTAGAATTCTAAGTCCTTTTGTTTAAGCCCAAGAATATTTGTAGAATTCCCGAAAAGGAATTATGGTGAGTAGCAGTATTTGTTGAAAGAATGCATGGGTTTTTTCGAATGAAAAAAGAAGAATGTGGAGAGAGAAATGTTTCTGATTGGCTTGGCAATTTGGAATGGGAGAGAGAAGTTTGAATGTTCAGACAGTTTGGAAAAGGAGATTATTATGTGACCGGCATCCGAGAAGAGCCGTCAAAGGTTTTCGTGAGTAGTTCAGAAGCAAGTACTAGTGGTTGTTTGATATTGAAGAGTAGCTGAAAAGTGGAACGAGAGACAAATCAAATTGTGAAGAAATACCTCTTTGATTCTATAAAATCCAAGAGAGTAAGTTACAAGAACTATAGTTATTAAAATTATTTGTGACACCAAGTAAAAAAGATACTTGGGTCTCAGGAGATTATTATTGTGAGAAAGAGAGGAGAGAGTTTTGGAGTTTATTGAAGGAGTATTGGTCAAAAGAGGCCTGGCTCGTGTTTTGGAGAAATAGTTGCTGGTATGCTGCTGGATTGATGCTGAGAACGGAGAGGGCTTTGATTGGTAGCCTAACATAATCAACAAGGAAGAGCTGTTTGGGACAAGAGGAGACATCATTGTGTGTGAATCAAAAAGGTCAGTCAATAAATGTGATAAATTTTCTTTATAATCAGAAATTAATTTTTTTTTCGTAAAGGCATATGAATTAAGATTCCAACATTTCAAAAATTTAATAGGAAGTATAAGTAGTTTTGCGAATACCTAAATTTGTTTGTTTAGCTTGTTTTATTAATGGTATCAAGAACAAAGCGATAAATATTTGTTTCAATTAGATTAATTTATATGGTAAAAGTTTCATTTGGACAGTTATGCCCACAGGATTTAATTGATAAATTTTCAGAGCATTGCTTTTGATAATAAAGGTATTTGTATGTGCTTATTTATGGTATTTCTATTTATTTCCTTTTCCTATTTTATCCCGATAAGGATCAACTAAGAGATACTGAAGCCACGAGAAAGGATAAGTATAACCTACGATAATTTAGTTTTTTTTTATTAAAAAAAGGCACCCTGAGATTTTTCTTAATTTTTTATGTATGATTTGCGACAATTGAATAATTAGTTAAATAAATACTAATTAATATAAAAGTAAGAGAAAGCAGATCATAACAATATATACAATATAGAATTAAAAAATATTAAAATTTTAAATAAAACAATTGCTTCCCAAAATTTCAGAATTTCTAATGTTACGGATAGCCAACTAAGTATCTACTTATAATAAATATCATCTTTTTACTTAATGATACAAGACTTGAAAATGAAATTGATTTAACAGGCGAGCAACTTTCTGTCCTTTTCAAAACTCTGGAGCGGATAATGAAATACCTTAAATGTTTTCAGTTCGTTACCAGGGAAATTTAGTAATTAATTATTATCGCTGTAATCACACAAGAAAATCTCATTTCATTTTAATGGTTCGGGAGATAAAAAGCGAAAATGATGAATAATAATTTCGTATAATAATAATTATCGGAAAAAATTAAAAGGTAGGGGATAAATTCAACATTTAAACAACATCCAAAATACCAAATACATTGAGATCTATTCTATATAAGGCTAAATCTAACAATGAACAAGAAAAAACAAAGAACTGTATAATTTATGAAATACCCTGTGAATGCGAAAATTTTTATTTAGGTGAAACACTAAGCCAATTAAATGTTAAAAACAGAAATCAAAGCAGCGCCTATAATAAGCACTAACAGGAAATTTTACTGTCAACATTGCATGTTGTGGTTATCTTTTTAAAGACAAATCACATGCTATGATTTTTCTGACGGATATTCTTAAGTTAAACGAATGAACTATTGTTATGTTATATTAAAGATAGCGTCTGAAAGCAAGCAAATAAAGCCAATTACGTATCAGGATGTCTGAGAGATGTGATCTGGAGAAATAAAGATAAGAGATAAAGACATGATAAAGAAGGTACCACAATCTTAAGCGACCTCTATATTCGTAAATAATTATTAAAATTAAATAAAAAAAATCTACTAGAAGATCTAGAAATAAGTAGAGAAATGAAAAGAAACCCTCATAACTGTGTTAACACCCAGATTCAATTAAATCGTAAATTTGATCCTATTTTTAAGAAATTTCTTTAATAATTTTGGTTTAGAATTAAGAAGTATACCCAACAATTTATGAAAGTTTTTTGAACATTACTTTAGGTATTCTTGAGTTTTCTTTCTTTGATTACATATTTTTAACAAGTAAAATATTTGAGATTTGTCTGAATTAATTAATTGGATTTTTAATTTATAAAATAAAAATAACAGCTTTCAACCTCTGAGCTTATCAAATGAAATTTCTCCTAGGTTTAATTTCATCTAACTTCTTCTACACTTGGTCAAACTATAACAGTTTGGTTTTGGAAGAATTTTGGTAACTTATATTCACTTCAATATTAATATTAGTAATTTTAAAAAATTTAGTATCTTAACTTAAAATTTATCTCACCTATACATGGCTTTTTAGTCATTTTCATTTTTAATTAATTTTAATAATTATTTACGAACATAGAGGTCGCTTAAGATTGTGGTACCTTCTTTATCGTTTTAATAAATGACAGTCTTCCTCAGCTGAGCTGTTCACGTGGGCTCAAAATGGTTTGACTCAGCCATGTTGTCTTTTTAATTTAAAAAAAGAATTTAGATGTGATTTATTCATTTTAAGGGGTTGTTATACCCGATATCTGTGGCGTTTGACCAGTATCCATGTTTTTTATTGTGTCGTTTAGCAATTGCTCTTCTATGAATGTTTTATAACGGGGCGCAAGTTTTTCACTCATTTTTTATATAAAAGAACTTATCTTAAATGTCCTTTTAGGAAGCTCTAATGATGGCACGTTATGTGTTGAAAGTACTTAGCTGATAATAAAAATTTTTTTACACACTATCAAAAGTTTTTTGAGAACATACACCTGTTTGCCCTTTTGACCTATTTAGAAGTGTGTACAATTATTGCAGTCTTTTCCAATTTACTTTTAATAATATTCTTATATAAACTGCAAATAAAATTACTTACTCAAACTTGATTATTTAACATAATAATTATTATAATGTATATCAATAATTAACTTCGAAAAATTTTTAAAGGATTTTTAACTGTAACAATGCGTTATTATATTTTTTCTACAACCCCTATTCAAAGTGCACTTTTCTGCACGGTTTTATGTTAGCAAACTTGATATTTTCTCACAGTATAAGATATTTGACATTAGTGTGCAGAAAAGTGACGTTTCTGTGCCGCAAAGTGACGTTTCTGTGCCGCAAAGTTCTTTTCTGCACAGTTGACTACCTCATTCTGAGTAACGTTATATTCTGTTTACATCCGTGGACTACCGCATTCTGAGTAACGTTATATTCTGTTTACATCCGTGGTTAAACTTTAGACAAATATATAACCTATAAGACAATTATTATATTTAACTATAGCATAGAAACTAAATTATGGATGTTACAACTGTTTTATTTTACAATTTTATTCTTATTAAACATTTTATAATTATCAAATAAACAATAGGATTTAGCAACCTGTGCAAGAGACGTCGAATGAAGTAGGTTTTGTGTAAAACCGTGACTGCATAAATTATATAATGTCAATAATGTGTAATAATTGTTTAAATTTAAACAAATTAAGGCAGTGCATTAATTTTTTAACTGATTTCTGTGCAATTTATTTAGGTATAAGGAATTTAAATTAATTAGTAGGTATTAATTAAATACAGTTTAAAATTTATCACATAGGTACCTATTATAATTAATCGTCGTTTGGAAATTGTGATTTTTATTTTTAGGAAAAACTGTGCTTGTAGAAAAAGTATAGTGTGAAACACGTGCAGAAAGGTAATTTCTCACTCGTTTGAATTGCGGCACTCGCTTGCGCTCGTACCGCAACTTTTTAAACTCGTGAGAAATTAGTACCTTTCTGCACTTGTTGCACAATATACTATTTACTTTTATACCTTGTTTACTGTTATGAATTTTGAAGTTTACCATTTTTAATGAAAGTGACATTAGCGTATTTTGTGTGTTTATTGGAATTTAAAACTTGAATTTTATATTTCTATTTTATAAAGTTATCTTGTGTTATAATATATTTTAGTTTATATATAGTTAAATAATATAAAATGTGCGTTATAACTTTTTAAAAATACGTCCACGCACCGGTAATAGCCATTTCCTATTTATTTCAATGACAGTAGGTACAAAATAATACTTATAATTTTTCGGAAATGAAAATAATTTGAATTGACTATTTCTTGTTGTGTCTTTTATAATACATAATTAAGACAGCATTGCTGATTAATAGTAAGCAACCAATTATTCAGCCGTGTACTATTGGTAAACATTTTTTTTTATTTCGAGTATTTGATAATTATGTTGTTTTACTAATTAAAATAAAAAAGTTCGTAGAAAAAGTATAGTATTCTACTTGCATCTAATGGATGTTACTCACTCTGATGAATTACGACACTCGTCTACGGCTCGTGTCGCAAACTTCATCATCGTGAGTAACAGGCATCATTACATACTCGTTGAATAATATACTATTATAATATTTACAATATATTAATAATATTTATTATGTATGAATTGTTAATATTAAAGATTTAGATAAAATTAAATAAAAGAAGAATTTTTTACCAAGCTGCCAAAACAAAATGGGTTTAGTTTATTATTATTTTATATTTTGATACCGATTTCTGAAATGTAAATTAAAACGTCAAGTAAATTGAATTTTAAACTTAAATTGTGGATTCTTCTTGATGTTGCTCTCCGTGACGAATGTTGGCGGTCATCAAGGCAATCTTTATCTTATGTGCAGAAGTGCTGAGAAGCTGCACAGATGTTGTGTTGAACCAGGCTCTGAAGTTATTTAACCAGGATGTTCTTCTTCTTTCTGAACCTCGCTTTCAAAATATTTTTCCTTCCAGGATGGCTTATAGGTAGGGTTACGATACGTCCGGATAGTCCGGATTTGAAAGACATGTCCGGATTGGCGTCCGGATATGAGAAATGTCCTGATTTTTTTCTTTACTAAAAAAATGGAAAATACTAATTCCAACGGTGGGAAATTACATTTTGCGCAGCACCTTAGGTCTAAAGTATGTTAAAACATAGGTGTATATTATTATGTATTTTAAACTGGCAGAGATTTTCGATGTTAGTTGCATATTGTAGCGAAACAGCTGTACTTTTAATTGTGACATATTATGCATTTCACATACAGGGTGGGGCATTAGTATGACAAAGTCCAATTACTCGTTTATCGTAAGAGATACGAAAAAAAGTTATTTAGGTAAAAGTTGGGGCACTGATAGGACCATAATCTAAAAATATTTTAAAATATACAGAGGCGTGCGTATTGACAGGGTGACACAAAGTTATGTTTTTTTTTTAAATAGAACACCCTGTATATTTTTACATTTTTGGATTCTCTTCAATGTTTCTATTCTTAAAATATATGGTTTTCTATTATTATACGAGGTAGTTTAAAAGATAATTACGTTTTTTTGTTAATTTCGTAGCAATATTTACAGCCTGTAGAATTGTAGTGATTTGAGATCAAATTCTTATTTTATGTTCAAACGATTTTTAATATAGTCTGCTATTATTAAACATTAACAGTATAGCGAAATGTTAAATTTTAGTATACAGGGTTGGTCGAAACTCGGAATTAGTATTTTCTTAATTTTATTAAATGGAACACCCTGTATTTTAGTATTGTAATGAAATGATGTTTTATGGTACTTTTTTATTTCTTAAGCATTCTCTATACCTAAGTGCTTTAATTTGTAAGTTATTCGTGATTCTTTAAGCCAAACATTAATTGCAAGAAAAATTACGTGAAATTTTATTAGGTGGCCGTGCAAATATTCAATCAAAAATATTTTTCCGAAAAAATACGTCATAATCTAGCCCGATCCTTAATTTATTAATATTGTATAAAATATCCAAATAAATTCGTAGTTAAGATTGTTGGTGCGCAAAACATTAATAAAAACATACAATATTCTACCTAGTCGGCTATGACACTAAACTTCCTTAAAAATTTGACATTATACTATTTTTATACTTCAAGTTGCTTTGATACCATTACTAATATGAATTTTTCCAATGAGGAACTGATAAGATTTGTGTGCTAATAGAGTATAACAAAAATGTGCTACTAGCAATAGAAATTTTTCATCATAAATTCCCTAATAGACGACAACTAAGAAGAGAAACGTTTAAAAATATACTAGAACGGTTTCAACGGACTAGACACTTAGATTCTGATAAATCTGATCGAACAAAAACTATTGCAAGTGAAGAAAACAGGAATTAAATGTAATCTTTAGTGTCACTGAGGATCTGCATATTAGTACAACGGTTCTTACAATCTAAGTATCAAGTCTGTTGAAACCGTTTTAGTATCCTTTGAATTTTTATTGCAAGTTGCTCATTTTTGTTATACTCTCCTAGCACAAAGCCATTTTAATCATTTCCCCATTAGAAAAATTAATATTAGTAATGGTAACAAATTAACTGGAACTATGTAAATAGTATAATGTCAAATGTTTAAGCAAATTTTGTCTCATAGCCAACTAGGGAAAATTTTGTATGTTTGATTAATATTTTAAGCACCAACAATTTTAACTACGAATGTATTTGGATATCTCATCCAATATTAATTTATTAAGGATCAGGCTAGATTATTATGTATTTTCTTTTCGAAAAATAATTTTCGATTGGATATTTTCACGGCCACCTAATAAAATTTCACGTACTTTTTGTTGCAATTAATGTTTGGCTTAAAAATCACGAATAACTTACAAATTAAAGCACTTAGGTATAGGGAATGCTTAAGAAATAAAAAAGTACCATAAAATATAATTTCATTACAATACTAAAATACCTATTTAAGAAAACTCAGAAAATATTTATTTCGAGTTTCGACCCACCCTGTATATTAAAATTAAACATTTCGCTATACTGTTAGTGATTAACAGTAGTAGACTATATTAAAAATCATTAGAATATAAATAGAAAATTTGATGTCAAATCACTACAATTCTACAGGGTGTAGATATTGCTACGAAATGAACAAAAACATTATTAACTTTTAAACTACGTCGTATAATTTTACAAAACCATATATTTTAAGAAAGGATACATTTAGGAAAATCCAAAAATTTAAAAATATACAGGGTGTTCTATTTTAAAAAACATAATTATGTGTCACCCTGTAAATACGCACGCCCCTGTATATTTGAAAATATTTTTAAATTATGGTACTATGTGTGCCCCAACTTTTACTTAACTAACTTTTTTTTGTATGTCTTACGACAAAGGTGTAATTGGAATTTGTCCTACTTATGCCCCACTCTGTATATATGTACAATGTAAAGGTAGCAACACAGTCAAATTCACATTTTGCATTTTCTACAACCCCTTGGCCTACCCCTGTCCGGATTTGGCCTTAATAAATTATGACCCTACTTATAGAAGGACATATTTGAATTCATTTGTGTCCGCATAATGTGTCAGAAGTATTCCAACTTTCGAGATTTGATGGTGGTCGGCCAGTACCTCTCGGTCCTACTTCATTGTTATGAGGACTCATTTATAACCCGGTTAGTCCACGGAATTTTTACCCCAGGCTGTGGGTAAAAAAACGTGATATAATTCAGGAATTTTTGAAACCTATCAGGTGTTGTAAAGGACGATGCCAGGAATAACTTATACTAAAATGTCACCAAAAATATTGTGAGCTTTTTTTTATTGCGATTTTCATTTGTTAAATTTGCAATTTTCAAAGATTTTTAATTTTGCAGCTTAGGATATTGATTCTAGAGGAAAACTTTTTAATAGAAAGTTGTAGTAAATTATAAAACCTACAATTTGAGCTATGATAAGTGTAATTTCGTTTACTGGTTATTGCAAAACAGCCTGCGAAAATTCTAAAATGGCCGTTTTTTACAATTGCGGTATTTATTGTACAAATATTTTTTTTTTATTTTTTAAAGCTTTAAAATGAAGATCTTTCAATTCCAAACATAAACAAAATTGTAAAGCCAAATTAACGAATTTGTTGCTTAGATATTATAAATTGTTTATCCCAAGAGGTCAAATGTCGAAGGCTATAACTGAAAAAAAAAATCGTAGAGAGTTGGTTAAACATCCAATCTCCTTCTAAAGAGTTATATTTTCATATTCTGATGTAAATAAATGCGTAAAATATTTTTAAACCTCTAATTTTTGGGTTTGAAAATAAGGGGGCAAATTTCGTTAAAAACATTTAGAGCTGAAGCGGCCCTGTACATCCTATGAGTTTCTAACTTACATATTATTGTTAGTGAAGACGAAACGAAGATTTATAAAAAAATAAAAATTTTCTACAACTAATTGAAGCCGAGATAATTGTTTCTTTTTTCTTAAATCGTAGTGCCTTTATTTATAACAATTAAGAAATTATTTTACAGTCATTGACTAAAGAGAGACTTGTGTTATCTTAAAATAAAAATTATTATAATATAGTTACCTTTAATTATTAACAATTATTTTTAAAATCGGTGCTTTTGCGAGCGGCCGAATTTTGCAAATCGCCCGGCTCGCTTCAAATCCGCGCGCTCGGAAAATTTTTACGTAATACCTTTTGAGTGTATGATCCACAGAATTAAGATATCGCGACAGATCGTAAGCAAAAAATATCAATAGCAAAAGTAGCAAGAAACAAAAAGCAGATTCTAGCAGGCTTTTTAAACACAGAACAGAGAACCGACAAACGGTGTTGGCTGAGTATGAGAGGTTCCTGGCGAATACAATTACTTTCTGGATGGCCTCGTCAACTCGTTCTTATCTTCTTGCTACAGTGTTGGCTTCTCACTATTTCCTTTTTCTCTCCTTTTGTTGCCCGAGTCGGTATTCTAGTAGTAGCTCCACGGGGATTTTTTGGGTGGCCTCGTTATTTCTAATCCTGATGCTGAAGATAAAGGGTCATCTTTGGTCATCTAAGTATGGTCCTAGGATGACAAAGGAAACCTTTTTCTGGGGTTAAGTGGGTTCCCTTGGGATGATGGAAACTTCTGGCTGTCTAGCTGCTGCTTTTATTTTAGCGCATATTGCAATCTTCGTCCTATTAATGAAGAAAAATGTATAACAAATCCATCAGCAAAATGCAGTTGACTGTGTTTGCCAATACTTAAAGAAGGAGTGACCAACAAAAATATATAAATAAGAGAGGATAGCACAATACATAAAACTTAATTGACAACTTTTTTTGCATGACAACACGCCCAAAGAATCCCAGAATACACCAAATTACTGTAAAAATACACATAGTTATCAGAATTTGATGTATCACAGATCATAAAAATATCCACTCTCTATCTCTCCAATCATAGCAGACTGTTGCCTACAATGATCATAGGCACAGTAAAATATTTTTTGACTGTTATATGACGTAACCTCAATAATATCCGCAATTAGCTCTTGTTATACAATACTCTGAGAAGATCAGCCAAAATACCAGGCAATTAATGCAGAAAACAAGAGAAATGAGAAGTGAGACGGAAAATAAAGCTGACGAACTACAAAAATTCTTCTTCTTCTTTCTCGAAACTCCTTATGCCCCTCAGGGGCGTCGGAGGTTTTATTCATCTTCTATCCAGCTCTTCCATTTCTTGCGGTCCTTTGCTAACTCTTTCATTTGTTGATGTGTTTTTCCTTTTTCCTGTCCAATTTCTATAATCTGATCGATCCATCTCTTGCTTGGCCTCCCTTTCCTTCTTTTACCATATCTTTTCGATTCCTATTCCCTGGTCCATTCTGTTAATGTGTCCATATCATTTTAATTTCCTTTTTTGTATCTTGGTTATTATCGATTCCTGTTTCAGTCTTTGTCTAATAATTTCATTTCTTATTCTGTCCAATTTCGTTTTTCCTGGTATTTTTCTTAGCTGCTTCATCTCCGCTGCGTTTATTGTACTGTCTGTTTTTGCATTGTTTAGCCATGTCTCACTTGCATATATTAAAGTTGGCACAGAGATTGCGTTGTATACCTTCAGTTTTATTTCTTTATCTATTTCTTCCTTTCCAAATGTTCTTTTATTTCGTGCATATTAGATCTTATTTGCTTTTTTCGCTCTGTATGAGATTTCTTGATCTATCTTTCCATCCTCTGATATTATTACTCCAAGGTATTCAAATGTCGAGACTGTTTCTATTATTTCGTTTTTGCACCTAAATATTGATTGGTTTATTTTTTCCCTTTTCTTTTGGGTTACTATCATGGTCTTCGTCTTCTTTACATTTACCTCTATTTTCAAATTTTCTATTTCCTCCACCCATATATTGATTAATTTTTGCATTTTCTCTTTATTGGCTACTATTATTACTAAGTCATCTGCATATAGTAATCCCTCCATTCTCACTAGTACTAAATTCCTGTACCCTTTTATTGACTCTAATTGCCTTGACCTACTTTTAGCACTCTTCACTACTCTATCCATTAATAATATAAACAAAACTGGGCTGAGACTGTCCCCTTGTTTTATTCCTCTCCTTAGGTTTATTATTGGCGATCTGTTTCCATTTATTTGTACTTTAGCAAGTACGTTTCTATACGTACTTTTTACCACGCTTACTATCTTTTGCGGGATTAGCAGATCTTTCATTACTGACCATATTACTTCTCTATTTATAGAATCAAAAGCAGCTTTAGTATCTATAAACGTTATATATAAGTCTTCTCCTATTTCGTTTTTTCCTTTCAATTATATTTCTCAGTATGTATATATTATCTGTTGTTCCTCTTTCCTTCCTAAACCCGCTTGTTCTTCTTCTAGTTTTCCTTCCAGTTCTTTCCTGAGCTTCCTTTCTATTATCCCGGTGTAGACTTTATATGCCGCTGATGATAAGCATATAACCCTATAGTTATCACATTCCGCTTCATCTCCTTTCTTGTGTATTGGTATCAATAAATTTTCTTCCCAGTCTTCCGGTATCTTTTCTGTTCTCCATGCTTCCCTCATTATTTCCAGCAGCCAAAGCTTGCCTCGTTCTCCCACGTACTTCATCATCTCCGGATCTATGTCATCGGGACCTCCCGCTTTTCCAAACTTTATTCTTGCCAATCCTTCTTCAATACCTTTGATATGAATTTCGTCTACTCGATTGTATCTATCCATTTCTCTTGCCTGCTGTCCTCTCTCCTCATCTTGTTGGGTACTTGCCTTGAATTTTTCTTTATAGTGCTTATTCCATATGGTTAGTATGTCTTGTATGTTTTTTTTCAATTTATTTCGCTCATTTCTAATTCCTCTTATTTGTTTCCTTTTTGTTCCTTTCATGCTTCTTATTTTATTCCAAAACTGTTTATTGTTATTCCAAAAACCTTCGTTCAATTCTTCACCGAATTCCTTCCAGCTCTTCTTCTTCGCATCTTTTACTAGTTCTTTCACTATATTTCTCTGTCTTCTGTATTCGTCTCTGTCTTGCTCTTCATTTGTGTTTATTTATCGCTTCCACATTTCTTTCCTTCTTTTTACAGCTTGCTTTATTTCCTTATTCCACCATCCAGTTCTTTAATTATTCTTACCATTCTTTTTTATTCCACATACCTGTTTTGCAGTGTTCCATAACGTGTCTCTCAATTTTTTCCATCTCTATTCCATATTCCATATTTCCTCATTGTTTTCATACTGTTCCAGTATTTTATCTGTCTCTCTTTGGTATAACTTCTTCATTTCCATATTTTTCATCTTATGTATTGCTATTCTTGTATGTTGAGGACTCTCTATTATTTCCATTAGTTTCATGTTTATCTCTGCTGCCACTAGTCTGTGTTGGGTACCGGGTTCGGCTTCGTTCTCTGTTTTTATATTTTGTATCGTTAGTTCTGCGTCTCGAGGATATACTATGTAGTCAATTATGCTTCTAGCATTTCTTTCTTCTGCTACGTATGTATATTTTTCGTTTCTCGGTTGATACCAGAGAGAATTACCTATTAACAAGTCATTTATTTGGCAGAAACTTATCATTCTTCTACCATTTCTATTTACCGCCTCTTCTCCATACCTTTCCTCCATACCTCCATACAAAAATTAAATAAAGAATTATCCAAAGCTGTTAGACAAGACACTCGAAAATACAACCAAGAACAAATCGAACATACCATTGAGAACAATAGAAGTATGAAAATATTGAGAAGAAGACTAAAAACGGGGACAAGGCAGATAATAAAGATGAAAGATAAAAATGGTAATCTTACAACCAACAGAGAGGAAACCCTTAAAATATTTGAAGACTTCTACAAATTGCTGTATACCAGCCAACACAAAGTAAATAGCAAAGAAGATCAAGTACCGGAAATATTAACAAGGAGAAAGGGCATTGTCAACCAAGGATCAGAACTAATACCGGAAATCACAATAGACGAAATAAAACTAGCCCCAACAAAAGCCAAGAAGAACAAATATCCAGGCGAAGATTGTGGAAATACTGATGCAATCAAAATCGGAGGCACTTGTTTTCTTAAGAAAATAGAAAACCTTTTTAACATGTGCTTTTGGATAGTAATATACCCGACAAATGGCACAATTAAGAAGTAATTATATTGCACAAAAAAGGAGATCCCTATGAATTAGAAAACTACAGACCTATAAGCTTTCTTAGTCACTTATACAAACTCCTTACAAGAATAGTAACGAATCGTGTTGAGAAAAAATCTTGATTTCTACCAGTCAATAGAGCAAGCGGGATTTCATACCGCATTTGGAAGAAATGATCACCTACAGAGCGTTATAGACCTGGATCCCGCGTACCAAAAAAAAGTTGATTGATAGCAAGCTGAAAATTTGTTAATATTGTAATGGTGTCTACTCGGACAAACTTTGATGTACGGGAACACTGGAACAGAAGAAGTTTTAACTGTGGAACAGTTTAAAAATTTGGAGCGTCAGATTACGAAAACGTCCCATGTATTTTGTCGGACTGACCATCCAATTAATTTGTTACCCTTTCATTAAACTATCATGCAAAAATCAGACTGCTGTTACTAACCAACATGATTCCTGTCATTTGACATATTCTTCGTGTTTCACTCATTAACCCGCCATTACACGCGCTATGAGGGAATCCCTCACCATATTTGTTTATAACCAATGAAATTGTGTAAACTAATACGATAACCTTAAGCACCCAGGAATGCCTTTAGCATGGTTCATGAGAGGGTATGAAAAAGTTATAGAATATTTCTGGCGGTCAGTGTGCTGTGTGATAGTTGAAAGAAGAGACATCCCTCTTCAAGTGAGGGAATTCCTCACTGCGCGTGCAATCACGGTGAAATCACGTTTCTGTTATCTCAAAGAAACTTTTAGGTTTTTATTTAATATTTAGGTAGGTTTAATTAAAATATTATTGTTTGGATTAGGTTAGGAACAGTGGCACACCGAGTGGGGGGTTTAGGGATTAAAAGCCCACCCAGAGCATATAGAAATATATATAAAAGAAAGTAGGAAAATGTAACTTGTCTTTCACAAATAATACAAAAAACTTTCGGCGCCCAAGCTAAACCCCCCTCCCCCCAGAGGAAAATTCTAGGTGCGCCACTGGTTAAGAACCCATTTTTAAATTTACCTATTCTAATTGGGAAATAAGCCACAATTTAACTTGAAAAATTGATTTTATTGACGTTTCGAATTCCACCTCGGACGTCGTTATCAAAATACAAAATATTAATAGTTAATTACGTAAATACCACAAAGAAATAGCTTCAGAACAATTGTTAATTTTAATTTGTATTTTTAGTAAAATTAATTCGCGTAAAGAACGTTAATTTCTTCAGTGGCTTGCTGAAATTGAAAATTAAGAAAACTTGCTTTTGATCTATGTATATTATTTTTACTTTTGTTTTGTTAAATTAATAAAAAAAGTTGGTATACGAGACTTTCTATAATATTTAAGTACAACCCATTTTATATTTATACATGTTGACATTCATTCTTCTTCGAAATAAGTCGAACTTATGTAGGTGAGGGCGACGCTCATACGCGTGCAACCACGTCCGAATAGAAGACGCGTGTAACGGCGGGTTAAAATTCCCAGTTGGTGCTAAACACCAGTCTGATTTTTGCATGAGAGTTTAATACAATGGTAACAAATCAATTGGAAGTTCTGTCCGACAAAATACATGGAACGTTTTCGTAGTCTGACGTTCCAAATTTTTAATCTGTTCCACAATTAAAACTTCCCCTGTTCCAGTGTTCCCATATATCAAGGTTTGTCCGACCAGACACCGTTAAGCTATTAACAAATTTTCAGCTTGCTATTAATCAACTTTTTTGGTACGTGGGATCCAGGTCTATTAAAACGGTAATAGAAAAGGCTATCGAATACAATCGACCACTCGTTTTAGCTTTTATAGATTTCCATAAAGCCTTTGACACGGTGGAATTTGACAAAATTCTGGAACCACTACAAGTATGCCGCATTGACTACCGATACAAAAGGTTAATTTACATTACGTACAAGAACGCTACTATGTCGGTGAAACTACGTAAAATCACGGATCATATCCCAATCGGTAGAGGAGTCCGGCGAGGAGTATGCTTGTAAAAAATTTAACTGGGAAGAGAGCGGTCTGAACATTGACGGTAGAAGATTAACAAATTTGAAATTCGCAGACGACATAGTTTTGTTCTTCTGACAACATCAAGGAAATATGTATAATGCTACACGAACTTCAGTTAGTGTGTGTCAGTGTAGGTCTTAAAATAATCATCTCCAAAACAAAATTCATGACAAACCTAGTACCTAGCGGAAATATCAATTTTGGAGAAAACGAAGTAGAGCTAGTAAAAAAATACATATATCCTGGACACGAAATAAAGATCACAAGGGACAGCCAAACATGCGAAATACGAAGAATAATAAATCTAGCATGGGTAGCCTATGGAAAACTCAAAGACATCTTTAAAAGCGATATACCAATTTCTTTAAAACGTAAAATATTTGGCCAATGTATGTTGCCTGTGATGACTTATGGTGCCGAAACTTTTACATTGACAGCTACAACTTCTAAAATGCTGCAAGTAGCTTAGAGGAAAATGGAAAGGTCAATGCTGAATATATCGCTTCGTGATCGAGTTAGAAACGAGGACATAAGACGAAGAACAGGAGTTACCGATGAAATTTCCCGAATTGCCGGATACGTCGCCCAAATCAGTGATGGGAGATGGACGAAGAGATTACTTGAGTGGAGCCCGAGATTAGACAAAAAATTAGAGGAAGACCCCTACTCGTTGTACTGACGATCTCAAGAAAATGTCTAGAAACTGGATGCAAAGTGCTCAAAATAGAGCACAGTGGAAAAATGAGGGAGTCGTATGTCCAGCAGTGGACGGAAAGGGCTGGATGATAATGATATAATACTCTGTACTTAAGTATTGTCAATGATTCTAAATTATTAGTTAAACAGTTATGTTATGTACGTAAAATTAATCAAAAGGGCTTTGAAAACGTCATTTATAGTTTGTTATCGAGATTTTGAATACTCGTTTTCGATTATCTAATGAAAGCTTAGACATTCAGACTTGCTGTTGAAGTTAATTAAGTTTTAGAAACTTCATATTCATCCAATAATGGTGTTTGTTAGTCACATAAAATTATTACTCCCTTAAACTTCAATTCAAGTTTTCAAATTAAGGCTTTATTAGTAAGTATATACTGCTTTCTCTATACTTTGCCAGACAAAGTAAGCTAATATAGTGATAAGGTCTTACCTCTTGTGAAAGTTCATTAACAGGTTATATGCCAGAAGTTTTTTCCATATAGGTACTCAAAATAATGTGTATGTATACTCAAATGGAACAAAAGAGAATGGAAGTTTAATTAATAACATTAGGTATGCCGACAATACAGTCATAATAACCGACAACTTGTAAGACTTAGAAAGAATAATGAACAAAATATTAAGTTCTCTCTCTTTTGACATCAAAAAAACCAAATTTATAAAAATTAGAAAGAACAACAATACAAACGAAATATTAACTGTAGGCCAATTAAGAGACAAAATTATTATACAGTGCTAGATAAAAGTCCATCGCATCCTTTTATGGGCTATACTTCTTAAAATACTGAAATTTGGAGTAAGGCAATATAATCGGATTTAGGCTTCTCAAATAGTTATAACAGGTGAAGTAATAGTGGCAGATAACGTTACAGAGCCACTTTGACCGATAATAATTTTAAATGGAATCTCATGACAAGTGAAATTTCGTTTGTAAGTTATTGAAAATAGCTGTTCATTCATCCTAATTTTGCTTTTAGGGGAGTGCAATTAGAACGAAAATATGCATTGTTTCGGAAAAATTCAAACAAGCTTATATTTTTCTAAAACTTTTTTTGTCAGTTTATATACATGTTTAAGTGAAAAGTTCTACTCGCAGATTTGGCCGCTAATTGTTTATTAATTGTTTAAACAATAACAATTTTTTTGTATAAATAATTTTAAAAATATCATTGAATTCATCATTTTACTTTGATCAAATATGTTTCTATTTTGTTTTTGATTATGCTGAATCCGAATATGGCATTACAATTTAAAAATTCTTATACAGAAGCTCTTATACAGTATGTCTGCGTAGCTAGGAACCACATGCAAATCTTTTTTATTATCAATTTTACGAAAAAAAGTTATTCTTCACAAAATGCTCTAGATAGTCAAAAATTTAAAACTCAACCGTCACATATCAAATTTTATCAATTTTATACGAAGTACCTTCATATCCCAGAATATCAAAAAATGCTATTATGAAAAGTTGTTTGAAATTAAAAACTATGTTTTAATATACCATTACATTATTCTAATCGAAAAATTTTTTTTCAATTTTTTCTCAAATTACGGATACCCATCATTATTTTATTACAGTTATGATAATTAGTTTATTATCAATTTTACCAAAAAAAGTTATTCTTCATGAAATGCTCTGCCTGCTCTAAAATTTAAGATACAACTAACGGATATCAAACTTTTGCAATTTTATACGAGGTATGTAAAAAATATGAATTTTACTTAAGGGTTAAGTGCCTTTATTATTCCCAATATTTCAATTAGAAGGATGTAATTGGACACTGAAACATATTCTTTAATTCCAAACAACTTTTCTTAATAACAATTTTCGATATTGTGAGATATAAAGGTACTTTACTCTTGAGTTAAATTCATATTTTTTGACATACCTCGTATAAAATTAATAAATTTTGACATTTGATGGTTGCATCTTAGACTATATACGATGCAAATTATTTTATAAGGATTAACTTTTTTTCGTAAAACTGATAATAAAAAAGTTATCAATAGGTCTCAAGTTACGCAGACATACTGTATAAGAGCTAAAAAAAAAATTTTTTATTAAACATGTATTATTGTTGAAGCTTATTATGAAATGTATTTTAAGTAAGAAAAAAGTTTTGATGACTTTGTGTAAACATTTTTTTAACTGGTAATTTTTGGTTTTTGTATTACATTTTTGTTATCTTTCTTAATTTTCTCAAAAAGAAATAGTTCATTTCATTTGAAAAGTAAAATAATTTAGTGTATTTTAAAGACAACATTATTAGCTTTAAAAAAGTACCTATAGAACTGTAATAAATCTGTTGAGACTTGAGTAATACCGTCTTAAAATGGTGGTAATTCTGTAAAACTACGAAGTTTTCACAAATTACATTTTTTGAAAGTCGTATCATTTGAACTGAATTTTTGAGATTTTTTTAGAGAAACGTCGTTTAGTAAGATGTCTGAAAGGTAAACTGTGCAAAATTGAGAGTTTTATAAGAAAAATTGTATTAGTTACACGTTTTTAAATAATTTCTATACAAATTCCTGTAAGTCTCATTTTCCGCCCACACCGTACTTATGCCCATACATTTTATTTCTTTTTATGACAACCATAAGATAGCTAAATTATTCTTCTTTCATGAGCAATTTACACAATTTCATTTGATCCGTTAGTTAAAGAATTACATTAAAATAACTCAACCGTGCACTTCGCCGTACGCTAGCCTACAGTGCGCCAATGTTTGTGAGAAGGGTGACTTTAGAGTTATAAATAAAAAATTATAGAAGCTATAGATTTTATTTTAGAAAAATCTTTATAGAAATTTTTTTTGTGAAATTTTCTGAAAGTTCCAACGGTCAAGTCAGTTTTTTCTGCAATTTATATTTTGGAAGTTATTTAAAAAAACATCTAATTTCGCAGATGAACATTTGTTTAATAAAACTGAAGCACCCACTTCTCGAGTATAACTTTTTGATATGTTGTTTATTAAACATTTCTTAATGAAATTACAAAAAGTTCTATCATGTTTTATTTTTTCCGAAGTGAAAATCTATATGCACTTCCCTATTTGGGGTAAGTTGAGGAATATATGATAAACAAATACTAAAATTTTAGCTTCGCATTTAATTAACGGAAAACTGCCGGGACTTGATGAAATTCCTGCAGAACTGCTCAAGGTGTTAGATGTAGAGCAAATAAAAATAATAGCGGGAATAGTTAATGACATATACAAGGCAGGAAAAATACTAGCAGAGTGGCTCAAATCTGAGTTCCTATCATTGCCCAAAAAACCGGAACCAAAAGTTTGTGAAGACTGTAGGACCATAAGAATAATGAGCCATCTGCTGAAGCTGTTTTTATATACCGGATATACCGAAAATGCGAAGAACAAATTGAGCCCAATGAGTTTGGACTTGTGAACGCCGTTGGTACCAGGAAGGCTTTATTTAGCTTGCGTTGTTTATTCAAAAATGTTGAAATATCAGCTATGATGTTTTTGTATGCATGACTGACTGCAAGAAGACTTTCGATAGAGTCAGACATGAACAAATGATGGAACTGCTGAAGAGGACAGAGATTGGCAAAAGAGACCTAAAAATAATAGCTAACCTCTATTGAAATAAATCAGCAGTGCTCCGAGTAGGGAGAGAATATACAAATCAGGTCAAAATCTTAAGGGGAGTGAGACAGGGGAGCATAATTTCAACGCTGATATTCTATCTGTACTCAGAGCACATTTTTGAAGAGGCTATAAAATATATTGGCGAAGGCATCTCAATAAATGGAGTCAAGATCAGTAAGCTGCGGTATGCAGATGATACAATACATTCTCCAATACCACAGAGGGCTGTAAAACTTAAATACCAAAATAACGGAAACAAGTGGAACATATGTACTAGATATAAACACCAGCAAAACCAAATGTGCAAAATGTGAACCAGATGAGAATTGAACTTGTCTCACAATAAAACTACTTGGGAACTATAATCAGTGAGTCGTGAGACAATACCCAAGGGATTAGATGTCGCATCGTAAAGGTAAAAAGTGCATTCTTGACTATGTTACATTTAAGGCTTATTAAATGTTACGCGTACTGTAACATCCTGATCATAACAAGACCAGGGCATTAAGCAACACCACACTGTTGGGAGAAACGATGGGAGGAATTCCTCAAACATCCCTTAGGATATTCAAAAGAAAAACGTCCACCGTTCCATCCATCAGAATGGTGCTCTGCCCGACTGCTCAGCCCTGGGTTCGTTCCCTGTTCATTCTTCCTTCACACCCATCCCAGAAAAGGTACAGGAAATAAAAAGTCTACCTAATCATTTTTAAATACGCTATTTATTGAAATATAAAAAAAAACTTAACAAAAATCATTTTTATTGTATACTGATTACTGACAACCAAGTTAATTTTCTAAGCCCGTGACCGAGACCCCGCTGGTAATCGGTACAAAAGTTATAAAGGTAAAATTTACTCAGCTTTAAGTCCTTCCGTTACAGTTCCTAAAGGAGGTCCCCAATCCCTGTAGAATTTGTCGTCGCCAGTAGTTAAGGGAAGTCTAGGGCTACGTTGTTGGGCTGTCTTGTCTCTGTAGGGCTGTCTTGTTTAATTTATTCTACTGCATCAGGATGCGGTTGTAAGCTAATTCGCTCTCCAAGGTAGCGGTAGAAGGTTTTCTTTTCCAGGTGCTTGATTAAAATCTTCTTCCCGAGGTAGGGGCTAGAAAAATTCAAACAAGGATCAGTTTTCTCCCAAAAGAAAAGCCCGATCAGAAATAAAGCTGAGTATTGTGAGAAACACGATCTCAGCAAAATCTCTGACCACGGCGTGGTATTATTAAAAATAAAAAGAAACGGAAAGAATTCTATCAATAAAATATTATAACTATGTACAGGAAATAAAGTAATATACTATAATATACCAGAGAAAAATAAATAAAATTATACAAGTGTTTAAGCTTTATTTCAAGGAGAAATAGGTATCTGCTGTGCAAAAGAAATCAGTGAAAAACTTAGGCTAAAACTAGATAATCAAACTTACCCATTGTTTAACGGCCTACACACAAACACGATAATGTATGCCAATATTGTGCCTGATTTACGTGGCAATGGCAAAAGGGAGCTAGTACAAATTTTTATCGCATTAAATAGCTTTGAAGAGATGTACTAATTGACTTGACGGTAGTAGGGTCGCTTCTAGAAATATATAGTCCGAGGGACAAATACCAAGCGGAGCTTGGTGTAGCGTTCAATCGGCTAATTGAAACGTTACACACCCCCCAAGGTACCGGAAAATTTTTTCACAGGGACTTGAAAAAATTTTTTTCAAAAAAAAGAAGAAGAATAGTTGTAAAAAATGTGAATAAGAAGAAGGATGACAAGTAAGAATGGCAGAAAAGAAAAAAATGTTGATAAAAACTCGAGACGTGAAAAGAAGAAGAAGCAGAAGAAGAATGAATAAGTAGGGTAATTATATTTAAGATAATATTAAACAGAAAACAAGAAGAAGAAATAGTTGATTTGAAAGAGAGAAAGAGAGAGAGAGAGAGAGAGAGACAATATTAAGCACAAATCAAGTTATTAAAGTTAAATATAAATATTTGGACCAGCAATAAAAAATTGTTTCTAATAGCTGTACTATAAAATTCAACTGTAAAAATAAATGACGCTAACCAGCTAGTTAAGCCTTGTTCTCTGAACGTTTGCTGCAGATACCTTCATTCGAAGAAAAAGAATAAAGCATTGTATTAATAACTAAAAATAAGCTGAATTAATATTTAACAAATTCTGTAGGTATACCTAATTAATACTAAAAGCTAAAATTTAAACTTACAATTATAAATAAAATAAATAATAAGGGATGCGCCTTTGGAGTAAAGTAAAGCACCCCTAGGTCAAGGCAAAAGTTAGGCAGTAAGCACAACATGTTATTCAGCATATCAATAAAAATGGAGGTACGGTAATATGAGATAAACAAAATTTTATTGATAGTAAAATAAAGATGTACTAGATAAACTGCCAGAAAAGTTTAGACAAGTCAAGGTTATAATCATAGATAAAAAATGAAACAATGAATTTAGAAAAGATAAAGAAGAATGATAACGAATGAGCATAATTTAAAAGTCTGATATTAAGAGCCAATAACAAACAATGTCAATAAAACAAAAGAAGACTCTTGAAATATTTAAAGTATTCACAATATATAAAAAAATAAATCTCAGATGTTTTGGTGGGTGTTGAGATGAAAGTAGTTGAAGCTCAAATTCTAATGAGATATTTCAAGAGTGCCAGGGCGCCATGCAAGCAAAAAATCGAAGGTTCATAAAAAAGAAAATTGGTAAAAGGTGTCATAAAATTTTCCTATTGAAGCAGAAGACATGATTACGCAGAAGTTGAAAAAAAAACTATATGTGCATAATGCACGCTTAACTTCAGGAAGTATTTACGACCTGAGGGTAATAGTTTTCTAAAAACTATTAAAATTATTTCAAAACGCCATAGAATTACACAAAAGGTGTCACCTGGGACGGCTGCATAATAACATTTGTGTTTCGAAAAGAGAGTAGTAATAATTAATATACGCCAAGATAGTTCCAAACACGGAAAGGATAGAATCTGGTGGTGGCCCAAACTCAAGATAACGCGTATTCAGGAATCACAATCGTGAAAAATGCACGATAAAAAGATACAAATTATGAACCTCGAAAAATTGATTACAAAAAAAAATTGACAGAAATGTTGTTAAAATAAAGATGTGGAAAACGTCTCTTAAATATAAGAAAAGACAAAATCAATTATTATCGATGTCTGTATCGTTATCAACGTCATCATCATCAATGTCGTCACAATCTGTTTCATCAGGTTTTAAATCTCTGACGTGGAAATTCCCTAAGTCAACACCATTAAGATCCTTGACAGCATAAACAGTGGAAGAAATAACTTTATCAATAATGCAAGGAACAAATTTCGGAGCAAGTTTTGAGGTAAAATTATCAACAGCTTTAGACAAGACAAAATTTCTTTTCCAGACTTTCATTCCAGGAGAATAAGTCGGAGAGGGCCTTCTACGTAAGTTATAACGATCCCTGTTGGTAGTGTAGGAATGACGAATTCTTTTTTGGACTTCATCGAAGACAGGGGTCAAGTTTTCGGGCGGCAAGGGAGAGAAAAGACTGTTGTTAATATTTACCGAATTATTTGCCCTATCCTCAATGCTTCCGTAAAAGGAACCGTCAGTTGGAATATTCCTGGCAAAAGTTAGGAAAGAGGGAGAAAATTTGGTAACATCATGTTTTGCGAGCCTGATTGCCTGGGCTATCTTAAATATGTCTTTATCCCAGTCTTTATGGTTGTCTTGAATAAAAGAACGAATAGCTGTTACGATAGTTTTGTTTACCCTCTCAGTTGGATTAATCTGGGGAAAATATCTGGCATTGTACCAGATTTTCTGTACATTGTATCGTTTCATAAGGTCCTTAAATTCCTTAGAAATGAACTGAGGGCCATTGTCAGCAGCAAAAATCTGCGGGACACCGAAGATTAGGAAGACCTGATTTTCAATAAATTTCACGATGCCAGCAGACGTCGCTGAGGACATGGGGTGTACTAAGATAAACTTGGTGAACCAATCTACAACGACCAAAAGATATCGATTACCCTTCTTAGATCGAGTATAAGGACCTAGAAGGTCAGCTGAGAGGAACTGAAAGGGGTAGTTGATGTCCCTGTATTTACCCATTCGGCCTGCTGGGGGTAAATTTGATGATTTACACGAAGCGCAAACTTTGCATTTAGACACATATTTTGAAACATATTGCCTCATTTTAGGCCAATAGTACAATTCGGAAATTCTGCCAAGGGTTTTGGATACACCTAAATGACCTGCTGTAGGTTCGTTGTGGTACATATGGAGGATAGATTTTCTGTGTGGGGAGGGAACAAAAATTTTCCAATCCGGAGAGGAATCGCAGAATTTGGAACGAGAGAAGACATGCTTGTATAAGGTATTATTTTCAACTTTAAGAGAAGGATACTTATGTGGGTCATCGGTAACCTTCTTTATTAAGGTGTTATACCAATTGTCTCTAGTGAGATTAGACAGATTGAGAACTGAAGCTTCTGTGGCATTCTCTGGAATTCTGGAAAGGGAATCAGCAACGACATTAGGAGAACCGCTACGATGCACTATGTCAAACTTATAAGAAGATAACTTCATTATCCATCTAGCTAGACGAGGAGAAGGGTTTTTCATAGTGAAAAGCCACTGAAGTGAAGCGTGGTCAGAAATTACGCAAAAAACTGTGCCTTCGATATAACCTCTAAATTTTTCGACTGACAGGAGGATGGCCAAAAGTTCTTTCTCGGTCGTGCTGTACTTGCGTTGGCATTTGTTGAGAGTTTTGCTAAAATAAGCGATGGGGTGCTCAAAACCATCCTCTTTTTGAAACAGGACTGACCCAATTCCAGAGTCACATGCATCGCAGGCAATATAAAATTTTTTTTGAGAAATCAGGACTAGCAAGAACAGGAGCACGAGTGAGAAGGTTTCTTATCTCATGAAAAGCTGAATCAGCCTCTTTAGTCCATGATATGGGCTGTCCTTTCTTTTTTCCTTTTAACAAATCCGAAATTGGAGAACAAACAGAGCTAAAGTTAGGGAGAAATCTACGGTAATACCCGATCAAACCGATAAGGCGTCTGATCTGTGTGGTATTCTGAGGTACAGGGTATTCTAAAATAGAATCGATCTTCTCAGGATCTGTTCTAAGACCTTTTTCATCGACAATGAATCCTAGGAACTTAAGAGATGGTCTACAAAATTGACATTTATCAAAATTGATGGTCAAATTGGCAAGTTTCAGTTGTCTAAACAGCGAGGAGAGTACTTTAAGGTGAGTCTCAAAATCTGGAGTCACCACAATAATGTCATCAACGTAGTAAAAGACATAGGGGTCAAGTTTGGGACCGATTGCCATGTCGATTAATCTGCACATTGCTTGTGCGGAATTATTTAGACCAAAGGGAAGAACATTAAAGCAAAATACTCCACGATTTGGAATAGAAAAAGCGGTTTTGATCTTAGACTCCTCGTCGAGAGGAATTTGATAGAATGTCGTAAATCAATGGATGTTATATACCTAGCATCACGAACTTTAGAGATAATAGAGTCGATAAGGGGCATTGGGTAACTGTCCGGAAGAGTTATAGAATTCAGCTTCCTACCATCAAAACAGACGCGATGTGTGCCGTTCTTCTTTTTAACGAGCCATAGAGGACTCATCCAAGGAGTTGGAGTGTGTAAGGGTTGAATAACCTTTAGTTTCAGCATTTCGTCAACACCTTCATTGAGTATTTTCTGCATTGCAGGCGATAGAGGGTATTGCCTTTGTTTTACTGGCTTTGCATTTCCGGTGTCGATGTGGTGAGTATAAAGGGTTGTTCGACCAATAGAGTCCTCTGGAGCTATTTCTTTGAATAGAGAAATGATCGAATCTAATTGAGCGAGTTGAGAAGGAGATAATGTGCATCTATCAGAAATCGTATTAATAACGCAAGTTGAAAAATTATTGGAGCTATACGAAAAATCAGAAAAATTAAAAGATAAACCAAAAAGACGAATAAAATCCATACCTAAGATGATTTTATGTGATATGGAGTGAACAACTAAAAATTTTAAGGAATGTGTGGTGTTCTGTAAAGTAACGGGAACGTGAACAAAGCCAATGGCATCTTGTAGGCTACCGTCAGCTGTCGTTAAGTGTATTGCAACGTCATAACTAATCTGCAATTTAAATTTTTTTAATAGATAAAGGGCTTTAGAACCAAAAATTGACACGTTAGAGCCAGAGTCAATAAGAGCAGAAATAGAGTCGTCTAAAATACTGACTGAAAGATAAGGACGGTTGTCATGTTCACGAACATTTAAAAGAGGATTTATAGACAAAGTTCGACTGATTTGAGACGTATGTGCCAAAGATACTGGAGTAACGGTAGAGACAGGTGGATTGACAATGAGGGAAGAGGGAATACGAGATGGTGAAGATATGTTTGAATTTAAGTTATTTGGGTAAAAAGTTAGGTCGTCACAGATAACAGGTGAAGAGAGAGTTGTAAGTGAAGGTAGAGATTCATCGGTTACTGACGGGATGCGCTGGGTTGGTCCGCGGGTCTTCCTTGTTGTGGGGTGGAAGATAGTGCTGGCGGGTTGATGGTGACGCCAGTATGGTCGTTTTTTTGAACGTTACAACATTTCGGACACCTCGCCTTTGTAACACGCTGTCTTCCACAGCCGTAACAGAAAATAGTAGCTTCGGATTGGCAATCCTGATAGACGTGTCCTTTAGTTCGGCAATTCCAGCAAATTACGTTCAAAGAACATGTTTCTCTGAATCTTTGAGGTAAGGAAGTGGAATGCTTAGAACGGGAAGAACAAATTGCACGAGAAGTTTCTATGCACTTACACGCATTAATGAGATCAGCAACAGTGGGGGTTTTGACCATAGCAAGACCCATAACAAAATCAGGAAGAAGGCCTAACCTAATTTCTTCCACTCGCTCCGCTTCTGAAACATTTTTTTCAAGACGATTGAAAAGTGCCTCACAATCGGCTATAAAAGAGAAAAAAGGCTCATCAGGACCTTGCTGTTTAGTACGAATTTGTTCCCATAAGGCTCTATCGTAGTTGTCAGGTAGATAGGTTTGTTTCAAAGCTGAAACTAACTCATCCCAAGAAGCAAATGACTTTTTTAGATAGTGGTTATGCCACCAAGTGAAGGCAGAGCCTTCGAAAAGATCTCCGGCGGAGAGAAAAAGATCAGAATCCTTGCATCCTCTAGACTGTTTTAAGACATTAAGTTGTTCAAGAAAAGGGATGAGGTTTGTACCCCCAGAAAATTTTCTTATTCCCCATTTGTGCACGGGAATAGGTTTTGACGCAGTAAGAAAGGAAGGAGAGGCAATAGGTGTAGAAGAGAAGTGTTGATGCTCCTCTTCATCTTGAGGATTTCCCAGTTTTTCCTCCAACTCGCCAAAAAGGATGGATACGTCCATTTTAAATTTTTGCTTGGTCTCCTCTTCCTTTTCATCTGAAGCGGCCATGCGACGTGCTCTTCCGGATAGATGGTGAAAACGATCGGAAATAGTCCGATAGCTAGGAGTTGCACTAGTACCAGTAAAACCTTCGACCAAAGTTTTTAACTCTTGGTACGTTTTCTTAGCGTCTTTGACATCCTGCGTAAAAGCCGGAGTCAACTTATATTCTGGGGCTGTCTTCTTTTCTTCAGTAAGCAACCCTCTCAGTGATTTCTTACGCTCCGCAACATTTTCGGGCACTGTAGAACCTCTAATGGTGAGTTCGTAGGCCAATTCCTCCGTTTTTAGGTGGTTGGGATTGAAAGGGAGAGGCATGATTAACAACGAGAAGATAGTTGAAAAATCTGAGAGGATAGTTGTAAAAGAAAAAAGACAGAAATTCACAGCGGGCGAAGAATAAAGAATACAACGATAGTAACTACAATTCAAAATTAATTAAAGAGAGTAAAATTTAAAAATAGTAAAGATAGTTTTAAAGATAGTTAAATAAAATTAATTCAGCATAAGAAAATGTAAGTCCTGAAAATTTAGTATTTTTGGGACAAACGGTATATATTATAATACATTACCACATTAAAAATGTATCGCAATAATAAATATTAGCGACAAAATATTTTATAGATATCATTAAATATAGATTGCTAATACCGGCAAAAGGCAATTAAGCAAAACGAACATTTATCAAAGAAAAATAAAATGTAAAAACTAGTATTTTAAGCTAAGCCATTAATGTTGAAAATAGACAAAAACAGCAGAGTGAATATTAATATCTACTAACGATTTAAATTGGAATTGTAAAATTAAGATATTTTTAAATTTATAGCGATAAAATTCTGCAATATAGTTTAAAAGTAAATTTCTATTTCCTGCATCCTGACTAGAATAAGCGCGAGAAAGAATAAACAGGTTTTATTGGGCGCCATTTTGTAACATCCTGATCATAACAAGACCAGGGCATTAAGCAACACCACACTGTTGGGAGAAACGATGGGAGGAATTCCTCAAACATCCCTTAGGATATTCAAAAGAAAAACGTCCACCGTTCCATCCATCAGAATGGTGCTCTGCCCGACTGCTCAGCCCTGGGTTCGTTCCCTGTTCATTCTTCCTTCACACCCATCCCAGAAAAGGTACAGGAAATAAAAAGTCTACCTAATCATTTTTAAATACGCTATTTATTGAAATATAAAAAAAAACTTAACAAAAATCATTTTTATTGTATACTGATTACTGATAACCAAGTTAATTTTCTAAGCCCGTGACCGAGACCCCGCTGGTAATCGGTACAAAAGTTATAAAGGTAAAATTTACTCAGCTTTAAGTCCTTCCGTTACAGTTCCTAAAGGAAGTCCCCAATCCCTGTAGAATTTGTCGTCGCCAGTAGTTAAGGGAAGTCTAGGGCTACGTTGTTGGGCTGTCTTGTCTCTGTAGGGCTGTCTTGTTTAATTTATTCTACTGCATCAGGATGCGGTTGTAAGCTAATTCTCTCTCCAAGGTAGCGGTAGAAGGTTTTCTTTTCCAGGTGCTTGATTAAAATCTTCTTCCCGAGGTAGGGGCTAGAAAAATTCAAACAAGGATCAGTTTTCTCCCAAAAGAAAAGCCCGATCAGAAATAAAGCTGAGTATTGTGAGAAACACGATCTCAGCAAAATCTCTGACCACGGCGTGGTATTATTAAAAATAAAAAGAAACGGAAAGAATTCTATCAATAAAATATTATAACTATGTACAGGAAATAAAGTAATATACTATAATATACCAGAGAAAAATAAATAAAATTATACAAGTGTTTAAGCTTTATTTCAAGGAGAAATAGGTATCTGCTATGCAAAAGAAATCAGTGAAAAACTTAGGCTAAAACTAGATAATCAAACTTACCCATTGTTTAACGGCCTACACACAAACACGATAATGTATGCCAATATTGTGCCTGATTTACGTGGCAATGGCAAAAGGGAGCTAGTACAAATTTTTATCGCATTAAATAGCTTTGAAGAGATGTACTAATTGACTTGACGGTAGTAGGGTCGCTTCTAGAAATATATAGTCCGAGGGACAAATACCAAGCGGAGCTTGGTGTAGCGTTCAATCGGCTAATTGAAACGTTAGAGTACTCAGTGCTTCTATACGGAGTAGGAACCTGGACATTGAAGGCGGAGTCTCTATTGAAATTTCAGGCTTTTGAGCTATGATTTTAAAAAAGATCCTGAAGATACCATAGACAGAAGAACTCACCAATAAAGAATTAGGTACATACTACGGAGAATGAACACTACCGCAGATTTGGTTAACATCGTGAAGGGTCGTAAGCTGAAGTACTTGGGACATATAATGAGAAATCAAGGCAGATACGAGCTACACCAAATCATTTTGCAAGACTAAATTCAAATAAAAAGGGCCCCACCACTATGAAGAGTATCGTGGCTTGCTAACCTGAGAGCATGATATAGAAGGACCTCATAATAACCATTCCGCATAGCAACCAACAAAATCATCAGAGCCGGAATGGTCGCCAATATTCGGAAAGGCAGCCACCCTAAGAAGGAGAATTTAATTAATAAAGATTCAAACGTCCGCCTGTTATTTGTCACAAAAGTTAACGTTTTTCAATTCTCTAGATGTTTGTAAGTTAACATCAACTTTTTTGATAAATATCGATAAGCCGACGTTTGAATTTTTTATTAGTAAAATACGAAACTACAATTTTATTTTAATACTTATCTAATATATCAAAATCAACTTAAATCCGAACAAAATTAGTATGATTCAATAGGTATTTTCAATACATTTCAAAAGAGTTATCACTTGCCATATAGTCCGATTTAAAATTATAGGTCAGAGTGGCTATGTTGTAACGTCATCTGTCACTATTACGTCTTCAGCTGTGACTATCTGTGAAGCCTACGTCCATTTATTTTGTGTCTTAAAATTTCACTGTTATATGTATAACCGTTCAAAAGATACGAGGGGGAGAGGACTTTTGGCTACCGCTCTGTAACATATTGCTGTTTTGACCTAATAGTGCAGTCACTGAAGGTGGATATGAGCATATGAGCAATTTATTACCTCTGATTTCGTCGAACCTCTATCGACTTGCATGAAAATTGGTGGCTGGTTAGAGGATATCTCAAGGAACAAAGGTGACATGGTGCCAACTTGCGCTTTTACCCTGGGGGTGGATGCCGCCCCTTCTCGGGGGTGAAAATTATTTTATTAAAAATAACCCCATAATTCGATAAAGGGACTAACTCTAAACAAAATTTGTTACATGAAGTTATTGAAATAAATCAAAACTTTTTGCGTTATTAAAGATTAAAGACTTAGATAAAGATAAAAAAAATTGCATTTTTTAACCGATTTTTTATAAATAACTCAAAAATTATAAGTTTTTACAAAAAAGTTATTCTCTCCAAAATTGAAGATAATAAAAAATTAAATAAACTCCTTACCCGGAAAACCTTTTAATGTTAAATAAAAGTGAGTTATAGGTAATTAAATGTATATTTCTTTCGGCGACTGCGCAAATCTTAGTACTCAAACTTAAATAAGCGGAAAATAATGCATTTTATAAAATAAACTTATTAAATATTTGTCAAAGTATTTAAAAATATCTATTAAATGAGCCCCCGAACAAGTTGATAACATTAAAATTTATGCTCCAAAAATTTTATAAAATTATCTTTTAAATTTTTTTTCAGAAACTGTTTTTATTTTTTTTTAAGTAACTCCGTTAGTTTTGAGATATTAGATTCACCTAAAAACTATTTGACAGATAGAACTAAGGGCTTTTAAACCACGTTAAATTTAATCTTTTAGACCTCTTACTTTTTTATAAAATAAAAGGTTAAATGGCCCCGGTTGCATGGTTCTTGCAGCAAAATTTAAGATTTATACGTTTCTATCTCGGTTATTTTTTACCCTACCGAAATAGTAAAAAAGGTACAACATTTGATAGAGCAAAAAATAAAATTTGGTTATATATCATTTTTCATATATTAAGTATTTTTGGAGTTATTATTAAAAAAAATGAAAATTACGATAATTTGAAAAATTCTGATTTTTTTAATTTATACCTTTTTTTCAAAAATATGCATTCCAAATTGGTAAAAATTGTTGAAATCATTACTTATGCTAATATAAAGAAATTATTGTAAGGATTTCTATAAATTTTAAAATTTTTGTGGAAATAGCGTATGTTTTCTTTTTCACTTTTTCCAAAAAAATTCGAAAAGATTCTTTTATTTTCATCATAACTTGCTTAATTATGATGCTATTAACTTCTAAAGCTCATTTGATAGGTATTCCGAAGTACTTTGACAAGTTCTTAGTAGGTATATTTTATAAAATGCATTGTTTTTCTGTTATTTAAGCTTAAATACTTAGATTTGCGTACTCGTCGAAAAAAATATACCTTCAATTACCCATAACTCACATTGAATTAACATTAGTGTAGTTTTTTAAATAAGGAATGTGTTTAATTTTTTATTATCTTTAATTTTGGTAATAATAACTTTTTTTTAAGAGCTGGTGGTTTTTGAGTTATACGTAAATGACAGCTTTTAAACATGCGTTTGTTTACGAAAAAATAAAATCTTTGAAATTTAATAATTCAAAAAGTTAGAGTTGTATTAATAACTTTATATAACAAATTTTGCTTAGAATTTGTCTCTCTATCGATTTATGGTATTATTTTTAATGAAATAATTTTCATCACGAGAAGGGGTGGCATCCACCCCCAGAGTAAAAGCGCAAGTTGGCATCATATCACCTTTGTTTCTTGAGGTATCCTCTAACTACTAACCAATTTTCATGAAAATCTATCGACGTTCAACGAAATCGGAGGTGAAAAGCTTCAGTGACTGCACTATAATTAAAATGTAAAATAATAACAAAAATCTGTTTTACCAAAAAAAACCTTAATTTTTAACCTTTACACCCGTGTAAAAACACACGTTTTGTAGAGTAGAAGTATTATGACTGGGCTTAGAAGTAGGGATGGCGGTTTTTGACAAAACACCGGTTTTCGGTTATACCGGTTTTTTTTTGCTTACAGTTTAACCTGGCGGTTATAACCGGCCAAAAAAAAACCGGTTTTTGGAAAAACCGGTTTTTGGTTTTTTTAATCCAATAGGTTACAAAGTTACATTTACAATACACTTTAGTTTGCTATACTCCATTCGACTCGATATCAATATGATCAAAATTTTAGTACTATCGAAAGAACATGTATTACTTTTAACACGTTTGTATATTTGTAGAATAGGTACATTTTAACTCATTTAATACTTCCTGTATGAGTGTATCGTTTTGAAAACGTAGCGAAATTCTTGGAGATTCGTATTCGTAATTCGATATTCATAGTCAGAGCATTATTTTTGGTAATAAGAAAAAGTTATTCATCCACTTTCAATGTCAAGAGTTAAGTGTAAAAAATAGATGATGTTTGCATCTAATTCAACCAGACACTTCTTATGTAAATATTATGATTACAAGTACCTTTTCAAGGAAATATTATAATAAAACTGAATAATTGCTTCTGGGTAATGTGAGATTGCACTTTCAGTTTGTTTCTGTAATTTATAAAGTAAATTCAAATTTGAATTATGGTTTTGTTTGGAATAATTACTTGAGAATAATAATTATGATTGGGATCCGAAATAATACCTAACCTAATCCTAATTACCGTAAAAACCTAATTACCGGTTTTTACTTTAAAAAGGAAAAACCGGTTATAACCCGGACAAAAAAACAACCGGTAAAACCGGTTATTGCGAAGTAAATAAACCGGTTTTATGTTTAAACCGGTAGGTTTTTCCCATCCCTACTTAGAAGCGTATTTCAGACACCTGACCCTTTAGAAAGCACCCAATCTCAGGTCTCTACCCTTCGAATCCAAGACTTCACCTTTACTCCTTTCGAAATCAGTCATTCAAAAAGGTAAAAGGCGATATTAGATTTCAGATGTTCCCAATCTCATTATGCAAATATACCTGTTATATATGTAGAAATAGCCACCGATTCTCTCCACCTAATTGTACTTTTAAAAGGTCAACAAATTCTGAATGGAATCCTTGTTATTATGATATATATCCTAGATCAGTGCGTTTATCGAATCAACACATCGACCTCACCCAAACAACCTTTGCCTACTTCATAGTCGTTGTCATATGTCTACCTCGTAATTAAAAAAAATAGTTTCCGAACTCAATTACGCATTCCAAATCACGTGATATAATATGGCTGCTGGATGGCGAAACTGTCATCCATAGGCGTATCCAATGTTTAAACCACTTCATATTTAATTTGCTATCACAATTTCACAAATTTCGCTACACAATTAACAAAACCAAACAGGATATTCTTTACAAATTTGTCAATATTCAATGTAAACATTAGATACGAAATGACCACCCCCCTTAACTATGTCTATGGCCATGTCAGTTTAGCCATCCACCGGCCACCACTGACAGTTCATTGGAATCCCTAATTAATTCACGAATGACATTTTTTAAAAAGGTTAAATAAAAGAGTAGCGAAGAATCGCTCTTATATTAATTTTATTTTTCACAATTGTTTAAATTTTATAGTAATATACCAATATTCAGGATGCAGAAAAAGTACTGTCTATTCGGTTGACTTACAACGGTTAGGGATTAATAAAGAAACAAACGAATCGGCAGGTCGATTGTAATATTTTAGGTATACCAGTTACCCCAGGCTGTGGGTGAAAAATAGGTCGATTTCAGGATATAATTCAGGAATTTTTGAAACCTATCAGGTGTTGTAAAGGACGATGCCAGGAATAACTTCTACTAAAATGTAACCAAAAATATTGTGCGCTTTTTTTTAATTGCGATTTTCATTTGTTAAATTTGCAATTTTTATTGATTTTTAATTTTGCAGCTTAGGATATTGATTTTAGAGAAAAACCTTTTAATAGAAAATTGTAGTAAATTAGAAAACCTACGATTTGAGGTACGGTAAGTTTAATTTGGTTAATTGGTTATTGCAAAACAGCCTGCGAAAATTCCAAAATGACCGTTTTTTACCATTGCATTATTTATTGTACAAATATTTTTTTTATTTTTTAAAGCTTTAAAATAAAGATCTTTCAATTCCAAACATAAAAAAAATTGTAAAGCCAGATTAACGAATTTGTTGCTTAGATATTTTAAATTGTTTATCCCAAGAGGTCAAATGTCGAAGGCTATAACTTTTTGAAAAAAAATCGTAGAGAGTTGGTGAAACATCTAATCTCCTTCCAAAGAGTTATACTTTCATATTCTGATGTAAATAAATGCGTAAAACATTTTCAAACCTCTAATTTTTGTGTTTGAAAATAAGGGGGCAAATTTCGTTATAAACATTTAGAGCTGAAGCGGCCCTGTACATCCTATGAGTTTTTAACTTACAGATTATTGTTGCCAAAGATGAAACAAAGATTTATAAAAAAATAAAAAATTTCTACGACCAACTGAAGCCGAGATAATTTTTGGGTTTGGAAATAAGGGGGCATATTTCGTTATAAACATTTAGAGCTGAAGCGGCCCTGTGCATCCTATGAGTTTCTAACTTACAGATTATTGTTTCTGAAGACAAATTGAAGATTTATAAAAAAATAAAAATTTTCTACAACAAACTGAAGCCGAGATAATTGTTTTTTTTTTTCTTAAGTCGTAGTGCCTTTATTTATAACAATTAAGAAATTATTTTACAGTCATTGACTAAAGAAAGACTTATATTATCTTAAAATAGAAATTACTATAAAATATAATTACATTTAATTATTAAAAATTATTTTTAAAATCGGTGCATTTGCGAGCGGCCGAATTTTGCAAATCGCCCGGCTCGCTTCAAATCCGCGCGGTCGGAAAATTTTTACGTAGCTTGTATTAAATTTGGAGAGAAAACAATTTAATAATATTACCATTATAATATACAGTCTATTTACCACTGTATTTGTTTTTCTTGATAAACTTTTATATGTGAAATTTCATTTCTGAAGAAATAATATTACAAAAATGATACATATATATGAAATATATTATAACTATATTTTAATTTTTTCATTGTTATATAAATATAATAATAATAATGTTACTTCTTACTATAATATACAATATAAAACTTTTTCTTCTTGTAGTGACTATTCTTTTTGGATTTCACATATAAAAGTTTATCAAGAAAAACAAATACAGTGGTAAATAGACTGTATATCATAATGGTAATATTATTAAATTGTTTTCTGTCAAAATTTAATACAAGTTACGTAAAAATTTTCCGAGCGCGCGGATTTGAAGCGAGCCGGGCGATTTGCAAAATTCGGCCGCTTGCAAAAGCACCGATTTAAAACATAATTTTTAATAATTAAATGTAATTTTATTTTATAATAATTTTTATTTTAAGATAACATAAGTCTTTCTTTAGTCAATGACTTTAAAATAAATTCTTAATTATTATAAATAAAGGCACTATGATTTAAGAAAAAAAAAACAATTATCTCGGCTTCAGTTGGTTGTAGAAAATTTTAATTTTTTATAAATCTTCGTTTCGTCTTTAGCAACAATAATCTGTATAAAAACTCATAGGATGTACAGGGCCCCTTCAGCTCTAAATGTTTATAACGAAATTTGCCGCCTTATTCTCAAATCCAAAAATTAGAGGTTTACAATTGTTTTACGCATTTATTTACATCAGAATATGAAAATATATCTCTTTCAAAGGAGATTGGATGTTTCACTAACTTTCTACGATTTTTTTTCAAAACGTTATAGCCTTCGACATTTGACCTCCTGGGATAAACAATTTATAATATCTAAGCAACAAATTCGTTAATCTGGCTTTAAATTTTTTTTTATGTTTGGAATCGAAAGATCTTCATTTAAAGCTTTAAAAAATAAAAAAAAATTGTTTGTACAATAAATAATGCAATTGTAAAAAACGGTCATTTTGGACTTTTCGCAGGCTGTTTTGCAATAACCAATTAACCAAATTAAACTTACCGTACCTCAATTTGTAGGTTTTTTAATTTACTACAACTTTCTTTTAAAAAGTTTTTCTCTAAAATCAATATCCTAAGCTACAAAATTAAAAATTAATAAAAATTGCAAATTTAACAAATGAAAATCGCAATTAAAAAAAAAGCGCACAATATTTTTGGTTACATTTTAGTAGAAGTTATTCCTGGCATCGTCCTTTACAACACCTGATAGGTTTCAAAAATTCCTGAATTATATCACGTTTTTTCACCCACAGCCTGGGGTAAGTAGCATAAGCGTGGAGCTCGGGAGCGTAGAGGGCCAATATCTATATAATTATTAAATTTTTAGTAATTTTTTGGTTAAAATTTAATAAACAAAATAACTTAAGGAAAAATAATAAGATGGATAATAAAACACAATGCACCGTTGTTAGAAATACCTTTCTTAGCAAAAACTTCATACTAACTTAGGAGTAAGATTGTAACGAAATAGCGATGGACTACCCAGCTAATTGAAATAATATTCGAAAATATTACCTCAACTAACCAAGATAGCCATCGTTACACCCCTAGCTTAGCTCAGTCACTCAGGTGTGTGTTCGTCTTGTCCTAACCTTAGAATGAACTTTGAAAATTGGAATGGAAGCAAACAAAACATAGTTTTTAACCAATCATGTTTATTGTTCAAAAAGATATAATAAATAAAATGACTTAGTAAATTGCATTAACAAATGTATTTAAATTCTTGCCAAAAACTAACAATTCTGGATTATACTTATGGCTTTTGGTAGCTGATGGTATCTTCTTGATGTCGTATGGTTCTGCTGTTGTAGACTTCTCGTAAGCCTGGGCGGATCTTCGGCCCAAGGCCCCTGCAGCTAGAGGTGGTGGTTGTGCAGTCTGGATGTTATTATCTTCGCCTTCAAGTGTGCATCACCGGTGATGTGAGGCTTAAGTTCCCGAAGAGGGAAAGGTTGATTTCTTTCCAAAAAACTATAAAATAGAGACACATATCAATCATCAAGAAGAAAAACCAACGTGTGCCATCTGCCGTTCTAATCGTCAGAAAGAGTAGCAGATGACAAGAATAAATCAAATGAAATTTAGATGAGAATAGTTAAAATTCTGATTACTAAACGTGCATACATGTAAATTAAAAGATAATTATATTTGAAACTAAAATATCAGAACACATGGTCTGACATTGGAAGTTAGGTTAGATAAAAAACAATATAAAAACTGTTAGATGGAGAAATATAATTACTGTAAGAAATTATTAAAAAAAACTATATGTAGCTCACCCCAAGAGGAAGATGATTTGTTGAAATAGAAATGATTTATTTTTCGAATTACATGCCTTTTTAAGGATTAATTTTTCCCTTCCAGTGTATGTCAGGTAGTAGGGGGTCAAGTCGATGAAGTGACACTGTCATTGAAAACGACATTTAAAATGACAACCAAGTACTATGAAGTAGCGGCATGTTCCGTATTGAAAATACAGATATTTGGAGAGTATGAATATACGGGGTATGTTGAGTATGATGATTTAAATGAAAGAGATATATTAAATAGAAGATAATAAAAGAGGGTAATAAAAGAGAGCGCCAACCGATTTTTAAAGGGGAAGTGGGTAAACCAAATAGAAGAAGATAATTATTAATGAAATATTAAAGAAAATAAGGTAAAATAATTATTTAAAAACAAAATATCAAAGATGTGACGTTTGTAACGTTACAAGATTATGCAAAACACCTGACTAAAATATTTTCCCGGGCGGATGCGAAGAGACTTCCTTGACTAAAAGAACAATTAGGATTTACCCGCAAGTAATGTTTTAAATACGAAAAAATATATAGATTAGTGCCGATTCGATATGCGGTCTACCATCCAATATGCGGTACACCGCAGAGTAGCTAATTGCTAATTCGTTATGTGGTCTATCACAGAGTAGTTATTTCTACATGCGGCCACCACTAAATAATGTTAATGCATTCAGTAAATTTTACATCTACTCGTATATACAGTAGGGTGTAAATGAAAGGAATAAATTCGTTATTTCGTAAACCGATAATATTAGGGAAAATCCGAAAAATTCCGATTTTTGTTTTTAAATTATGATATTTTGGCATACATATCATACTAGGTTAGGGTGTGATGACGTAATCGATGATTTTTTAAATGAGAATAGGGGGAATTTGGTGACATCGGCAGAACAAGTTTATGGCAAATCCTACATAACCTAGGATTCAAATTTAAAAAAGAGGATAACAGAAAAGCGCTTTGTGAAAGAAGTTCTGTTGTACACAAGAGAATTGAGTTTCTGAGAAAATATAACAAATTTCAAGAAAAAGGGTCAACTTTTGTATATTTAGACGAAACATGGATATTTTCTAAGGGTGCTACCAAGAGAATATGGCAAGATGACAACATAAAATCGATCAATCATACTAGTGGCTTTATAGAAGACAGGCTTTATATGTAGAAATTGCTAATTTAATATTTTCGTCTTCATCAAAAAATAGTGACTATTTTGACAATATGAACACGGAAATGTTTGTGAGATAGTTAAGTGAAAAACTTCTTCCCGGATTTAGTGAACCCAGCGTAATTATTTTAGACAATGCGCCTTACCATTCAGAAATACTAAACAAAAGTCCAACAAATTGGTGGAATGTAGATCAAATTAAAGAATGGCTAACAAATGAACGCATATCTATTCCACAGCATATATTAAAGTCTGAGTTGTTAGGTTTTACAAAAGAACGTGCGAAACCAAAAATCTTTGTGGTGGATCAGGTTATTGAAAGTTACGGGCATCAAGTTTTACGTCTTCCACCATACCACTGCCAGTTTAATCCCATCAAATATATATGGGGAACAGCAAAACAATATTACTATATCCATATTGGGCCTAATGGTTATACTGACGAAGCGATTTGGGAAACTTGGCGAGAAGAACTTTCAATAATTGCAACTCCAGAAGTATGGTGGAACTGTATATCCAAGTTCGAAAAATTAATTGAGGATTGGTGGATTCGTGAAAATAAAATTAACGAAATAAGCCCAATCATAATAACAATTAACGGGGACGACAGCGATGACGATGGCAGCGATGGCGATGATAGTGTGAACAATAACGACTAAATCATTTTAGTAAAAAAATTGGTACGTATATTGACTTAATAATATTTAGCAGTTCACCTAAATATTTGATGTTTACATAATGCATTGCTGTAGGATTTCCGGATCCTTTTTAAGACGTGATCATTTTAGATCAGCGTTCCAAACCGGTGGGTCGCGAACCACTAGTGGGTCGCGCGCGGATTTTAGGTGGGTCGCGGCGTGGCTCTTACAGTAGCCGAATAATGTACATTATATATCATCATGGGTGAGGGATGGGTCGCGAATATGAAAAAACAGAAGAAGGTGGGTCGCCAGACATAAAAGGTTGGGAACCACTGTTTTAGATCATTTGTTTGAAATCGAAATTATTTGTAGATATTGTAGGTACATACATATTATAATATTGTTTTTAATTAATTTTATTTACGGGAAAAATATCCCATTATACATATAAACTATAAAATATACATAACTAACATAGAAAACATGCGATCTGATAAAAGAATAAAACAAGCTAAAGTTAATTTACAATGTCATATAAATGCTTTTTACACGCGTCAATTGACTTTAATTTTAAAACATCCAACTTATAGGTCTGGATCCAGCGTATGAAAAAAAAAAAGAATGTGTGTACTTTGTACGCACGTAAGAAGATATTCTTCTATTATATAATAGGTAATTTAAACGAAGTAAACATACTTAAAAGGTTATTTGTACTTATTTTATTTAAAAATCAAACTAACTTTCTTATCTACCACTTTCAAAAAAGAAGAATATCTTGAAAAATTATATAATAATATACTTACAATCATAAAATCTATTAAAAAAAATAAAAAAATAATAACTTGCTTGGGGCTTGAACCCACTTCACGTCAACCGCGCCGTACGAAAGTTGACGCCATTTCAAACTGCACCAAAATCTCGTATACGTCATGTGGGAATATACACAAACTAAACGTTTACACCATAAATTTATACGAATTTAATAAAATTATTAGTTTGATTTTTGTCGAAATAAAATACAACAAAATATAGAGTAAGAAAACGATATATGAGATGAAGATTTGTAGAAAGTTTGTTCGTAATCAGATTATGTAAATTAAAGCATTGCCTACTAATAGGTAACTACATTATTTTGTTTACATTTTCCAAATAGATACGTATTGAAACTATTACGTATTTCCAACTGAAACATTTAGAATTACGTACCTGCGGCTTTTCAAAACTATTTAAAAAGTCACTATAATTATAAATTTGATTTTATTTCTGTCCACACATCAATAAAAACTAATATTATACAATATTTTTGTTTACCGATAACCTCCATATTGAACAATTATTGACAGATCATTTCAAAATTTCAACACCCAATCAGAGCCCGTATAACAACTAATACCATACTGTCGGTGTGCGCATGAGCGGGGATCAATAAAATTTTACCCTCAATCGATTCGCCGGTAAAGAAGAATATCTTCAAAAAGTTGATTAATAGCAAGCTGAAAATTTGTTAATAGCTTAAGGGTGTCTAGTCGGATAAACTTTGATATATGAGAACACTGGAACAGGGGCAGTTTTAATTGTGGAACAGGTTAAAAATTTTGAAAGGTCACACCACGAAAACGTCACATTTATTTTGTCCGACAGAACAGAATTAACTCTCCGAACAGAGATTAAACTCTCATGCAAAAATCAGACTGCTATTTATCACCTGTCATAATTCCTGTCATTTGACATATTCTACATGTTCCACTCATTAAAACGCCCATTTGGTGATAAATAGCAGTCTTATTTTTGCAGGAGGGTTTAATCTCTGTTCTAAGAGTTTACGTCTGTTCTGTCGGAAAATACATGTGCCGTTTTCGTGACCTGACCGTTCCAAATTTTTAACCAGTTCTACAATTAAAACTTCCCCTGTTCCAGTGTTCCCATATATCAAAATTTGTCTGACCCTTAAGCTATTAACAAATTTTCAGCTTACTATTAATCAACTTTTTTTTCATACGCGTGATCCAGACCTGTTATTGACTATAGGCTGCATTGCGGCCGCTTTAATATATCAATTAAATTGATTGTGGCTTTATATAAAACCATTTTAGAGATAAAATCAAAACACCAACAATACAGCAACGATTAGGCTTCTACCTTTTATAAGTTAGAATTTGTTTTATTTTTATTATATTGATATTCATGCCACAAGTAAAATTAGATATATTGATTTTTTGCTACGGGTAATGAACTGTTATAAAGAATCATGAAATTATACCGTTTAGGCTTGTGAGGCTATACAAACACCCAAAATTTAAAATTATTTGATTTAAATAAGAACCCCCTCAAATAAAAAATGACTGCGCCCATGTGTAAATAGTCAAACAACAGCGGATCCGTCAATTTGTTCATTTCTTTCTTAATCCGTCACCGGTGTAAGCCTACCGAATAGACAGTACAAGAATGCAGGGCCGTCACTACCGTTGGGGCAACCGGGCAGTGCCCCGGGGCCCCCGCCCAAAAGGCCCCCCGTTTGGTTGGCCGTGCATAGATTTTAACGAGATCAAATAAACATTTTAAAGTACCTTTAGTCAAGTTCTACTTCGAGTTGTCCGATTGTAATAAGTACACGGCATATTAATTCTAACAAATTCAGTGATCGATTTTAACCTGTTTCACCTGCACCATTATAAAAATTTTGTCTCAAAATCTCTCCATGAATCACCTCATTTTCTTTGCTTTCAAACCAAGAAGAAGCTCCGTCTTTTAGATGGCTTCTTATAATTTCTCTGCAATCTTAGATGTTCATGTTCTGCATATGTTATAATTTGTTTTTTAAGATTTTAATGAAAGGTATGGTTTGTTCAACAGTAAATGGTTTGAGTTCAATTAGTGCGGTCGTAAATGTTATTAAATTTATCTGACCTGGCCCATTGTTAAAACTCACCCAGAGCGATAAGCCACCGAGGTAGACAGAGTTGGTCTTTTGCAATTAACACTGACTAGACGGTACTCCCATAATAAAGTCTAAAATAAATTTTACCTGAAACCGGGCCTTTTATACTATTATCGGTTAATCCGGGCTGTTTATAGTGGTAACTAATTGAACTTAACCATTTACTGTTTAACATACCATACCGGATGTCGTTTTCTGATAACTCCGCCAAATTGGATTTTGCTCTCATTAGAGCTGTATACAATTATTTCCCGACGGTCTTCTCCTTTTTGACATTTTCATATCTCCTTCAATTTTTCTTCCACTTTTTCCATATCGAATTTTAATACATTCTCGAGTTTTTCTTCCATCTTTTCAATGTTTGTATCTTCTCAGCAATTTGGTTTACTTCTTCATTTTCTCTAACTAAACCTTAATATCTTCCTATTTTTCCAACTCCCAACGAACAGTATCGTTCGTTGGGAGGCACTGAAGACTTCATACCAATCTGAAAGATGTTCCTCGAAAGTGACTCTAAAACCTCTCAATCAAACACGCTGGGCTGGGAGATTTGATGCAGTCAATACATTAAAACACAGACTTTGCGATGTCTTGATGTGCCTTTAAAGTCTAGTTTTGATCAGTAACAAACGAGATGAAAGAGACGAAGCAGCAGAACGGAAAAAAAGAAACTAGAATCATGTAAATTTGTTTTGTTACTAGTTGTGCAAAATAAAATCCTTGAAATCTTCAATATAGTCTCGAAAACACTGCAATCAAAATCTTTGGACCTTTTAACAGCTTACATTTTACTCTTAAAACTAAATGAAATGAGAGGACAATTTGAAACTTTCTTTGAAGTGGCTTCAAATATGTGCCAACGTTGGGGAATACCAGTAGGGTTCGCTCCAAAAAGAATGCAAAAGAGGGAAAACATTTCGATGAACTGTGCGAAGATGAAAGACTTCAAGATTTCAAGTCATGCTTTTGACTAATCTTGTTTTACTCAATGAACGGCACATTATGCCATCAGCGAGACGCTCGTTTTCAAGGAATGAAAGCAGTGTTAGATAGGTACCGAATTGTTTAACCTGATTTTATTTTGAATGAAATCGAACAAGACCTTTAAAACGAAGCTATCAACTTCATAAAACGTTTCCAGGTGATTCCAGGTGAGAGATGGGGGTTACCACCTTCCTCTGGGAGGTAAACCTCCGAGACTCCCCGGTAGGGAGCCCCCAGATCACGTTTGCCCCGGGGCCCTAAACATCGTACTTACGGCCCTGCAAGGATGTCCAATAACTCATTTTCCGAACAGATACGACAACAAATTATTTAACCCTTAACCTCTGACATGTGGTTAAGATACCATATCGCACTGAAAATATATATTGGGTTGTAAAGCGTGTTTTATAAAAGATTCCTAGAACACTATCTGTATACTGTGAAACAATTATTATGTCACCTTATTGTTTTCAGCTCCCGGACTAAAAGACGCCAAAGATGTTTCCCGGGAACCTTTTTTTATACCATGATTTATGAATCTGTGGTTGGTTGATTTTTGGGGGACCCTAATTTAAAGAAAGATCTTGACCGAGTTTTATACCTGCCTTTTTCTAATAATTGTTCTTTTGTTATTATACTAGAAAATTCGATATTACGTGCTTTAAGTTCTTATGTAAATACTCGTTTATTCTGGATCATTCTTTTGTATTCGAGATGATTAAGCATTGTATAAATAAGAGTGATTTGGAAATTAGCAGGGAATTGTGAATTTTAAATCGTCGCGCGTCGGTGTACTTTGATATGTAACGGGCGCGGAATATTTTTGAATTTGTAATTAGATAAATTATTAGATTCGGTGTAATAAATAAATTAGAGATCGTAGTTTGTAAATTAAACGATATACATTCAGTGTTTTTCATTTGTTTAGAAGTAAGGTATTAAAAATAAATAAAGTCAACTAAAATTAAACATTAGTGCCTAAAAGATCATAGAAAAGTCAAGTCAGTTTTGTAACAGTACATTCAAGTGCTGTGTAATTGTACCTGCTTTGAAATGCTGCAGTTTCCGTATGGTTTAGTCTTTGAGCTACGTTGACGTGAAGTTTTCCTGCGGTATCACGTACAGCATGTCAATATTTACACTATTTTACTATGTTTTAGTATTAAGTTTTTTATTGAAGTTCAATAATTTATAAAGAATTTTGTAAGAACCTCCACCATTTTTTCAATATTATACATGCGCTCATAATGTTCTTGAAAAAATAAAGTTTATTTTATTTGGAGCAGTATTTCGTTCTGCAGGAGTGAGTTTAAGGAATCACTGAAGAATAGGCAACGGTTTGACATACCGCATGTAAGGGTATACGTCCTGAAATGTATTAGGACGTAGACTCTGACATGCGGTATGTCATACATATACCGTTGCCTATTCTCCTTTTTTTTTCAATATGAATTTGTCTTATATCACTGTATTTGGTTTTTCGTCAACTAAGAAATAATTGTTCACATTGCTGTAGCATAAAATACTGCTCCAAATAAAATAAACTTTATTTTTCAAGAAAATTATGAACGCATGCATAACATTGAAAAAATGGTGGAGGTTTTTCCAAAATCCATTAAGAGCGGAATATAAGAAAAATTTAAGTATTGGTAACTAAAAAATATTAAAATAATTTTGAGAGCACTTGAAAGTACTTAATGAGATTGCTGCCATTCTAATAGCGAAAGAATACACTCGACTGCTTTTAGCCTTCTGATGACCAACCTTTTTTGTTACACGGATGCCCAACGGGGGTAAAAAATGACCCCAGGTCAAAAATGGCCTGGAATGAATTTTTCAGCATTTAAATCTTCATCTAACAATACATCATTGTTTTCTGATAATATTTCATCTTCTATATCATCATAAAAATCGCTAGCAGTAACAATTTCCTGTAACTCAGCTTTAGTAAGATATTTGCGGGCCATATCTCATATGTACACAAAATACTAAGAAACTAGAATAATATACGCCGGGAAATAATAATAATGAGTAACTGTATCTGACAGGAATGTCATGTACATAACAGGCACCACAGTCTAAAAATAGATTTTGATAAGCGCAGTGTAAAACTACTTAGAATTCCACATAATAGACGGTATTTTACTAAACATCAGCTTCAAAATATATTTTTTATTCGCAAAATATAGGGACTTTTAAATATGAGGATATCTAGAATTATATTAAAGTCAAATTGGAAATACTTTTGAATTTATTAAAGAAAAACATACGCTGGGGTCCAAATTTACATCTCTTGATCATTCGAAGGTTAAGTATAGAAACGTAACTAATAGATACCGCACGAAAACCACGTCAACGAAACTCAAAAACTAAACCACACGAAAACTGCTGCAGTTGGGAGCTGGTGCAATTACACACCACTTAAAAGTACAAAATATGGCGTTCTATAGTGCGGCCGATATGTGAAACAATTGCACATTTAATGATACAAGCATATAATTTGGACCACATATACTACACATATAAAGGTTCAAATTAAGACATGATGCCATCTCAGATTTTGCCTTTTACAAAAATGGCGGGCATTCAAAATCGCCCCTATACATATGTGTTTAATAGTATCATAACTTTTGAACGAAAAGTCCGATTTCAACCAAATTTGGTATATAGGTTCTCTTTTTGATTTAAAAGATGGATGTAGTGAACCAGAAGAATCGGTTTACCAGAAGTTGTGTTGTAACTGGTTATTTATGTAAAAATATGTTTTTTTTTTTCATTTTTTTTCCTCTGTATATATTAATTTTTCAAAATGGTAATACCGCAATTGAAAAGAGCATAAAAATATTTTGTAACAAATATTTTGAACTTTTTAGTTGTGTTAATTACCATTTAATAAATGCATAACCTATCTTCACATGTACCTATGAGTGGCAGATTCGGGCAAATATGATAAGAATTATTGTGCATTTAATGGTAGAAGCACATAATTTGGACCACGTATACTACACCCTTCAAGGTTCAAATTTAGATATAACTCTATCTCAGATTTTACCTTTTACAAAAATGGCGGGCATTCAAAATGGCGACTGTACATATTATGTGACTAATACCACGATAACTTTTGAACGAAAAGTTCGACGTCAACCAAATTTGGTATATAGGTTCTTTTTTTGATGTGTAAGACCAAAGTATTGAACCAGAAGAATCGATTTACAAGAAGTTGTGTTTTTTCTGATTTTTATGTAAAAACATGTTGTCTTTTTACTAATTCTTTCACCCTGTATGTATTAATTTTTCAAAAAGTTAATATCTTGAAATATTTTGAACTCTTTAGTTATGTTAATTACCAATTAATAAATGCATAACGTATCTTCATATGTACCTATGAACCTGTGTGCGGCAGATTCGTGCAAATAATATAAGAATTATTGTGCATTTAATGGTAAAAGCATATAATATGGACCACACAACCTACACATACAAAGATTCAAATTTAGATATGAGGCCATCTCATATTTTGTCTTTTACAAAAATGGTGGGCATTTAAAATGAATTTGCCGCACATAGGTACATGTGAAGATACGATATGCATTTATTAAATGGTAACTAACATAACTAAAAAGTTCAAAATCTTTCCTAAAAAATATTTTTACACTCTCTTCAATAGCGGTGTTACCTTTTTGAAAACTTAATTTATACAGGGTGAAAGAATTGAAAAAAAAAACAATATATTTTTACATAAAAAACAACAGTAAAAACACAGCTTCTGGTAAACCGATTCTTCCGGTTCAAGACCTCGATCTTACTCATCAAAAAAATACCTTGATGCCAAATTTGGCTTAAATCGGACTTTTCGTTCAAAAGTTATCGTGCTATTATTCACATATGTGTAGGCGCCATTTTGAATGCTCGCCATTTTTGCAAAAAGCAAAATCTGAGATAGCCTCATATCTAAATTTGAACTTTTGTATGTGTAGTATATGTGGCCCAAATTATATGTTTCTACCATCAAATGCCCAATAATTCTTATAATATTTGCACGAATCTGCCACAAACAGGTACATGTGAAGATACGTTATGCATTTATTAAATGGTAATTAACATAACTAAAAAGTTCAAAATATTTCCTAAAACATATTCTTACGCTCTCTTCAATGGCGGTATTACCATTTTAAAAAATTAATATATACAGGGTGAAAAAATTGAAAATATATTATTTACGTAATATAAAATAGTTTTACAAAAAAACCAGAAAAAATACAACCTCTGGTAAACCGATTCTTCCAGTTCACGACATCTATCTCGTAAATTACAAAAAGAACCTATGTACCAAATTGGGTTGAAATCGGACTTTTCATTCAAAAGATATCGTGCTATGAGTCACATATGTATAGTCGCCCATTTTGAATGACCGCCATTTTTGTAAAAGGCAAAATCTGAGATGGCCTCATATCTAAATTTGAACCTTTATATGTGCAGTATATGTGGACCAAATTATATGCTTTTATCATTAAATGTGCAATTCTTATAATATTTGAACCAATCTGCCGCACAACTAGGAATCTTTTATTAACCTTTAACTACACGCGCTGGCGTATTTTGTACGCCAGATATAAGAATTCTACTGCAAATGTATTTAAAAATTTAATTTTTGACCTTGTTTTTCTCTCTAACCTATCACTGGAATGTGCTTTACAATTTGGTTTTAGTTTCATTATAATCGGCGTTCTGGGAAGATCGTAATTTACAGTTGATTATTTGTTATTTCCGGTAGTGGACAGTATACGCCACGATTGTAGTAATATAAGTTGTAATATAAGTACATATTTCAATTGCTTTTTAGTCATTATGGCACAAAATATATTTTTCCTTATAAACAATATCTTTCTCCTGTAAAAAAATCACATTTCAAAAAATTTTTATTAGTAATTTTATTTAACATCGACTCCAGTTATTCCATGATTCCAGTTATAAATCTCAATTGGCTTACTGAGAAGGAACTCCAAGTATTCACTGATGCCGAATAAGGTTTATAACAAACAATTAAGTGTACTTTAAAAAAAAAAAAGAATGTGTGTGTACTTTGTACGCACGTAAGAAGTTATACTTCTATTATAATATAATTTCAACGAAATAAATATACCTACTTAACAGTTACAATACAAAAAATTAACAATAATTACCAAAAATGAACCAAAACTTAACAATGCCAAATATTAAAAAAAAAGAAAAAAATATGAATCGTCCGGGATTTGAACCCGCAATCTCGCGATTTTTTGATCTCTGGTCCAATGCTCTACCAACAAGGCCATCAAGCCGCATGCTACTTAACTTTCAGATATACATAATTATACATCACGGTGACAAGTGAAATATAAAAATAGATGTTTTATTATTTTACGCCCAAGGAAGACAAATCCAAAGACACAAACTTATATTAAAAAACCTTTTAAACCACCTTTTTCAAATTGCGCAAGTTGTATTATTAATATTAACGTTAATAAATGAAATATAAATATTTTGACGTTTCACAATTTGACAATCCACTTTTAACTGCAGGGCCTTAAAAATTTTAAAGCACTAGTGCCTTAAAGTAGCATTTTTAACGCTCCTGTGGGGTCCTAAAAATTGCATTTTTAATACGTTTGTAGAAAAATATATTTAAAAACACTAATATATTCTTTCCACACCTTTTCTGGACTGATACATGCATAAATTAAAACATTTTGAGGTATAACTTCAAAAATATAATATGAAAACTATTTAAAAAGGCAGTATAACTATTAACAAACTAACCTTTGTTGTTTCTCTTCCCACAAATTTTAAAACGCAACAACCATACATAACCAAACCGTCAACCGTTCAAACCACAGCTGCGCTACAGCTGCCATATTGGATAATTTTTGACATGTCATTTGAACATCCAATCAGAACAAAGTTATAATGCGCATGCGCCGGGATCGTAGGTTTTAACATATAAAAATTTACCATCATATCGCGAGTAAAGAAGTATAACTTCAAAAAAATAAACAAATCCGTTGTTTTTAAGCATATTTCCTTGTGGCGTATTAAGTACGCCACGCGTGTAGTTATGTTATAACTTAATGCGCGGGTAGTTAAAGGTTAAACACGTTTTACAACAAAATATATTTTCGGCGCGGTATGAAATACCGCATGTTAGTAGTTAAGTGCTAATATTAAAGTATGATCCTATCTATGCTCCAACTTTCACCTTAACGTTTTTGTGTATCTCTTAAGACAAACGAGTAATTGGACTTCCTCACATTAATGCCTCACCCTGTATGTAGGTCCATCAAAATAATGCTTAAGCAGTATTCTTCTGTTCGAGCAACATTAACGTGGCAAAATTTATTAGACTTTCAAGACGACATTATCCTAAGTGTTTAAAACTATTTTGCGAAGTGACAATCCTTAGTAATTATAAAACTTTCTTGTCAAGAACACCAATTGGCTGTAATTAGGAATTGTAAGTTTGAGTACTAACTTTCCTGAATATAACACCTAGTAATTGGACTAAAATTTACAACGTTCAATTCGCAAACTTAACTTTATGTTAAAAAATTACGATATTGTAATAGTATATTATGCAACGAGAATTTAATTACGGTTTTCACGTTTATCAATTTCTCCCCGATACTAGGATGTAGGGAGACACTTATGACCCACTTTGTCAGGGTCGCCTACCTAAATTATCTACCCGCTACCCAGTTCGTACAACACAAGTATACTTAATATGTTTTTAAAGCTTTTTTGCCTCTTACTATTTTTTCTGGCTTTGATAAGACAGTTTTAATCGCGATGCCGCTTATTTTTTTAAATCTTTACACAAAAATTTTATGAAGGATTTGTTCCGTTAAACCCCCCAAATGTTTGTGTACGTTCCAATTAACTTATTATTGTGATACCATTGGTTAAACACAATGTTTTTAACCCTGCTGTCCCGTTCGAGTCAACTACACAAATGTACTGTTCGGGTCAATATGACCCAACTATGGTTTACGCTCCTTAGTCGAAATGAGATAAGCTAATGGTGATAAATAAAACATTATTAACAAGTAATTATGGTTAATTAAACAAAAATTATGTTGTTAATGTAAATTAATCCTTATTAACAAAAACAAAAGGCATTTTTTCTGTCAAAAAAGCCTAGTAACAAATATCTACAAAAATTTAATTTAGTTTACAATTGGGACAGTTATAAAAAGCTTGGATTTTACAAATATGTTTGTGATATAATTATGGAGACCTACACAGAGGAGAGGAATCGAGATAGGACGACCTTGAAATTTTTGTACACGATTTTGCCTGTTTGCTTGGTTTCTCGCTAGAGCGGCGGTGGCGTAGAGATAGATGCTACTTTTGCATTGGAGTGAATGTGAAAATTTCGAAAATAATTAATTATTCGTAGTTAATATAAGATTATTGGTTTTGGTGGTTAATATTATTTAAATATGAGTGCCAAGAAAGCTTACACTAAAAGAACTTGCTTCGTACCGGGATTTATATCGAGTTATCGTTCCGATCAAAAATTCAAAAGGGAACTTAATGAAGTTAATAAAGACTTTTTATAAATATTTGTCTTTATGTTATTTATAACGTTCATGGACTATACCTATTCGTTTGTATGTTATTTTCTTCGGTGTAAATAAAATTTGTGCCTATTATTGGTTTTTATTTTAACCTGAAAATTATAGTGATAATAGTAGGAGGATCTTGGAAAGTTTTTCTGTCGAAACAATGCATTTTTTGAGACAAAATATTTCACAAAAATTAACATTAATTTTATAAAAGTCAGACTATCGTCTGCGTAGTTTATAGACATATATTTTTATTAACTAAATTTAAACATCTAATAGGTAAGCTTTCAGAATATAGATAAATGATAGTATTCAAAAGAAAAAGCAGTTTAAATTTTGATAAAAAGAGTAATTAAAAAAAAATGATCAATAAACTTCAAATTATTTAAATAACTTTTTAAAATTTTTAAAAACAATTACGTACAGTTAAGTCAATTTTTTCAACTAACAAACTTTTTGATATCAGTTACAAAGATATTAAAAAATTAATTTGCAGTTGAAATACCATTGGTATATAAATGTGGCAGTTAGATAATGTGACAAAATATTTCCGCTTCAAAATAAACTGTCCTACATATTAAAGTAATGACAAATTTAAATTTGATGTCACATCTCCATCTACAATGGTATAAAAAGAATACACTTTTTACCACACGTCGATATGTTATAAGGTTAAAATAATTTATTTTTGGCATAAAACATATTCAGCTACAATCCACCAATAAATTAATGTCTAATTACGCTAAAAACAAAAATAAAATGAGTTAAATATTAAATAAGTCCATAAGAGCTAATGTATTTGTAGCACCTATTCGAACACTTGCGCCCCTAGCGGCGATTGCTGAAAGTTGAATTAGAGGTTGAAAAGTTAGCCCACAAACGATGCATTGCGTTTCCACTCCTTCTTACAGGTCTCCATAGATATAATACAACATAATAATTAGTCTTGTTATCGTTTTTACTGCAAGTTTACAGCGTGTTCGTTTAGCAGGCGGAGTTAGATTTAATAGACGGTTCACTAGCATTTCCATCTTGTCTACTTGTTCCTGCTCGTGTCCTTTTTACCAGTTCGTAAAAGCCTTCAGTTATTGGTATATTTTTTCTGGAAATGATGACTGGATTCATTAGTTTTTTTCCCAATTCCTCAAGAAAAATTCGCCGTTTTCCCAATTGATTGGTACTCCATTGGATATTTATTGATGCCCATAACACGAACGGGTTTTAGGCAGAAATGTCCAGTAGATTATAAAAAACAATCATTGGCTAGCGATTTAGTAAATATACAATTTCTCCGTTGTTTATAATCTGTTTTAATTGTCTCAAAGCTTAAAAGTGAGTCTATGGTACAATCTAATTACTCACAAAGAATGTCAAAAATTAGTGCAATGGTTATATTTTAATCAAAGATTAAAAATACTTTTTTTTTGTAATTTTTAGCGCAAAAGTAGGCCTGATACAGAGTCGGAGCTAAAATGTTCACTCGAAGCGACTGACATGCAGCATACATTATTTATTAAAAGTGTACGTGGCGCGGCCGCCGGTCGTCGCTCCGAGTGAAAATTTTGGCTACAGTACTGTATTATTCTATTTTCGCGCGTGTAAATTACAAAAAAATATATTTATAATCTTTAATTAAAATATAACCATTAAACTTATAATCGATATTTTTTGTAAATAATTAGCTTGTACTTTAACTCACTTCTACGCTTTGAAAGAATTAAAAAAATTAGAAACACCGTAGTAATCGTATGTTTATATTGCTGTTTCATAACTTTTTTGCAAATGATTACAAAAAAGTTTTAAAACATTCATTTCAAGATATTTGAAATGCTCATTTTTGCTATTTTTAAAATTATAATATAATAAAAACTTTCTGAGAAACGTTAATTTGTTTATAACTATTTTTTTAAAAACATTTAAAGATTATGCAAAAAAATAAAAAATTTATATTTTGTCGACAAAATGTTAAATAGGCGTCTCATCTTTATAAGATTTCAAAGTTTAATCAGTGTATCTTAATTATTTTGGTTATTATTGTGACCATAAATTATTAATTAACAATTGAGTTGTGGCTAAAATATTCGTTTAATTTTCACCAGCTTCTGGAACTATAATCTAAACCAATAAGGATTTTAAGTCACCAAATTATTTAATTATTGGTAGATAATTACTTATCTAAAACTTTATTTGAAAACTAAAGATTTTGTTGGGAAAACCCGCATTTTTCGAGGAAAATTTTCGTCGGAGCAGATCGTGAAAAACACGTCTCTATGCAGAATTTAATCACGGTGAATTTTTATTTAAGTGTTTTTGTGGTAAAATTAAAATTTTCGGAGTTATAGAGCAATAATTGAAAAAAACACGATTATCGTGCGCCATTTTGTTTATAAAAAAAGTAGCACACTATCTGAGGACTTTGCATACCTATATTATTAATATATCCTTCCATCCAATAGCACTACAGCCCAAATCGAGCCTTGGCCTCCTTCAATAAGCTTCTCCAATCATTTCGATTTACCGCTGTTCTTTTCCATGAACGCGTTCCCAGGAAGTTCCTGGCATCCTCATAGACTTCGTCTTCCCATCTCTTTTTAGGTCTTCCAACCGGTCTTCTTCCCTACATTCTTGCATTCAGCAATTTTCTGGGGATTCTATTCTCATGCATGCGGACCACGTGCCCTGCCCACCGTAATCTCTGTAGTTTAGTGTGTTGTGCTAGAGTTGGTTTGCTATATTGCTCGTATATTTCTCTATTATACCTAATTCGCCAGTTGTTATTTTCCCTTATTGGGCCCAGTATCCTACGTAATACTTTTCTTTCAAACACATCTAATGCATTGGCAGATTTCTGTGTCACCACCCATGTTTCGCAGCCATAACTTACTATGGGCCTGATTATTGTTTTATATACCCGGAGTTTTGTTATCCGGTGTACGTCTCGCGATTTGAATATGTGGCCCATCGCGAAATAGGCTTTATTTGCCAGCACAAGCCTTCTATTTATTTCCGGTTCTTCTTCACTGCTTGCAACCAGATCCATTCCTAGGTACGTGAATCTATTCACATGTTCTATATCGTCAGTAAAGTGTTGTTGCGCCGGTCTATTTGATCTGGTTTGTATGAGTAGTTTTGTTTTATTTGTGTTTATTGCTAGCCCTACTGCTTCTGCACTCTGTGTCAACTCAATGTAGGTTTCTTCCGCTGCATTCATTGTTCTGCTCATTATGTTTATATCATCCGCGTATGCTGCTAATTGGGTAGATTTGTTTGTAAGTATGTTATTTCCGCTTACAGTCAACCGTCTAATTACATATTCAAGAACAAGATTAAAAAGCGTTGGAGCCAGTCCGTCACCTTGTTTCAGTCCTTGCGTTATCGTAAACGCATCAGTGATCTGTCCTTGAATACATACTTGTGCTTCTGTTTCTGTCATTGTCATTTGCACTAGTCGTATTAATTTTGATGGTATGCCAAATTCTTCCAATATATTAGGTAGAATTGTTCTATCTATTGAATCATAGGCTTGTTTAAAATCTACAAAGAGATTGTAAACGTCCATGTCATATTCCCATGCTTTGGCTAGTATTTGTTTAACTGTAAATAGTTGGTCAATGGTAGATCTATTTTGCCTAAACCCTGCTCGATATTCCCCGATGATTTTTTCCGTGAGAGGTTGAAGTCTTCGATTAAGGATGTTTGTGAATATTTTGTATCCCGAACAAAGTAAAGAGATGCCTCTATAATTCTGACACAACAGTTTGTCTTCTTTTTTATGAATAGGGCAGATTATACTTTTCTTCCATTGTTGGGGGATTTCTTCTTCTATCCATATCTCTCGTATTAGCTGATACATCTGTTGTGTCAAATTCCTTCCTCCTTGCTTGAGTAGTTCTGCCGGTATTTTATCTATTCCCGGTGCTTTATGGCTTTTTTGTATGTGGATTGCCGTTTGGACCTCCTCTAGCGTTGGGGGTCTAGTTAATTCATTTTCTTCTCCATCTTCCCCCAGCTCTTGTTGTTGTACCTCCTGCCGTGCCTGCTGCTGTCTCTGTTGTTGTAATGGTGGTTGTGCCCCTTTGTTTAATACTTCCTTAAAATATGTCATCCAGGTTATCTTAATTTCGTCCATATCGCTAATGATTTCACCCTTCTTATTTTTGCAGAGGCTAGTCTTCGGTTTGTATCCCTGTCTTAAATGTTTAATAAGTTGGTATGCACTACGTGTTTCGTTTTCATTAAACTCTCTCTCTATGTTTAGTATCCGTTGGTTTTTGGTATTATTAATATATAGGATCTTATAATTCGATTCCAGCAATAAAATTGCTGGTAAATAATTTTTCCCAAAAATCGCCTATTCTCCGATAATGAGCCCAAACTAGCAGTATTAGAGATATTTTCAAATAAAAATCTAGAGAAAAGCCAACAACAAATCTAAAAGTGTAAAATTCAATTATAAAATCCAGTCATTCCTTTTCAACTTAAAAGTACTAATCACATTAACATAATTACAAAATTTTCTTTCGTACAACTTAGTAACCTCAACAAAAAGTTTTTTACTTGTTTTTTATTACTCCAGGCCATCGTCGTAATAACCATCACAAGTTATTTTTGTGGAATTTTCCAAGCATAAAATTGTATTACATTTTTTTAATTTAAAACATTTTCTTAGTGACAAAATCTTTTTTCTGTCGCATCTGCTAAAATTTCCACGGGTTTTTTATTTACTTGAGAAATATTTTCCGGGTGAGTGTAAAAAGCTTCATAAATTCGAAGTTTTATCCTGTTCGGAATGTTAGTCACCAGTCAAATATTCTTCCATTAACCGATGAAGACGTTTTTGTTCTCTTTCGTATTCTGCAATATTACCTTAAGAATTTTTATTTTCAAATTTAGACTGTAGTACCTACACACTCTGAATAATAATGACCCAAATTTGTAATATCACTTAAATAAGAACAGTATATTATTATCGTTCGTAAAACTCAATAATTTCTGGTTTTTGAACGACGTTATCCACCGAATTTTCCGACCAAGATCCGAATATTCCAGTCAAATATCATATCAAACCTGGAAAGTAATAAACACCCTTACAAACTGCAGTTCTTTGTTAACCTCCGGATGACCAAGGGGGCAAATTTGGACCCCAGCGTATGTTTTTCTTTAATAAATTCAAAAGTATTTTCAATTTTTAACTCATTTTTTTTTACTTTAATAGCATTCTAGATATCCTCATATTTTGAAATAAAAAAAATTTCCTATATTTTATGAATAAAAAATATATTCTGAAGTTGATGTTTAGTAAAATACGGTCTATTATGTGGAATTCCAAGTAGTTTTACACTACGCGTTATCAAAATCTATTTTTAGACTGTGGTGTAGGGATGGGAAAAACCTACCGGTCTTACCTAAAACCGGTTTTTTACTTTGCAATAACCGGTTTTACCGGTTGTTGTTTTGTCCCGGTTATAACCGGTTTTTTCTTTTTAAAGTAAAAACCGGTTATTAGGTTTTTACGGTGATTAGGATTAGGTTAGGTATTATTTTGGATCACAATCATAATTATTATTCTCAAGTAATTATTCCAAACAAAACCATAATTCAAATTTTATTTTATAAATACAGAAGCAAACTGGAAAGTGCAAACTCACATCAGCCAGAAAAAATTAAGTTTTATTATAATAAAAATAATATTATATAAGACTAATAAGTCTCGAAATCGGTAGAGGTGCTTGCTGCACTCTCTGATTGGACTAGAATATGGTGCGGCTCTATTTTCGTTTTGCAGCGAAATTGAAAATGGTTATTTATTTTTGATTTTATTATAATATTTCGTTGAAAAGGTATTTGTAATCATAATATTTACATAAGAAGTGATCTGATTGAAGTAGGTCCAAACATCATCTATGTTCCACACTTGACTCTTGACATTGAAAGTGGGTGAATGACTTTTTCAGATTACCAAAAATAATGTTTTGCAAGCATTTTCCTACGTTTTCAAAACGATACAATCATACAAGAAGTATTAAATGAGTTAAAATGTACCTATTATAAAAATATACATGATATTAAAGAAATTACATTAAAGAAATACATGATAATTTTTTTTTTGATGATAGTAAAAATAAAAGATAAATTGCATTATCCAATTTATTTTTAAGTAAAATATTTATGTTGATATTAGTTTTTTTTATTCCCATTTGAAAGAGTCTGGGAAATTTTTTATTAAATGGTTGCGTTAAATTGTATATTATTGCAATATGTATATATTAATCTTACGCTATATTATATATAATAATAATCAATAAATATATAATAATAATAAAATAATAAATAAATATAATAACTAATAGAATAAATGGTTTTATTAAAAATTGTGTTTTTTTATATTGATATTGATGTTCTTTCGATAGTACTAATTGTGATCATATTGATATGGAGTATCAAGTTGAGTGGAGTATCGCAAACTAAAGTGCATTGTAAATGTACCATTGTAACCTATTGGATTTAAAAAATCAAAAACCGGTTTTTCCAAAAACCGGTTTTTTTGGCCGGTTATAACCGCCAGATTAAACCGTAAGCAAAAAAAAACGGTATAACCGAAAACCGGTGTTTTGTCAAAAATCGCCATCCCTACTGTGGTGCCTGTTATGTACGAATCATGACATTCCCCTCTGCTACAGTTATTCATTATTATTATTTCTCGGCGTATATTATTATAGTTTCCTACTATTTTGTGTACATATATGATATGGCCCGCAAATATCTTACTGACGCTGAGTTAGAGGTAATTGTTACTGCTAGCGATTTTTATGATGATATAGGAGATTAAATATTATCAGAAAACGAGGATGTGTTGTTAGATGAAGATTTAAATGCTGAGAACATTCATTTCGGGTCATATTTGACCTGTAGTCATTTTCTACCCCTGTTGATCATCCGTGTAACAAAAAAATGTTGGTCATCGGATGGTTAACAAATGTCTACAAAGAATTGCTCGTATTTTCTGGCCAAATATCATCAGAAACGAAGATCTACTACACCTGACCGAACGAAAGAGGGTAGAAAATGAAATACAGTCCGGAAAGTGAAGTTGGATCGGTCACACATTCCGAAAAAATAGATCCAGTATTGCAAAGACTGCCCTAGATTAGAATCCCCAAAGAAAAAAAAGTTATCGCCCAGTACACGCTTAAAGAAGATCCCTCATGGACGAGATACGAGGTCAAGGAAAGTCTTGGAATAAGGTGAAGGCCTTAGCGCAAAATAGAAACCGATAACGCGTTTTCATTGAAGCACTATGTTCCACTTAGGAGGTCAAGAACCTTATATTCACCGACTTTTTATGCTGCATGGATGAAAGTAAGTTTACACTTTTAAGTAGAGGTCGTTCACCAACAAGTTGGACTGAAGATCTAAAACGTTGTCAGAGAAATTTGATACAAGGGGCACAATATCGAAACCGATTGAAAATTATGAGGGAGTTCTACGTCCAGCAGCGGACAAGTGAAAATTAATGATGACACATTAATGCACAAGAAGTATTTTCAGGAATATTCAGTGAATATATATGAATAAAGACGTGTACGTATGCTTTATAGACTACGCAAAATCATTCGATAATGTAAAGCACGAGAAGATAATTGAAGTACTCCATAAGATAGGAATCGACTACATAATATATTATATTATATAGACATTCGAACAATTAGACCAAGGCGCATCTGTAAAAATGTTCGTACATTTTGATGTTGAGAGGTGACTCATATGTTTTTGCAGAAATTTCTTGAAACTAACTCATATAATAATATTTGAGTTATCCCCCCACACAAAAAGGTCCGGAACATTGTTTAAATAATCAAAATGAAGGAAAAATTTGATTTTTTTCTTGGTTTTTTGATTATAACTTTAATAGTATTCATTTTCGAGAAAAGTTGCACCAACATAAAAGTTGCGTAATTAAATTTCCTACAATATAGGATTAACTTATTGATAAATTCAAATTTCAATTTAACTCCCCTCTTAAATGGCATTTGAAAATTGTTCTAATTTGTTTATAATTTATTTTTTTAATAACGTCGCGGGGATTAAACATTTTGAAATGCCGTTTCGATAATCGGGTTCCTGGGAATTTTTTACTAATTAACAAATTTTTTTGGCGTTTTTTCTTCCTCTTCTCTTTCCTTATAGTAAAAATTATAAGTTCTAGACCTCAAAATATTAAGATTTAATCCAAATCGCTTAAATTAAATATGGCGCCTTATTGAGTTACAGGGTATTTTATTTAAAATTAAAAAAAATATTTTTGCTCAGTATTGTAAAACTATTCGACGTGCCCTTTTCATACTTGGTAGAAAGTGTACTTATGCACCCTATGAAATTATGTTAAATACAAGTTTCCGGCTATTACCAGAGGCGTACGACAAGGGACAGTAAATGCTTGACCCTTAACTGTAGCGTTATCTGTTTAACTTCAAATATCTCGAAAACTAATGATTTTAACGTTACGAGTGAAGAATATTTTATTTACATAGAGAGTATTGGAGAATCTAAAAATTGCGCTAAAATGGCAATTTCGCCAGTGGCGTAGAATTTGGGAAGGGTCAATCATTTGCTGTCCCCTGTAGTACGCCTCTGGTATTAGTCGGAAACGTGTTTTTAACATAATTTCATAGGATGTATAGTACCTACACTTTCTACCAAGTATGAAAAGATACGTCGAACAGTTTTAAAATACTGAGCAAAAATATTTATTGAATTTTTAAATAAATCACCCTGTTACATAATGAGGAGTCATATTTTATGTAAGTGATTGTGGTTAAGTCTTAATATTTTGAGGTCTAGAAATTACAAATCAGAGATTGGACATCCTTAATAAAACATTCTGTATAGGCAAAACTATGTTTTTTCCTAATGTCTCCCCACTGACTGGTGGTTAATTCTTAAATAAATTAAGTAGGATAAAATACGATAGGTAATATTAAGTATAGGAAAATATATTGCAAAATGGTGTATTGCAAACTCCAAGGAAAAAAAAAGAAGAAGAAAATACGACAAAAAATATTTGTTAATTAGTGAAAAATTCCCAGGAGCCCTATTATCGAAACGGCATTTCAAAATGTTTAATCATCGCGACGTTATTAAAAATAGAAAATATAAACAAATTAGAAAAATTTCCAAATGCTATTTTAGAGGGGAGTTTAATTGAAATTTGAATTTAACAATACATTTTTAGAAAATATGCATAAAGATAAAAGTAATGGGACCTCACACATACTCACTTTTTTTGCTTAATTCGGATAATATAGCGCAAATTACTATAAAATAAAATAATTTATTTTACTTATTAAAAACGAAAATAATAATTTTCTGCAAATTTGATTTTTAAATTTTATATAATATAATTATTTAAATAAATAGCGGGTTAAATTTAATTTAATAAGTCTTGAGTGAGAGATTTATCCTTCAGCTTTGTACACAAAATTCCAAAAGACCTTCATTAAAATGTAAATTACCTCAGCAGTTAAAAAAGTAAATATTGTGCAAAAATGACCACTTTTTAATTATTTAAACAATGATCTCCTTATATGATTTGGATGTTTCCCTGAAAATATCTTTTGTACTTACCTAAGCTTTGATATAAAATTTGTTCCAACCTGTACGAATTTACATTTTGCTTTACATGTAGTGTAATCTTATTTTACTAGACTATTATGCTTTATTCAAAAATGTATCTTAAAAAGAAATGTTTTTGTATCAGCTACTTATATCCCTCCTATTGAATTTCTTCCAATATTATATTTTTTTTTTATTATCGAAAAGCAAATTTTCAAGATAGCTAATACATTTTCAATCTAATAGACTAAGATATGAGAGTTCAATATTGCTTCTGTTGATCGTTTCGCAAAACGGATACAATAATGGAGCATTAAATATACAAACGACTACAAAGTCTCGGTTTTATGATACCGTTTTGGATAAACGACGTTTACAAGCGATAAAAGCGACCTTTTTTATATTCAGTTTCCGATATTAATGATCAGGAGATTTCAGTTGATTGATTAGATTCTAAATTGTGTACTATTCAGTACATCCTCCATAAATTCAACTACGTATCAACAATAGTATTAAAAAATTAGAAGAAAGGACTACAGTCCAGGACCCGAAGCTTTTCACCTCGCAATTTTTACAGAAGGGATCGATTTGCTTGAAAATTTGAGAATAAGTAGTGGATAGTCCAAGGATCAAAATCAATATAATGCCGAAGGGCGCTTTTGACTTGGGGGTGGTTGACACCCCATCCCGTGGGTGGAAATTTTTTATTATATTTTAACTGCAAAAGTTGATAAAAATATTCATTTTAAGCAAAAAAGTTCTATACATTTTTTGATGAAATTAATAGTTTTCGATTTATTCGCTATCCAAATTGTTAGTTTTATATCAAAAAAATCAATGTTTTTCGGTATTATACTCATTTACTATTCACTCAATTTTTGCCGTGAAAAAAGTTTTGCAATCCAAATTCTTGGGAATTAAATAGGCTACAATTTTATTTTTAAATATTTTTTCGTATCTCTGATGCTAATCTTCCTATTCTGCAAAAAAGGCATTTTTTACCAAACTATAAAAATTCTTTATTCGATTTTAACTCTATTTTTTTAAACTAATCAGCCTAAGCCAGTCAAATTTCTGAAATCTATTAATAATACATAAATAAAGAAGAATGAATAAGACCGATGACTAAGAACACCGCTAACTTACATTATTATGCATCCAATTGGATATCTCTTTTTTTTTTTCAAAAAAATATATTGATATTTTAACCGTAACTTTTTTATTTTTTATCCTAGAAAGTTTGTTAACATAAGAATTTCTACAAGTTTTTGTAGGACCTATAAGGTTGTTAATATTAAATCCTTTTAAAATCCTCATTAGCAAAAAGAGGTGACTTTGACAGGGTTGGTAAAGGTGGTTTTTGCATGTTATTACAAGATTTTATTTTCAATTGCTCACTCAATTTTTGCCGTAGAAAAAATTTTTGTAAAATAAGTTCTTGGAAATTAAATGAGCTAAAATTTTATATTGAAATATTTTTTCGTATCTCTGATGCTAACCTTTCTATTCTGAAAAAAATGCATTTTTTACCAAACTACAAAAATTCGTTATTCGCTTTTAACTCAATTTTAAATTAAGAAGACCAAATAAGGTTCATGACCAATTTTAATTAGGGTGGAGAGTGGGTGGAAGTTTCCAATCACTTTTTCGCTGAAAAAAATAGGAACTGACATTATTTTTACTAGTCACTTAATTTTTGAGCTAGGGACCATTTTTTTGTATCTAGAGATAGATATTTTTAAATACTTTAAATAAGCTTGAACAAGTTATCCTCGAAAAATACATAGTTTTCCCGTCTTTTGACTTTGAAACTACAATATTTAGCATTTTACGAAGAGGAGCTAACATATAATAAAGTATAGCTCGATTACTATTTATTGGTCTTAAAGCAAATTATAAATATCGGTTTTGTTTATTTTTTCAAAAGGTATTGGAAACTGAATAAAACAATGATTTTTTTCGATTTAAACCAAAACTTTCTTTAGCGAATAAATCGAAAACTATTACTTTTATAAAAAAAATGTATAGAACGTTGTTTGCTTAGACTGACTGTTTACCAACTTTTGCGATCAACATAAAATAAAAAAATTTCCACCCCCGAGATGGGGTGGCAACCACCCCCATGGTAAAAGCGCCTTTCGGCCTGATATAGATTTTAATCCTTGGACTATCCACTACTTATTCTCAAATTTTCAAGTAAATCGACCCATTCTGTAAAAATTGCGAGGTTTTGTCCTATTTTAACCCGGCACCTGCCACGTGACTTTGCAAGGCGCCAACTGCCACGTGGGGTGCTCACATCACCCCTCAAAAATTTTCTGTAATCTACTTGTTTAATAAACAAAAAATGTGTTGAGTAACACAAGAATATAAATAAACATGTTTTATTAACTTATTAGCCACTAATATGTTATAAAAGTTAAAAAATAAAATGAAAAAGGTGTTATAAGCAAATTAGCAAGTACCAAGCCATAATAAATGAAGTCAAGTAAAATATCTAAAAAAATTAAGATTCAGTGAGTATAGAGTCTATATTAATAATTTAAATCAGTTATTTCAATAAAAAATGTAAATTTGACCTGTTTATCAAAAATACAAAAAAAAATTAAAACTGAAAGTGCCAGATGATTACACCCCAATTCGACTTTAGAGCTATAAGTTCAGAATGACACTAAATAACCACTTCAAACACTAACACATATTATATGCTATATAATATTATAGAAAGCTACTGTGACGCACAGCTCGGTTACCAAACTTGAAATACCAAATATTTGATAAAAATGTGTTATGGGGTGCTGGTAGCACCCTACGTGGCAGGTGCCGGGTTAAGTTTCATTACTTGGACTACTACTGTAGAATTCGGTAAAGACATTAGTAATAATAAAAGTCCGTATTAGGCGTAACAGTTTAAATTAATAAAATAGAAAACTAAATTATAGATACAGTGGGACCTCGATAAGTCGGATTAATTGTGACCGTGGCCGATCTGGGTTATCGAAAATGCGGGTTAGCCGGAGAATATGGTAAAAAAAATAAATGTCGACACGAATCAAGTTTTCTGTTAGCCCAGATATGAAAATATCAAAAGGCGCCACTAGGAAAATATTCCAACATGCGACTTCAGAGAACCCATATGAAACGAGACATTTGTACTCTAATACAGAGTATGGTATAAATGAAAATATACGAGTAACATTTTTATTGTTGAAATGTTTGTCTGATGAAAATTGGTTCGGGTTAGCTGGACATCCGGGTTATCCGAGGCCGGCTTATCGGGGTTCTACTGTACTGACAAGTTGACGAAATGTAAAAGTGAATAAGTCGAATTAAAGAGGCCACAATTTACTCGTTCTTACAAAAAAAAATGCCTTTGGAAATTATCGCGTCTACTTAATATGATCGGCTTGTTAATATATAAGTACGTCTAAAAAGCGTCGTCACGTCTATTTCAGCTATCCCAAGCACAAGTCCATTCGAGTCTAGGTCTTCATATCGACTAAAAATATTAACACTAAAAACGTTACATCTAATCTACCTATTCTTCATGCTTAAATCCGTTTCCCCTGAGAACAAAACTATTAAAACCTCTAATTGCAATAAATTTTAATTCGTATTAGTGTTAAAAATTGGTTCAGATGGTGGTGAATGTTATTTTTACTAAACTAAGATTCCCCGCACCACATATCGCTGGCGTATTATTCCCAATAATTTGTTCCAGTTCCACACATCTGGGCCTATAGGCGTGGGATCTCGTTCCGTCTTCATATTAATAATTAAAACCTTTATACAAGAAACTTCAAATCTAAAATACAATATCTGAAATAATACAGTACTATAGGGCTCTACTCAGCAGTGTATAGTAACTCTTGCAATGATCAATCTTCGAGTACCTAAAAGATCGAATGGTCTCTCACAGAAGTGATATTAAACCCTATGCAGAGAGGTGTTCTCTAGCAAAACATATAATGAACTTTAATAAGGTCAAAATTCTCACAAAAGAAAACAAATTTAAGGAAATGTTTTCTTGGAGGTGACATAAATATATTGTTGAAGGAGACCATGTCTTGTTATCAATTTCTGACTTTAAAAATTTAACGTACTCTCTGACGATAACTACACTCAATAATCACTATTTCACTACTGACTAAAATAGAGTATTGTAATTGTCAACAAGTATTACTATGGTTTGAAAAGGCATATGGCCTCAAAAGTACAAAGAAAACTTGAATTGACCATCTATTGAATACTATTTATACTAGTGCCAACATATAGAGCAAAAACGTGGTTACTTACACAAAAGGACCGAAAACTGCTTGAACGTTTCGAGCGAAAGATCGTAAGCAGAATATAAAGGAATAAAAGAGCAAGGTTTAAGGTGCAAGCGTTGTAACTTTGAGTTGTATAGAAGCTTGGAGGAACCCGATGAACCCGATGGAACCGAGATGGATATTACATGTAATTAGGTGAGACGAAGGTGTAACAGGTTTTTGACCGATGAGGGCAGATTGGATATCCATCTAGAGCAAGACCTAGGCTTTGCCTTGCCATCGCAATGATTTAGCCCAGAATGAGCTGTGATGTTACTAATGATGATGATGATGATGATGATGATGATGATGATGATGATGATAATGATGATAATGATGATGTCGATAATGTTGCTTCCTGGTCAGTAATTCAAAAACTACTTTTTTATGAATCATACATTTTTTGTGATATTGTAAGTGATACAACATTATTACAAAACACAGTATTTTCCTGACTCTGCTTGTTTTTACTAATTAATGAGCTTAGTAGGGCCTACGTAGTAGAACCTACAAGAAAAATAAGTATCTTACATAGAAGTAAAAAACTTCGGTTTGTACAGTATGTCCCTCTGAGTTGTACCTATCCATATAGAAAACTTTTTTATTATTAATTTTACGAAAAAAGTTATTCTTTATAAAAAGTTCTGCATGGCCGAAAACCTAAGATTCAACCACCAAATATCAAATTTTATGAATATTATACGAGGTACCTATGTCAAAAACTTTGAATTTCACTCAAGAGTAAAATAGCTTTATTTTGTAATTGAAAGTTATTTTTAATTAAAAAATATATTCTAATTAGTCCAGGGAGCATCTGTTTTGAGATGGACGTTGAGAGGTGACTTAAATTTTTTTGCAGAAATTGCTTGAAAATAACTCAGATAATAATATTTGAGTTATCCTCCCACTCAAAATGGTCCGGAACATTGTTTAAATAATCAAAATGTCAAAATATTAAGGAAAAATTCGATTTTTTTTTTGGTTTTTTGATTATAACTTTAAAACTATTCATTTCTGAGAAAAGTTGTACTAACATAAAAGTTGCGTAATTAAGTTTCCTACAATATAGAATTAGTTAATAATTTAGAAAATAGTCACTCTTGTTGTAAAATGGCAAGAATTGCGAAAAAAGCTATACAAAAACAAGTATTAGCATTTTACGTTTTTCAACCATTTATGCTACATTTAGGACCTTAATATTTTACCCAGAAAAACTTTATGATATATTAAAACAACACTGTAAATTTTATTAAGATCGGTTTAATAGATTGTGCAAAAAAAATTTTGCAATGCAGCTTTCGCAAAAAAGAATTCATTTTTTAAAATGTTGCAGGACTGAAAATAAAGCAGATATCAAGTTGAATTTTTTTTTACTTATAGAAGTGTACTGTACCTTTCTTTTGCAATTTTGAAAATTAAAATCGATTAGTTACCACGGCGTCAGGAAATTTTTAAAATTAACAATAATTTTTGGTGCTACGCGCAGGACAGCCGTGTTCTATTCACACAAGTTGATTTCCACCAAAATTTCTTCCAATCTTTATCTAATATATTATTTTCTTACTCTATATTTTGTTGTATTTTAATATTTTAATTCCACAAAAATCAAACTAATTTTATTATTGTTTGTGAAATATTGTTTAAACAATTGCATATGTTTAAAAATAATAAAATTTTATTCTCTAAGTTAAAATATGTGAACAAAGAAAGTTTTTGCTAAAAAAAGTGTTATTTCAAAGGATAGAGTATGTGTTTTTATTTTGCAATAAATAAATTTATTTATTTATATCGAAATGTAATAAAAATTAAAATGTATCAATCATTATCAAAGGTTATTGGAATTCCCAATAAGAGCCAACTATCCGCTGTCCTGCGCGTAGCACCAATAATTATTGTTTATTTAAAAAAATTACTGACGCCGTGGTAGTTAATCGATTTTAGTTTTTCAAATTGGAAATGAAAGGTACAGTACACTTCTATAAACAAAAAAAAATTCAACTTACTCTCTGCTTTATTTTTAGTCCTGTAACATTTTGAAAAAATGAATTTTTTTTGCGAAAGCTGGATTGAAAAATTTATTTTGCAAAATCTGTTAAACCGATCTTTATCAAATTTACAGTATTGTTTTATTGTATAATAAGGTTTTTCTGTGTGAAATATTAAGGTCCTAGGTGTAGAATAAATGGTTGAAAAACGTAAAATGCGAATACTTGTTTTTGTATGGTTTTTTTCGCAATTATTGCTATTTTTCAACAAGGGTGACCATTCTTTAAATTTTTAACCAATTTTATATTCTAGGAAATTTAATTATGCAACTTTTATATCAGCACAAATTTTTTTTTAAATGAATACTTTTAAAGTTATAATCAAAAAACGAAGAAAAAAATCGAATTTTTCCTTAATTTTTTGACATTTCCATTATTTAAACAATGTTCCGGAACTTTTTGAGAGGGAGGATAACTCAAATATTATTATTTGAGTTATTTTCAAGCAATTTCTGCAAAAAAATTGGAGTCACCTCTCAACGTCCAAATGTACTAATATTTTTACAGATCCGCCCTGGTCTAAATATGCAATTATATCGTTCATAAAAAACAATTTTAGATAACTAACATTATTTTCAGTTATTTCAATCCTGATAGGTAACTCTTTTATTATTAATTTAACGAAAAAAAGTGATTCTTAGTAAAAAGTTCTGCATAGTCTAAAATCTAAAATACAACCATCTTATATTAAATGGTATCAATTTTATACGAGGTATGTCAAAAAATATAAATTTAGATCAACAGTAAAGTACCTTTATAGTTTAGAATAATTCAATTAGAAGGATGTAATTACATACTGAAACATAGTTTTTAATTTTAAATAACTTTTCATAATAACAATTTTTGATATTGTGAAAAATAAAGGTATTTAACTCTTAAGCAAAATTCATATTTTTTGACATACCTCGTATAAAATGGATAAAATTTGACATAAGATGGTTGTATTTTAGGTTTTAAACCATGCAGAACTTTTTACTAAGAATCACTTTTTTTGGTAAAATTAATAATAAAAGAGTTATCAGAATTGACATAAGTTTTCCAAAGATTTTTCAAAAAAACTGACAAGTACCCTGACACTAGACAAGTACCCTTTCAGCTATTTCGAGCAGGGAAGCCATGCTGCTTTCGAGTCCTAATTTCATAATCTATTAACATCGACATTGGGTCGTACTACAATAGTACAATTTAAGCAAAAATTATGTAATTTTGAAGGCTATGTATCAACTAGTGGGCTAGTTTCAATTACTATTCAGAATGTCACTGAAGATGATCTGACTAGATCGAAAACGTTCTGATGTTCTTATAATCCATTTGGAAGACTCTTTTTTAATTTTTTTTAATAAAAATTATACAGTGTGTCAATTTGAAAAGATGCCACACCCTATAGTTTGGTCCCTATAGAAAATCTAAAAATATACAAAAACACGTCAAATTTATTTGCGAGGGGGACATTTTGTAGATCAGTTTTCAACTAAATTACATCAACCCTATAGTGGGGGCAGACACAACCCCCAAAATCTTTAATGGAAAGGGGGGTTATATGATACCTCATTTTGAAGGTCATTAAATTACCTTTTCAAAAATACCACATGATTTATATTTCTTTTCTGTACTTTTGGAATAGTCTTGGACTAAATACTCTAATCAATTTTGGAGTTCTGAACTCGATACTTAATATATTTACAGTTTTATTTGATTTTTCCAAAAATACTTCAAAAAACACTCTAAATACTTCAACACCTGAACAAAAATTTAATTTGGAGTTCAATACTCCAAAAAAGTTTTTGGAATTCTGAACTCGATATTCATTATCTGTACGGTTTCACTTGATTCTTCCAAAATTACTGAAGATAAATATAATGTATGTGGTATTTTTGAAAAGGTATTCCAACGATTTTTAAAATGAGGTATCAACCAACCCCCCTTTCCATTAAAGATTTTGGGGTTGTGCCCGCCCCCGCAAGAGGGTTAGTGTAATTTGTTTGAAAACTGGTCTATAAAATGTCCCCCTCACAAATAAATTTGATGTGTTTTTGTATATTTTTAGATTTTCTATAGGGACCAAATTATAGTGGGTGGCAACTTTTCAAATTTACACCCTATATACAGCGTGTCTACTTAAGTTGGAAACATATGGGGAACTTTTTTGTTATTCATTTTACGAAAAAAAGTTATTCTTCATAAAAAGTTCTGCATGCTCTAAAACCTAAGATTCAATCATCAGATATCAAATTTTGTCAATATTATACGAGGTATGTCAAAAAATATGAACTTCGTTCAAGAGTAAATTACCTTTATTTCTCTCAATATCGAAAATTGTTATTATGAAAAGTTGTTTGGAAATAAAAACTAAGATCAAATATGCAATAACATGCTTCTAATTTGAAAAAAATATTTTCCAAATTTTTCTCAAATTTATTGATACTAACTTCGTTTTTATTTATTACACATACGATAACTCTTTTATTATTACTTTTACGAAAAAAAAGGTATTCTTTATAAAAAGCTCTGTATGTCCTAAGACCGAAGATGCAACCATCAGATATCACATTTTATTAATTTTATACGAGGTATGTCAAAAATATAAATTTCACTCAAGAGTAAAGTACCTTTATTTTTCACAATATTGAAAACGGATATTAAAAAAGTTGTTTAGAATTAAAAACTATGTTTCAATATGCAATTAGATCCTTCTAATTGAAATATTCTGAAATATAAAGGTACTATAATCTTGAGCGAATTTCATATTTTTTGACACACCTCATATAAAATTAATAAAAGTTGATATATCATGGTTGTGTCTTAGATTTTAGACCATGCAAAGCTTTTTATGAAGAATAACTTTTTTTCGTAAAAGGAATAATAAACGAGTTATCATATTTGTAATTAAAAACAATGTTGGGTATCCATAAATTTGAGAAAATTTTTTTTTTTTTTTTAATTAGAAGCATGTAATTGCATATTTGATCTTAGTTTTTAATTCCAAACAACTTTTTTTTATGAGAATTTTCGATATTGAGAGAAATAAAGGTACTTTACCCTTGACCGAAATTCATATTTTTTGACATACCTCGTATAATATTGAGAAAATTTGATATCGGATGATTTAATCTTAGGTTTTGGGGCATGCAGAACTTTTTATAAAGAATAACTTTTTTTCGTAAAATTAATAATAAAAAAGTTTCCCGTATGTTTCCAACTTAAGTAGACACGCATACCATTATACAAACCGAAGTTTTTTACTTCTATGTAAATTTTTTAACATTGGTATATTGCCAATCACTGGGATTTTCCCTTTAATTTGAAAAATAAGAATATTTCAAAGGAAGTAAAACGATAATGCGTCGCATTTATTACAATAAACAAGGTATCAGAATACAGGACATTTAATATTAAAAAACATAATAGTATATTATGCAACGAGCATTTAATGATGGCCATTATGAAGCGAATATGAGGGATACGCAACGAGCCACCTAGCGGCGAGTTTCGTATAGAGTACGAGCTTCATAATGATAATTAAATGCCAGTTGTATACACTATTCCTTCTATGATCATTCACAACAAAAAATATATTCAAATTTATTAATGTTGTAACCCAAACAAATTAAGTAGTTTGTCAGTTTGACGGTTTGTTTACATATTGAGAACTGTCAAAGCGTATGTATTTGACTCGCCATTGGTCACTGCGCGTGTACTATCTTTATTGCGAATGCAGTATCGCGATTCTATTGGTTAAAAATCTGTATCCCCATAATAATCTGTATCCTAATGACGTCATTAAGATACATGTAGTGATATCATAATTGATATATTATAATATGATAATAGAAAAACATAATTAAAATATAAACAGAAACGTGAATTTCCTCTATATAAGATAAAAAATATAAAAAAAGTTTTATTTTTTTTATATTTATACAGCGTGTCTACTTAAGTTGGAAACATATGGGAAACTTTTTTATTATTAATTTTACGAAAAAAAGTTATTCTTTATAAAAAGTTCTGCATGCCCCAAAACCTAAGATTCAATTATCAGATATCAAATTTTCTGAATATTATACGAGGTATGTCAAAAAATATGAATTTCGGCTAAGGGTAAAGTACCTTTATTTCTCTCAATATCGAAAATTCTTATTATGAAAAGTTGTTTGGAAATAAAAACCAAGCTCAAATATGTAATTACATGCTTCTAATTGGAAAAAAATATTTTCCAAATTTTTCTCAAATTTATTGATATTAACTTCGTTTTTATTCATTACACAGACGATAACTCTTTTATTATTACTTTTACGAAAAAAAGGTATTCTTTATAAAAATCTCTGTATGTCCTAAGACCGAAGACTCAACCAACAGATATGACATTTTATTAATTTTATACGAATTATGTCAAAAAATATGAATTTAACTCAAGAGTAAAATACCTTTATTTTTCACAATATTGAAAACGGTTATTAAAAAAGTTGTTTAGAATTAAAAACTATGTGTCAACATGCAATTACATCCTTCTAATTGAAATACTGTGAAATATAAAGGTGCTATAATATTGAGCGAATCTCATATTTTTTGACACACCTCGTATAAAATTAATAAAAGTTGATATATCATGGTTGTGTCTTAGATTTTAGACCATGCAAAGTTTTTTATGAAGAATAACTTTTTTTCGTAAAATGAATAATAAACGAGTTATGATATTTGTAATAATTAAAAACGATGTTGGGTATCCATAAATTTGAGAAAAATATTTTTTTTTCAATAAGAAGCATGTAATTGCATATTTCATCTTAGTTTTTAATTCCAAACAACTTTTTATCATAAGAATTTTCGATATTGAGAGAAATAAAGGTACTTTACCCTTAGCCGAAATTCATATTTTTTGACATACCTCGTATAATATTGAGAAAATTTGATATCTGATAATTGAATCTTAGGTTTTGGGGCATGCAGAACTTTTTATAAAGAATAACTTTTTTTCGTAAAATTGATAATAAAAAAATTTCCCATATGTGTCCAACTCAAGTAGACACTGATCATAGCATTTGATCTGTCTTTAAAAAGACAACCAAATGCAACCGTGGCACTGAAATTCTCGCGTTAGAGATTCCATAGTAAATCACGAGGGAAAACCAGGAAAAACCTCGTGATACTATCCCGACATCGTAAGTATTTGGGTTTACATTTAGCTTACTCTCAAAACTAATACCAAATTCTGACTTGATATTTTAAATTTTAAATAATAATAAAATACTAAATATGTACTAACTCGATATGTTACTGATTTACTAATTGTGGTATTTTCTTTCTATTGACTTCCTCCTTTAATATGGTTAACCACATCCTACTGTATTCAAGTATAGTCCTAAAAGAAGCAGATAGTAAAAAGAGAAAAATCAAAGAAGCGGCTCTAATTATGCTAAATGAAACCAATTGTGTCGCAAATTCCTCGGTAGAATGCAGTAGGATGTGGTTTCCCATATTAAAGGAGGAAGTCAATAGAAAGAAAATACCACAATTAGTAAATCAGTAACATATCGAGTTAGTACATATTTAGTATTTTAGTATTATTTAAAATTTAAAATATCAAGTCAGAATTTGGTATTAGTTTTGAGAGTAAACTAAATGTAAACCCAAATACTTACGATGTCGGGATAGTATCACCAGGTTTTTCCTGGTTTTCCCTCGTGATTTACTATGGAATCTCTAACGCGAGAGTTTCAGTGCCACCGTTGCATTTGGTTGTCTTTTTAAAGACAGATCAAATGCTATGATTTTTTGTGGCGGATATTCTTGAGTTGGGATTGATTTCATGTAATCGAATGAACTATCTTTTAGTAAAGTCGTCCCAGGAACGCAACTCATCAATATTGGCAATATCATTTTAAAGTCGTCTACTTTAAAATGTATAATACGTGCCTGAATTGCCGATATAAATGAGTCAGATTAAATAAATTATTAGAAGAATTTTTTACTAATCAACAACATTTTTGTTTATTCAGTATTATTTTGTATTTTGACAACGACACCCGACTTGGGCGTCGAAACGTTAATAAAATCATTTTTAGGTAAAATTGTGGCTTATTTCCCATTTGAATATACTTGATCCAATAGAATGGAACAGAACAACTTAAAACGGGATCCTGCAACATTCACAAGAAATAATACGAGGAAAATATCAATACCATATATAAAAGGACTATCCGAGAAACTTAAAACAATAGGAAATAAATTCAACATATCAACAACATTCAAAACAACAAACACATTGAGATCTATTCTATCTAAAACTAAACCTAACAGTGAACAAGAAAGAACAAAAATTGTATTTATAAAATACCTTGTGAATGCGAACAATTTTATATAGGTGAAACGTCAAGACCATTAGACGTTAGAGTAAATGAACATCAGTCTTATATAAAAAATAGAGAATTTGATAGATCTCAAATATGTCAACACGCATGGGATAATGAACATAGAGTTCAGTGGAGAGATTCAAGTATAGTCCTAAAAGAAGCAGATAGTAAAAAGAGAAAAATCAAAGAAGCGGCTCTAATTATGTTAAATGAAACCAATTGTGTCGCAAATTCCTCGGTAGAATGCAGTAGGATGCGGTTACCCATATTAAAGGAGGAAGTCAATAGAAAGAAAATACCACAATTAGTAAGTCAGTAACATATCGAGTTAGTACATATTTAGTATTTTAGTATTATTTAAAATTTAAAATATCAAGTCAGAATTTGGTATTAGTTTTGAGATTAAACTAAATGTAAACCCAAATACTTACGATGTCGGGATAGTATCACGAGTTTTTTCCTGGTTTTCCCTCGTGATTTACTATGGAATCTCTAACGCGAGAATTTCAGTGCCACCGTTGCATTTGGTTATCTTTTTAAAGACAGATCACATGCTATGATTTTTTGTGGCGGATATTCTTGAGTTGGGATTGATTTCATGTAATCGAATGAACTATCTTTTAGTAAAGTCGTCCCAGGAACGCAACTCATCAATATTGGCAATATCATTTTAAAGTCGTTTACTTTAAAATGTATAATACGTGTCTGAATTGCCGATATAAATGAGTCAGATTAAATAAATTATTAGAAGAATTTTTTACTAAGCAACAACATTTTTGTTTATTTAGTATTATTTTGTATTTTGACAACGACACCCGACTTGGGAGTCGAAACGTTAATAAAATCATTTTTAGGTAAAATTGTGGCTTATTTCCCATTTGAATATACTTGATTATAAAAATGCCACAAGAAAATAGCTTCAGAATCTCATTAATATCTCAACAGGTTTTAAAGCAATAAATAAACCGTCAGTTTGGAAGAAAAATTTCAACATCCCGTATCTAGTAAACGAAACATTTGCTGACATACGTTTATGATGCAAACGGTCATTATTTTTTCATGCAGAATTACCCCTTAAAGTTTGTCGCACTTATTTAGAAACACCGTACATTGATGAAGAACATGTCTAGTTGTTAAAGTACCTAACTTTTTTATTATCCAACATAACGAATGAATAAAAAAACAGAATGTTAAGAAAACCTGAGGCTATGGTTGGGTTTTAATTTCAGTATTTTATAAATGCTAGAATATTCCACAGGGTGATGTGAACTTTGAGAGAAAAACTCAGTTTGATTTGTACACCCGGTATACAATGAAAATTTACCTCTTTAGGAACAATATTATTACAGTGGTATTGCTAAAGAATCAGGCTATAACATGTTCCAAAAATCACTTCAATCGGCCCACTGGTTTAGGAAATATTAGACATCAAAAATGACCAAATTTTTAAGTGGGCCGATTTCTATGCACGTAAGTTTATTATAAAAATTATATTTTTCCTAAATACAAAAATTTCATATTTTACATAAATTTAAAAAATATTCAAATATGTAGTATTACATAATATAAAGTTCCAATTAAATATTCTTCAACAGGAAAAGAGCTACAAAAATAATATTTTCTGCAATTCTAAATTTACGCAAACAATTCTCCATCTATTTCCATGTCTCGTTGCCCTTTTTATAAAACACACCTTCAGGTTATTTTTATGCCAATCTCGTACTTCCCATGAAAAGTTCCATTGTGCAAAAAACATTATTTAGTCTACATTTTCAATTTCGCTTTTGGACGGAATTGTCTCGGTTGCTTTTCTAAAATAATTTCTAATAACAATTCACAAAACCAATTCGATCGCCTTTTGTCAAGATTTTCGATAAGGAGAAAAACTGGCTTGGATTTAATCGAGTTATTTGAAAGTAAACGAAAGGAACAAAGTCTATAAATGACATTTTTTTAAATACTGGCTGCCAGCGGCGGAGAATAATGTATATGAAAATTTTTTTAGGCCTGGAAAATGTACACTGGGGTGCAAAATTAATGGGACATCTTAAAAATGAGTCATTTTTGATGTCTTGAGGATTGAAAACTATTTCATCTTTAAATATGTGTTTTTTATTTGGCAACAGTGCGTTTCTGTCAAACTTGACGTAAGCAAAAAAACACATATATTTGAGGAAAAATTTGTTGAATTTGTTTGCCGTCAAGCATGTAGCGGTGGGTTATGCATAGATAAACTAACTCGTGGATTAGGCAAGGTATGGGCCGCTCTGTGCATCGAGGTGTAACGCCAATATTCATGATTGAGTAGTATACTGCCGTGCTTAGCAAAAACGCCGTATCTGCAGAGACATCACATTCGAGTAAAATCGATTTTAGTTTAAGAATTCGTATACGTTTACACAGTATACTGCATAAGACGCGGTGTGTTTAATGTGTTTTGGCTTAACTAGGTCATTTTTAGTAAGCAAATAAGATAGATATGCACATTTGGGTTAGAAAAAAGTAAAAATTTCATTTTTTCAGATTTTTGCAGATACAACGTTTTTACTAAGCACGGCAGTATAGCCATCTATGTCACATGCACGGGATCGCTTGGTTAAAAGGGATAGATAGACCACCGATCGACTCAGTGCCGGTTTATCCACTGGGCGCTTGGCGCCCAGTGGATAAATTTATCCACTGGGCGAAGTGTCCTTCCTTTTATTAATAACAAAATAAAGTCCGATAATAATCGAGGTACATATTATTTTAAATAGAAAAAAGGACTAAGAAATACCTGATAACGTTGTAAGAACGTGACAACTTTTAAACCAGAGTGATTCCTTAGAAAATTGTATGAAATGTATGAAGCTGGAGACAAATCTTTTTATAAACGATTAATGAAAGCACATCTTATAGAGTAAAAACCAATAGAGGCAAAGAAAAGAGAGATTGGCTAATATAATACGAAAATGTTAAAGTTGTTTATTGTTACCCGTGCAAATTATTTTCAATTGAAAAAAATAGTTTAACTAATTTTGGATGTATTTTACCCACTGGAAACATTTGAATAGTTTGCTCAAATCTCAGGAACAAAGTAAATTTTATGTAAACTCTATTAGTAACAAGATCATCAGTTAGATGGAGTTATGTTATATGAATTATCAGTTAGATTGGAGTTATAGATGTTGGCTTGAAAGAGCAAGTAGAACGCGAAACTGACTATTGGCTAAAGGTCCTAAGAAGAGTTGTTGTCACCATTAGATTACTTGCTTCTTAAGGACTAGCTTTCCGTTTATCTCATGAGGAATTAACGAGTCGTCAGAAAGGTAATTAATTAAGTTGTCTTGTATACTTGGCTTCTGACAACTTCTTAGATGAGCATTTACAGCAGAATACGAATAAAGCAAAAGGTTCAGTTAGCCATCTGCCTGACCAAATTTGTAATGAATTCCTGGAAGTGATGAAAACAAAACTTGTAAAAACTTTTGACGCTGTAAATGCTTTACTTAAAAACTACGGATCCATCAAACATCTTTTTTCCAATTAAGCAATAATAGAACAATAATAGAGAATTTTATATTTACCATTGGCGTGCACACGGGTAGAAACATTTTAGATACATCCCTTATGCACGCCAATGGTGAATACAAAATACTTAATTGTATGCCAAAAAATGCGCAATAAACGCCTCTTAAAACGTACCAAATTTCATTTGCATACATCAACGGGTTTTAGAGCAATAAATAAATCGTCAGTTTGTAAAAAAAAATTCAACATCCCGTATCTCGGAAATGAAGCATTTGCTAGCATATGTTTATAAAGCAAACGATTATAACTTTTTCATGCGCAATTACCCCTAGATTTTGTCGCAATTATTTAGAAACAACCTGTATTGATGAATAAGGTTTCTAGTTGTTAAAGTACCTAACTTTTTTATTACCCAACATAAGCGAATGAATCAAAAAGAAAAATATTAAGAAAGCCCAAGGCTACAATCGAGTTTTAATTTCAATATTTTAGATACGCTAGAATATTCCACAGGGTGTTCCAAACTTTGAGGAAAAAACACACTGTCATTGTTAACCCGGTATACAATGACACTTACCTGTTTAGCAACAATATTATTACAACCATATTCTTAAGGAATAAAGCTATAAAATACAAAAAAAAACTCAAATCGGACAACAGGTTTAGGAAATACGAGACTTCAAAAATGTCCTATTTTTGGGTGGTGTTTTAATTTTGATGATTAGTGTATATTATAATCTACTTGGCAGAGCGCCCAACAAAATGGCAGGGGAGCCCAAGCGGGGATTTTTGCAGTTACTCGAGCGCGTCAGATTATCATATAGGGAGAATCCTGGTACCCTGCAGATGTACCTCTACCATATTTGGCTCTTAACAAAAGGGAGCTTTTTAAGGGGGGGCCGAAAAAAAATCTATCCTTAGAAAAACTCGAAATCGTCAGATTAAGATAATGTAAGTTAAGTACATGCAAAACAGTGTATATTTAAAAAATCTGACGATTTGAGTGGGGCGTAAGGAAATGGGTGAGTCCCAAAGTTTCACAAGAAAAAAGCGAATATTTCGTAATATGAATGACAGATCGAGAAACTAAAAAATACACTTATTCAATATTTTTGCAAAATCTGTCGAATGACACCAATCACGACCCCCTACGAAGGTGTGGTGGGGGGTTGCTTTAAAATATTAAATAGGAGCCCCAAATTTTTATTACAGATTTGGATTCTTTACGTAAAAATAAGCAGCTTTTATTCGAGACATTTTTTCTGCCTGACCAAATTTGTAATGAATTCCTGGAAGTGATGAAAACAAAACTTGTAAAAACTTTTGACGCTGTAAATGCTTTACTTAAAAACTACGGATCCATCAAACATCTTTTTTCCAATTAAGCAATAATAGAACAATAATAGAGAATTTTATATTTACCATTGGCGTGCACACGGGTAGAAACATTTTAGATACATCCCTTATGCACGCCAATGGTGAATACAAAATACTTAATTGTATGCCAAAAAATGCGCAATAAACGCCTCTTAAAACGTACCAAATTTCATTTGCATACATCAACGGGTTTTAGAGCAATAAATAAATCGTCAGTTTGTAAAAAAAAATTCAACATCCCGTATCTCGGAAATGAAGCATTTGCTAGCATATGTTTATAAAGCAAACGATTATAACTTTTTCATGCGCAATTACCCCTAGATTTTGTCGCAATTATTTAGAAACAACCTGTATTGATGAATAAGGTTTCTAGTTGTTAAAGTACCTAACTTTTTTATTACCCAACATAAGCGAATGAATCAAAAAGAAAAATATTAAGAAAGCCCAAGGCTACAATCGAGTTTTAATTTCAATATTTTAGATACGCTAGAATATTCCACAGGGTGTTCCAAACTTTGAGGAAAAAACACACTGTCATTGTTAACCCGGTATACAATGACACTTACCTGTTTAGCAACAATATTATTACAACCATATTCTTAAGGAATAAAGCTATAAAATACAAAAAAAAACTCAAATCGGACAACAGGTTTAGGAAATACGAGACTTCAAAAATGTCCTATTTTTGGGTGGTGTTTTAATTTTGATGATTAGTGTATATTATAATCTACTTGGCAGAGCGCCCAACAAAATGGCAGGGGAGCCCAAGCGGGGATTTTTGCAGTTACTCGAGCGCGTCAGATTATCATATAGGGAGAATCCTGGTACCCTGCAGATGTACCTCTACCATATTTGGCTCTTAACAAAAGGGAGCTTTTTAAGGGGGGGCCGAAAAAAAATCTATCCTTAGAAAAACTCGAAATCGTCAGATTAAGATAATGTAAGTTAAGTACATGCAAAACAGTGTATATTTAAAAAATCTGACGATTTGAGTGGGGCGTAAGGAAATGGGTGAGTCCCAAAGTTTCACAAGAAAAAAGCGAATATTTCGTAATATGAATGACAGATCGAGAAACTAAAAAATACACTTATTCAATATTTTTGCAAAATCTGTCGAATGACACCAATCACGACCCCCTACGAAGGTGTGGTGGGGGGTTGCTTTAAAATATTAAATAGGAGCCCCAAATTTTTATTACAGATTTGGATTCTTTACGTAAAAATAAGCAGCTTTTATTCGAGACATTTTTTCTGCCTGACCAAATTTGTAATGAATTCCTGGAAGTGATGAAAACAAAACTTGTAAAAACTTTTGACGCTGTAAATGCTTTACTTAAAAACTACGGATCCATCAAACATATTTTTTCCAATTAAGCAATAATAGAGACAAAAAATCAGCAGTTAGAAGTGAAGCTAAGGCACTGCAGAATAAAATGGATACCTTTGAGACAGCCCCATTGACACTGATTTGGGCAAAAATTTTAAAACGCGTAAATGCAACAAGAAAACGTTAGAAACTGTGGAAACGAATTTGTCGATTGGAGTAGAATTAATGACATTTGAGTTTTGTTGGAGACTTGAGAAATAAATTAAGCGAAATTGAACTATCCAAAAATATTTTTTTTTTGCGAAGGCGAAGATATCTCAAATATATTCTATAGAATTGACCTTCAAAGAACAAAGAGAAGAAAAACAGTTTTCGATGCAGAAGTTGAAAGTGAAACAATTTTAAAGGGGCAAGATAGATTCAGAATTGAAGTAGGTACCTGCCTATTTAATGTTATATGCGACAATATTACTTAATTATCGTTTAAAAGGAATATAATGCTACAAAGATATTACATCAGGTGTTAGATGTTTTTTACGCTAAATAAAAAAGAAGTCAAGACGTTAGTTATTATTTTATGCGAGAAATATAAAAAATATTGATGAAACCAAGGAGAACTTGCATAATGAAACTACTCATTTTGTAATGTTAAGCTAAAATTTTAATAAACATTTGAAAAATTTGGTGTCATCCAGGATGCAAAGACAACTTTTCCCAATTTTAAACTTTACTGGAAGTTTATTTGATGATACCAATTATTTCTAATGCGTCAGGTGAGCGGTCTTTTTCGGTTTTAAAAAAAAAATAAAGAATAAAGATATATTATATTAAAGATTACATTTGGGTCAAGATAACCTAGAAGCATTATCACTATTTACATAGAAAATGAAGGACTGAACTGAATTTTTATAGTAGGTATTAATATGGCAGTTTGCTAATGACAAGTCAAGAAATAAAGTGAGCTAAATTTTTTCTTATGTATTTTTTAGAATATGTTTTTTAGAACTTTCTTTTTTTTTGTATTTTTAAATGTATTGTTTGGAATATTTTTTACGTTTGCTATTTTTCTTGTTTGTTTTAAAAAATTTATCGTATGGATTTTACAATAAACATTTAGAGTTAATAAATGTGTTCTTTTGTTAAAAAACTGACAACGAATGGCAATGAAGGGGGCCCCTAAACCTCCAGCGCCCAGGGCCCGAAGTTAGGTTAAACCGGCACTGGATCGACTGTTTCCGCGATACAGTTTTTTTGCTCAGTATGCCTTGTCTACAGTCAACTTGTCTATGGTGATATGATCGTATTAAATATGACGTGCATTCCTAGTTGTTTGACTTTATAGTTTATTTATAAAAATATTTGCTAGAATATTAATATTTAAAATATTTTTGGAAAAAATAAATAAATATAGAATACAATTGAGGCTGTCAGTCCATAAGTGGTGTGACCCTTTTTAACAATTTTATCAAAAGGCTTTTATTATGGTAAAATTTATCCCCTACTGAAGTATTTTCAGATGGAGTATTTTCACTTTGCATCTGAAAGTACTTAAATAAGGGATAACTTTAATGTAATAAAAGCGTTTTGGTAAAATTGATAGAATGGGTTACACCACTTTTGCACTGATAGCCTCAATTTTACTATAAAAAGTCTAAATATACCAATAAAACTTTTAAATTGCCGTCGTTGACAAATTTCTAACCTAGAATTATAGTTGTCATTTTATCCGCTAAAATTGTGAAAATATTGTCAAGATAGATTACTTCTGTTTCAAGTTATCTTTATTCGCATCATGGATTGATTATTTATTTAGGGTATTGTAATTTTCAACCAATTATACATCTATAAGTATGTCGCTTTAATACGTAAACACCCTTCAACGAATACATAATTTTCGAAGTTCTATGTATAATAATCAAGGACGCACGTTTTTTTCCTGTCACTTCTAGCTTAATGCGTTAGAGCGAATTAGACACACTGTGACGCACTAAAAAAGGGTTTGTAATAAACTGTATCTACACCATATAAATATTTAAACAAAAATTACAGCTATATACACTGAGCATCAAAATTATTATGGCTGTACAGAAGGATCCTGAAAATACCATGGACAGACAAAGTCACCAATGAAGAAGTACTACGGAGGATGAACACAACCGCAGATTTAGTCAACATCGTGAAGGGCCGTAAGCTGCAGTACTTAGGGCATATAATGAGAAATCAAGGCAGATACCAGCTACTCCAGTGCATTTTACAAGATAAAATTGAAGGAAAAAGGACCCCAGGACGAAGAAGAATATCCTGGCTTGCTAACCTGAGAGCATGGTATAGAAAGACCTCAACTCAACTATTCCGTATAGCAACTAACAAAGTCATCATAGCCAGAATGATCGCCAACGTTCGGAACGGACAGGCACCCTAAGAAGAAGAATCAAAATTAATGCACCACCTTAAAAATGGGACATTTTTGATGTCTCGTATTTCCTAAACATGTTGTCGGATTTAAGTGATTTTTTCAGTATATTATAGATCTACTCTTCAAGAATGTCGATTTAATAATATTGTTGCTAAACAGTTAAGTTTCATTGTATACCGAGTGTAACAATGATAGTGTGTTTTTTCCTCAAAGTTTCGAACACCCTGTGGAATATTCTAGCGTATATAAAATATTGAAATTAAAACTCAACTATACCGTTAGGCTTTTTAAACATCTTGTTTTTTGACTTATTTGCTTATGTTAGATAATAAAAAAAATAGGTACTTCAACAACTAGCCATGTTCTTCATCAATACAGGGTATTTCTATTAATAGGTGCGACAAATTTTAAGGGGCAATTCTGCATAAAAAAATGACCGTTTGCTTTATAAACATAAATGTCCGCAAATTCTTCTTTTTGGAGATATTTTTCTTACAAACTGACGATTTATGTATTGCTCTGAAACTGGTTGAGATATGCAAATGAAACTTAACAGGTTTTAAGAGGTAGTTATTTCGAATTTTTTGACAAACAATTAAGAATTTTATATATACCATTGGCGTGCACACGAGTAGAAACATTTTAGATACATCCCTTATGCACGCCAATGGTGAATACAAAATACTTAATTGTATGCCAAAAAATTCGCAATAAACGCCTCTTAAAACGTACCAAATTTCATTTGCATACATCAACGGGTTTTAGAGCAATAAATAAATCGTCAGTTTGTAAAAAGAATTCAACATCCCGTATTTCGGAAACGAAGCATTTGCGGGCAGATGTTTATAAAGCAAACGATTATAACTTTTTCATGCGCAATTACCCCTAGATTTTGTCGCAATTATTTATAAACAACCTGTATTGATGAATAAGGTTTCTAGTTGTTAAAGTACCTAACTTTTTCATTACCCAACGTAAGCGAATGAATCAAAAAGAAAAATATTAAGAAAGCCCAAGGCTACAGTCGAGATTTAATTTCAATATTTTAGATACGCTAGAATATTCCACAGGGTGTTCCAAACTTTGAGGAAAAAACACACTATCATTGTTAACCCGGTATACAATGACACTTACCTGTTTAGCAACAATATTATTGTAACCATATTCTTAAGGAATAAAGCTATAACATACTAAAGAAAATCAAATCGGACAACAGGTTTAGGAAATAAGAGACTTCAAAAATGTCCTATTTTTGGGTGGTGCGTTAATTTTGATGATTAGTGTATATTATAAGCTACTTGGCAGAGCGCCCAACAAAATGGTAGGGGAGCCCAAGCGGGGATTTTTGCAGTTACTCGAGCGCGTCAGATTATCATATAGGGAGAATCCTGGTACCCTGCATATGTACCTCTACCATATTTGGCTCTTAACAAATGGAGCTTTTTAAGGGGGGGCCGAAAAAAAATCTATCCTTAGAAAAACTCGAAATCGTCAGATTAAGATAATGTAAGTTAAGTACATGCAAAACAGTGTATATTTAAAAAATCTGACGATTTGAGCGGGGCGTAAGGAAATGGGTGAGTCCCAAAGTTTCACAAGAAAAAAGCGAATATTTCGCAATATGGATGACAGATCGAAAAACTAAAAAATACACTTATTCAATATTTTTGAAAAATTTGTCTAATGACACCAATCACGACCCCCTACGAAGGTGTGGTGGGGGGTTACTTTAAAATATTAAATAGGAGCCCCAAATTTTTATTGCAGATTTGGATTCTTTACGTAAAAATAAGCAGCTTTTATTCGAGACATTTATTCGAATTATGGATAGATAGCGCTATAATCGGAAAAATCGATTGTTTTAAATGGAAAATTAACTTAAAAATGGAAAGTCCCCACTAAAACGGAAAACTTTACTTAACTTTTTTTTAATTTAGGACCCAATAATCACAGCCCAATAGGTCCCCATAACGCTTGAGTGACTGCAACTTTAGCATACTTTCCTCCCCTACTAAAATATTAAAAGTGGACGTATGACAATTTAAGAAAACTTTAAAGGAGTTTATTATTTATCAGGTCCATGAAACATTGATGGCAAAGTCTAGCATTAATACGATTAACTTTGTCAGAGGAATCCAAACTTTACTAGATAAACGTCTCTTGTAGTTTAAGGCGTATTTTTGACGGAAAAGTTTTAAGTGATGAACTAAGAAAATTTTGTGCAAAGCACTTTACTGAATTGACATTAAGGAAAATAACGATAGTAAAGGAGGCTTCAAATTTTCAAGAAAATTTTGTTGATTATTTCATTCATAGGAGATTCTGATCAATAGAAAGCTACAGAAATCTAAATTAGACTGATAATTTTTGATAATTTCCCGTCGCCAAGTATATTACGTCAGATCCCCTTCGTTGCTACGAAAAAATACATTCAGTGACATTAATGACAATTAATGTTTTAAAAATTATAAAAGTGATGACTTTCAACCGTGAAATATTTATAACAACTGTGTCTTTAATTGTACTAATTAGTACTTACATAAATAAATTACGATAAAATTTTGGTTTTGAACAGTTGTATTCATGAAATAATCGCAACAAATTGCACTCGATCTCTAAAATTAATATATAATTTTTGCCCTTGTGACACTTTGACATAATTTAAACTGTCAAATTAAAACTGTCAAAGTGTCACTCGGGAAAAATTCAATAATTTTAGAGCTCTTGTGCAATTACTACTGATTATTTCATTCATTGGAGATTCTGACCAATAGAAAGCTACAGAAAACTAAATTAAACTGATAATTTTTGATAATTTCCCGTCGTCAAGTATATTACGTCAGATGCCCTTCGTTGCTACGAAAAAATACATTTAGCGACGGTAATGACAATTAATGTTTTAAAAATTATAAAAGTGATGACTTTCAACCGTCAAATTTTTATAACAACTGTTTGTTTAATTGTACTAATTTGTACTTACATAAATAAATTACAATAAAATTTTGGTTCTGAACAGTTTTGTTCATGAAATAATCGCAACAAATTGCACTCGATCTCTAAAATTAATATAGAATTTTTGCCCCCGTGACACTTTGACCTAATTTCACTCGCCTGCGGCTCGTGAAATTAAAACTGTCAAAGTGTCACTCGGGAAAAATTCAATAATTTCAGAGCTCTTGTGCAATTTACTACTGATTATTTCATTCATAGGAGATCCTGACCAATAGAAAGCTACAGAAATCTGAATTAAATTGATAATTTTTGATAATTGCCCGTCGTTAAGTATATTACGTCAGATGCCCTTAGTTGCTACGAAACAATACATTCAGTGACATTAATGACAATTATTAATGTTTTAAAAATTATAAAAGTGATGACTTTCAATCGTCAAATATTTATAAAAACTTTGTGTTTAATTATTGCACTAATTGGTAATTACATAAATAAATTACAATAAAATTTTGGTTTTGAACAGTTTTATTCATGAAATAATCGCAACAAATTGCACTCGAACTCTAAAATTAATATAGAATTTTAGAGCTCTTGTGCAATTACTACTGATAATTTTTATAAGAACAAACCTGGTATGTGATATTTTATACCATAGTATATATTTTTTTAGTGGAAATAAGAGTGTAACATAATCGGTTGAATAAACTGCACAGTTTTTGTTATTATGGACTTGCTTTAACATCGTACATAAGATTTTGGTTTCTTGATTCGCTGCAGTTATACCCTATTTCACGAACTTACGCCTGTTTTGGATTATTTCAACAACGAATATTTTACTGTGCAAAATAAGAAGAACGAAAGTAAATTACAAATTACAATGTTGTTTATTGGAATAATTATTAGCGCCATTTACTTTCGTACTTCTTATGTTGCACAGTAAAATATTCGTTGTCGAAATAATCCAAAACAGGCGTAAATATGTTCGTGGAATGGCCCATAAATAGTTTTTGGTGATGATCTGGCTTGTCGCTTAAAACATACTGGAAGTATTTATTTTTATGTGTTGAGGATCTTTGTATTCTATATTATTATATATCTCCACTTTTCCATTTGTAACAATAAGCCTCCATGGTTTAAAGTCTTCAGTAAAATGTTTGATTTTCATTTATAGATCTCCCGATCCAATCACATTATAGATAAACATAACCTAATAAAACTAGGTCATACATCTTGCCACAATTTTTTAAAATAATCTTTTTAACCTTCGGATGACCAAGGGGGTAAATTTTGACCCCAATGTATGTTTGTATTTAATAAATTCACAAATATTTTCAATTTTAAACACATTATTTTTTTACTTTAATATCATTCTAGATACCCTCATATTTTGTAATAAATAAAATATCCTATATGTTACGAAAAAAAATATTTTCTAAATTTGGGGTCAAAGACGAACTCCCTTGGCCTTCCATGTTCCAATTTTTTGGTAAGTAATAACCGTCTATTATGTGGAATTGTTTGTAAGAAACCTTCCAATATTGATAAAAAAATTGTTGTTAAACATGTGGCGACGTAAATTAGTATATATTTTAAAATTTCTTTAGTTCTATGTTCAGAATGATGATTTCTGTTTTTGCTCAGTTGTAATTAAAATATGTTTTACTAATATTTATTTATCATTTATTGATACAATACTAACATTAAAATTACGAATACATTATTTTATTTACTAAAACAACTAAATTTTTTTGTCAACTGTCATTTTTGACTGGGGGTCATTTTTGACCCCCATTGGTCATCGGAAGTTTGAAAACGATTTTCGTAGTGGAAATCGAAACGTCAAGCATTGGTTAGGTAATTAAAAATGTAATTTTCATTACACCAATAATAATTACATATTAATCAAATGTAAACGTGACACTGAAACCTGAAGTTGCTGAAAAATTAATTCAAGAAACTTCAAGTCTCTTGTAATTTCTTGTTTCAAGTAATTCAAGAAATTTCCGTTTTATTTTTATATATATTTAATCGATAATAACCAGCCAACGATAATCAGCTCTTTATTAATGGTTAGTCATTAAATCGCTTTTTTGTTCTAGGTAATTACAAGAATATCCTTAGATAGACTGTTAACAATTAAAAATGCCTTGCAGCAAACTGCAGTTAGACAAGATTCACTTAAGGTAAGATTCAGTTACATTAAATTTGACTTAATATAATATAAATGAATACAATACGCTCACAATTTTATCTGGACTCGATATTTTATACTCTATTTGAAGCCGATACAATATGTTTTTACCCCTGGCAAGGTATGGTGAAGTTGTACTGATATTGTACTCCTAGTTTTTACTTAAAACAAGTGGTATTATTAAATAGTTTTTTAAAATTAAAATGTTTTTCTACTAGATACTACTACGTAAGTCATCTATACGTAATTATTACTTTATTATTGTGAAAAGAAAACGTCAAATAATAAATATACACCACCGTTCAATCATTTTGTGAGGTTAGCTAGCATGCGGTTGGTTTGTCACTTACCAGAGCCGGACTGAAGCTTCCGCCACCGCAGCTTAAAATGACCTCACACAATGCAAACACACCTTCCGATCTAACCAGTCCAGTAAATCAACGTTCGAATATCACAAACAGTTATGCATCAGCCGCTTCAAATTATTTTCCGAGTAAGACCCAAGCAATTGTATTTAGTTGTATCGATAATGCTAAACTGCAGGATTATTTAATTCCGTTGGGCACAATAATCAACCCAAAAAATATTAATTTTTCATTTAGATTATCTCATAATAGAATCTGCATGTATTTGGCAAACAAAACCGTAGTAGATAATTTCATACAACAACATGGCTCTATAGAAGTACTCGGCGAAGTTGTAACAGCACGGAGACTTGTCTCTCCAGCAGAAAGACTAGTCTTGTCTGGTGTCTGCCTCAATTCCTCATCAAGTATTAGTTGAAGAATTACAGAATATAGGTTTAAAGTTTATTTCCCCAATAACATTTCTGAAAATTAGCTCAACTCTTCCCGAATATAGTCACATATTGAGCTTTCGGAGGCAAGTTTATGTAAGCCCTATAACATCACCAATTCCAGGTTCTATTCTAATAAATTTCGATCAAACACCTTATCGCATATTTTTGGCACAAGGTACACTCACCTGTGTTATTTGCAAAAATACAGGACACATATCATCCCAATGCAATAACAGTTCAGTAACGGAATCAACTCATATTGATTCAAACAATGAAGTACCAAATCAAACAGATCCAACAAGTATATTACACAAGTTACCAAACACTCAGCAGTCATCAAGTTATGCATTATCAAATCCGAGCATATCACCTACACCTACAAATCTCCATGACCAAGAAATTACTAATACTCCTACTCATAGCAACACTTTCAGTCATCCACGTTCAACGGCAATACCGTTTTCACAAACTCTTAAAGCAATATCCTCCAATCTATCAGCACCTCTTCCATTAGATACAACTGCAGAAAACTCCAATAAAACTGATACATCACCACAACTTTCCGAAACAACCATTTCAACCAATCTTACAATCAAAACTTCAAGCTCGACTTCTGTCATTACCAATGAGTCTGCTTCAGTACTTCCAAAGGTAATAAAGCCACAACATCTAAGTGAAAACTCTAATAGCACTTGCGAAAACGCAAGTTCTTCCATAAAACGCAGTATTGGTGAGATCGATACTCCTCCTTCAGACTCAGCAATTTCATCACAAAATCTGTTTGCAATACCCAAATCTTTTAAACCAAAAAAACCGCGCTCATCTAAAGTCCCATCGACACGGGAAACTCTTGAAAATTTTATTGATAATCATACCCCACCATTCGTTTTAAATTACCACCAATTGTCCTTACTGATTGATAATGTCCAAGGCTCCCCCGACACTATTAGCGTCGTTAAAGAATTTACAACTGATATGCCTGGTTTACTCTATCTTTTACAAAGCAGCTATCAATATGCAAATGATAGATCTACAAAAACTAAGTTTACAAAACTTAAAAAGAAACTTCTTAACCATTTAGGGAAAGAGATTTCTGACGTAGACAGTGACTCTTCTGTAGATAATTGCTCAGTATCTTCTAACTCCGAATCTGTTAACAACACTCAACTCGATACTTCAATGGAACATTGATGGATTTTTCCATGGTCTTTCCCAAGCTCATGAACATGGAAGAAGCGTTCAATTTGTATGGGTTCTCTCACACGTCGGAATAACAGGAAATGAAGAAGCTGACAGGACTGCACGAGAGGCAATTTCAAGTGATTTCTCGGAGCAGATAGACAATTGTGTTTCCAGTGACTTAAAAGCTTATTTTAAAAATAAAGTGTTGTGTTTGTGGCGAAATAAGTGGTCTCAATCTAATTCTAAGTTAAATAAAATAAAAAATAATGTGTCTCAGTGGTTTCCATCGTCGCGCAATAGACGAGAACAAATTGCGGTTGCGCGTTTACGTCTAGGACATACCAGGTTAACGCACTCTTACCTTTTCACAAAGAGTAATCCACCTATATGCGATCAGTGTAACGTCCGATCAACAGTCGAACACTTTTTAATAGTTTTTAGTAAATATGACCAAGAAAGACAGCGCTACAAGATCCCAAACGCTCTACCACAGGCTCTAGGTCAAAACTATTCCTGCGACAATATAGTTAATTATCTAAAATCCATAAACATTCTGTACAACCTGTAGTTGTTTACTTTTGTTATTTATATTTTGTTCCGTCGCTAATAACCTTTTGGTGGATGCGACTTCTTTTTTCTAATAAAAAAAAATATGTTTTTACAATATATATGTTTTTACGTATACCGATCTTGAACTTTAAAATTCAATTTATTCATCCCAGGTTTTTCTGTTTTTTTTTTACATGCAATATTGATCATGCTTTCCTCCAAAAATTGTAAAGTTTTAAAGTTACCAGCAAGGAAAGTAGAAAAACGCAGTCGTATATCATTTTTTGACAGCCTTGAAAAAAAAATACCATTTTTAGCGGTGCGATGTGCTTGATTTCATCAGCATTTTTTGTCGATTTTTATATTTTTATATGGAAAATCCTTGAGAATTTCATTCGCAAATATAATAATCTTCTCAGTCATTATATTTTATATTTTTCTTTAAAGTCTTAACAGATATAGAAATCCCTTTTTTGTTACTCCTTCATTAACGATCGTCTTTTTAAAATTTTTTAATTTTCCGGCATTAATGTGAGTTTTAACTTTCTGCTTATACTCATTATATTAGAGGTATCAAACGATGTTAATTGGACCATTTCAAGTTGTTTTGCTTCCCTTTTAATTTACACAATATTGCTACCTAATTAAAATTCTCCCTTCTGTTGTAACTTTATTGAACCTAGAAATACATCCTATTATTCTATCCCAGCATTTTTTGTCGATTTTTATATTTTTATATGGAAAATCCTTGAGAATTTCATTCGCAAATATAATAATCTTCTCAGTCATTAAATTTTATATTTTTCTTTAAAGTCTTAACAGGTATAGAAATCCCTTTTTTGTTACTCATTCATTAACAATCGGCCTTTTTAAATTTATTAATTTTCCGGCCTTAATGTGAATTTCAACTTTTCTGGTTATACTCATTATATTAGAGGTAGCAAACGATGTTAATTGGACCATTTCAAGTTGTTTTGCTTCCCTTTTAATTTACACAATATTGGTACCTAATTAAAATTCTCTCTTCTGTTGTAACTTTATTGAACCTAGAAATACATCCTATTATTCTATCCTAGCATTTTTTGTCGATTTTTATGGAAAATCCTTGAGAATTTCATTCGCAAATATAATAATCTTCTCAGTCAATATATTTTATATTTTTCTTTAAAGTCTTAACAGATATAGAAATCCCTTTTTTGTTAATCCTTCATTAACCATCGTCCTTTTTAAATTTATTAATTTTCCGGCCTTAATGTGAGTTTTAACATTTCTGGTTATACTCATTTTATTAGAGGTAGCAAACGATGTTAATTGGACCATTTCAAGTTGTTTTGCTTCCCTTTTAATTTACACAATATTGCTACCTAATTAAAATTCTCCCTTCTGCTGTAACTTTATTGAACCTAGAAATAGAGCCTATTATTATCGTTAGAGCTACACTTAAAACAAAAGAAACCTCTGGGAGATAAATAGAAACATTTCAAGCATTAATTGCATTTTAAAATTTCTATCCTCTTTGGAATAAAAATAAACAGTGTCGGATAAAAATAGAATAAAACAAGCTGAAAATGTGAGCATTATCATAACGAAAACTTTGTTTATTTACGTATTTATATTCATAATATGTAAAATTTCTATTATGAAAAGTTGTTTACTATAAAGAGCTATGTTTTGAAATGCAATTATATCCTAATTTAAATTTTGTGAACTGTAAAGGTATAAACTATCCCAGTTAATGTCTGTTACAAAAAAAATTATTACTGATTGTTCTGCTTTGAACATATTTCAATACTAGTCCAACATCTTCGAAAGATGAAAGAAGCTTGGGGTCATTAATACTAAAAATTTGAGATTCAGATAACACTGATATTTTTTAAATTAATTATTAATTTATGCTCATTGGAAAATACGTACGAAAACAGTTCCAGAACCTTGCTAAAAATCACAAGTCACTAATAAATATCGTTTGTTTGTATTCTGTATGGCGTGAAAACGTACGTCTCATAGAAAAATATCCTCTTTGTTCCGCCTTCTCGATAATAAGCCCCTTTGTCTAAATGGTAAAACATAAAGGAGAAATATTTCACTCCTAAATCACGTGACAAATAACTTCTATTGCCGTCAGAATATGGTGGTGCAAAATAATGCTTAAAGGGATTTTCGTCTCAGTAAGTTATTATTTGTTTTCACCGTTACAATATAATGAATTCTCAGAGGTCTATTTAGATATTGGTCCATTCTATTATTAAAATATAAGTAGGAATATGGAATTTATAGAAGTAAAAGTCAGATATCGAGCACCTAGTTTATTAAATTTTGCCAAAGTATACTTTTCTGGCTAAAATATCATCACGGACGTTTCGTCTGATCAAGAAGGTATCCTGGCAAAATATCATAGCCATAACATTTGATTGGTGAGAGATTTGGCAAACTAACACATAACATTAAACACACACTGAACAAAGGACAAACAGTAGCGTACTGATAGATCGGCGGGCCCTGGTTCCAGTTGGGATGGGGGCCCGTCCCCCAATAAAAATACACGTTGTACACCTATCAAAAATTTTTTAATAAACATTAAAAATATAAATCATAATAAAGTATATATCATAAAATAAATCATATTAAGTGATACATATTGTGTCGATGTGTGCTTTTGCCCTGGGGGTGAGTTTCACCCCTTCTCGGAAGTGAAAAACATACGTACAAGATAAGTCTGGAATTGGAAAAACTGACTAATTCCAAGCAACTTTAGTTCTATAGAGTTTTTTTCACTAAGTCAATACTTTTCGAGATATTTGTGAGTGAATATGTTCATTTTTCACAAAAAAAAATACCTTTTAAGACGGAGTTTTAAATAAATTTTATTAATAAAAATATAACCTATAAACAAGTGAAAAAAATGGTGTATATGCGAAGACTGTACACCCAGGAGAAGCAGAGTTGTAGGTAATGAAAAGTAAGTTTTCATTCGTCAAATTCCAATTCGAATAATATTTCAACGTGAAATAACCAAAAATGAAGCGCTTTAGGGAAAAACTCATCACAGTTTTTTAAAGTTGTTAAAAAACATTTATTTTTGTATTTTTTTTAGTTTCTAGGATCATTATTAAGTGTAACGCTTAAAATAAAGTTGATCCCTTTTTTGATAAAAAAATCGTAAAAATCACTCCCTAATTATTAGCATCCCAAATGAAAGTGGTCGTTACCGCTCCATAAATTACTTGACTTATGTTTTGTTTATATGATCTGTAAGTTTTATCGAAGTGCCCGTTTAAAAAAAATTCAGTTTTAAATTAAAAGTTTTGACACTTTTTGTAAATACACTCACCGGCAGAAATAACCGCCACCCCACAAAATGGGTCATTTTTAATGTCTTGTGTTTCCTAAACCTGATGTCCGATTTAAGTTATTTTTTTAATATGTTATAGCCTTATTCTTTAACAATATCTCTGTAATAATATCGTTGCTAGAGAGGTACATTGTCATTGTATACAGGGTGTACGAATCAAACTGTGTTTTGTTCTCAAACTTTGGAACACCCTGTGGAATGTTCTAGCTTTTATAAAATACTGAAATTAAAACCCAACTAAGGTTTTCTTAACATTCTGTTTTTAATACATTCGCTGATGTTGGATAATAAGAAATTAGGCACTTTAACAACTACCCCTGTTTTTCTTCAATATAGGGTGTTTTTAAATAATTACGGCAAACTTTAAGGGGTAATTCTGCATGATAAAATAAGGACAGTTTGCTTTATAAACGTATGCCCGCAAATGCTTTGTTTCCGAGATAGGGGGTGTTGAAATTGTTTTTAAAAACTGACGATTTATTTATTGTCCTAAAACGGTTTGTGATATGCAAATGAAATTTGGTAGATTTTAAGAGGTAGTTATTGCGCATTTTTTGGCATGCACACCGAGAGAAAAAAATTCTTGACATAAAGAAACTTTATTAATATTTAAGAAAGATCGACTTGGCATATTGCCTAAGAAATATATCTTTGTATGTAAGATATAATTTTCTAAAATATTTCAAATAAATTCTACTATAGCCAAAGAAATATATCTTAAACATGGTTGAACTATCACTTTCTGGCAAACTTCAAACCCATTTATCAGAAAGAAATTACACTTGATGTTAATTAATTTTATTAGTCATAAAAATATATTTTCTACACAGTAGAAAACTATTCTTTCTGAGCAATAATATTTCTTAGTAAGGAATATTATTATTTTACTATTAATAATTAATTTATTTAATGTTAAGAAATATATTTCGCAGATATAAACGTATATTTAGAGTTAAGTTAATATTTCTTTAAAATAAAGTGATATTACATACCGCGAAATAAATCATTGTGTTAAGGTAAAATCATTATTTATTAATAAAACAAGATATAAAACGTTATTATTACATACAAATATTTTCTCCACTCTTAAACCACTGGCTTCTACACAACAATAAAAGGATGGAGAGGCAAATCCAACTTCCTCAAATTTTCCTTTTTTTTAATAGCACTTTGTATATCAGCAATTCACTAAAACAAAATCGTTATGTAAGAAAGAGTAAACTTACTTTAATAAAAAATTTTTTTATAAAGATATAGATATTTATTTTGACAAATTTAGGAAATACAAAAAAAAACAAATACACGGCCCCACGTAAGAACTATTAATACTAATAATAATCAATCATATTTAGTTCAAACATGGCATTATTTAACCTATACATCGTTGTTTATTTTTTTCTTTTTATTAATGAAATATTAATTATTTATTTGTATAATATTAAGTCACACAATAAACATTGTTTAGCTAAAACAAGAGGGAAAATACAACCAATGTAAAACATTGAAGCAGACATAATAATATGTAATTTTCTTAATTTTTATAATCTAAAAGACACAGCATACCTAATCATTAAGAAATTTTATTACGGGAAAGTATTATTAGTTTACATCTAAGTAATTTAATACATATTAACTAATTCACGGTTTTCGGCAATAACATTTCTTAACCATAAACATATATTTCTTTTAGACTAACTGATTTCTTTATCTCAAATAAATTAACAGAAAAAATCCTCAGCGTTGCACCCGCCATGTTTGATATAGCGTTATATTGTAAATTTTTATAGAAGACGATACATTCAAGAAACCTATTATAGTTGATACATAAGTATACACATTTTTAAAAAGGTACTTACATGTATGAAGTTCTAGAAGGTCCCGCAGTTGGTTAATAACTCCTTTCTTAATATTGTTCTGAAGCTATATATTATATCATTCTGTCCCAGCTTTAAATTGTGGCATATTTCCCAGCTCCTTTATTTCAGAGTCGTCCATAATTATACCTAAAAAGCATATAAAGATACTATTATATTTCTTTTTTAACCATTCGGATACGCAACAATATTATTATTACATCTTAAGTTACTCAATTTACTTTTATTTAATACCTATATATGTACGTACCTTCAAAATATCCGTTAATTTTTAAAGTACACCAATAAATCCAATATCCATCTATATGAACATGAACATATCACGCCATCTTGACAAACACTGACGACTAAATCATAAATAGTTAATCTGCGCAATTCTTTTGTGGAAGAAAATTTCTTTGCAAGTAACATTTCGGCCTTAATGACAAAGTTTTTATTTTATAACCACAGTTACTACAGAGGGTATTTCTGAAGAATTATTTCTTGTGGTTTAAAATATTTATTTAATTACAAGAAAATTTCTTGTTCACAAATATAAATATGCATTAACTTAACATTATATTTCTTATACTGCAAATTATTTGTAGTTTTCAATTTAACAAATAAAAACTTTAGGATAAGAAAATTAAATGTAACCATTAATGCATTTCTTAGTATTGAAGAAATTATCTGTAAGAAATTATTGAGTTGTGTTTAAAAAAACTCGTTTCTTTATATGTGAACCGGTATGTTTAAGTTAATAGGATATGTTAACTTTTAAGAAATATTGCTCAAAGAAATCGGTGTTTTAGGAGAAAAGAAATTGTTCTCTCGGTGCAATTAAGAATTTTATATTCACCATTGACGTGCATACGGGATATATCTAAAATGTTTATACAAGGTTTCAACAAGGTTTTTCTAATTGGTTATGGTTTGTCCCTTTCATATATTTGGTTTTATTATTATCCGGAACAGCAATGCTGTCAAGGAAATTATCATTTAGTTTGTATGGCCCTCTCCTACGTACACTGAATTGCATGTATAAAATTAAAACGCTGTAGGTATATTAGAAAGTGTACTGTTCGTATACAAAAAATTTCTTTATACTTATGTTCTTTGCAACTTTATGAAAACTGACTTAATTAAGGTTAAAAAAACTTTTAATTCCATTTTTCTTGAGTTCACTTACATCTTTTTATAGCTGCAAAGTCTTGTAGTTTATTATTTATAATTTTCCACATTGATGTATCTGCCATTACTACGGGAATCATACCTAGAGAAATTGTTGACATCAGCATTTGTGTGTTTGCCAAAGAAAGTGAATGCTAAAGAGTGCAGTGACTATCCAACCATAAGCTTAATGTTACATACCTTGAAAATTATCCACGCCAGAATACATTCGAAATTGGAGCTGGATATTAGTGACACTTAATATGAGTTCCGCAATGGTATGGGTACTAGAGAGGGATTATTGTCCTTCGACGTGCTGACACAGGGATGTTTAGATGTTAACCTTCCTCTTTACGTCTGTTTTATAGACTACAATAAAGCGTTTCATAAAGTAAAACATGATCGACTCATGGAAATTCTAAATAATAAAAACCTAGATGAAAGACGTTTAAGGTTAATAACACACCTTTATACAATCAGCGAGCAATAGTAATAATTGAAAAAGAAACATCTACAGAAATGGAAAAAGGAGTCATGCAAGGCTGCATACTATACCCTCAATTTTTAACGCTTACTCTGAAGAGGTAATTTGAGAAACTCTGGAAGATGAAACAGTCGGCATAAGAGTGAGAATGAAAACTCGTCGTTTATACCCCGTTTAGGCTTAAGCCTCTTCAGGGTGAAGGATCCTCCTTTTCAGGAATGTGGGAGATTGCGTCAATGATATGGAGAAGCAGAATTGCTAGTGGATTGGGTTAAGAAGGTGGTTTTAGCGCAGAAGCTGTAGAAGCGAAAGATAGAAATTGCCATGCTCAGCAAGCGACCAGTCAGTGAGGGGGTTCCAAATCTGTCACCTTAGAGGAACGCTCTTAGATCAGCGTGTGGGGATGCAGTTGTTTATCTGCGATACATTAAGGGAATTCAGTCTTATTTAACATCAGATATGCAGATATGCAAGTGGTGATACGGTAATAATAGCCGATAGTTTACACGACCAGGAAAGACTCATGAGATGAGTAAAATAGTAAGGTGTATTAGGGAGTACGGACTATATTTAAATTATCGAAAAGACGAAGTTTATGAGAATTAGTAAAAACAACCGTTTATACTAACGAAATATTGATAGTAGAGGGCCAACATATCGAAAGAGTAAAAAGTAAACTTACCTAGGAACACTTATAACAGAAAATTTTAATAATGACTACACTGCAGAAATTAAAGTCAGAATCGAACTAGCACGTTCTAATTTTATGAAAATGAAAAAGGTCCTATGTAGCAAAGATTTAACATTAGCTCTTAAAATACGCCTTACAAAATTTTACGTATACAGTGTAAGTATGGAGTGAAATTTTACGTATACTAAGGAGTGAAATCATGGACGTTAAATCTAGAGACAATTAGACGACTTAACGCTTTTGAAATGTGGACCTATAGAATAATTATAAGGGTTTCCTGGGTAGATAGAGTTACGAACAATGAAGTACTGAGAAGAATAGGCAAAAGGGAAGGAAACTGAACTTACAGTTAAAGAAAGAGAGCTAAGTATCTCAAACATGTGATGCGGGGTGAGAAGTATGGCATCCTGCGACTCACAATGCAAGGAAAGGAAGATGGCAGATGAAGCATTGGAAGAAGATGAATTTCATGGCTGAAGAACCTGAGAGAATGGTTTGGATTCATCTCAAAACAACTATTTAGAGCTACTGCCTCAAAAATGAAAATAGCTATGATGATTGCCAACCTCCGTAGCGGAGATGGCACCTGAAGAAGAAGATATTGATATAGGCTCATTGATTAATTTCTATTTAATAATGTGTAAATCTAATACACATTAATAATTTTTATACGTTGCCTGTAGGGATATGACGCACCTGTTAAAACTGTTACGTCAACTACATATTTATTGGTATTGACAGGTTACTCTATTAATCGAAATCCAAGTATTGGTTTTGACAAATTTCCTGCATAAATTTCCACTGTAACACACTGTTTTTATTTTTGTTTTCTCTTTTTAATTATAGCATGTCATCATTATTTTCTGTCCGCTATTATCATTGCTGAATAAATATCACTCGTAATATTGTACACAAAAAAAGATTAATGATTTGCGATTTGTAAGTTTCACAGCGAGCTTCAAAAAATGTGGAAAATATAAAAAGTAATTTCATATTTTTTTCTCGTAAACATGCTGTCGATACTTTTATAAATTAAATGAATAACGATGTTGCTCCTATTTTACTTACGCTCCAGCTTTTCGCATTTTCTGTGAAATTGAATGTCATCAACTCTCTCGTCCTCCGTCGGCTTCCAATGCCATCTCATGATACTCATGTCACTGTTGCCCTTTTTATTTATCTTATTATACAGCTTTTTTTAATCTACAAAATCTCATTTTTTCACATGCTTGTCACGTGATTTACATCTGGATGACCAACTGGGTCAATTTTGATCCGAAAATATGTTTGTCTTTTATAAATTCAGGCATATTTTCAATTTTTAACTCATTATTTTTTATCTGACTTTACTCTACATACTTTTACTATTCTAAAATTATTCTATATACCTTCATAGTTTTTAATAAGAAAATTTCCTATTAGTCCTGGGCGCATCTGTTTTGAGATGGACGTTGAGAGGTGACTCAAATTTTTTTGCAGAAATTGGTTGAAAATAAATCAAATAGTATTATTTGAGTTATCCTCCCTCTCAAAAAGGTCCGGAACATTGTTTAAATAACCAAAATGTCAAAAATTTAAGGAAAAATTCGATTTTTTTCTTGGTTTTTTGGTTATAACTTTAAAAGTATTCATTTTCAAGAAAAGGTGTACTGACATAAAAGTTGCATAATTAAATTTCCTACAATATAGAATTGGTTAAAAATTTAGAAAATAGTCACCCTAGTTGCAAAATAGCAATAATTGCGAAAAAATCATACAAAAACAAGTATTTGCATTTTACGTTTTTCAACCATTTATGCTACACCTAGGACCTTCATATTTCACTCAGAAAAACATTATGATACAGTAAAACAATACTGTAAATTTCATTAAGGTCGGTTCAATAGATTTTGCAAAATCAATTTTGCAATCCAGCTTTCGCAAAAAAAATTCATTTTTTCACAATATTACAGGACTGAAAATAAAGCAGATAGCACGTTGAAATTTTTTTTGCTTATAGAAGTGTACTGTACCTTTCATTTGCAATTTTCAAAATTAATATCGATTAATTACCACGGCGTCAGAAATTTTTTGAAATAAACAAAAATTTTTGGTGCTACGCGCAGGACAGCGGTGTTCGATTCACACAAGTTGATTTCCACCAAAATTTCTTCCAATCTTTATCTAACATATTATTTTCTTACTCTATATTTTGTTGTATTTTAATATTTTAATTCCACAAAAAACAAACTAATTTTATTATTGTTTATGAAATATTGTTTAAACAATTGCATATGTTTAAAAATAATAAACTTTTAATATTTAAGTTAAAATATATGAACAAAGAAAGTTTTTGCTAATAAAAGTGTTATTTCAAAGGATAGAGCATGTGTTTTTATTTTGCAATAAACAAATTTATTTATTTATATCGAAATATAATAAAAATTAAAATGTATCAATCATTATCAAAGGTTATTGGAATGTCCAATCAGAGCAAAATATCCGCTGTCCTGCGCGCAGCATCAATAATTAATGTTTATTTAAAAAAATTCCTGACGCCGTGGTGTTAATCGATTTTAAATTTGCAAAATTGCATATGAAAGGTACGGTACACTTCTATAAGCAAAAAATTTTCAACTTGCTGTCTGCTTTATTTTCGGTCCTGTAACATTTTGAAAAAATTAATTTTTTTTACGAAAGCTGGATTGCAAAATTTATTTTGCAAAATTTGTTGAATTGATCTTAATGAAATTAACAGTATTGTTTTACTGTATCATAAAGTTTTTCAGGGTAAAACATGAAGGTCCTAAGTGTAGCATAAATGGTTGAAAAACGTAAAATGCGAATACTTGTTTTTGTATATTTTTTTCAAAATTATTGCTATTTTGCAACAAGGGTGACTATTTTTTAAATTTTTGACCAATTTTATATTGTAGTAAATTTAATTACGCAACTTTTATGTCAGTACAACTTTTCGCGGAAATGGATACTTATAAAGTTATAATCAAAAAACCAAGAAAAATATCGAATTTTTCCTTAATTTTTTGATATTTTGATTATTTAAACAATGTTCCGGACCTTTTTGAGAGGGAGGATAACTGAATTATTATTATTTGAGTTATTTTCAAGCAATTTCTGCAAGAAAATTTGAGTCACCTTTCAACGTCCAAATGTACTAATATTTTTACAGATCCGCCCTGGTCTATATATTTCACGAATAAAATATATTTTCTGAATTTGGTGTCAAAGACGACCCCCTTGGCTTACCATGTTCCAATAGTATATATTAGTATTATGTCGAATTCCGAGTTTTGCGACTCTGCGAGTAATAGGTAGTATAAATGCATTTGCCCTGTAGGTACATCGATAATAATTATGAAGACAATGAACAAGACAAATTAATATTTTCCAAGTAGGCTCTTTATTCAAAATTTGGCCCTTGAGCAAGTTACAGCCTCTATACAATTCGACCCGCATCAAGGTTTTTCATAAACGCATTTAAACAGCCATAGATATCGTACTAACAAAATCTTCTGAAAATTCTGTAGACAGGGAATACTGTAAATTCCAGAAAACGTGACCGATGTAAAATTTGCACTCGATCATCCAATCGAAAAATTAATGCGAAAAGTGCAAACATTTTGTGTGCCAGGAACACACTAATATTTAAAATATGTTTCAGATTCAGTTCACAGTCTTGTCACAAAGCGTGTTTGATAACGGGTAAACCTAGAAACACGTGTCAGAGGACAGTAAGAGACTTGAATTAAATTAATACGAAACCGTATATTTTTACTTGGTTTCACGCTATACTCGGTGCAAAGTACAAAATGATAGCGGTTAGACTGTTAGACTGTTAAACGTCTGATGTTTTAGTGGACTAGATTCCTAGCATCACCAGATGGCATGAATGGATATGCTTCGGGTTCACAGTTTACCTTAATCATTATCGACACTCACTGCATCTTTCCTTCTAGTTTCCACCAAGCTTCAATTTTATAAAAAAAAATCGAGAAATAGTATCTAGCCAACCTAACGCTTAGCTCTACCTTCAAATCTCTGATGCAGAGTCATCATTCTCTTTGCTTTATCCCTATGCGGGGTCGGCTTCCCTAATTGCATTTCTCTACACAATTCTATCTTGGGTCATATCAATGTTAATCCCCTTTACCAACATGTCCTGCCTTATCGTCTCCCCTAAGGCCTTTAGTCTTCCACTCCTACTCCTTCCAGGAATCTGCACTTCAGCTATTCTTCGAATTGGGTGATTAACGTCTCGCCGTTGAATATGACCAAACCATCTTAACCTATGCTTTCTCGTTTTGGCATCAATTGTTGCCACACCTAGACTTCCCCTAATATACTCATTTCTAATTTTATCTTTCTTTGTCACTCCACTCATCCATCTAAGCATTCTCATTTCCGCCACATGAAATCGTTGTTCCTCTTTCTTTTTCACTGCCCAACGTTCAGTTCCGTACATCATAGCCGGTCTTATGGCTGTTTTATAGAATTTTCCCTTCAGCTTCATTGGAATTTTTCTGTCACACAACACGCCACTCGCTTCTTTCCACTTCATCCATCCAGCCCTAATTCCACTGCATGCATATCCATCTATTTCTCCATTACTCTGTAATACCGATCCTAGGTACTTAAAACTATTGCTTTTCACAATCATTTCACCATCCAAAGGTACCATTTTATTTGTAGTAGCTCCATCTTTAAATGAACATTCCAAATACTCTGTTTATGTCCTACTAAGTTTTAAACCTTTTTCCTCCAGAGTTTCTCTCCACTGTTCCAGTTTTGTTCTAATCTCTTTCACTATTTCCTACTGACACGACATCATCAGCATACATTAAGCACCGTGGAATGTTACCCTGTAGTTTCGCTGTTTTCTGGTATAAAACTAATGAGAATAAATACGGACTAAGCACAGAGCCTTGGTGCAATCCTACTTTCACATGAAATTTATCAGTCTCTCCCACACCTGTCCTAATACTACTCGTTACTGCCTCATACACATCCCTCACAATCTTTACATATTCACCTGGGACTCCTTTCCTATTGAGTGCTCACCACAGAATCTCTCGAGGAACTCTATCATATGCTTTCTCAAGATCAATGAATACCATTTGAGCGTTTGTTTCTTTACTCCTGTATTTTTTCATCAACTGCCTTATAATGAAAATTGCATCTGTTGTTGATCTACCCTGCATAAAGCCAAATTGATTCTCGGATATTTCGGTCTCTTCACGTATTCGTCTATCAATTACTCTTTCCCATATTTTCATGGTGTAGCTAAGCAGCTTTATAGCCCTGTAGTGTGTACATTGTTGTATATCTCCCTTGTTTTTGTAAACAGGTACCAGTATACTGCTTGTCCATTCGTTTGGCATTTGTCCAACTTCCATAATTCTATTAAATAGACTTGCTAGCCACCTTGTTCATGTCTCTCCCAATGCTCTCCATACTTCCCCAGGAATATCATCTGGTCCTACCACTTTTCCTTTCTTTATTTTTTGAAGCGCTTGAGCCACTTCCTCGTTGGTTATTTTGGTGACCATTGCTGCTCCTGTCTACGTTGCCTCTACAGGCTGTCTGTCAAATTCTTCATTTAATAAGCTGTCAAAGTACTTTTTCCATCTCTTTTTGACATCCCATTCGTGAACTAGTATTTTATTATTTTCATCTCGGATACATCTAATCTGATTAAAATCTTTTGCTTTATTTGCTCTCTGTTTGGCTATTTTATATATCTTCGTTTCGCCTTTCCTGGTATCGAGTTGATCGTATAGGTTTGAATACGCTTCTGCTTTGTCTTTTGCTACTGCTACTTTCGCTTCCTTTTTCGCCACCGTATAGTTTTGAAGATCTGTGTCGGATCCGATTTCTTGCCACCTTTTGTATAATTTTCTCTTCTCTTTTATTTTTTCTTGTACTTCGTTTGACCACCACCAAGTCTCTTTATCCTCAAACTTTTTTCCAGACGTTTTCCCAAGTATTTCAATAGCAGTCTCCCTAATACTACTGGCCATTTTTCTCCAAATTGTATTAGGGCTTCCTTTTATGTTCCAACAAATTTTTTCTACTATTTTTCTCCTGAATAGACCTTCTTTCTCATCTTTTAGCAGCCACAACTTGATTTTTTGTGGTCCTCTCCGATAGTTTTGTTTAGTTTCGCTTTTTACTTCAATGTCCAGAACAAATAGCTTATGTTGTTGGCTTACTGTCTCACTAACTATTACCTTGCAGTCCTTGAATTCACGTATCTCTTCTTTCCTTATCATAAAGTAGTCTATTTGGGATTGATGTTGTCCACTTTTGTAGGTAATAAGTTGAGTTTCTCTCTTTTTAAAGAATATGTTAACAATCGTCATATCCAATGCTGTTGCTAATTCAAGCATGTCATCTCCAGCTTCATTTCTAGTTCCAAAGCCTAATCCCCCGTGTATTGTTTCATATCCTGTCTTGGTTTGGCCCACATGTGCATTGAAATCACCTCCTATTATAACTTTCTCCTCTCCTATGCAGAGTACTCTCCTCATTTTGTTAAATAGATAGATAGAATAGTTAGAAATATGCTTTATTGTCATGAAAAATTTAACGATTTTATAGACAAAGCTTACAAGAATCATAAATAAGAACAATAACAAATAATAAATAGAGTTTACTAAAATGATATAAATCGTCAATATAAATAAAATATAATGAAGTGAAACAAAAAACAGTAACAATCTATTGCAAAATTAAAAGAAAAATGCAAATTTCATAATCTACTTTAAGAAATTTAATAAGTTAAGTTAAGCTGCTGCATATGACACTTAAATATAGATTAAGATTCTACTTATACATTTAACCCTCCGTTAGTCGCTAGGATAAACGGAGCATCAAGAGTCGCTACGGTGTCATAAACCGACAATTAAAAAAAATAGTTATTGCTATAAAATTCATACAAATATTTTATATTGTGTATAGGAATGACTGAAAAATATTTTTGAAAATGTTTTATTGAAAAAAAACAGATATAAAATGAAAAACCCTAGTATAGCAATATACATATTGTTATTTGTAATATAAAAATATTCGCTAGGAACCATTTCCCATAATTCCAACAAACGTTTTTGTTCGGCTTCAAAGGACATCTATAAATAAGATTTGACCAAAACTTACTGATAAAATGCAATAATAAGATGCTAAACCTTTACCTGAACTGCAAGTTATGCCAATAAAGTAATAACCACACCGTTAGTCGCTACGGAGTCTTGCACCGAAAATAGCAATAAAACTCGCACAACTGTACCCAAGTAGGTAAGAATGTATACTAACACGAGGTTAGTTGATAGGAAGAGGTACAGAAAGTGGCGATAGAAAAAACCAGTTATTTTGTAAATCCCGAATGAATAATTCTGTCGTCGGTGTGTGACACCGATAGCGACTAACGGAGGGTTAAGAATACTGCACTTTCTTAGTTATTACGCCAGTCAATGGGAGCAAGAATAGGATATTCCCTCCGAATTCCATCCTGCTGCAAGAATTTTAATGAAATTTTGGGAATAGCCTCTACTTATCTCCTAATTCAAAGTCTACCCTATACCAATGTGTACTTTTATCTTGGGGATGGTTCCCACCCCTTCTCGATGGTGGAAAATTTCTTGGTTAAAATAACTACGGAAGTAGCTAGAGAACCTAACTCTAAGCAAAAACTGTTGTATAATTTTTCTTGAAAATTCAATATTTTTTGAGTTATTCGTGGTTTAAAATTGGCTATTTTCGCACACCTTTTCGAACAGTTTTTTGCGAATGAGTACCTTAAAAACTGTGCATCTAAATAAAAAAACTGTATAAAACATTTACGTTGCTTATAAAAAACAAAGATATTAGTTCATTCATCAATCTTCTAGTTATAATACAAAAAGAGATATATGGTAGGTGAAAAAAGTTTGTTTTTTTGGTGCATGTTTAAATCGTTGTATTCAACTTGAAATAACAGAGAAACGGTCGATTTTAGGTGTATAATGATATAAATCGTTAATATGATATGATTATCTTTTGTAATGCTTGAAAAGACCTTTAAAATGAGTAATATTAAAACTCTATTACATTTAAACTAAGCGAGATATGCTGCATAAAAAAATGATGACTAATATATTTTAAGAAAAAATGAGAAATATACTTAACCCCTCATCCACCAGCATTTTAATGCCTCATTTCACTTCTACAATACCTTTAATTATAGTGTTATTTCTATGTTTAAAAGGTTGGATCGGTTTAAGATGAATGGTTTTTAAAAAACAATAAGATCAATTTATAGAGCGCATTTTTCAATTTCCTTAAAAATCTTTCTTTTTCTACGTAACTTGAAAATAATAAGAGATACAATAATGAAAAACTAAACCAAAATTTTTATCTAACAAAACCCTACATTTTTGTGTGAAATCTTTTTTTCGTATCTCTTATCATTTTCAAGTTACATGTAGAAAAAGAAATAGACAAGGCAAAACGGCGGGTTCGTTGGGAATATTTTTGCATAATCACATTCGTGAGACATCCCAGAATAAGGTTCGAAGTCGCCCACGAGAGAAGTGGGCCAATTTTTTTTAACGATTTTTTTTTTAATCAAATTGCAAAAATCAATATTTTGGCCCGGACTATTTTTTTTTAGATTTTTTGTACCATTATGGACAAAAAAGGTCTCTTATAATTTTTCTCTAAAGTTGATCTTTTTCGAGTTATAAGCAAGTTAAAATTTGAAAAACGCGAAAATGGCGATTTTTAAGGTTTAATAACTCGGTCAAAAATTAATATTTTTAAAGTCAGAAAGTGACTAAATCAAAGTTTAAAGTCGCGGTTACATGATCCTGAAGAAATCTGTGTCATTAATTTACTACTAAGCTGTTATTTTTAATTAATAACAATGAGTGGTTGTATCGTATTGACGCTGCTGTAATTGTGAGTGCGAGTAAGATGCACAATTGGACTGCTGGAATAGCTTCTCTCTCGCACTCAGCATTTACAGCCCCGCACACGTGCATGGCGCTTATTATTATTACTTAAAAATAACAGCTTAGTAATAAAATAAAGGAAAAAATTTCTTCAGGATCTTGTAGGGGGGGCTTCAAACTTTGATTTAGTCATATATTGACTTTCATAATAATAACTTTTAACCGAGTTATTAATCCTTGAAAATCGCCATTTTTCGTTTTTTTCAATTTTAAATTGCTTATAAGTCGAAAACAATCAACTTTAGAGAAAAATTATAAGAGACCTTTTTTGTTCAGAATGGTCCAGAAAATTAAAAAAAAATTTCGGGTCAAAAATATTGATTCTTGCAATTTGATTAAAAAAAAATTGGCCCACTTTTCACTTGGACGACTTCTTGAACCTTAGTCTGGGATGTCTCACGAATGTGATTATGCAAAAAAATCTCATGGGAATATTTTCCCTTCGAACCCGCCGTTTTCGCCTTGTCTATAAGGAAATTTAAAAATGCGCTCTATAAATTGATCTTATTGATTTTAAAAACCATTCATTTTAAACCCGTCCATAAACCATAAAACCAACACAATAATAAAAAGTATTGTAAAAGGAAAACGGTGCATTTAAATTGTGATGGATGAGGCGTTAAATATAATTCTCATTTTTTCTTAAAATGCATTAGTCATTAATTTGTTTTACAGAATATCTAGCTTAGTTTGAATGTAATAGACATTTAATATTGCCCATTTTAAAGGTCTTTTCAAGCACTGCAAAAGGTATTGGTAGCAATATACACCCAAAGTCGACCGTTTCTCTATATTTCAAGTTGAATACACCGATTTGAGCATGCACCAAAAACACAAACTCTTCTCACCTACCATATCTCTTTTTGTATTAAGTATGACTAGAAGATTTTGTGAACGGACGAATCTTTTGTTTTTTATAAGCTACAAAAATATGTTATATAGTTTTTTTCGTCAGATGTATAGATTTCGAGGTATTCGCAAAAAAACGTATGAAAAGGTGTCATTTTTCAATGACAACTGACAATTTTCAACCACGAATAATTCAAAAAGTATTGAGTTTTCGAAAAAAAAAATATAGAACAGTTTTTGCTTGGAATTAGGGTTTCTAGCCACTTCCGTAGTTATTTTAACAAAAAAATTTCCACCCCCGAGAAGGGGTAGGAACCACCCCCAATATAAAAGCACACATCGGCATAGGGTAGACTTTGTTTCTTGAGCCATTCTCTACTTATTGTGAGAATATCAAGTAAATCGGTGTAGTAGGATGGAATTCGGAGCCACTTAATTGACTGCCCTATATTGGTTAAGAAACTCTGCTATTGAATAATAATATGGTCTTTCAGATAAATAGGCTTTAGTCATGTTAAGGAACTTGGGGAAAGATGTTGCTGATTTAAGTTGTAGAGGGAGATGGTTGTAAAGTTTTTTTGCTGAAGGTAGTGTTAGAATCCTTTGAAATTTACTGTAGCCGTCTTTTCTATTCTGATTTTTATTTCCTGGAAGTAATAATTTGTGAAATTAATCATTGTTCCAGGATATGCATATTATTCTACTCATTCGACATTGCTTCTGTTTATGAGGAGATTCTCGTTATTTTTTTGAATTTGAGATAGCCTTATAAATGTTTTCTTGTTGATGTTCATTGTTACTTATACCGTATTCTTGGCCATACACCGCTATTGTGTTCAGCAGTCTCTGAAGATCTTCAATATTTTCGGCTAAAATGACAGTGTCATCCGCATATCTAATGTTGTTAATGGGCATTCCATTTACCTTTATTCTAGCTGTCTCGCTCTTAAGAGGATGTCTTCCGAGTTGGCATTAAAAAGAATTGCAGATAATAAGCAACCCTGTCTCACCCCAAGTCTAGTTTCAATTTTCTCTAACAGCCGTTCGTTGACACGTACTTTGGCATGCTGCTTGTAGTGTAGATTCGATATGATCCTGAGGTCATTGTAATCTATCTTCTTTGGTATCAGGACATTCATTAATTGATGATGACTTTACCGAATGCTTTATTACAGTCAACAAAACACGCATGCATACCTTGATTGACGTGACTAATGACTATGCTATTAAAAAACATTTCTCTTCTTCTCCGATGATAAGTACAGGTGAGACCCGAAACCGCCTGTAAACTAATTTGAAATCAGTTGTGAAGAGGTGTGCGAATTGAAAGAATAATGGAGAAATCCAGTTTTCTGGTCACCACAATAAAATCATAAAATCCATCGCCTACCTACGTAAATTTCCGAGTATTTCATCGGGAGTCAATTGGAGCAAACTTATTTATCCGTAGAGGGCTTATTACCTGAGAGTGGGAGCCAATTCATGTGTACCAGCGGCATCGGGACATGGGGGATTCATATTTGTGAAACCTTTTGCGACTCCTACATATATTTGAATATATTATTTTTTTTCCAATATTCATTTCATTTTTATTACCCAGGTAGTATTTCTGAGCATATAAACTGTTAAATATGCGCATACAAATGTCTTGTTAATTATTCTCAAAATATGTCCCTTGAATAGTATATGTGAATATATGCATAATTTTCACCATTTAGAGATTTTTATTTTTTTATATACCGCAAATTGATACCCTCATAGAGCTGATTTTTGCAGGATTTTTTGATAAAATATTTTTCCATCTACCTCTACCGAAAGTATAATTTTCCTGACTTGATTGTAGGGAAAAAGTCGTACTTTTCCTTCTTAGGGAGTCAAAGTAATTTTACTCCCTAGTATCATGGTATGGCATTGATAAAATAAGTTATTGACGCCCTATACAATATTATATTATCTATTACGTAAGTGTCTATAGCCCAATAAATGACCGGTTTGGAGTGTAATTTTCAGGGGCAACTCCGAATTGCATGAAAATTTGGATTTAGGTTCTACTTACCCTCCACTTCAAAGTTGAATTTGTCCCATTGGTTGCTTTTACTTGGGGGGTGACAGTCACCCCTTCTCAGGGGTGAAAAACGCGTGTTTAAAATAAGCCCGGCAATGCATAAATTGACCGATTATAAGCAGCTTTAGTTCTATAAAGTTTTTTACGTAAGTCAATACTTTTCGCGTTATTCGCAATTGAAAATGTTGATTTTTCGACAAAAAAACTACGTTTTGAGACAGTTTTTCGCAAATAACTCGAAAATAAATATTTTATCGAAAAAAATATTCTAATCAAAAGTGTAGCTTATAAAAAAACAAAAAGAAATGGTGTATCAGTAAAGTATATAAATTGAGAAAAAGCAAAGTTGTAGCTAGTGAAATATACGTTCTTATTCGTCTAATTCCAAATCGAATAAGTCAACGCGAAATCACCGAAAAATTAAGCACTTTTCGGGAAAAGCTTGTTAAAACTTTTAAAGTACCTAAAAAAATATTTATATTTGTTTTTTACAAAAGTTTCTAGCGCCAAAGATAAACGAGTTACACTGAAAAAAAAGTTGGCCCCTTTTTTTGGTAAAAAAAATTGTGAAAACCTCCCTCTATTTAGCACCCTAAATAAAATTAATCGTTACCGCTTTACCATTTATTTTAACTGTATGTATATTGTTTATATGATCTGTAAGTTTGATTGGCTTGAAGTGCTTATTTTTTAAAAAATTTGGTTTTATAGTAAAACAAAATTTTCTAAAAATTTTTGAAAAATTTCCTTTTTGCAAAATAACTTAAAAAGTATTAGTTATAAGAAAAATCTTAAAGAGTAAAAAAATATAGGTTTTCTTATTATAAATACGCTAGTTTCATTTTGTTTTTCCGCAAGACAAAAATTGGTTAAGTTATGGCTGTTCAAAATTTGCATACACTCGTGACTAGTGACTCGTTCAAGCTTTTTTAACTATAACCCTTTCAAAAATAAGCACTATAAACCGGTTAGACTGACAGATCATATAAAAAATAGATGAGTAAGTAAATTGTTTGTAAACCGGTAGCGATTAATTTCATTTGAGGAGCTAAACACGGGGAGATTTGCATGATTTTTTTACAAAAAAAAAAGAGGGCCAACTTTATTTTGAGCGTAACTCGCTTATTTTTAATGCTAGAAACTATTATGAACAATTCTAATAAAGCCTTTTATAAACACTTTAAAGAAGTTTAAATAGGTTTTTTCCGAAAAGTGCTTAATTTTTCGGTGATTTCACCTTGAAATATTCGATTTGGAATTAGACGCACAAGAAAGTATTTTTCATGAGCTACAAATTTGTTTTTACTCGATTGATAGACTTTACTGATACACATTTTTTTTTTCAGTTTTTTATAAGCTACACTTTTGCTAAGGATATTTTTTTCGATTAAGTATTTACTTTTTGAGTTACTTGCGAAAAACCGTCCGAAAACGTAGTTTTTTTGTCGAAAAATAAACATTTTCAATCGAAAATAACTCTAAAAGTATTGACTTACATAAAAAACTCTATAGAACAAAAGTTGCTTAAAATCAGTTAATTTATCCATTTCCGGTCTTATCTTGAATATATGTTTTTTCACCCTCGAGAAGGGGTGACTGTCACCCCCCAAGTCAAAGCAACCAACGGCACAATTTCAACTTTGAAGGGGAGGGTAAGTAGAACCTATATCCAAATTTTCATGCAATTCGGAGTTGCCCCTGAAAATTACACGGTATCACCGTATTTCCCGTTCATTTACTGGGCTACTATACATTTTAACGTTTATTTATAGAACACCCTGCATTTTGCAGAATGGTAAAAAACAGTAAATTGTTATTTTGATTTAAAAATGTTACATTAATAATTTGACTTACATTAATAATTAAAAATTAGGGACTAATTGCCCTCCGCTACGCGTCGGGCAATAAAGTTCATTCTTGGGAGGAAAATTACCACTTTTCTCCCTTGTTATACAAATAGCTATACACTTAAGTTATAGTATTGTCCGACACATTTTTAAGAGTACTCCAGTCGTCGGACGCACCAAAGTTTAGAAACCTCTATTTTTACGAAACGCCCCCTCCCGAAAACTTTCCGAAGTAGTCCAAATAGTCCGAAATAGATTTTCAGAAAGTTGTCCAGCTCGACAAAAAAAATGACCAAAAAACGTCTCATGAAGGAGGTAATATATTTTTTTAAAGTGTTAGCCCAAGATCAAAGTAGTTGTGTTTAGATAATTCTTCTTCTTCTTCTTCCTTCTTTTATGTAGGTTTTAAAGCCTGTTGTTTCTTCAATATTAGACTCCTAAATTGTTTAAATTATCGCAACATATTTTTCTTTGTCTGCCAACACTTCTTCGTCCATTTGGTGACTTATCTCGTGCTATTCGTACTATCCTATTCTCTGCCATTCTACTAATGTATTCGTTCCCCTCCTGTTTCCGTTTTGTCACCCATCCATTTAAGTCTTCTACATTGCATGATCTTCTTACGTTTTCGCTTCTCTCTCTATCCAACAGACTTTTCCCTGATATTCGTCGAAATATTTTTATCTCTGTTGTTTCTAGTAGTCATCTCGTTTTAGATGTGTCAGGTCTTGTCTCCGCCGTGTATGTCAATATAGGTCTAGTTGTTGCTTTATAGATTCTTATTTTTGTGTCTTGTCTTAGGTGTTTGTTCTTCCAGATTGTGTCATTAAGAGATCCCGCCGCTTTATTTGCTTTTAAACTTTGTTGTAGTACTTCCTCTTCAACATCTCCGTAACTGGTTATATCTATTCCCAGATATCTAAACCTTGTTTCCTGCTTTATTATTTTCCCATTAATTTCGATTTTACATCGTAGTGGTTATTTAGATGTTGTCATAGATTTGGTTTTTTCTGCTGATTTTTTCATATTGTATTTTTGGCTGTTGTATAGAAGATGTGTGTTAATCTTTGGAGATCATCTCCGGTCTCAGCGATTAATGCGGCGTCGTCTGCATAGCATAATATTTGGATTTCTTTGTTCCCCATTCTGTAACCATGACCTTTACGTACTACATACTTCTATTATTTCGTCCATTATTATATTAAAGAGCAGTGGGCTTAACGAGTCACCTTGTCTGACTCCGCTTTGTACTGGTATAAGCTGTGTTAGTTTTCCATTTATCTTTGCCTCTCTTCGTTTATGGAAATAGATGTTTTCGATAGTTTGTATAATATTGATTGGTATGCTTCTTCTATACAGTAAGTGTAAGACATCTTCGACTTGGATGCGATCGAAAGCCTTTGTCAGGTCTATAAAACATAGATATGTTGGTTTATTGTACTTAATGGCCTTTTCTGTGATTTTTCTCATTACGAATACGGCGTCTACGCAGGATCTTCCGGATCTAAATCCTTGTTGTTCATCTGATAAAGTTGTTAGTTTATTATTTTTGTTAGTTCGGACTTTTGTAGTTAGCTTAAGTGCGGTGTTCAGTAGATTTATACCTCTATAATTATTGGAATCTTCTTTGTCTCCTTTCTTGAACATTGGTATCATTATGCCGTTTCTCCATGCGTCTGGTATCTTGCAGTGCAATATTAATTTTCATCTTTTCGTATAAGTTTTGTCATTTCTAGGTTTATACTTTCTCCTCCGTATTTTAGAAGTTCGTTGGTTATTCCGTCTGGTCCTGGTGACTTTTTATTTTTGAGTGAATTTATGGCTATCTCTACTTCCTGAAAACTGATTTCTATTTCGTGTATAATTCAGGTACGTTAATGTGTTGTTTATTATTTTCCTTTCCCTTAAACAGTTTCGTCAAGTAACTTTCCCATTCGTTTGCTGGTATGTTTTGTGTTTATACATATAATAATTGAAGGTTTTAATTTCTTGTTCACATTTTAATGTTATAAAATAGGTGAAAACAAAAAGTTTTTTAAATACTTTGTTTGGTTTTGTATAACGTAAAAAACAGATAAGCTGCAATATTCTATTAGTCCAGTCGGGTTAGACGAATAACAGGCCTAACCTTGCATTAGGAGCTGCCCCAATTTTTTTTAATCTTTAGGGGGAAGGTCAATAGGAGTGTAAATTTAAAATCTCGACTGAATTCCTCCATTGCGTTAGCCGCCATCTTGATTTTAAACGAGAACCGTTTTTGCTGAATATCTCCGCCATTTTCAACTTTTCGACAAAAAGTATAACAACCAAAATTGTTGAAAATGTAATTTTCTATCATTTATATTTTTACAATTTTTTCGTGCCATCGATATTTTCCGAGTTATAGCGGAAAATAATGACAGTTATATATAAATAGAGCATAATTATTGAATTATCTCGTTTATTGTTAGTTATATGACAAAAATGTTCCTATACAAAAATGGAGAGAATTGAATTCTACACAATTTTAGTTTCTTTCATTTTTTTGCTAAAGTTAATATTTAAGGTAGTATGTATGCGATAATGGCGCGAGCGTAAGACCTGATTGATTTTGTAACAATTGTTTTTGTTCAATATCTACGTCATTTTCAACTTAACTTGTTCCAAATATGATTTCCTACAATTTCTTTTTAACAATTTTTTTCATGCGGTTGATATTTTCCGAGTTAAGTGGGAAAATACTAAAAAGTGGTGGGGGGAGCATAATTACTGAATTTAATCTTTTTTCCGAGCTGCCCCAAATTTTATAATTATATCCTTTAGGGGAGATCAATAGTAGTGTAAATTTAAAATCTCAACTGAATTCCGCGATTGCATTAGCCGCCATATTGATTTTAAAGGAGAACTGTTGTTGCTTAATATCTCCGCCATTTAGACTTTTCGACAAAAACGGTAGGAACTAAAATTGTTGGAAACGCAATTTCCTACAATTTCTTTTCCATAATTTTTTTATGCGATCAATATTCTCCGAGTTAAGGAGGAAAATAGTGAAAGCGGAGGGGAAGCATAATTATTGAATTGTCTCATTTATTAACTTTTACGGCATAATTGTACATAAACAAAAATAAAGAGAATTATATTTTATACAATTTTTGAAACTTCCGATGAAACACCAACCAAACTAAGTACATAAAAGACATAAATAATAACTTATATGCATTAAGTTTACTTAATTTTATTAACTAGCGGGTTTTATTAGTTGAATTTGTCTGTCGAGAATTAAGATTCATGTCAGCTAACATATTTTAATAGTTCAACATTTTTTTTTAATTTTGGACCCCGTTGGGGGGAATTTTTCCATCCCCCCTCTTAGACTCGCCCTGGTTCTCTCGAAAAATTGTAGTAAATCGTAATTGCAACAATTTCTGTCCTTACACTTTTTGTCGAAGAGTTGAAAATGGGGAAGATATTGAACAAAAACAATTGCTTTAAAATCAATCGGGTCTTACGCTCGCGCTTTTCCGCATACGTACTACCTTAAATATTGATTTCATCAAAAAAATGAAAGAAATCAAAATTGTGCAAAATTTAATTCTCTTCATTTTTGTGTAGGTTAAAATTTGTTGTAAAAGTAATAATAAACGAGATAATTCAATAAATCCATAATTATGCTTTAACTGCCACTGTTTTTTCCCCATAACTCGGAAAATATGGACCACACGAAAAAAATTATAATAAATAAAATTATAGCAAATTACATTTTCCACAATTTCAGTTTGTATAGTTTTTGTCGAAAAGTTTAAAATGGCGGAGATATTGAGCAAAAACCGTTCTCGTTTAAAATCAAGATGGCGGCTAAAGCAACGGTCAAATTTAGTCGGGATTTTTAAATTTATACTACTATTGACCCCCCTAAAGATTAGAAAAATAAAATTTGGGGCAGCTCCTAATGCAAGGTCAAATGGTATCCCGACTGGGCTATATAACGTAAACTGCTATAGTCCAGGTAGCCACTGCGCATAGTGCGCATCCGCTAGGAAAAATATTCTGTAAATAAAAATATTGTTTCGAAATTTCTGCGAAACTTTTTAGAACAGTGCGTCGGCATTATTTGACATTAACTAAGGAAGGCTCAATATTGTGACATTTATACTCATAGGCGCGCTAAATGAAAGTAATAGAAAACAATTTATTTGTAAGTAAATAAATATTTATAAAAATAACCCAAAATTGGTGAAAATTTTATTAAAAGGGTATATTTTGATTTTTTTTTATTTAAATTTGAATTTTAAACTATTGATGATATTTCTAGAATAAGAAATATTCCTAAAACTTAGTATGCTTGCATTAGAAATCGAAATATTTTTACTTAAAATATATTCTATATGCCTACAAAACTCACAGTTAATAATAATCTATTTTTTTAAATATAGTCCAGTCACTGAAGGTGGATATGAGCTATTACCTACGATTTCGTTGAACCTCCGATTTGCATGAAAATTGGTGAGTGGGCAAAACTTGCGCTTTTACCCTGGGGGTGGATGCCACCCCTCATCGGGGGTGAAAATTATTTTATTAATAATGACCCCACAATTCGATAGAGGGACAAATTATAAGAAACATTTGTTATAAAAAGTTATTAAAATAAATCAAAACTTTTTGAGTTATTAAAGATCAAAGATTTTAATTTTTCGTGAGAAAAATGCATGTTTTTAACCGATTTTTCATAAGTAACTCAAAAACGATAAGTTTTTACAAAAAAGTTATTATTATCAAAATTGAGGCTAATAAAAAATCAAATAAATTCCTTACTAAAAAAACCTTTGAACGTTAACTAAAAATGAGTTATAGGTAATTGAATGTATATTTCTTTCGTCGAGTACCCAAATCTAAGTATTCAAGCTTAAATACCAGGAAAATGATGCATTTTATAACATAAACTTATAAACATAAATCAAAGTTCATAGAAATATCTATCAAACATGCCCTCGAAAAAGTTGATAGCATGAAAATTTATGCGCCAAAAATTTTTTTTTGTAAATAATTCGGTTAGTTTTTAAGATATCAGGTTCTTCTAAAAACTAGTTAAAAACTGATTACCAGAGCTATTAAGAAACGTCAAAATTAGTCTTTTAAACCCCTTACTTTTTTAAAAATAAAAGTTTAAATAGCCCCGGTTACATGGTTCTCGCAAAATTGAAAATTTAATCGTTTCTATATCGGTTATTTTTTACTCTACGGAAATAGTAAAATGGGAGTGGTAACTGAAACAGAAAAAACTAAAATTTAGTTATATATCATTTTTTACGTATATTGAGTATTTTTGGAGTTATTATCAAAAGAAAATGAGAAGTACGATAATTTTAAAAATTCTGATTTTTTTAATTAATATCTTTTTTCAAAAATATGCATTCTGAACCGGTCACAATCGTTAAAATCATTAACTATGTTAACCTAAAGAAATTCTTGTAACGATTACTACAAGCTTTAATTTTTGTGGTAATGGCGCATGTTATATTGTTCACTTTTTCCTAAAAAAATCGAAAGGGTTCTCTTATTTTCATCATAACTTGCTTAATTTTGATGCCATTAACTTCTACTGGAGCTCATTTGACAGGTATTCCGAAGTACTTTGACAAGGTTTTACAAGTATATTCTATAAAATGCATCGTTTTCCCGTTATTTAAGCTTGAATACTTAGATTTGAGTACTCGCCGAAAAAAAATACATTCAATTACCCATAACTCACTTTGAAATAACATTAGTTTAGTTCTTTAAGTGGGGAGTGTATTAAATTTTTTATTGTCTTTAATTTGGTAATAATAGCTTTTTTACAAAAGCTCATAGTTTTTGAGTAATACGTGAAAAACAGCTTTAAAACATGCATTTTTTTAAGAAAAAATAAAATCTTTGATATTTAATAACCCAAAAAGTATTGATTTATGTTAATAACTTTATATAACAAATTTTGTTTAGAAGTTGCCCCTCTATCGATTTCTGGTATTATTTTTAATAAAAAAAATGTCACCCACGAGAAGGGGTGGCATTCACCCCCAGGGTAAAAGCGCAAGTTGGCATTATGTCACCTTTGTTCCTTGAAGTATCTTCTAATTGCTCACCAATTTTCATGAAAATCGATGAAGGTTCAACGAAATCGGAGGTGAAAACCTTCAGTGACTCCACTATTGGTCCGACGACCGAGTTCTATTACACAAAAATATGATAAATTAATTATAAACAAACAATTAGCAATAACGGATTCCAATATCTGAGAAAATACTACATTTCTGCACTGAACAGATATCGATATAAATAACAGAACAGATAAGAGAATCGTGCTATTACACTTAGAGAACACACGAAGGTTTGTCAAAATAACAGTGACTATGGCTCTTGTTGTCTAATCAGCTCTTCTTCCTCTTCGTCTAACCATTCACGTCCACATCTGAACATAAGCCTCTTCAAGTCTTCCTTTCCATTGTTTTTTGTTGTACGCTACTTGTAGCAAATTTTTCCCGGCAGTTCATTTCAGATCATCTGTCCATCTCATCAAAGGTCTGCCTCTGGGTCTTTTGTGTTGGTATGGCCTCCAGATTAGAATTATTGTTCTGTGCCATTTGTTAAGATCGCTCCTAGCTACATGTCCAGCGTATTCCCATTTCAATTTTAATGGTTTTTGTACCACATTGGTGATTTTGGTTTTCTGTCTTATCCATGTGTTTGTGTTCCTGTCCTTAAGTGATATGCCAAGCATTGCTCCTTCCATCGCGTGTTGAGTGACTCTGAGTATGTTCATATTCTTTTTTGTGATTGTCCATGTTTGTGCCCCATATATTAATATCGGAATAATGCATCCATAAAAAACTTTAGATCTAAGATATAGTTGAATTTGCTGATTTCTGAGTATATAGTTCAGTTTGCCGAATGATGCCATGCTAACTTTCTTCTTCTTTTTTTTCTTCCGTTTGAATTTCCCTATTTATTATTTTTTAGTCCTAAGTACATATTCTTCAACTTTTTCTATAACTTTAATCAGTTATTGGTTATAATATTTTCGATTTCTGGTTGTAGATTCTAGATAATCAATTTTAGTAATTCCAATATGACACAAAATCTAGGCATGGGATAAAAAAGTTTATTTAAACAAAGTGTATTATTTTGTTCTTCTTAATGGCGGTACAGGCTCGTTTTTGTAATATTTTACTTACTTATAAAGTAATTTTCACATTCTAACTTAACTTATTTCCTAAATTGGGCTCTATACCGCCATTCTTTACTATATTACGAGTATGTGTGCCAAATATCCCAACAAAATATTTTAACTTAAAGCCGCAATCTTGGAATGGGTTTTTCTTTTTGATGACGCGGTACTGTAGCCTCTTTTCAATATCCTTCCGGGCAAAACAAATTACATATTTTATTCCGCTAACAAATCGATGGCGTGATAAAATCATATTATATTTGAAGAAAAATTCTTATCAACGCTTTCGAATCACTAAGCAATCATAACTGAATATTTGGATAGTCCCGTACTCGAGAAAACATCAATTATTATTGACACTTTCCCTCGTTTTAATTCCATGCCGCTTTTTAGGACTTATGTTTTGTTTGACGTCACACAGAAAATTTATTTCGATATCTGCTGGATTTTTTTTGGTCGTAAAGTCAAGTGCCAGGCAGCAATTTCGTTTTCAATGAAATTACATAAAAAAATTGCTTACGTAAAAAGCTATGTAAAAAATCTTACATGCATTATTTTTAATGTACTTATATTATACATGATGTCCATATTTACGTATAAGTCATTAAAATTTTATTAAAAAAGTTTGGCACGCGAATATACAAAATTGAAAAAATAAATAAAAATAAAATAAAAATTCCATTTTTATTCAGTTGCAATGCGAAGGCAAAACTGGCTTACTTTTCACTTAGAACATGGAGCGCAAACCAGAACTCTTAATCGACGATTTTCAACTCTTTTGGAGTCATCATCGGAGAGGCGTAGGCTTGCTGCTCTCTAGGGATAGGAAAAACCTACCGGTTTTAACCTAAACCGGTTCTTTTACTTCGCAATAACCGGTTTTACCGGTGGTTTTTTTGTCCCGGTTATAACCGCTTTTTTCTTTTTAAAGTAACAACCGGTTATTAGGTTTTTACGGTGATTAGGATTAGGTTACGTATTATTTTGGATCCCAAACATAATTATTATTCTCACGTAATTATTCCAAACAAAACCATAATTCAAATTTTATTTTATAAATACAGAAGCAAACTGAAAGTTCAAACTCACATCAGCCAGAAACAATTAAGTTTTATTATAATATTTCGTTGAAAAGTTATTTGTAATCATAATATTTACATAAGAAGTGATCTGGTTGAAGTAGACGCAAACATCATCTAGTTTTCACACTTGACTCTTGACATTTAAAGTGGTTGAATGATTTTTTCTAGTTACCAAAAATAAAATTCTGACTATGAATATCGAATTACCGATTATTAATACGAATCTCTAAGGATTTCCCTACGTTTTCAAAACGATACACCCATACAGACAGTATTAAATGAGTTAAAATATACCTATTATACAAATATACAAACGCGTTAAAAGAAATACATGATAATTTTTTTTGATGGTAGTAAAAATAAAAGATACATTGCACTATCCAATTTATTTTTAAGTAAAATATTTTTGTTGATATTATTTTTTTAAATCTCATTTGAAAGAGCCTGGGAAATTTTTTATAAGTTGAAATGGTTGGGTTAAATTGTATACTGTTGCAATATGTATATATTAGTTTTACGCTATATTGTATTTAATAATAATTAATAAATATAATAATTAATAGAATAAAATGGTTTTATTAAAAATTGTGTTTTATTTATATTGACATTGATGTTCTTTCTATAGTACCAATTTTGATCATATTGATATCGAGTATCAAGTCGAGTGGAGTATCGCAAACTAAAGTGCATTGTAAATGCAACATTGTAACCTATTCGATTAAAAAAAAACGAAAACTGGTTTTTGGAAAAACCGGTTTTTTTGGCCGGTTATAACCGCCAGGTTAAACCGTAAGCAAAAAAACCGGTATAAACGAAAACCGGTGTTTTGTCATAAACCTCCATCCCTACTGCTCTCTGCTCGAAGTGACAAACCCACGAAAGTTTATCCCTGCATTGCAACTGACGATAATGGAGTAGGTGAGTAGCGTCATCTGGCCACTGAAAGGCAAAGTTTTCAACCTAATATAAACATTAATAATATTTAAAAATATTTAAAAAATTTCTAAAAGATTTTTTATTGAAAATTTATTGGTCCAATTCCCTGGTAACACCTCCATGTCATGAAAAAATACTGCTGTGCTTAGCTTAACCTTTAACTACCCGCGCATCAAGTTATAACATAACTACACGCGTGGCGTACTTTATACGCCACAAGAAAATACACTTAAAAACAGCGGATTTGTTTATTTCTTTTTGAAAAAATAAACTTAGTTATTTGTATAAACCTTATTCGGCATCAGTGAATACTTGGAGTTCCTTCTCAGTAAGCAAATTGGGATTTATAACTGGAATCATGGAATAACTGGATTCCGTGATAAATAAAATTACTAATAAAAAATTTTTTTAAATGTGATTTTTTACGGGAGAAAAATTATTGTTTATAAAGAAAAATATATTTTGTGCCATAATGACTAAAAAACAATTGAAAAATGTACTTATATTACTACTTATATTAATATAATCGTAACGTATATTGTCCACCACCGGTAACAACAAATAATAATCTGTAAATTACGATCTTCCCAGAACGACGATTATAACGAAACTAAAACCAAATTGTAAAGCACATTCCAGTGATAGGTTAGAGAGATAAACAAGGTCAAAATTAAAATTTTAAAAATATTTGCAGTCGAATTCTTATATCTGGCGTACAAAATACGCCAGCGCGTTTAGTTAAAGGTTAAAAGTTGTATCTCCAATTTTGTGCCAAATGGAGTTATGATGTTATACGTATAAACCTGTACATTCTACATCATTTTTCTTAACTTAAAAGTTGTAAAAGTTTATAAAAGTAAAAATATATTGTTAAAAAAATTGTGGTATGTACAACAAAACAGCGCAGTAATAGTCTTAAACGTTTTATCTACTATTCCTTAGTTAGTAAGTGGTATGTTCTCAAAATTATGTACATACCACTTCTAAGACAAGTAATTCACCGGCTTATGAATGCGCGCCTAAAGATGCAATGTTTGTGTTCATTTTATTTAAATCAAAGCAACAAATGTGTTAGTGTTTCATTCTACCTGGTAAATTTGCTTATTATGATTTTGTTTTTACCTAGAAGTGGGCACAGTTTAGGTAAGTGTAGTTCTGGGGAAAAAGCACAAGTTTGCAAACAATTTTTTATATCGACATTAGGATACAGTAAAAATAATGATCGAATACTGCAAGACTGCTTTTCTAGAAACTCAGAAAAAATTATCTGTCACAGTATTAGTAAACAAGGTAAGTATACCAGGACTCCCAAAATTGATAGAAATGTGATAAGAGCTTAGGTTGAAAAGTTTAGTCCTGCTGTATCTCATTATCGCCGCGAACACGCCCCAAATAAACGATATCTACCGAACGATTTAATTATCCAGCTTTTGTATTCAGATTTCAAAAAAAACACCCCAATTTTCTTTGTTCTTACCAAATATATCGAACGGTAGTAAGTCAAGAAATGAATATTTCATTTACAAAACTCGGCCATGAAGAGTGTGAAGCCTGTGAAACGTTTTTGCTACATAATCCGGAACTTACAAAAGAAAATTCTTGTGTAGGCTGCGAAGTTTGTTTATTGTGGCAAAACCATATCTTCAAGGCAAATTAAGTTCGTTCAGCCTACCAGCTAGACAGAGAGTATTAAAATGACAAAACTGTGTACTTATTTTTCGGGAGATCTTCAAAAAGTTATCATGCTCCTCAGATTGGATATGTTTAAAACGGCGATATTTTGTCCAAGAATCATAGTGTTCAATCAGAGTTTTGTTCCGATTGGCACAAAACAGAAATAATTATACCAACTACCCTACTTTGACATGAAGACATCGCAGGAAGGCAAAAAGGAGACTTGGTAACCATGTATTACAAACCCGTGTTGAGCTGCCCCCCCCACTTGCAAAAATTAAAAAACGAATAGCCCTGATTTATGAGCTATTTATGAGCTCTCATATTCCGCAAACTAAAAATTTTGAGCTCGTTCCACTGAGCAGGAATTTAATACTTTAGTGGGGGGGCTGAGTCAGCCCCCCCCCACTACTTAAAAATAGGAATATTGAATCGGTTTTTGCGGCAGAATTACGAGCTATTTATGAGCTCTTGAAATTATATAGTTTCGATTTTTGAGCTCATCCCCTTCACCCCCAAACAACCCTTTAATTGATTTAACTTAAGAGAAAAATGCTGAGAAAGCTTAAAATATATCGTATTGATGATATAATTCCTATAGCGTATATACTCTAAGAATAAACTATTAAATCACGTGCATTTCGATTATTGAGCTACAACCCCTTCGCAAGAAAACCACCCTATCTTCCCGGCTTAAGAGAAAGTTTTACTTGAAATGCATTAAATTAATTATTTGGCGACTACATATCATTCAATAAGTTATTAGCTTTCAAATTACGCGCATTTAAATCAGTAAATTGCAATTTATTTTATATAGTGCAGTCACTGAAAGTAAAAATCAACGATTACCTTCAATTTCGGTGAACCTTCATCGATTTTCACGAAAATTGGTCAGTGGTTAGAGGATACCTCAAGAAACAAAGGTGACATGGTACTAACTTGCGCCTTTACCCTGAGGGTGGATACCACCCCTTCTCGGGGGTGAAAAATTATTCAATAAAAAATAACTGCACAAATCTATAAAAGAACAAATTATAAGCAAAATGTATTATATGAAGTTATTAAAATAAGTCAATACTTTTTAAGTTATTAAAGATCAAAAATTTTAATTATTCGTGAAAAAAATGCATGTTTTGAAGCGGTTTTTCGTAAATCACTGAAAAACTAAGTTTTTACAAAAAAGTTAATAGTAGTTTTATTCGTATAGCTTATATTCTAAGAATAAACTCTTAGATCACGCGCCTTTCGATTATTGAGATACAACCCCTTCGCAAGAAAACCACACCATATTCCTGGCTTAAGAGGGAGTTGAACTTAAAATAATTTAAATTAATTATTTGTCAACTAGATATCGTTTAATAATTTATGAGCTCGCAAAATATACGCATCTCAATTATTGAATTGCCATTTTCTTTCTATAGTGCAGTCACTGAAGGTAAAAATCAACTATGACCTTCAATTTCGGTAAATCTATCAACTTTTTCTGGAGCTCATTTTGGATAGGTATTTCTAAGTACTTTGATAAGTATTTAGTACCTAAGTGTCATAAAATGCACCTCTTTCCCGTTATTTAAGCTTGAATCCTTAGAATTGAACAGTCGCAGAAAAAAATATACATTAAATTACCAATAACTTACTTTAAATTAACACTAAAGGGTTTTTCAAGTAAGCAGTTTATTATATTTTTTATTAGCTTCAATTTTAGTGATGAACAATTTTTTGTAAAAACTTACAGTTTTTGAGTTATTTATGAAAAATCGCTTTAAAGCATGCATTTTCTTTCACAAAAATTAAAATATTTGATCTTTAATAACTCAAAAAGTATTAATTTATTTTAATCGCATTATATAACAAATTTTGCTCACAATTTGTCCCTCTCTCGATTTGTGGAGTTATTTTTAATAAAGTAATTTTCACCCCCGAGAAGGGTTGACATATACCCCAGGTTAATACCCCAAGTTGTTATTGTTAATTCGTGAAAATGAATGGACATTTACCGAAACCGAAGGTCGTAGTTGATTTTTACCTTCAGTGATTTTAGCACTATAGAAAGAAAATGGCAATTCAATAATTGACATGCGTATATTTTGCAAGCTCATAAATTATTAAACGATATGTAGTCGCCAAATAATTAATTTAAATTATTTTAAGTCAACTCTCTCTTTAGCCGGGAATATGGGATGGTTATCATGCGAAGGGGTTGTAACTCTATAATCGAAAGGCGCGTGATTTAAGAGTTTATTCTTAGAATATAAGCTATACGAATTAAACTACTATTAACTTTTTTGTAAAAACTTACAGTTTTTCAGTGATTTACGAAAAACCGCTTCATAACATGCATTTTTTTCACGAATAATTAAAATCTTTGATCTTTAATAACTTAAAAAGTATTGACTTATTTTATTAACTTTATATAATAAATTTTGCTTTTAATTTGTTCTTTTATTGATTTGTGCAGTTATTTTTAATAAAATAATTTTCACCCCGAGAAGGGGCGCTATCCACCCTCAGAGTAAAGGCGCAAGGTGGTACCATGTCACCTTTGTTTCTTGAAGTATCCTCTAACCACTGACCAATTTTCGTGAAAATCGATGAAGGTTCAGCGAAATTTAAGGTAATCGTTGATTTTTACTTTCAGTCACTGCACTATACAAAATAAATTGCAATTTACTGATCTAAATGCGCGTAATTTGGAAGCTTATAAATTATTCAATGATATGTAGTCGCCAAATAATTAGTTTAATGCATTTTAAGTACAACTTTCTTTTAAGCCGGGAACAGAGGGTGGTTTTCTTGCGAAGGGGTTATACCTCAATAATCGAAATGCACGTGATTTAATAGTTTATTCTTAGAGTATATAAGTTATAGGAATTATATCCGCAATACGATATATTTTAAGTTTTCTCAGCATTTTTCTCTTAAGTTAAATCAATTAAAGGGTTGTTTGGGGGTGAAGGGGATGAGCTCAAAAATCGAAACTATATAATTTCAAGAGCTCATAAATATCTCGTAATTCTGCCGCAAAAACCGATTCAATATTCCTATTTTTAAGTAGTGGGGGGGCTGACTCAGCCCCCCCAATAAAGTATCAAATTCCTGTTCAGTGGAACGAGCTCAAAATTTTTAGTTTGCGGAATATGAAAGCTCATAAATAGCTCATAAATCAGGGCTATTTGTTTTTTGATTTTTGCAAGTGGGGGGGGGGGCAGCTCAACACGGGTGTATTACAATTTCTTTTTAGAAATGAGAGATTATGATCATGTTGTGTTATGGGTAGACAGCTGTTCGTCACAAAATAAAAATTGGAGGTTATTTACTTCCTTAACTTACATTGTTAACTCACCAGAGGTCTCTATTAACGAGATTGTTATCAAATCCTTTGAACCTGGGCATAAGTTTATGTCTGCGGACAATTTTCATCACCAAGTAGAAGCTTCTACGAAAAAAAATCCAAAGATATATGATTTTAAAGATTTTGTTGATGTTGTCCAAAAACCTAATTCCAGAAAAGTAAAAGTTATTACATCTGAAAATTTTTATGAGTGGTATGATCATTCTTCAATTTATAAATTAAATAAACAACAACCGCCCACTTATCTAACGGATATTCTGCAAATTCGAGCAATAAGAAGAAAAAAACTCAAGTTGAAGGACTTGAGCTAAATTTGTTTGAAAAATGAGAACTTGAAAAATGCAGGGCTTTTTACCAAAGAGACTATACCAATAAGAGGTATCACTGAAGAAAGAAAAGCCAATATTATTCAAACCTTATTCAAACCTTATATATATAAATATTCCTTAATACCAGCAAATAGGCTTATATTTTGGGAACATTTGCAAGTTAACAACAAAGCCACTGATTTGCTAAGCAACGTAGAAGATTAACCCGGGAGCAATCGCGCTCACTTCTGTAACGTGAACAGTCGCGTGTTAAATTTTATCTCACAATACGAATTTACAACAAATTTTTATTTTATAAAATTTTATTTACTTGCTATGTAAGAAATATTATATCTAACAATTATTAAAGCTAATTGGCTCTCCCCAAAGCCATAAATTCCAAAAAAAGAAGAGGAAGAAAAAAATACCTACGCATTACTACACCCTTCCTCGAGGCACTTACGAAATTTTTTCAAAGTTGCAAAATTTTAGATTTTATCTAACGGCGCGACTGCTCGCGGTTTAAAAAATATCCGGCGTGGTTATTTGCAAAATAATTATTCAATTTTATTTTCAAATTTATTTCTTTAGTATACTAACGTTACCTACTTGTTTTTTTTTTCTTTAATGAACATGAGTAGACAATAATTTACATGTACTCGTTTACATTTTTTTCTCCTCCTGCTTTATATTTATAAATCGTGGGCGTTCTGGGAAAATCCACTAACTCCATTTCAAAAGCTTGGAAGAGTAAGGGCGAACTTACTATGATAATGTCATGGTAGGTTCGCCCTTACTGTTCCAAATATAACAACCATGATTTTTCTTAACTTAAAAGCGGTATCTTCACTGACAGTAGGTTACCACTGTTAATAATATAAATAATTCTTGACTTAAAAGTGGTATCTACCATTTTTTAAATAAAAACCAAATATAACTACTTTTTTTATTCAGTAAGTTTAAATCTACCTATTACTAAATAAAATGCACCATAGTATCACACAATATAAATTTACATGGGGTCGGAATGTGCTTACAACTTTAAACCCCTTTTTCTCAGTTTCATAATTCTGGCAGATACCACTTTTAATCTTCGGAGTACGAAGACTGGGTCAAGCGTGACCCGAAATTCAGTTATTTCTGAATATTTTATGAAATATTTTTTTTACAAATCCGATTGATCGTAAGTTCTCCTTATTTGTTTCAATCTATTTTTTCGTATACAGAGTTGGGCTAAAGAATGGAACCAAGCAAATATCTTTGAAACGAAAAGAACAATATTTTTGAAACTTTGCATGCAACTAAAGTGACGCAAAACGCATCTGTTGCTATACTTTTTGTTACTAGTTCACTTCCGGTTTCACCGGAAATACCCTTAACTTATTTACTTTAAATGGGACACCCTGTATATTTTTGCAGATTTTAAAAGAACTTTTTATTTGTAATTCATAAATACCAAGTTTGGAAGAAAAAACTATTAAAACAGAAAATAAATCTCTTTACAGTTAAAAAATAGGTTAATTTATTTACGTTAGACCAATGTTAATAAAAATAAAAAAAAATCATTTCAAATGTCGAAAATGCCCGCCATTCACCTCTTGATAACGTGCAAGCCTATAAATAAATTCTTGAGTAACTCTTTCCAGAATTTCTCCACGTATTAGATCACATTCATCAATTATTTTCTGTCTCAAATCCTGCAAGCATGTTGGTCTATTAACGTAAACCCGTGATTTTAGATAACCCCAAAGAAAAAAATCTAACGGGTTGAGGTCGGGAGAACGAGCTGGCCAGTCTAGGAATCCTCTACACTCTACGTCCAATCCACTGATTTGGAAAATTCATATCCAAAAAATCCCTAACCCGTCGATCATACTGGGGAGGCGCTCCATCTTGTTGAAACCAAAAATTTTGTGGTAACTGGCCATTCTGTTGAAGTGCAGGAATAATTTGGTTATTTAGTAAATTTAAATACTTGTCACCATTCAAATTTCTGTCTATGAAAAAAGGGCCTATTAGTCTATTTTGAACAATTCCCATCCAAACATTTAACTTTTGTGGATGTTGGGTATGTGCTTCAATAGTCCAACGAGGATTCTCATTCGACCAATACCTACAGTTATGACGGTTAACGGTTCCATTTAAGCAAAAAGTTGCCTCATCGGAAAACACTACATTACTTGCAAAATGTTCGTCATTGTTACAAATGTCCATCATTCGTTCACAAAACTCTAGCCGTCGGCGTCGGTCAAAATCATCATCTGACAATTCTTGAACCAATTGATCAACCATTATACGGATGATATTTTTCCATTTTCAATATTCTCCTTACAGAACGTTGACTTATTCCATGGTTTAATGCCAAATTTGTTGTGGAAGTTTGAGGTGATTCCTCTAAATCAATTGCAATATTTTGTTTAATAACTTCGTTCGTTGCAGTCCGTGGTCTTCCAGTTTTTGGCAAATTTTTGACTATCCCAGCTGCATTAAAACGTTTCAATGTTTTAGTAACCGTTAAACGTGATATAGTAGTCTAAGAGCTGGGAGCGGATTTTGTGCGTGATAAGTAATATGGAAAAACTATACGGGGATATGTTGAATTAGTTGTGTACATGACTTTCACCAACGGCCGGAAACCAGAGTTGGGGCCGAGGGTAGTTATAAGGGGTCAAAGTCGCGGAATTTATTATTTTTTTTATGACGCTCATGATCGAGATAGTGTACCAAAATTTGGGAATAAGTAGGTCATGACGTACCTAAGTAAAATCTCTAGGGGCTCAACGCTGCGTGGCCGACAAAGGGGTGGGGGTAGGGGTGAATATAAAAAATATAAGGGGTTTTTTGCGACGTTCGTGATTGAGATAGCGCACCAAAATTTGGGTATAAGTAGACCATGACATAAATAATTAAAATCCCCAGAGCCGGAAACCAGAATGGGGAAGAAAGGTAATAAGGGGTCAAAGTTCCGTTTTTATTATTTTTTTTTGTGACGTTTATGATCGAGATAACGCGCCAAAATTTGGGAATAAGTAGGTCATGACGTAACTAAGTAAAATCTCCAAGAGTGGAACGCTGCGTGGCCGACAAAGGGGTGGGGCAGGGGTGAATTTAAAAAAATGTAAGGGGTTTTTGCGACGTTCTTGATTGAGATAGTGCACCAAAATTTGGGAATAAGTAGACCATGACATAACTAAGTAATATCCCCAGAGGCGGAAACCAGAGTGGCGGACGAGGGTAGTTATAAGGGGAAAAAATCGCGGTTTTTATTATTTTTTTTTTGTGGCGCTCATGATGGAGATAGTCCACCAAAATTTGGGAGTAAGTAGGTTATGACGTAACTAAGTAAAATCTTCAGGGGCGGAACGCTGCTTGGGGTACAAAGGGGTGGTAGGCAGGGGTGAGTATAAAATATATGGGGGTTTTTTTGCCATTCGTGATTGAGATAGTGCATCAAAATTTGGGAATAAGTAGATCATGACATTACTAAGTAAAATCTCCAGAGGCGGAACGCTGCGTGGCGGACAAATGTTGCGCCGGGTCACAAAAAAAATAATACACACTGCGACTTTGACCCTTTAAAACTACCCTCATCCCCAACTCTGGTTTCCGGCTCTGGGTATTTTACTTAGCTAAGTCATGGTCTACTTATTCCCAAATTTTGGTGCACTATCTCAATCTAGCACGTCGCAAAAAATCCCTTATATTTTTTATATTCACACCTACCCCCACCCGTTTACTGGCCACGCAGCGTTCCACCCCTGGAGATTGTACTTGGTTACCTCATGACCTACTTATTCCCAAATTTTGGTGCACTCTCTCGATTATGAGCGTCACAAAAAAAAAACAATAAAAACGGCGACTTTGACCCCTTATAACTATCCCCATCCCCAACTCTGGTTTCCGGCTCTGAGGATTTAACTTAGTAATGTCATGATCTACTTATTCCCAAATTTTGGTCCACTATCTCAATCACGAACGTCGTAAAAAACCCTTTATATTTTTTATATTCACCCCTTCCCCCCACCCCTTTGTCGGCCACGCAGCGTTCCGCCCCTAGAGATTTTACTTAGTTACGTCATGACCTACTTATTCCCAAACTTTGGTGTACTATCTCGGTCATGAGCGTCATAAAAAAAATAATAAAATCCGCGACTTTGACCCCTTATAACCACCCTCGGCCCCAACTCTGGTTTCCGGCCTTTGGTGAAAGTCATGTACACAACTAATTCAACATATCCCCGTATAGTTTTTCCATATTACTTATCACGCACAAAATCCGCTTCTATCTCTCCGACTATAGGATTTCTTTCAGGATGCACTTCATTAAAAATATTACACACCTCGTCATGAGTTCTAACACGATCACCATGACCGATTATCATTAATATTTCAATGCGATCTTTTTCACTTAAATGAATCATTTTGAATAAAACTTATTTCTGTCAATTAGTTCAGTAACAGTTACCTACTATGCTGAATTCAAATAAATACAACAATAGTTTTAGTCTAATAGTATGGATGGTAGTACTCGTTTATTTTTAATACAAAAAATTATCTACAGACACTTTTTAACTATTTTTATCTTCCAAATTTGGTATGTATGAATTAAAAATAATAAGTTCTTTCAAAATCTGCAAAAATATACAAGGTGTCCCATTTAAAATAAATAAGTTAAGGGTATTTCCGGTGAAACCGGAAGTGAACTAGTAACAAAAAGTATAGCAACAGATGCGTTTTGCGTCACTGTACTTGCATGCAAAGTTTCAAAAAGATTGTTCTTTTCGTTTCAAAGATATTTGCTTGGTTCCATTCTTTATCCCAACCCAGTATAATTCGTGAACATGCAAATTGCAGTTTTTCCTCTACGTAACATCTATGATGCCGGGTCAGTCCTGACCCGGTCTTCGGATTTTGAAGAATATTTTCAATATGTTTGTAGGTACACGTAAATCGCAGCGGTCTCTGTTTACGGGTATGCGTACAGTGGAACCCCGATAAGTCGGCCTCCGATAACCCGGAAGTCCGGCTAACCGGAACCGATTTTCATCAGAAAAAACAAACATATTTTCACTTTGACTAAGTTTTTTACCAAGAAATAAACAATACTGTATACAACTGTACGTAATTTAGATGTATTGTGCATATTTTATGTATTTCATGTTTTTGCAATTATAATGGAGTTTATCTGTAAGTATACCGTGTTTAATTAATTTTTACCATATTCTCCGGCTAACTCGGATTTTCGATAACTCGGATCGGCCGCAGTCTCGATTAATACTTATCGAGGTTCCACTGTATTCAAATATATGGCCGGAGCAAATTTACCTATGCCCGTTTTCTGTAAGGTATTAAAATCTGGCCGCCGGAGCGAACTAGTACATAATATGCTCATGGGTAACCTTAATCTTAATAAATTTAAATACAATTATTAAGGATTTTGTTTGTTTTTTGTTGAATTAAAGATACTGTTGAATAATACTGACCATTTAAAAGATCCTTATAAAAAAATGAGAATGGGTCACGCTTGACCCATCATCGTAATCTAAGTAAGTCAAATAATCTCCGTACTCCGAAGGTTAAGCAATGAACGGCAGAATAAATGCCTATAGGCGAAAAAATCAAGGACTAAAATTGCCTAAACCTCTATCTTTTTTAATGTAGAACGAATCGGTATGAAACCGTTTGTATTTCATTCGGGAGAGCCTCAGAAAAATTGTTGACCACAGAAAAATTGTTGACCACTTGTCATGAGGGACACATGAAAATTTTAGTTTTGTAGGCGGAAAACGCATTTTCCAAAGAACATCTCAAAGTGTTAAAAAAATAAAAATTCACAGTTGGAAAATATTATGGAAATGATTTAAATTTTCATACTCGGGGGTTTTTGAGACCACTGAATGGAAATATCGTGTCGGCGAACTATCAGAAGTACCTGGTGCGTGGTATCCCGGTATACAGGTCGTTTTCTGCAGTTTTATGTAAACTAATTATAAAAATCGTTTTTTAAAGTTGTTGTCCCGAAGTTTTTGAGGCCACTGAAAGCGAATATTTCTTCGGCGATGCTGTGCGAGATACCTTGTGCCCGGTATCTACGTCGTCTCCTGAAATTTAATGAAAATTCATTATGAAAATAGTTGAAATTTATCATCTCGGAGTTACACTGTAAATTCTGTACGAAGTACTTGGGCCCGTGGGGAATTTTACGAAAATTCGTAACAAATTGTAATTCCGGGGTTTTTAAGGTTAGTGAGGTAATAACTTAATTCCTTGAAACCCCCAACATTAACCATAATAACAAAATAGTGAAGATTGAAAATTTAAGTAGTTTACCAAGTTCAAATTCTTAAAATTTAGGACCCTAAAAACTTAAGAATTATTTAAGTACGATAAAGTACGGTAAGTCGGTCTTGATAACGTAGAAATTTTCAACAATAGAATAATTTATAAGAGATGATTATTTTTTAGTTTACTATCATTTTTAAGAGGTTATTAGAATTTATGAGGACACTATATTTGTGAACGCTCTTTACACATCTGGGCCCGGATTACGTACACTCGATACGCATCGTATCCGCCATGTTTTACTGTAGCGCCTTATGGGAAAACATGGCGGATACGATGCGTATCGAGTGTACGTAATCCGGGCCCTGGTTTTTTAAAATAGGTGCCAAAATTGTATTTAATAGACTAAGAGCCGCTATAGGTGAAATTTCTTAATCATTTTAGGCACGATGGGACCCTATAACTTAAATAGTAGAACCTAAAAGAAAACGTTTGAACACTGTGCCGTCACTTTTCAGTGGCACATGCGTCGACAGTAGCGCATCAAACTTTCCACTTATGGACGGGATAAATAAATTAAAAGTTACCCTCCCTTACTAACAGAATTAATTTTTTTTTACTTTTTTAAGTTCTATGTGATCAACACATAGGATTCATCGTGATTTTAACCCACCACCCCCTTCCCCCTGCCCCCACCATCAAAAACTTCATTTTTCGTTTTTATTTTTTTTGGTGGGATGCAATCAATTTTAAAATTTCAAAAAATTCACACGCATAGTTGAGGCTTTTATAAAACATGCCTATTTTTTACAGACCCATAGGTAGAGTGTACATAACCTCAAAAAATTAAAAGAAATTTTTTTTTTCAAAAAAGCGTATAACCTTTTTTGAGGAATAGATGCAGGTCTAATTTTTTCTTAATCTTGTGTGTTTTATCAAACACTATATTTTTAATTTTTTTCAGATTTTTCCGTAAGCCTCCCCACCTTCAAAAATCCGAAAAACTGTTTTTTGAGGGGTTTTTGGGGATTTTCCCTATTTTATAGACTTCATAATATATCAAATCAATTTTATTTTTATAGGTTATATATAACTTGAAGTAACTGAGTTCTTTAGAATATTTAAAAATCAGAAAAACACGTTCAAACCCCCAAAACCCATTACGTCAGATGCCCTTCGTTGCTACGAAAAAATACATTTAGTGACATTAATGACAATTAATGTTTTAAAAATTATAAAAGTGATGACTTTCAATCGTCAAATATTTATAAAAACTTTGTGTTTAATGGTACTTACATAAATAAATTACAATTAAATTTTGGTTTTGAACAGTTTTATTCATGAAATAATCGCAGCAAATTGCACTCGACCTCTGAAATTAATATAGAATTTTTGCTCTCGTGACACTTTGACATAATTTCACTCGCCTTCGGCTCGTGAAATTAAAACTGTCAAAGTGTCACTCGGGAAAAATTCAATAATTTCAGAGCTCTTGTGCAATTACTACTGATAATTTTTTCACTAACTATGTATTCAATGATTGTATTAATTTATATAGTGTGCAAAAAAAACTAATCGTCAATCGAGAAAAGAGGAAAAGTGGTTTTTAATAATATATTGTTACTATGGGAGGATTAAAATTTTGAACATCATTAACAACAAAATACTTGGATCGCAGAATATATCCTGGTGTATTCTCTGCTTGGAACTTCTATAAATAATAAATAATAAATAATAAATAATAAATAGCTGTTTATTAAGTTCACGTCTTAAATCAATTATTTATTAAATACACTATCAATATTATTTAATCAACAACTTAAAATATTCCCGATGTCATGTCAAATATTTAAAATGGTCAATGTCTTGTCACCATATTCTCTTCGACTCAATTTGTTGTATGACAAAGATAGCGAATGTTCGATTTGGAAAATATCACCACGGACATAGTGTCCATTTTTTTCGAATCTTGAAAAAACGAATAAATATTTTAAAAAAATTTAAACGCAGAAAGAAAGACTAAATTATTATCGAGGGAGAAAAGTCCATTAGAATAAATAAAAAGTTTCTTTTGAATGAGATATTTGAAATTAATAATCGCACTACATTTTTTCTTAGTTTTTCACCGCTGTATTAAAATAAACAATACAGAAATTTTCAGGGACTTTCAGCCCTCGGTAAGAACGTAATCTTTCATTATGTATTTAAAATTTTCAACAATAATTATTAGTTTTCTCAGGATTCGAAAAAAATGAATATCATTTAAATAGCATTGAAGCCGAAACTTTGTACCGATCCCCTTAATAAAGATTACCAGATGGCAGAAAAGAGCTATGGGGCTCCATGTATAGTGCTTTAACGAGAAAACATAAATATAATGGCACATGTTTTATTATACTCCAAACAAGCATGTCATTACAAGGTTGCACATAGTAAGGACTTATTATGCTAATTATGCTGGTAAGTCTCCTAGTTACGTCATGTTTATGTTATTACCCTCAGATAATTATTATTATATTCCTAATGTTACTGTATTATATCGTTCATACATCAACTTTGTGTTTTCTACTAAAATAATTGCGTAAAATCTGTAATATTTTATCTACGAAAATAATTGGCGCTCAAATTTTCTTAACCAATTTCTTTCATTGAACATCAAATTCGCCTTTTACATAGTGATGGGTAAATACCGGTAAATATATTTTGGGTAAATACCCAGGGTTCTTACCGAGTTTTTACCCGATTTGGATATTTATATGGGTTTTTTTATTAAAAAATTACTTGTTAATAAAAAAATTTTTTTAAGAACTTGAAACATTAACACATACTAAAATCTAAATCACTGAGATTCTCATTCTCACTAGCTGTTGAGCTATCATCTCTATATGGGATATCCATCTCACTGATCTCACTCTCATTTTCACCCTCATCATCGCTAGTATCATCACTGAGGTCAATATAGTCATTATTTGGATTTGGTGGCTCTTCTGCTTGGCCTGTTGTCAATTCATCAATTTCATGTTTCCCTTTTTCGTTTTCGTGTAGTAATTTCCAGTTGTGAGCCAAATATGTAATTTTCCCAGCCCTAGTGTTTGTCAAACGATTACGTTTTTTATTGTGGATTCAACTGAACGTACTGAACGATCTTTCAGTTGCTGCAGAGCTAACTGGAGCTGATAATATGCAAACAGCAACTTCCAAAAGACGACTACCTTTGCAGATCCCTTTCCACCATACCAATGGCGATACTGACGCTGCAGAAATCCACACAAATTCTTTTCCCCATAGCCCATCCTTTGTAATATAATTGGCCAAGTCACTGGGAGCCGAAGTAGCAATATTCATTTTGTCAGCAACTTTGTGAATGAATTCCATTGGGTCCATCTAATAGTGCTGCAGCCAAATGAATTGGCCCTAGAGCCATATGCTTCCTCTCTTCAATTTTTTGTAAAATAGTATTCTCCTCGGCTTTTGTAAGTGGCGATTGTGGTAATAAAAGGACAAGATTTTTCTGCAAATCATTAAAAGCGTAATGCACTTTATGGATTAAACATGCATTTGATTCAAATTGTTTTGTTAAAATTACAATTGGTTGTAAAATTAATATTAATTTCTCAACTCGAATCCAAAAAACATTGTCATCTAGAATTCGAGACTTTAGTTCTCTTGGTAAACAGTCTGTGGCCTGTTCATTTACTGCTAATGTTTGCAGTGTGCTCTTGCAAGCAAGAAGGCTTTGTAGAGTATCAAGAAAACTACCCCAGCGGGTTTTCACTGGCAATTTTAGACTGACTGTTATATTTTTCTCCTTGTTAATCTTAGTAAACAGGGTAAAAAAATGAGGTTAGGTTTGATTTTATTCTTCTTGCATGCTTTGTCTCCTCCGGCAGGCCTATAGCCAGCGTGCGGGTTGCCTGCTTACAAGCTTTTAAAATCCTAAAAACAAAGTTAATGTTAAAAAGAGGAGAAAACCTTAATTTGGGTGGGTAAATATATTTTTGGGTATTTACTCGATAAATACCCGGTGTTTATATATTTACCCATCGGGTAAATACCCACGGCACATCACTACTTTTACTTAAAAATCGAATAATGCTTTTAAGTTTCTAAAAAGCACGACAAGAAGGCATCATCCTGTATAATTATTGTAAGTTGCAGTTTCTTTAATAAAATAATACGGAACTTACATAATATTGTTTTACTGCATAATAATGTTTGGTATCGTTTTCCAAAATTTCACGCCTTAAAATCGCATAATAAATTAATGAGAAGTACAAATTTAAAATTTTCTGTTATTAAACTTATTTCGAACAATCGAAAAAGCGAGCGAAACCTTGTGACGTCGTATCATAATATTTTGTAATGACATTTTTTGTAATGTCTTTTATAAAAAAATGATATACCATTTTTTTTTTACTTAGGAGCTGAATTCAGTATTTGAAGAGATAGTATTGAATTCTGTGTGTGTTTATTATGGAAAATAAAAGTAAATACTCAAACTAGAACCTAAGTAGAACCTAACTAGAACCATTGTGTTAAAGTACTATAGCATTTATAAAACCAGCGGAAATATGATTATATTAATTTATATAGTTTTTACAACCCCTTTCTAAGTAAATCCAAATATTTTTGTCCAGTTCTTTATAGAAATTCAAATCAAATAAAATTTCTAACCCGCCCCTGAACTGTTTCACAATATTAAATATGCTGTTTCATTCTAAGAAAAAATGTGCATTTTGAAAACCAAGGTACTTTCCATGCCTTCTTCTTGAAGCTAAAACTGCGTTTTTGTTATAAGAATATTCTAGTATGACTGAATCAGAAAGCAGTATCATTGGCCTGTTCAAATGTCGCAAAGAAATCGTTAGTCGTGATTGGCTGCGACGAACGAGAATCCCAAGTTGGTACTTGGAGATCCGACATGGACAGGAGAATTTTTGGAAGATGCGATGACGCGAAGAAAGAACGAGGAGTCTGAAAATAGTGCTTGACCGATAAACATGTGAAAAAGTTAGTATTCTAACCGGCAATTTTTTTGTTCCACAAAAAGAATTTTCCAAGTTAAATGGGGACCTATTAAGTTCTTTTGGTGAAGGTATTTAATTTTTTAATTATATGATAGTGTGCAGTTCACCAAATATAGCTGAAAGTGTGAAAATAACTACGATCATGATGCGCATTCGTCAAACGACGGACCTCGCACTCACACTGACTGTCCAGACCGTTTGCATGTGCGTTCTCACTTCATTGTTAGCGCAGGCAATAGGAATTTCACACTTTCAGCTATATTTAATGAAATGTAGCAGTTCTGTTTATTAGTGAATTTATGGATTATACGCTGTTGTAAACTTATGGTATGGCGTATTGTAGTTATTTGTGAAGCCGGCAAGTAGATATGAAACCGCTGTAGCTGGTTGTAGTAATATTGGTTATGGTTACATGGTAATGGATTAAATCTAAGTTTCCTGGATTAGAAAACTTATTCTAAAGGTAAATTAGCAGTTCCCTGTTTTTTATGGTATAATACCTACATATCCACGATCGCAGTGGAAGTTTCCAGTCATCCGTCGAGTGACGTATGGTGACGTATGAACGATCTTCTGTCAAAATTTTCCAGTGGTGCAATAATGTGTGACAGATGAATCTTTTCAAATTTTAAGGTACAGTGACTGTTTTAATTATAAAATTTGGATTCAACCATTAAAGTAAGTTTTTTTTTTGATGAACATAAAATAATTTTTTTGAACTTATAATATAAACATATAACAAGTGAATTGTTGATTGGATCAGAAAGATATTTGCTTCCAGCATTATAAAAATGATTGTTAAATCAAAATTTTGATTTAGTCATATTAAAATTAATTAAAACTTTAAAAAATATTTTTGGAGTAGTCAATAATTCTGTAAAAATAAACATTGTTCCCTTTGATAAATATAAATGCTATATGTCTTAAGTATGTCAGATATCAAGTCAATAACACAATAAATTTATTGTTTATCTTTAGGTGCACCATATCTATTTTATAGAAAATAGATATATCTTATAAAACCTCATAACCTATAAAATTTAATTTTTGTTTTGTTGTTTGACAGGAAAAAGATTTCAATAAATATGTAACTATATTTTGTCCTGTTTATTTATCATTAACCTATTGATAAAATTTTAACCACAAATTTAAAAGTTTTTAGAGTAAATTATTAAAAAAAGTCTTTTTACCCAGAAAAGGTAAAATATTGGAACATTTAAGAAGAAACTCCTGGTAAGGCGTTTTTAAAGAATATAGCCAGGATTTCTGTGTAAACACCCTAGGATATCTGTGTAGGTACCCTTATTTAATTGGGTGATAGTAGTTGATATTCCCTAGTCCCTTAAACGAACCTACGACTCGCCACCGAACAACCTCTGAGCTGCCGTCGCAAAGTAGCTTTTAGAAATATCCCCAAATTGTCTCCAGACCCCTTTCTATTTAAGAAAGAGTATTCATCCTACTCGAACTCTTCTTTCTCCCTAATTTCTAAGTGTTACAGTACAACTATTAAAACCGTCAATAATATATTTATTAGATAACCATTCAATAAGAAACGGCGTTAAGAGTGCATGTTTAAAGGACATTAAAGTCATTTTAGTCTTCATGTATGTGAGATCTTTTGTTTTATGGTAAGTATTTAATATATATTGTCTGCTTAATAGTTTTTTTAAAATGTCAAGTGTATTTTGAACAAGAAGAAAATATAACTTTTTGTATATTTTAATAGGTGTACATTACAGATTGAATGATATTTCCCCATACAACATTTTTTCTGGAATTGTTTTTCCTATAAAATTAAAATAAACTAATCATAATAATAAAGATTTAAGTTCAGAATGCATAAGTTATCATTCTGCGCTTTAGAAAAACCCGCTTCGGTCATTTTAAAAACATTGTCTTAACAAAAACACTCAAATATTATGAAATATATAGTTCACAACAACTGTCTAAAAATTTACAAAACTGAGAGTAACCATAAAATGATTACAACAAGTAAACGAATATCAAACATAATGAAAAAATGGCGCGGACCTCAAACATTATATTGATATGATGTCACAAGCAATGAGAGGCCGTTTTGTGCTGGCTGCTGTAATTTGAATTTTCTCTCGATTTTAATCGTCTTTAGGGGTCACAACAACTTTTTTCTTCCATATAATATATATTTTAATTTATGTTCTGTTGCGATTTATAGCATTTTTTCGAATTTAAAGTTTTATGTAAATTCCCTATTTCTCATTTCTGGCTTATATTATACCAGTTTTCCTGAAAATCCACGTTTCATAAAATTCAATTTCTGGGAAATTCATAAGGAGGAGGATGAAGTACATGTATGAGGTTGAAAGCCAATTCGCGTAGGATTAAAGTGGTTTTATAGATCTTGGAAGCCAGATAAGGTGCCGGGCCAACATTATTCTAATATGCCATTATTTTTGAAGTTATACTCCTGTTTGCTCTAAACCCTTTCTCTTCGTTGGAGGACTGTAAAAGCCCACGAGGGTTTTTAGCACTTTTCGTGATGTCCTATCTTCAGTGTGTAGGAAATTCACAGTAATTAAATATGTTTTAATAATTTCTTTATTTTAGCGCATTCCACAGCACTAAGCGAACGTAGATTCCACAATAAATAAAATTTTTTGCTCGTTGAAATTATTTTGACTGGTTTGATATTTAATTTTCTGACTGTTGTTATGGGTTACCGATTCCAAAAGCTACTCCTCACCCGTGAAATATTATACGTACTTGTTTATTTTAATTAATATTGGCAATTTCAAATATTTTATGCAAATTAGGATCGAACATACCGCCGCCCTTGAAGTTATCTTGGGATACACTTCAATAAAGAAAGGTAGTGACTAATTACTTAAAATCCGACTCGCTTAGGTTGTGGCTTGCAGAATTACAATGACTTGTTATACAATACTTATACATACCTAAATACTACATACATGAAAGAAAATTTAAAATTAGTTGTTTCGGTTACAGTAAAAAATAGAAAACGAATGTTTATTATTCAACAGGTACCGGGCACAGTTTAGTAATGCTACGTTTGATAGTTCCATTTGGGGTAGAGACGCTCACGACGCGCACAAGTCCGTCTTTGCCTGGATGGAGAGCACTTATACGTCCATGGGACCATTGATACAGAGGAAGGCCATCATCCTTCAGGAGCACCATCTGTCCTTGTAATTTGGCCGTGTCTTTGCTATATCTCCACTTTTCTCGTTGCTGCAGAGTATGCAAGTATTCATTTTTTCACCTCGACCAAAATTGCTGCATCATGCGCTGCAAGAGCTCAAATCGGGTGAGCCGGTTGATCGGAAAATCCTCATAGCAGGAACCATGTTAAGCGGATGACCAATGAGAAAATGGCCAGGAGTCAGCACTTCCATATCATTGGGATCGTTGCTCATAGAATCGAGAATTTAATACACATAGATCGAGAATTTAATACACCTTCAATCTGTACTAAAAGAGTATACAATTCCTCATAGGATAAAGGATTGGCATTGTTTATAATAAGGTACAAGTGAGTTTTTATTGATTTTATGGCACTCTCCCATAGCCCCCCAAAATGTGGAGATCTGGCAGGAATGAAATGCCATGTTATTTTATTTTCTTGAGAAAAATCTCGGATGGAATTTGTTTTTAAAACGTTATAAATACCTTGCAGCTCGTTGTTAGCTCCAGTGAAATTATCTGAATATAAATCGGTGCATAGACCTCGTCTCGCAACAAAACGTCTTAAGATGCTCAAGAAGCATTCCGAAGTTAATTCACTAGCTATCTCAATGTGAATCGCTTTAGTAGTTAAGCAAACGAATACGCAAATATGTGCCTTTGTAAATCGACGATTTCGAAATTTCGATTCCTTAAGTTTGAATGGTCCAGCGTAGTCGACGCCAGAGCGCACAAAGGGATGAGAGGTAATGACTCGAGAGGCAGGTAAATCCCCCATTAAATTGTCCATGGGTTGAGGATTGCTTCTAAAACATGGAATATATTTACGAAGAACATTTTTGACCACATTTCTACCGTTTAATGGCCAAAAAGATTGTCTGACGAAGGAGAGCGTCGCCTGGGCTCCAGGATGAAGGTTTCGCTTATGCTCATAAAATATAATTAATTCTGTCAGAGGATGCTTATGTGGAAGTAAAACCGGATGTTTTGCTGAGAATTGGATAGAAGGATATCTTAAGCGACCTCCCACCCTGATTATGTTTAGGTCGTCAAGGAATACGTTCAGAGAGCTTAATTTGCTGGAAGGTTTGACTTTACCATGAGACTTTAATTGGTGAATATCCTCAGGAAAGCTTTCTCTCTGAACGTGTCTAACAAGATGATTTGTGCTTTGGACCATCTCCGTTAAGGTGAGATCTCCAATTATCCGGAATTCCCTTGAAGTCTTAGCGTTGTGGATAAATCGAAAACAATAGGCCAGAACGTTCCGAAGTTTAGTATAACTAGAATATATCTTAACTAGTGAATATATTAAGATTGAAGGAGATACTTGAGATGATTGAACAATAGATTTTGGATTAAGTTCCATTAAATCGGAGTCAGGAGTATGAGCTGTGAAGTTCGATATGTGATTGTTTGAGGCCAAGTATCCTGAGATTGCAACAAAAATGAAGGTCCATGCCACCATAAATCACATTCATGCAATTCGGACGGACTAGGTCCTCTAGATATTATGTCGGCAGGATTTAAATTGGAGGGTATATGATGCCACTCATCTATTTTTGTCAATTGCTGGATTTCGGATACACGATTGCATAATGTTTTTAATGTGCGAGGTTCAAGACCCAACCAGCATAGAACAATTGTGGAGTCGGTATAGAAATAAATTTTTGAGAAAGTAAGTTCTAAAGATTCGATTACGTTTTTAGTTAGGCGAGCAAGAGTAAGTGCTCCACACAATTCCAGTCTAGGTAGTGAAATAGCCTTTAACGGAGCAACACGTGATTTAGCGCACAGTAAATTGCTGAGTATACGACCGTGTATATCAATAGATCGTATGTATATGCAAGCTCCATATGCATTTATTGAACTATCGGAAAAGCCTTGTAGCTCAATGTAAATGGGATCTTTCATGGTGACTTGACGAGGTATATTAAAATAATTAACGAGAGTAAAGTTGTCTATAAACGATTTCCAGATCTTACAGAGTTCGACAGGAATAGGATCATCCCAGTTAAGTCGCTGAATCCATAATTTTTGCATTAGAACCTTTGCTTGAACGATCATGGGCCCAAGGCAACCTAGAGTATCAAAAATAGAAGCTATGGTTGATAGGATTGTCCTTTTTGTAATAATGGATGGATTTGATTTTATCCTTGTATTGTAGATAAATGAGTCAGTTGAGGAATTCCACGATATGCCAAGAGTTTTACTGTTTGGTGAATCTGTTATTATATATTCTTCTTTGTGATCGTCTACATTTATATCTGATAGCAGGGCCGTACTTTTTGTTGAAAATTGTCTTAGTTTAAAGCCATAGGAACTTAATATTGAAGTTAAGTTTCGACGAAGAGCAATCAAGCCTTGTTCAGTTGAAGCACCTGTGACCACATCATCGACATACGTATCTAGGTTGAGCTTACGACTTTCTTCAGGAAATGTAGCCGAAGAATGTATAGAAATTTCCTTTAAGCATCTAGTAGCTAAATATGATGAGCTTGCCAAGCCGTATGTCACGGTGTTTAACTGATAGATGGTAATTTCCTGGGAAGGATCATTTCGCCATATCACGCGTTGAAGGTTACGCTGTGCTGGTTCGACCAATACTTGTCGATACATTTTGGCAATGTCAACGGTAAATACGAAGTTGTGCTGTCTGAATCGTAGCAATATGGAAAAAAGATCGCTTTGAACAAGAGGGCCCACCTTGAGTGTATGATTTAGTGATATGCCGGTAGAAGTGGGACACGAGGCATCAAAAACGATACGAGTTTTAGTGGTATGACTATCATTCTTTCGACAGCATGATGAGGCAAATAATACGAAGGAGAATAATCAGGTTCGAGATCCGAAATTTTAGACATGTGTCCAAGCTCAATGTACTGTGACATAAATTCGCAATAGGCTTGTTTTAGAATGGGATTTTTCTAAAGCTTCCTTTCGATTAATAGAAATCGTTTAAAAGCTATGTCATAAGATTTGCCTAGTTGTGCAATTTGAGGTTTAAGAGGAAGACTCACTTGAAAACGTCCAGTGTCGTCGCGAATTGTAGTAGATTGAAAATGGACTTCACATTCTTCTTCTTCCTTAGTGTATTTAGAAGGAATCGTAATATAATTCTCTTCAATTTTCCAGAATTTTTCGATACTGACCTGAAGAGGATCGGCCGATAAAAGAAAGCAAGAACTGGGACCAGAATGGTAGCAATAAGCCTGTGAAGGAATTGGGCCACTAACTACCCACCCCAATTTCGTTTGTTGTAAAAATGGTTGACCTTTATTACCCTTTATTTTTCCAGAACCCATCAGATTAAAAAATAAACCTGCACCAATGAGTAGGTGTACTTCAGACGGATCATAGAACTGAGGGTCAGCTAATGTGATATTATTGGGTATATTAATATAAGAAGGGTTGATTGAATGCTGTGGTGTAAGATCGGTTATTTGATTAATTACGAGAGCATTTTGCTCTCGGCATTTTGAAAGTGATATCTCCGTTTAAAGATTTTACCTTTAATTTTACACGTTTGGTAAGTGAAGTTGTAACGTGATTTATACCTGTTACAGGTAGGTTAACATGTTCATATGGAAGATTTAGTTTCTCAAATAGTTCTTGAGTAATAAAATTGGATTGGCTTCCACTATCTAAAATGGCTCTGGCTAGTGTGGGTTGCCGATTTTTGTCAAATGTTTTTACTACAGCAGTAGCTAACAGTATGAACGAATTGGGAGTTGATTAAATGAGTATAAGTTACAGGATGTCTCTGGTTGTCTAGAAGTGCTAGGATTACTTTGATGAGATTGGGGAAGATTAGCTATGGTAGATATATGGTTTTTATTATGATTTTGCGACTCGGATTGAGTTCTATGTAAAAGGCTATGGTGTTTGTTTTGACAAGCCTTACAAGTGTAGCTAGATTTGCATTCCAAAGTTTTATGTCCGGACCTTAAGCAATTGGTGCACAGATGAAGCTCCTTCGCTTTTGCAAAACGGTCCGGTATCGGCATGGCATGAAACTTAGAACACGAGTAGATAAAATGGTTATCTGAGCATAAACTGCACTTTGATGGCACTTGAGCTAAGGCGGTAAGGGTTGAAGATTTGTCAGATGACTTGACATTATGCCCATCTCTTTTATGAGATATCTTTTGGTCGCATTTTTGTTCAACAGATTCTAAAATTTTTACACCTTTCCGACAAAAATTTTAGGAAGTGTTTCACATCGAGAGATTGCTTTCCTGCTGATACTCTTTCCCATTCTTTTCGAGAATTGATATCAATTTTGGATATTAAAATATATATTAGAATGGTACTCCACTCGAAAACGCGTTCCACTAAGTTTTCCAAGGATTTGAAATGGTTGACGAAAGTGTCTAAAAGTTTTCTCAAGGAACGAGACGACTCATTTTTAGTAGGACTTAGTTCGAAGATGGATTTGACGTGAGCATGAATAATTACTCTTTTGTTTTCATAACGGTCGCACAATAGATGCCAAGCGAGGTGAATTCTTATTTTAAGATAATATAAGTCTTTCTTTAGTCAATGACTGTAAAATAATTTCTTAATTGTTATAAATAAAGACACTACGGTTTAAGAAAAAAGAAACAATTATCTCGGCTTCACTTGGTTGTAGAAAATTTTAATTTTTTTATAAATCTTCGTTTCGTCTTCGACAACAATAATTTGTAAGTTAGAAACTCATAGGATGTAGAGGGCCGCTTCAGCTCTAAATGTTTTTAACGAAATTTGCCCCCTTATTTTCAAACCCAACGGTCGTAGAAATTTTTTATTTTTTTATGAATCTTCGTTTGGTCTTCAGCAACAATAATCTGAAAGTTAAAAACTCATAGGATGTACAGGGCCGCTTCAGCTCTAAATGTTTTTAACGAAATTTGCTCCCTTATTTTCAAACCCAAAAATTAGAGGTTTAAAAATATTTTACGCATTTGTTTACATCAGAATATGAAAACATAACTCTTTAGAAGGAGAATGGATATTTCACAAACTCTCTACGATTTTTTTTCAAAAAGTTATAGCCTTCGACATTTGACCTCTTGGGATAAACAATTTATAATATCTAAGCAACCAATTCGTTAATCCGGTCTTACAATTTTTTTATGTTTGGAATTGAAAGATCTTAACTACACAGCTTTAAAAAATAAAAAAAATATTTGTACAATAAATAACGCAATTGTAAAAAACGGCCATTTTGGACATTTCGCAGGCTGTTTTGCAATAACCAATAAACGAAATTAAACTTACCATAGCTCAAATTGTAGTTTTTTATTTACTACAACTTTCTATTAAAAAGTTTTTCTCTAAAATCAATATCCTAAGCTGCAAAATTAAAAATCTTAACAATTGCAAATTTAACAAATGAAAATCGCAATAAAAAAAAGCTTATAATATTTTTGGTCACATTTTAGTAGAAGTTATTCCTGGCATCGTCCTTTACAACGCCTGATAAGTTTCAAAAATTCCTGAATTTTATCACGTTTTTTCACCCACAGCCTGGGGTATATTAGGCGTATAGTCTCTTGTGTTTCTCCTGTCTAGTCCCTACTGACAGTTTTGTTTTCTATCCTTGGTAGACAAACTTCTTGAGGACACAGTTCTCCTAGAACCCACTAGCACCTAGTACCAGCAGCTAGTAACCTGCTAGTAGCTAGCACCTAGTAGTAACCAAAGTCACCACGATAAGAACACCCACCTACGAGACCGTAAGCAAGAAGAGGAAGCCAGTATCATCAATATAACCTCCATTTTTTTTATATTACTATATATCCCATACTGTGTCAATACCTACCATTTGGTTCATATCTAAGTCCTTCCTGTTACCCTCATTGTACACCTAAATATAGCTGCTATACAATGGTATTAATTTCTAACAGGGTAATTACAGGGTATGTATTGTTGTGATCTTGATTATTGATATGAGATAATAATTTTATATGTCATTTAATTTAATCAATGCTTTAATAATAATCTAATTAATTTACCAGATCATATATCAATATGTTTTCAATCTCAGGGCTTTTTATAAAATTAAGTACTTACATACGTGGCTTCTAAGTATTTCTTAATGGTTCCTAATCGGGATAGGAAAGAAAAGAGTAAAATAATAACACATATGGGTTACAATTGTAATCAAAATATTGTTTATTTTATTTAAATGGCAATCACTGCTTAATATTTGCTATATCTTATTATTCTTAAACATAACATTTACACATGGGAATCTTATTTCCTTTTGGTTTCCAATTGAAAGTTTTTATTAACATTTAACTATTATGATTTATTAGCAACAATGCTATTTAAGTTTGATGAAGCTTTTCTGATATTATTGATTATGTTTCTTCAATTTTAAATGTGGTATTTAATACGAAAAACCCATACATTCATGTCCAAACAAATGAGACTGACCTTTTTCTGGTGAACTGAGAATGTCTGCACACAAGACCCGTTTCCTGCTATCCTTGGCTGCAATCAAAACCTCGTCCTGGCTTCCAGTAATGTTCTCCTCTGAAACTAGCTCGTATAGCTCTCGCTTCCTGCTTCTGTCGTGATGCTGTGTTCTACCTTTTTCGAAACTGCAATCAGCTACCGGGAACTCTTGGCTCAAGGAGGTTCTTTTACTCTCAACCTGGCCTACCTCTTGTTCTACGATAGATACTCCACACTCACGGAACTACATCGGCTTTCTCACTCTCCGTACACTACCGTCTACTACTCGACTTCACTTCTCGACAGCTCAAAACATTCTGCTCTCTATTTGTCATTCATTCCCCTACTTTCTAAATATCCCTTCCAGATTCACAAATCAAAATTCCACCACCAACTCTCATTCGCAGTATTCCTCAAAACCAATTTTTAAACTTTCTAAATATGCTTAATGGATTTCAAAGAAAATAGTTAATTCCCATTCTAAAATTACTTTCTACTATATACAAATTTTAATGACCTATTCTCTATTTCCACTTAGTCTTATTTAGCATCGGCTAATGATCGATCCTTCCGCGAACAACGATAATGACCTATTAACGATTTCACTTGAGTCTTATTTAATCACTTCTTAAAATTAAATATAACAATTTGTTGTATACAGGTTGTTCTAAATTTATATGCCCGTGGTTGAGAAAATTGAAAATATTTTATATTAAATTGAATTCTGTTTATAATTATCAAATTTTAATTTTCATATCAAATAGAAATATAACAAATCCCCGCCTTGTATTCGATAAAATTTATCTGCATTTTTAAATAAATTTTCTCGAGGCAAAACCAACTCCCTGTATATTTCCTTACTTTAATCTACGTCTTATATCCTAACTTACTATCTACTTCATGTAATTCTGTCTTTTATTCGTGATATTTGTATACATCGTGAATATTATAAATTCCTCGGATCTTTTCCGAGTTCCTGTGCCTCAACTCATAACTATTTATCCCATTTTCATTATTCACGATATACGGGCCTTCGAAAACAGGCATCAACTTTGCGCAAATGCCCCCAGGAAGATTTGATACTCGTAATGCCCTCACGAGTACTTTTTCACCCTTGTGGAAAGTCACTGGTCTTCTTTTTCTATTTTGTTCCTGTCTTTGGATATATTTTTCGTTGCTTCGCCGTAATCTTCTCTGTACGGTTTCAATCACCTGTTGATATTCTTTTGGATCTTGGTCTTCCCATGGCCTTATCGGCAGTACACCCTTCATGATGTATTCTGGGGTCTCTTTTGTTACTGTGCTCGGAATTGTATTTAGATACCTTTCTATTTCCACCATTTTCCTGTCCCAGTGGCGATGTTGACCATCTGTTGCAATGCGAAGAAATTTCGTCACTTCCTGTATGAATCGTTCCGAAGGATTACTCTGTGGATGCCTGATGCTGACAAAATTTGTCTCTATTCCTCGTTCTCGAAGTTGTCCCTTGAAACGATCATTTCGGAAATACGTTGCATTGTCCAGTAGAATCTTTTTTGGTGTTCCTACTATGGCTATAAAATTGTCGATTTTTCTTAATATTTCTTCCCCCTTTGTGGTGCGGCAACTATATAATTTTACGTATTTTGAAAACACATCCACCATTACCAGAATATGTTTGTTCCTTTTAGTGGTCATAATTAGATCGCTTAACATATCTATTGCTACAATGTCTAGTTTGTTTCGGGCTTCAATATTTTTGGCAACATTTTCGTTTTTGAAATTCCGACTCTTATACTTTTGACATACATCGCACTTCTGGGTAATTTCCTTTGCAATGCGGTAATCCTGTCGGCTGATGTAATTTTCCCTAAAAACGAGCCAAACTTTTCTGCTACCGATATGCCCATTGTCCTCATGTAATTTCTTTATTATCTTTTCGGCCAATGTCTGTGTCACTAAATATAGTTCCTTTCCGTCTATTCTCTTAAAATATATGTTATTTTCTACTTCCGCTCTTCTTTTTTCTCTTTCCTCTAGGTCTTCCTGGTTTGTCCTTATCTCATTTAACGAATATATCCCTTCTTCTTGTATTAATCTATTTAGTCCCACCTGTAGAGTAATTGTTTCCTTTTTTCCGGTGTCCTCATCCCGTGTTAGAGCGTCGGCTATTATGTTGTCTTTTCCTTTTATATATCGGAACTCAAAATCATACTCCTGTAATAATAGAATGCCTCTATGTATTCTATTATTTACTAATCTATTCTTCATGATATGTACTAAAGCTGCATGGTCTGTTTCGATTGTGAATTTTGCTCCCAATAAGTAAAACCTCAATTTGTTTACGCAATATAGTACACTGGCAAACTCCAATTCTGTAACACTATATTTTCTTTCATGTGTTTTAGTCACTCGAGATATAAAACATATCGGTACTTCTTGGTCGTTTTGTATTTGAGACAGAACTCCTGCAAATTTTTGTATGGACGCATCAGTTCGGAGTATAAAAGGTAAATTGTAAATGGGGTGGTATATTTTCGTTCCTTTTGAGAATTCTCGTTTTAATGTTTCGAAAGCTTCCTCCTGTTCTTCTTTCCAATTCCATTTTATTCCTTTTTTAAGCAATTTTATCAGAGGGATTTCCTTTTGGCTCAAATCGGGAATCAGCTTTTTAAAATAATTTATCGTGCCAAGAAAACCTCTCAATGTTTTCAAATTCGTTGGTCTTGGGTATTCATCTATGAGCTTGACTCTGTCTTCGGCTAATCTTACTGTTTTGGTGTCCAATTGAAAACCCAAATAAATGACTTCTTTTTGAAAAAATTGACATTTTTCAATGTTTAATTTCAATCCCGCTGTGTCCAATTCTTTCAGAATTATTTCTATGTGTTCCAGATGACTCTGAGTATCTTGTGAAAAAATTAATAAATCATCGATATAATGAACTATGAAATCTTCATGGCGATTCAAAATGGTATGTAGAGCTCGGACGAGTGCAGCACAAGCACTCTGCAATCCAAATGGCACTACCTTAAACCGGTAGACAATACCATCAATAGAAAAAGCGGTGTAGTTTCTACACTTTTCAGCTAACGGTATCAACCAAAAACTGTGTTTTAAGTCAATTTTCGAAAATATGTGTGACCCGGTGATTCTTCCAAAAATGGCCTCGATGTTTAGAGGTGATTCATATTGTGATACAGTGTGCTGGTTGATATTCCTGGCATCTAAACATAATCTCAATTCTCCATTGCTTTTCTTTACTATCACAATCGGGTTAACATACGGTGAATCACATCTTTCGATTATTTGATCTTCCAACATTTTATTTATTTCTTCTTTCACCTCTTGTCGATACTTGTATGGAATCGGGTAAGTCTTTGATCGAAAATTTCCCAAGTTTTTCACCTCAAATGAATGTTCGTACTTTTTAGCCACTCTGTTTTCCTCATTGATCAAATTTTCGTAATTTCTTAACATCAACCGCAATTCTTTTTCTTTCCCTTCTCCACATATCAATTTTCTGTCTTTTTTTTCAGATTCTTCACACATGTTTACCGTGCATTCCGCATCCTCGTTTGCATATACCTCCTCTTCAAATACCACTGTTTCAATCATATTCTTTTCACTTTCATTTTTTTGCTTTATTTCTTCTTCTCCTGAGCTCGTCTCTTCTTTTGAGGAATCCCAGGTTTCCTTTGTTTCTGATACTCTCAAATTTTCTTCTTCTGGGCTCAACTCTTCTTTTGAGGAGCCACAGGTTTCATTTTCTTTTATCCTTTTCCGACCTTTTCTCCTTTTTTTTCTTTGTCCTTGCTTCGCTGCCAAATTCATTTCTACTGTTTGTTCTTTACCTGATTCGTCCGTATTTTGTTTCTCATGTTCCTTGTCCTGTTCTTTTTCTTTTTCTTCTGTTAGCTTCATCGTATTATTTTTAAAATCTATCACTACATGTTTTTCTGCCAATTCGTCAACTCCTACTATCATGTCATGTGACATATTTGGCATTATTACACATTGTAGTGCATACATATTCTTACCCAGTCGTACCATTACTCGTATGCCTTCATTTATAGTTGCCAATGTCCGTTTGTTTGCGCCCACTAAATTTACCCTAGGTATTTTGTAAATTAAATTTGTTAAGTTAACTTCTTCTATTAGTTTTCTGTTGACCAATGTTATTTCAGATCCAGTGTCTATCATAATTTTAATTGGTTTCTCGTTGATAAATCCATCCACAAATTTTAAATTAACTCCATTTTTCTTTTCGTTGTTTCCTGCCAATTTAATAAACTCCTTGGGGTGACAAAAGATTCCTGTTTGATTTTTGGTTTTTAGTGAGCGCCGTCGTGAAAAGACGCCGGTTGCTCATCGTTGTTTATATTTTCGTCATACTGTCTCTCTCCGTCATATTCATCTGTCTGGGTATTATTTACTTCTCTTCTATTTTCTCTTGGTCTGTCGGATCTGTTTCGGTTTTCTCGATATCCCTGTTCATTTTGTCTACCATTATTTCTGTTTTCTTGATTTGAGCGTGTGGTGTTTCTATTCTGGTATTCTCGATTTCTATCCTCATTCCATTGCCTATTTCTTTGTTCATAATTTCCTCTTCCGTTGTCTCTATTTTCGTTTTCCCTTCTGGGATTAAAATATCGTCTTGTATAGTCCCTCCTATTTTGATTTCTATCTCTGTAATCTTGTGTTTCTCGGGGCCTGTAATCTTCTCGCGACCTTCTTGATTTTCTTTCTCTTAGACGTGATTCTCTTATTTGTAGGAATTGGCATAAACTATCTATGTCTTTGTAGTTTTGCAATGTGATATGGTCTTCCAGCGTTTCCTCGAAATGTCTTGCAATCAGTTCGACTAATTGTTCCGATGAGTAATTATATTGTAAATGTTTTGCATTATTGTAAATTTGCAAAGCATATGTCCTTTCTGATACACCCATCCTATCATTGTATTTCCCATTTTGCAATTCCTTGTTAATTTCCAATTGTTGGACCTTTCCCCAGAAATAATTCAAAAATTTTTGTTCAAATTGTTGCCAATTGCCGAATTCTTCTTCTTTGCTATCGAACCATAGGCTTGCTTCATATTTGAGATGGTTTCTGATAGTTTCTTTTGCTGTTTCGAAATTTCCGATGTGCTGTATTTTCTTTTTCAGGCTATTTATGAACGGCACTGGGTGTAATCTTCTTACGTCCCCGCCAAACCTTATCTTCACGTCATCTGTGCTATGTATAACCATTTCTCTTCTTTCTCCGACATTTTGTTGAGTATTGATTTCCGCAATCTTTCTTTCCACTTCTTCTATGTCTGCTTGAATAGCGTTTTGCAACTTGTTTTCCAAACTTTCCATTTCTTTTTTCTGGCAATTCGTTATCTCCTTTATTTTATTTTGAATTTTCATTTCTTGTTCTTTCATGTGATCCTTAATTTTCATTTCATACTTTGCTATGCGTTCCTCCATTTTCTTGTTGTTCTCTTCTATGGCTTGTTTTGTTTCCTTCAGATTTTCTTGCATTATTCTTTTTGTTTCATCCATTTTTTGTTGTGTTTCATCCATTTTTTGATCCACTTTTTGTTGTGTTTCATCCATTTTTCGTTGTGTTTCCTCCATTTTTTGATCCATTTTTTGTTGTGATTCATCCATTTTCTTTGATGTTTCTTCCTGATTTTTATCCATTGTCCTTTTTGCTTCATCCATTGCTTGCTTTGTTTCTCTTTGATTGTCATCCAGTTTTTGTGACTGGAGTTGCATCAGTTGTAATAGTTTATCTATTCCTGATAATTCTTGCTGTTCTGATGCCATGATTGTCGTGTCTAAAATATCTTCTTGGTCTGAATGTTCTTTTTGTTTTTTGTTGTCTTTGCTTTGGCTTCTTGTCACAGACATTTGTTTTCAAGAAGTACTGTCCCCGCCAAATATGAAATTTTACTAGTATGTTACCAAGACGGCTTTTTCTCACCCAAATATTATAAATTGTCAATAAATATATCAAATGTAAATATCGTAAAAATAAAATATTAAATCAGTTATGTAAAATTTGTACCTAAAGAGATCTAAAATTTTATGTTATCAAATGTAAGTATCTCACTTTTTACCACAGGCATATAAATTTTCAAATACCGGCTTTACTCTTTCTATCCTTCAAATTTGCCACTAGAAATACTTTACAATGCCCTCCACGTTGGACGACAGTTGTTGTGATCTTGATTATTGATATGAGATAATAATTTTATATGTCATTTAATTTAATCAATGCTTTAATAATAATCTAATTAATTTACCAGATCATATATCAATATGTTTTCAATCTCAGGGCTTTTTATAAAATTAAGTACTTACATACGTGGCTTCTAAGTATTTCTTAATGGTTCCTAATCGGGATAGGAAAGAAAAGAGTAAAATAATAACACATATGGGTTACAATTGTAATCAAAATATTGTTTATTTTATTTAAATGGCAATCACTGCTTAATATTTGCTATATCTTATTATTCTTAAACATAACATTTACACATGGGAATCTTATTTCCTTTTGGTTTCCAATTGAAAGTTTTTATTAACATTTAACTATTATGATTTATTAGCAACAATGCTATTTAAGTTTGATGAAGCTTTTCTGATATTATTGATTATGTTTCTTCAATTTTAAATGTGGTATTTAATACGAAAAACCCATACATTCATGTCCAAACAAATGAGACTGACCTTTTTCTGGTGAACTGAGAATGTCTGCACACAAGACCCGTTTCCTGCTATCCTTGGCTGCAATCAAAACCTCGTCCTGGCTTCCAGTAATGTTCTCCTCTGAAACTAGCTCGTATAGCTCTCGCTTCCTGCTTCTGTCGTGATGCTGTGTTCTACCTTTTTCGAAACTGCAATCAGCTACCGGGAACTCTTGGCTCAAGGAGGTTCTTTTACTCTCAACCTGGCCTACCTCTTGTTCTACGATAGATACTCCACACTCACGGAACTACACCGGCTTTCTCACTCTCCGTACACTACCGTCTACTACTCGACTTCACTTCTCGACAGCTCAAAACATTCTGCTCTCTATTTGTCATTCATTCCCCTACTTTCTAAATATCCCTTCCAGATTCACAAATCAAAATTCCACCACCAACTCTCATTCGCAGTATTCCTCAAAACCAATTTTTAAACTTTCTAAATATGCTTAATGGATTTCAAAGAAAATAGTTAATTCCCATTCTAAAATTACTTTCTACTATATACAAATTTTAATGACCTATTCTCTATTTCCACTTAGTCTTATTTAGCATCGGCTAATGATCGATCCTTCCGCGAACAACGATAATGACCTATTAACGATTTCACTTGAGTCTTATTTAATCACTTCTTAAAATTAAATATAACAATTTGTTGTATACAGGTTGTTCTAAATTTATATGCCCGTGGTTGAGAAAATTGAAAATATTTTATATTAAATTGAATTCTGTTTATAATTATCAAATTTTAATTTTCATATCAAATAGAAATATAACAGTATTTATTTGTACTTAGTTAATTCCACAGGTAGACTTGCAAGACATAGGTATTTGACACTTCATGGTATAAATTTACGTTATAATTGATAATAATAATATTAATATAGTATGGTTACGGTACATATCTCATTCTTGCTGAACGTAGGTACATTTGAGGCTTCAGGGTGTATTTTATATTTATATTGTCTATATTTCTAGGTATTAAGGTGTATATATGTGATAAGTTAGAGGTCACCTAGAGTCTTAATAGTATTTTATAACTAATAGTCTAATAGTTCAATAATCAATACGTTTTTCATATATTATTTATTCAATTCCCCATTTTATACTTTATTTTATAATTTATGTTAAATAAATATTTGTAGCTATAGGTTGTTTTAATGCTCAGAATCATCCATGATCCGCTTTCTGCTAACACACAATAAGCCCGTGAGCTCGCATTTTATATTATAAAATATATTAATATTCATAATTAAATAGATAAATTAGTTTGTCATTTTATTTATTCAATATCATCTCTCGATCTTTATTTTTTTTTGCAACACGTAAGCTTTTCTTAGTATAGATTTACCATTTTATATTAAATATATGAATAACTGAACAGACTAAACTTAAACTCTCAAGGTCACTTGCACAGTATCAACAAACATGTATCGTGTCTTCTCTTTGCGGTTGCAGATAAATCGGTTTTACTCTACTAAATAAAGTTTTTGTCATTTTGGTATTTTCCCATTTCCACTCATTCAGCAACACCAGTTTATTATATCCATGAATCAAGCATGGAATGATCTCGAATAAAACATATTCTGGACCTAATATAAACATCTCTGGAAAGAAAAAATTCAGGTCCAAATTGGCAATCTTCCGAATAACCAAATCAATGAAATATAAATGAGGTAAAAGCCATAATTTTGTTCCGAATTTGAAATAAATCCCACATGGATCGACGAAGTAAGTAACTCGGCATAATACAAGAATTGTCTTATCTGATCCTGACACTTCAATAAAATATGTCAGTCCGATGTCAACTTATCACGACGTCAAAATCTAATTACTTTTGATATTGGAAATATTGAAATTTTATATTAAGCGATTGGTTCGGAAATGGTAAAAAATTAGGGCTACGCACACGCAGTGAATGGGCGGAATGAAAGAAAAAAAAAATTCGCGCCAATAAACCGGTAATACTACAAATCTTATTGTGTTACGTTACATATAGGGCTTTCCAAGACTTTGACGTTTATGAAACCACTAGCAGTCAAACATTATATTTGTTTATATTTGTGCCACATTGTTTCGTAAGTATTTTACTGTTAACAGTTTTTTAGTTATAGTTTCCGAACACCAGTTGTGGATTTTGTGTAATTTTTAGTTGTAGAAGTACTTGAACGACTTTATTTAGTTTTAAGAAGTGAATAAATAAACATAAAAAGTTGTTATTAGACAATACAGATGTTGCTAGTAGGTAAAAGCAAAAGATTGACAAAATAAATAATATAGGTACACTCCCATTCAAGGGCTCTGAGTTCACCTACAGTGGAGACAGTTTTCCAGGCGTAAGTAACATGGACATAATTAGTTATTTAGCAGTTTTATAGGACGTTTATAGCATTTAAGCATTGTTTTTGTCTCTCAGATGATAACTTATTTAGTTGTTTTATACTTAAAATGTAGCACTAATGGGAACCGATAAAACTGAGTTTTATTATGAGTACTTGCATTCCACACTACAAAACACAACAAAAAGGAAGCTGTGATATACTGGGTTTAGGTTATTTGTATTTCGCGCAGTGTCACTGCTCATTTTGACATCAGTCACCATATTACCTCACTGTAGTAGTATACATGTAAGGAAATTGTAAGATATATCGCTCTCTCTAGTATGTTACGTCAATTCAGCAATAAAACTAGTCCGTTAGAAGTCCGGCTTTTATTCAAAGTAGTAACGTCTCGAGCACGTGTGTGTGTCAACAGAATAGTTAGGGATGGTACGTTACATACTGGCGACGAGGATAACTTTTATTTTCGGCCAAACGTGTAAACAATACGTAGTGAAAAACGTAAAAAACATAGTGAAAAAAGTGTAAAAAATGGCGGAATCGGTATGTGGTCAATTAGGCGAGTTCTGTTTGAAGAGTTCAAAATGGTCAATTTTCAAAGCGCGGCTAGGAAACTTTTTTGCAGCAAACGTTATCAAAGTCAACACGGACGCAGAGAAGATGGGAGCTATTTTATTAAACGCTTTAAACGAGGGCGCATATCAGTTTATTTTCGATCTGGTAAGTCCAGAAAAACCAGAAGATAAAACGTATAATCAGCTTCTTGGCACATTGTACGGGTATTTCAAACCACAGCAGAGTCCGTTTGCAGCGCGATTTAAATTTTACAGTGCTCAGAAAGACGCGATAGAATCGGCCAGTGAGTGGGCTGCTCGCTTAAGAGGATTAGCGGTAGGCTGTGAGTACGGCAGCGAGCTAAAAGTATGCCTAAGAGACAGATTTTTCTTCGGTTTCGGCAAGGGACCCGTGTTGGACCGGCTTATGGGAGAAGATGTAAGCACCGATCTCGAAAAAATGGTCAGTTTAGCAGCTTCCAGAGAATCCGCCAGAGAAATGCACGATGATATGGTGATAGTTAAACCAGAACTCCTTAACCACGTCAGGTACGAAGCTACTCGAAGGTACGAAGGTACGCAAAGGTACGATGCGCAGCGACGTTGGAGCAACGCGCAGACTCCGAAGAAATGGGCAACTACGGAGACGCAGAGAGCAGAAAATGAGGAGCAGCCGACACAACCTCAACAACGACAATATGGTGTATGTGACGTCTGTGGAAGGATGAATCGCAACAAAGAAAAATGTATTTATAAAAATTATACTTGTAATAATTGTAATAACATGGATCATTTAGCCAAAATTTGTAAAGGTAAAAAGAAATCTTTTTATCTTATCAAAATTTTTTACAAAATCAAGAAGAGGCAAAAACGTTCCTGATGTAAATAATGATGGTGACATTGACCTTTTTAATATATCAGACAGAAATATTTTCGGCCTGCAAAGCACAAATACGGATGTTTTAGAGGATTTGTTTACGTTAAAGGTATTAGTACACAATCATTATTTAGTATTTCAAATTGATACGGGTGGCAGTGTTTTTTGTTTTTCTAAGGAGTGTTTGAAAGAAATAAAAAAAAAGAGGAAAGTTAGCATGGGCAGCATTCGGCAAACTGAACTATATACTAAGAAATCAGCAAATTTACCTATATCTTAGATCTAAAGTTTTTGATGCATGCATTATTCCGATATTAACATATGGGGCACAAACATGGACAATCACAAAAAAGAATATGAACATACTTAGAGTCACTCAACACGCGATGGAAAGAGCAATGCTTGGCATATCACTTAAGGACAGGAAAACAAACACATTGATGAGACAGAAAACCAAAGTCACCGATGTGGTTCAAAAATCACTAGGATTGAAATGGAAATACGCTGGACATATAGCTAGGAGCGATCTTAACAAATGGCACAGAACAATTCTAACCTGGAGACAATACGAACACAAAAGACCCAGAGGCAGACCTCCTATGAGATGGACAGATGATCTGAAACGAGCTGCCGGGAAAAAATTAGCTACAAGTAGCGTACAGCAAAAAACAATGGAAAGGAATACTTGAAGAGGCTTATGTTCAGATGTGGACGTGAATGGCTGGACGAAGAAGAAGAAGAAAGGAGTGTTATTTAAAATATTTTACCTTTATTCAATATTTTAGAAGAGAAAATTTTAAATTATTTATATCTGTCTGTCTATTCGCCTGTCTCTCCGTGAATACAACTCTTCAGTTTTCAGTATATATAGAAAGATAAATGCCAAAGTATGCCAAGTATGCCAAAGTAAATGTCAAATTAAAAAGTAGGAAATTTGACCTCGGACTTCCGGCTCTAGATTTCAAGAAGTTTCAAGAGTTTTATGGGACAGAGCTACAATTACAATTATACGATGGAGGTGCAAGGTGGAGAAGATTAATTTAATACCTGGGTAAGAAATAAAATAGGAAATGACCACTAAGGCCAAATGAAAACAAATAAAGTAGTAAGGATGGCGAGAGACGGTTCCGGAATAAGTAATACTACCAACCACTGCTCCAAGGTATACAACATATGACGCTAGGTGTTGAATTAACTGGTTTTTTATTTTCAAATATCTGGCAGGTTTTTGAGTTTTGCTCACCAGCAATAATTTTTTTATTTATTTTAAGGTAAAGACCTATTTCTTCACTCGTTCTTTGTACCTTTTCTATAAGATGCTGAAGTTCATCCATACCGCTGGAAAGTACGACTGCTTCGCCCGCATATCGGATATTATTTGTCAATTCTCCATTGATTTTTATTCCTCCGTGCGCTTCATCCAGTGCTCTTTTAAAAAAAATTTCGAGTTATAAAAAGAAGAGGAGAGAGAATATATCCATGTCGCACACCTTTTCTGATACCAATGATCTCTGATAACGAATTTCCCAACTTTTAACTGGCTGACTGATTCCAGTAGAGACTTTTCACAATTCGGATGTCCTTATAAAATTGCTACCTATTACTATCCTATACCTATATTTACGTTTACTATTAATCTATTATTATTACCATTAATCAGTTTGCCGCTTCTTTCCAATTTTCGTTTTTGTTAATTAAAATAATGGATATTTTAGATTCTTAAATTACTATTTTTTGGATCTAATCAACTCAACAGATTCTTTTAAAATCTCATATTTCAAATGGATATCTAATATTTCAGTACATCACAAAAGATTTAGTTTAAATGACGTATATTAGAGAGTTGGATTTCCAATAATTTATTAAAATAAGTTAGATAGAGCCGAGAGAAATGTTGTTTTATTCCTTTTGGAGCTTTACTAGGAACTAGGAAGAAATAACGATAGAATTGCTTAATAAGTGCTCTGTTATTTTTCGTTATTTAGTTTACTAATACTTTATCATGTTAAAAGAATTACACTCAACCAAACTTATATGGAATCATGTGATATTTTTTATTATTTTAAGCGCATTAAAGCTAAATTTAATTTTCTTTCATTGCACCTCTCGGGAGCCTAACTAAAGGTTTTAGTACCAAATCAACATACCTGCGAGATTAAAGTTGGTTGGATCAAAATTAAAGGATTTTTTATACCGATTGTTTAAATTTTATTTATATATAATATATAAGTAGTGGGGTTCCTACATAGAGGACATAACAACAAAAGTTGCCAAACTTAAATGGAGCTTTGCAGGCCACACTGTTAGACAAAAAGACCAACGTTGGAATGCAACGATACAACATTGGAGACCTTACCAAAGTAAACGACCGAAAGGGAGACCACAGATGAGATGGGTTGATGATATTAAAAGAGTAGCCGGAACGAATTGGAAATATGTTGCTCAGGATAGAGACCGATGGAAGGAGTTGGGAGAGGCCTATGTCCAAACGTGGACGATAGAAGGCTAAGAAGAAGAAGAAGAAGGGTTTCCTACGGTCACCTCCGCATCCCACATTTCGCTCGCCATCGTTTTCTATGCACCCATTCGTTTTCGTCAATAGCTCTATCTGCCATAGACTGTTCTATGCCTTTCTTCCATGTTTCTCTAGGCCTTCCTCTTCTTCTTGTATTTATGGGTGTGTAATTTAATGCTCTTTTTGGCCATCTATCCTATCACGTCCTCATAACATGACCATACCATAGCAATTTCTTTGTTTCTATATGGTCAACCGTGGCATATAATTTGTCCGTCGTCTTATTTCCTCATTTGGTACGTGTTCTAATCTAGATACTCTGCATGCTCTACGTAAGTAATCCATTTCCGCTACTTCTATATTTTTTCTTTCCTTTTCTGGGAGTTGCCAACACTCTGCTCCATAAGTTATAATAGGTTCCACAATTGCTCTGTAGATAGTTAACTTTGTGTTCAGCTTCACCTTTTTAGACCATAGTAGACCATTTAAAATAAGAGTTGCTTTCCTTCCTTGCTGTATCCTATGCTATATGTCCCTTTTTGTAATTCCTTCTTCTGATATTATCCTTCCTAAATATCTATATTCCTTATATTTCCTTATATTCCTTAACTCTAATTCCGGATCTTCGGTTTCCTCTCCTATTCTCAAATATTCCGTTTTCTCCATGTTCATACATAGGACCCATTTTTCATACTCGATCTGTAACTTTCTTAGCATCCATATCATGTTCATCGTTCTCAATAATTACTTGGTCATCAGCAAAAAACAAAGTTGTAAATTTTATTTAAACATGCGAAATAATTTAAAGTATTTCGTCAAGTTTCATTTTCTTATAACGTCAATTTGTCATTTTCATATTATACTTGTAGGTAGATTATAAGATTAGCTATAAGTGACAATGTGTAAGAAAATGAAAACAATTTCACCGTGCTCTGAACGGTCACAAAAAATTCCAAGCAAAAAAGTCAGTTGAATTTTTTCCTTTTTTAAGAAGCAATACCTCTCCGACCTCACAGACATAATTTTATGCATTACTTTGTGCAAAAGTCAAGATAGTTTTTACCCTCAAGAAACAATACCTTGTTTCTCCAAGTTTTACGCAATACTTTGCGTTGAATACAGTTGTTTTGCACTGACTGTGAGAATGAGAAGCAATATGTTGTTCTCACATTTTATACTCCAGAAAACACAATACTTTGTGCTACCAGTAGATAACCTCAGCCTCCATCCTCTGTGATCCGAAGACGAACATTTTTTTGCGTTTATTTTTATAAGTGATGAAGAAATAAAGAGAAGAATAACACAATCCAGGAAAACAATAGGTTGTCTAAACAGCGTACTGTGGAGTCATGAAATAGGAAAAAGAAGAAAACACAATATCTACGAATCTCTTATTAAAAGCAGTCTATTTTACGGAGAAGAAACTTGGCGGATAACCGAAAACAACAGAAGAAAACTGGAGGCAGTAGAACTGGACGTTTTAGAAGATCAGTAGGAGTGTCACTCAGAGAGAGAATACGTATTGATGAGATAAGACAGCGAATGGGGGTTGACGGCTCTCTAACAACAGACATAGAAAGAAAACAGCTGATATGGTACGGACACGTCCAGAGGATGGATAACTGAAGACCCCTAAAATAATTATGCAATGGGTACCACCAAACCGCAGAAAGAGAAGAAGACCCAAGAAATCTTGGAGAGAGGGAGTAACGAAGGAAATGAACGCAAGAGATCTTAGAGAGGGCCAATGGGATGATAGAGTGTCATGGAAATTAGGCATCGGACAACGTTGCAAGACGTTTTAAAACCGATTGATATATATATTATTCTTATAAGTTTGTGTCATGGACTATTCACGACATATCTGTAAGTTTGTAAGTTAAGTTATTGTTACATTTATTTCTAAAATTCAGCTAGAATTAGTCCATTCTTTCACGGTTTTTGCTCTAAATTTTAAAGAACCGCTTGGATTGACATGAAATTTGGCATACGTATAGCTTACATGTCAAAGAAAAAAAGTGATATTGTGCCGATGTGTGATTTTGCCCTGGGGGTGACTTTCACCCCCTCCTGGGGGTGAAAAAATATATGTCCAAAATAAGTCCGGAAATGGGTAAACTGACTAATTTTAAGTAACTTTTGTTCTTTAGAGCTTTTTCGCCAAGTCAACACTTTTCGAGTTATTTGCGGGTGAATATGTTCATTTTTCAACAAAATAACCACATCTTTAGACGGTTTTTTGCAAATAACTCAAAAAGTAAATATTTTGTCGAAAAAATGTTCTTAGCAAAAATATAGCTTATAAAAAAGTAAAAAAAAATGGGGTACGCGTTAGGTCTCTGGATCTCGTAGAACCAGAGTTATAGCCAATGAAAAATAGATTCATATTCACCAAATTTCAATTAGAATATTTCGACGTGAAATGTCCAAAAAATTAAGCACTTTTTGGGGAAAACTCATTATAACTTTTTTAAAGTGTTTAAAAAAATCTTTATTTCTGTTTTTACAAAAAGTTTCTAGCATTAAATTTAAGCAAGTTACGCTCAAAATAAAGTTGGTCCCTTTTGTTTTTGCAAAAAAAAATCGAGAAGACCACCCCCTAATTAGCAACTTAAATGAAATTAATCGTTACCGCTCCACAAATTATTTTACTTATGTTGTGTTTATATGATCTCTAAGTTTTATCGATTCAAAATGCTTATTTTTGAAAAAATTTGGTTTTAAAGTAAAATTTTTAAAAATTTAAATTTTGAAAAATATGTTTTTTTTTTCAAAATAACTTAAAAATTGTTAGAGATACCAAAAATCTCGAAAAAAAAAGTCAGACTTGCTTTTCTGAATATCATGTATTTTTTTGTTTTTCTGTTAGACAAAAATTGATTAAGATTTGGTGTTTCTAAATTTGCATACATTCGTGATCAGTGATTCGTTCAACCCCTTTTAACTACAGCCCTTTCAATAATAATTACTTTGAACCGATGAAACTTACAGATCATATAAACAATACATACACGAGTCAAGAAACTTGTGAAGTCGTAACGATTAAGTTCATTTTAGATACTAATTAGGGGGTGATTTTCTCGATTTTTTTACCAAAACCAAAAGGGACTAACTTTATTTTGAGCGTAACTTGTTTAATTTTGATGCTAGAAATTTTTTTTTATAAAACAAAAATGAAGCTTTTTTTAAACACTTTAAATAAGTTGTAATGAGTTTTCCTCTAAATGTGCTTCATTTTTGGTTATTTCACGTTAAAATATTCCACTTGGAATTTGACGAACCTATTTTTCATTAGCTATAACTCTGCTTCTACTACCATTTTTTTAAATTTTTTACAGGCTATATTTTTGCTAAGAATGTTTTTTCAACAAAATACTTTCTATTTAAGTTATTTGCGAAAAACCGTATAAAAGCGTGGTTATTTTGTTGAAAAAATGAACATATTCACTGCCAAATAACTCGAAAAGTATTGACTTAGTGAAAAAACTCCATAGAACAAAATTTACTTAAAATTAGCCAGTTTATCCATTTCTTGACTTTCTTTGGACGAATATTTTTTCACTCCCAAGAGGGGGTGAAAGCCACCCCCAGGTTAAAAGCACATATCGGCACAATATCACTTTTTTCTTTGACTTGTTAGCTATGTGTATGCCAAATTTCATGTCAATCCAAGCGGTTCTTTAAAATTTCGAGGTTTTGCAATATTTTACCGTTAAAGAACGGACTAAATAGGGTTTTCAGGTTTTTTCATTTAACTATACATATATTTTTTGTACTCTTGTTTACTATTATTTGGTTTTTTCCCATTTTCAATATACAATTGTTCTAGTTATACGTTCTTTTTAATTTATATTTAGCTTTATAGTCCTGTCGCCAGGGGGGGTACAACGGCCTTCTTAATTCAGATGGACTTACCCAAGTTTTTTTTATGTATTTTGGCCCGTAAAACACGAATTTTTTGGGTAACAGTCGATCCGGATGTCGATAAAATTGTTATAAACAAAGAAGTTGAGGAATTACATAACAGCGATTTCTCGCAAAACAAAACATTTTTTTGAATTTTTTGGGTCATTCTAACCAAAAAATGTTCCTACAAGTTTTTTCGTAGGATGCATAATTTTCGAGATAAACGCGGTTGAACTTTCAAAAAATCGAAAAATTGCAATTTTTGAACCCGAATAACCTTTGAATAAAAAATAAAATAGCAATTCTGCTTACCGACTTTAAAAGTTTGAGACAAATTATATCTGTTTTGAATATTTGCATTTCTAAAAATTTATTTTTTGATTGCTAAAAAAAGCTATAAACACATAGTGTTTCCCGTGCCTAATACATGCGTTTAATGCATGCTACGTAGAAATAGCCCCGCTTGCACTTTTACCTCTTCTACCTACTCGTTCGATTTTAAATGAGAAATCATTGAAAACATCACTCAAGCACTAGGTGTTTATAGCTTTTTTTAACAATAAAATAATAAATTTTTAGCAATACAAATAATTAAAACCGATATAATTTGACTTAAACTTTCAAATGCGGTAAGCAGAATTACTATTTTATTTAATCAAAAGTTATTCGGGTTCAAAAATTGCAATTTTTCGATTTTTTGAAAGTTCAACCGCGTTTATCTCGAAAACTATGCATCCTACGAAAAAATTTGTAGGAACATTTTTTGGTTAGAATGGCCCAAAAAATACAAAAAACTGTTTTGTTTTGCGAGAAATCGCTGTTATGTGATTCCTCAACTTCTTGGTTTATAACAATCTTATCGACATCCGGATCAACTGTTACCCAAAAAATTCGTGTTCTGCAGATCAAAATACATAAAAAAACTTGGGTAAGTCCATCTGAATACAAGAGGCCGTTGTACCCCCCCTGGCGACAGGACTATTAGTGGAATTATATGTCAGCTGATTTTTCTCGTTGGTACCTTTGCCATCTACAGTATTTCTTTTGAGGCACAATATTGATATTTCGATATTAAAGCTGGTTCTTCTATTTACGATCCTGCACCTGTGCTTGTACATCTCTAATCCAAGATCTTTTCATGATTTTTGGACACTTGGTGAACTCAGTTGTTAACACCGATCATAAATCCTCCCCAGAACATGACTCTTCGTTTTTTATATTTGTGAACAAATATGGCAGTTTCCGTTATTGCTTGTATTCCTCGACCTCTAAGTACACGAATTCGTTAACTATCTGATTTTACATAAAATATCCTACTTTCGTTTGAAAATAGCGCACTTTTCCAATTTCCAACGTTCCAGTCTTGGTGTCGAAGACACCAATTTACGTGTTCAATCTTGTACTGCCTGAGCCTGGTTAACTCAGAAGCCAGTATCTTTCTCCTGCTATATAGCCCTTGGGCTCTGCAACTTTTCTTCTTAACATCATCAGTGTCGTTAGAGATGTTGGTGACCCAAAGCCTTCTGCAGAACAATCCTCCATTCGCCCCTCTCTCTGGAAACTCTTCTCCATGCTCTAATTCCAATAGATTGTAAATCATTTTCTAAGTTGTCTTGGTACCTAAGTCTGGGTCTTATCTTTCTTCTTATCGGATTGACTAAAATACTTACACGTATAATCTACATTCATAATCAAGATGCAGTAGAAGTAAACAAACCGAGACACGTTAACTGTTACAAGGAGCACTCCTGAATCATGATTTACAATGTATAAAATTTGTAAATCATCATATCGCACCCTCAGTGCAAGACTGCAGTAACTGAAAATTGTATGAAAATGAAGTAATCATGGAATTCGATTGTAAACATGCATATCTATCCCCTGTAAAATTTTAGTAACTTTCAAATGCTTAATGGGCTAAATATTACAACAACAACAGTTTAACTATTTTGCGTTTTTGAACATAAGTTCCGTGCAAAACTGTTGTAACTCTAATGTAACAGAGTTACAACAGTTTTGCACGGAACATTACAACGGATTCGATAACAAGCAATGAAAAAAGTAAGATATTTGTTATTTTAATATCTATACCTGTGGTGTTTAATTTTAATATACAGCGTGTCTACTTCCATTAACTGCTGACAAAATAAACAAAGATTTTCGAGACCAATCTATTTATGTAAATTGTATGTCCTCTGTGTGATATTATATTTATTTTCCATAAGATGTGTGCGATGTCGTTTGACCATTTATTTGTTAGATTTGATTAAACCACATAAATTTAGACTAATTATTTACGACCAAAAAGTATTTTTTCTCATGAAAGGAAAAACAGTTGTCCTAAAAATTGTGTATTGACAATACTGACAGGTCAAAAATATCTATTCTCAGAAAACTTGCCAAAGAACAGCCAAAAATTCAAATGGCCAAAAATAAATATTTTGTATACTAATGCCATTCAGGTATGATACCAGAAGCCCACCATAGTTTTATAAAAATATTTTGGCACAAGATGATGTACGAGAAGAGGACAACAACTACGGTAAAACCTGTCAGCAACGGCCACTAAAAATGAAAGAACTATTGGCCGATATAGAAAGGTGGCCGGTATTGCAAGTTTTTGTAGTCTAGTTATACATAATTGGTTTGGGGAATTTTTAAGCTGGCCGTTAGTACAGGTGGCCGATGTTGGCAGGTGGCCGGTAACACAGGTTTTACTGTAAAAGTAAATGTGGCTACAATTTTTTTCAATTTTCTCCGTGCAAAACTGTTGTAACTTTGAAACTCTAATACTAAATGTGTAGTGATTAACAATTTTTTCCGTGCAAAAGTGTTGTAACTTTGAAATTCCTAATTTTTTTGCATTAATATTACTATTATTTAAATTTCTATTTTTGGTTAATGTAATATAGGTTGAAAAGCATGCAACATCATAATCAAATGTTAATTTTTCTTAAAACTTGTGTCTTATTTCACCGATATTAGCACGAAAATAAACAAAATCATCTTTATCTCGAAACTTACTTATTTTGACTTACTGCAGTCTTGCACTGAGGGTGCGATATGTGATTTACAATGTATATGTTACCGGCCAAACTCGATTTCAGGACAAACTAGTTTCCTAAGCGCGTTAGGATAAACTAGTATGGCCTAATCGCGCATAGGCCAAACTAGTTTATCCTGATATAAAGACGCACACTTCAGGCCAAACTAGCTTGGCCTAGGTCAAGCTAGTTTATCCTGAAATGTATGTTTTTATACCAGAATAAACTAATTTAGCCTAGTCAAAACCAATTTAATCTAGTCGAAAGTAATTGATTACAGATTGGTTGGTGATTTAAACGTAAGTTTAGAACACACTATTAAGAGTTGTATGACTTTTAAGTATTTAGGGTAAATGATAAACCGAGATGGCACTGGTATGAAACATAGAGAAATTAAGTTAGTACGGGGAAAAATCCACGAAAGCACTCCATGGAGTGATATGGAAGAACACTCTAACTAAAAAAACAAAAAAGGATTTTTCAGGGCATAGTGCTGAATACTACCCTACAAGAGTGGAAGAATGGCCAGTGACAACAATAATACGAATTAAAATACGAACAGTTGAATTTGGGTTTATGAGAAGGTGTCTAAAAATCACCAGGTAGGATAGAATAAGAACAGAGAAAATATGAAACAGAATAGAAGTAAAATGCTCAATTACAAAAAAGTTGTGGTAGTAAAAGTAGAGCCCTGAAATGGTATGAGCATGTGCAAAGAATGTCGGAGCACAGGTTGCCGAAAAGATTACTGGACTTGGACACGAGGGGACGAAGACGTAGACAAAAACCTTCTGTGAGATGGAAAACTCACATAGGAAATGCAATCATAGACAGAGACCTCAAAAATGGCGACTGGGAGAATAGAGTGCCATGGAAGACGAAAACGGCAAACTCATTATGGGAAAAAGCCAAGAAGAAAAAAGTAATTCCTGGACCTCGGAGGTAAACTACACTATGTCGACATGGCATTTTTTTGAATAAGTATTTTTAATCCACTTATTTTATTAGTTGGATTATACAAATTGGTTATTTATTATCTTTAAAGTATTGTCATATTGTCTTTCAACCAATTATGGGATACATCAGATTTTTATTAACATCCTAAGTGCTCTAAACTTTTTTGCAAACATACACTAAACAAAATTGTTTGAAATGACATAGTGTAGTTTATCTCCAGGTTTAGCGAACTAATGCTGCTTAATATAAATAATAAATTGAATAAAATGCTTACGTGGACTATTTCACTCATCTTAAAATTTTCACATAATCTGACCAATCACAAACCAAAGACAGCTTGTGTTATCGCGAAAATTCCACACCAGTAATTTTGAACCAATCAAAATACGTTATTTTGACAGATCACCATGGCAACGGAAGTATTTTATCGGAAATTTTTTGCTCGTGGGGTACCCAACAGCGAATTATAGTGGAAATTTTTTGACGTTTACAATAACAGAACATTTTTGACAGAATGGTTTTTATTTGTTTACATAATTTAGTTTTGATTCATTTTCTATCACTTGTAGTTACTCAAAACTTATGTAAAATTGAAGAATATACTATTTTCTATCTTGAAATGGTATTCCCATGCAACTACAATGAGTAGAAATTACGAATTTGAAAGCCTAAATAATTGCTGACAAAGCTATGGCGCGCTATTAATCTGTTCATGCAGCTTTGGATTTTCAAATGCAAATTTGGTGTGGAATTTTCTTACCGAATACCACGCGAAGTCAAATTAATATCCGGAAATATTTTTTTGATCATGAATATTTTTAGAAAATTTCCCTCGTCTGCGACTCGGGAAATTTTCAAAATATTCATGATCTCAAAAAAATTTCCGGAAATAATTTGACCTCTAGTGGTATTACTAGTGAAAACACCAACTGTCTTTCAATTCTGATTGGTCTATCAGCTTCGTGTTTTCAACGACGCGTCGCGACGTAACCATGGATACCGATCGCAAAGCAAAGTTTGACGTTTGCCAAAAAAATTATTGTAGCTGTATACGTCAAAATGAGCCGTTTCTGTGGTACTTCAAACGAAGTTATAAACCAAAACATTGAAGAAAATATACCGAGTAACACAAAAAAATCTAAATCTTATATATGGAGACAATTTATGATGTTTTGTGTGGATCGCAACTACAAATTAGATGCAGAAAATAACAACGAAAGACTAGCATTCATTCTAAAAGACTGGACTTTCAACTATTTAGTGTTATAGGTAAAAAATAATTATAACAAATTATTTATAGTTATAAAAAATATTTCATGATTATGACTAATTGTGAATTATTCAAAAAATGGGTAGATTTGGGTTACCTAGATCAAATGTATTATTATTAAATTCCTTCCTCTCATTCTACTGAATTTTTGACCTATCACTTTGTTCGTGAAATAGTCTAATAAAATACCAGTCGTGATTTAATTTATCTTATAAGTCTGTCTTTTATTTCTAAACTCAACTGAGTTGCTTAAAGAAAACACCACTCGTCCTACGGACTCGTGGTGTTTTCAAGCAACTCAGTTTCGTTTAGAAGTAAATCGACAGACTTATCGCGAAAATTGAATCACTAGTGGTATTACTATTGATAATTCAACGTTTTCACATTTTTTCAAAATTGGTGAAAATAATATTAATTCGTACTCGATTTTATTCCTAAGTGTATCTTTATTTTAATTTTTGGAGAAAACCTCATCCTTTTACTGATTATTTTTTATATTATTTAATTATACAAGAATATATTGATTTATACCTTGTATCAATATCTTCATTCGATGTATCATGTGATACAATATATGTACAGGGTGTCCCGAAAAGATTAATCATAAATTATACCACAGATTCTGAGGTCAAAAATAAGTTGATTGAACCTGACTTACCTATACAGTGCGTCCATAAAGTAACGCATAAATTCGATATTTCGTAAACCGACGACTTTAAGGAAAAATCCCGAAACAGGTCGATTTTTATTTTTAAATTACGATTATTTGGAATATATATCATACTAGTGACGTCATCCGTCTAGGCGTGATGACGTAATCGATGACTTTTTTAAACGAGAATAGGGGTCATGTGATAGCTTATTTGAAAGGATATTGAATTCTCTATTCACTAATGTAAATATTAACATAAATATTTATACAGGGTGTTCAAAAAACTATTTTTTTAATTAAAATAATTGAGACAAAAGAAGAATGTATGTAATTTATTTAATTCAAAATGCGTTTTACTACTGTCAGAAAACAGAAAAAAAAATTATTTGACAAATAAACATTTTTTTTTCTTACATTACGCATCAACCACGCAGGTTTATTAGCGTGTATGGATTGTGTTACAAAATTATAACTTAAAAATAGATTTTAAACATAACAATAGGAAATTATAAAAAGCTCTAAATCTATACAAAGTAAAGTAAAATACTATATTTTTTGTAAGAGGTTGCAGTCTTTGAGGAATGTGAAGATACTTTTTGTATCACTGTCTTTTCCGAGTGCACTATTTAATGTTGGTGGTACAAATAAACATTGATTTTCGCTTAAACGAAATGTTCAAACTGGCAAGAGCTAGGTAAGTGGCAGCTTTAACATTGAATTTAAGTGAAAAACAATAGTTATTTGTCAAATCAACATTTTTTTCCTGTTTTCTGACAACATTAAAACGTATTTTGAATTAGATAAATTACATACATTCTTCTTTTTGTCTCAATTATTTTAATTAAAAAAATGTTTATTTGAACACCTTGTACAAATAATTATATTATTGTTTATATTATGGAATAGAGAATTAAATACCCCTTCAAATGAGCTATCACATGACCCCTAGTCCCATTTAAAAAAATTATCGATTACGTCATCAAGCCCAGATGGATGGCGTCACTAGTATGATATATACGCCAAAAAATCGGAAACTAAAAATAAAAATCGACCTGTGTCAGAATTTTTCCTTAAAGTTGCTGGTTTACGAAATAATGAATTTATGCGTTACTTTATGGACGCACTGTATACAATAGTGCACACAAAAAAAGTTACAGCCCTTTGAAATTACAAAATGAAAATCGTTTTATTTTCATATATCGAAAATTCTTAGACATTTTTTTATGAAAATGGACATGTGGTATTCTTATGGGAGCAACATCTTAAAAAAAATTAAAGTGAAATTTGTGCACCCCATAAAAATTTTATGAGGGGTTTTGTTCCCTTAAACCCCCCCAAACTTTTGTGTACGTTCCAATTAAATTATTATTGTGGCAACATTAGTTAAACATAATGTTTTTAAAACTTTTTTGCCTCCTTCTACTTTTTCAATAAGCCAGTGTTTATCGAGATATTTGAATATTTGTTGAATCCACCACATGTTTGCATATTGGTTAAGTACGATTATAGAAACCTGTTAATAATTGAAAATTTAATTATAATTTATATTTTTAGGTATATTTTGAAAAAGAAGCCGCATCTCGATAAAAGGTGACTTATCAAAAAAAGACTAAGAGACAAAAAAGTTTTAAAAAGACTGTTTTTAACTAATGGTACCGCAATAATAGTTTAATTGGAACGTACCAGACATCAGGGGGGTTTGAAGGAACAAAACCCCCATAAAATTTTTATGCAAACATATTAAAAAAGAAGACGCATCTCGATAAATACGGGCTTGTCGAAAAAATACTAAGAAGCAAAAAAGTTTTAAAACGTTGTGTTTAACTAATGGTACCACAATCATGAATTGATAGGAACGTACACAAAAGTTTGGGGGGTTTAAGGGAACAAAACCCCCATAAAATTTTTATGGGGTGGACAAATTTCACTATAATTTTTTGTTAAGATGTTCCTGCGGTAAAAATGATACATGTCCATTTTCAATAAAATATCTCTAATAGTTTTCGACATATTGAAAAAAATCGATTTTCATTTTATAAATTCAAAGGGCTGTAACTTTTTTTATGAGCACATTTTTATTAAGGTAAGTTACATAGGTTCAATCAAACTATTTTTGTTCTCAGAATGTGTGGTATAATTTATGATCAATCTTTTCGGGACACCCTGTATATCGATGTATAATTTTTTTGCCATCCCTGTTGGGACGTGATTCCCCGCATGAAAAAGTCCTTACATGTTCGCCAAATTACTTTCGACTCGGCTAAATTGGTTTAGACTAGGCCGTACTAGTTTATCCTGAAGTGTTAGTCTTTATTATTATATCAGGATAAACTAGTTTGGCCTAGGCCAAACTAGTTTGTCCTGAAATCACGTTTGGCCGGTAACATATACACATTTTAAATCATGATTCAGGAGTGCCCCTTGTAAAAGGTAACGTGTCTCGGTTTGTTTACTTCTACTGCATCTTGAGTTTAAATGTAGAATAGTTTCCAAAACGTACTGCACTGTGACCCTCGTTATGTCAAAATTAAATCCGATTATATCATTTTTATAAAACATCGCATACGGAAAAGAAATCCTATTTCTATGACACTGGCAAAAACAGAAAAAATTATTTATAATAAAATCAAATAAAGGTACTAGTATTATTTTTTACAAGGAGAACGTTTTATTTAATTTGTTTATTCTTCTTCGGATACGGTAGTTTAAGATAACAGTATATTAGATACCTAGCGGGAAAGTACTCTATTTCAGCCGAGCGGCAAGGTAGTTTACCGAGGTGCGAAGCACCGAGGTAAACTAGAGACGCGAGGCTAGAATGAGTTCCCGCGAGGTTTGTATACTATTTTACTCACAATCGGTTAGTAGTTTATGGATTTCTAATACTCACAATCTGCTAATAATAATTTCGTTTCAAATATCTGTATCCATTTTCATTATGTGATAAAACAGTAGAAAATCCAGAAACGTCTGCGTCATCGTCTATTTCTGAAACTCATAATTTTGAGCAACACGGTCTTACTTTAACCGTTAATAGTAATCATAATTCCAATGTAACTATTAATATTTATAATTCCAAATAGTTTTCTTTTTGTTGTTGTTGTTGTTGTTCCTTAATTAAATAAATGATGAGTGGATTCCATTCTTTCTAAACCATCTTTTAATCAAAAATGACATTGACATTTGCAGGTAGAAAAGTGACAGATGCTAGCCGGGAAAGTACTTTCCCGGTTAGCTGGGAAAATAAAGTAAGTAATAAGTCGCTTCCTGATTACTTCAAAGGTTAGAAATCCATAAATTACTAACCGATTGTGAGTAAACGAATTTTGAGTACATATAATTTTGTAATCCTTTTCAATATACATACTAACGAACTATTAGAGCTCCCCTTTAACCCATTACATTTTAATATCCCTTATGTAGGTAATTGCCTACATAAAATATTTTTTTTTTCGTATTATTTGCCCTTTAAAGGAAATCAGGTCTTAGCCGAAATTTATTTTATTACTTTGGCCCAAATTCTCATTTAATCAGAACCAAAATTCTTCAAATTTAATTTAGTTTTTATGAGGTAAAAGCATTTCTGGTTATGGCGTTAAACCGAGATAAGTATCATAAATTACCTGAAAACATCCAAAGAATGACATTTTTATCATAGAATATATATCAGATTAATAATGAAAATTTTGATACTTTTTTATGACAGATCCGAAATTGCCTTTATCTAAAAAATTCAATATATACTTACTAGAGAATAAACATTATATTTCTTTAAAAGAAATTTTATTATAGACCATGCAGAAATACTTGTTAAAACAGTTCGATGATTTAGATCTAGTTAGCGTTAAATAATATACTTGAAAAAAAGTAATATGTATACGGGGGCCATCCAGAAATTTCAGATCTATAGCCGCTAGGGACTGGGCTAGCGCAGCTATCCTAGCATCGTGGCCGCCCTCCGTTCAGTAGCTGCTGTCCAGCCCTGCTAGTACGAAGTCACTGTCTCTTCTCGTTATTTTACAAGAGCTGATTGAAATATGAATGGAAAAATTGAAACAATTGAAATTTATCGCTAAATTTGTGCTGTAAATAGGAACAATGTGGTCACTGAAGAGGAAGTGCGCCAATGGTGCATTAAATTTAAAAATGTCCGAACCAATGTGCACGATGAAGAATGAAGTAGACAACCAAGCATTGTGACTGATGATCTTGTCTCTTCAATTCAAGTGAGAGGTGTTTTCTCATCCGCCGTATAGTCCGGATCTTGCACCTAGCGACTACCACCTGTTTCGAGCAATGAAAATCTGGCTTGCAACGCAGCGCTTTGATGACGATGCGGAGCTACGAGACGGTTGAACACCTGGAATGCTACTTCAAAGCTATATCACCGATATGATAAGTGACTGAATTTGTTAGGAGATTATGTCCCTCATGAGACTTTGTTATTCAGTCATTAATGGTGAGTTGGACAACTTTTCGATTATATAAAATTCTCGGAGGGGGAGCGTTTCGTAAATATAGAGGTAAACTTAAAAATAGGTCGGACAATATAACCAGTATATTAAAAGTTTACCGAGCAACCCTGCAAAAAAATTCTATTTATGACTCCATAACGCGTCCCCCCCCCCCAGAGGGCACGCATCTAAAGAGTCATTGAGGGGTATAGTTGCAAAACCCGCCAAGTCACATTTTTGTGAAATTTTCGTTTGAAACGAGAATTTGTTCTTTGCGTGTATAGACATAAGTTCAAACACAAGTTAGGTGCAAATCCCACCTTAAATCGGAGTAATTTAAAGGAGAAAATACGATTAAGCTGCAAAACCCGACTTGTCCAAAAAAATTAGTTGCAAATACCGCCAAGTCCGGTCTGACCAATGGCATAACGTTTGGACTGGCACGTGATTTACCCGTTCCCGCGAAATTTTTATGAGTTTATGATATTTTCAATTTTATAACAATAATTATAAATATGAACAAATAAATGTGTTTTCAGTAATAAGAGTCGAATTTTTAAAATAATTTTTTAACTCAAGTTTAAAAAAAACACGTCGTTCCGAATTTTTTGTGAATTTCAAATCCAAAGTTGCTAAATTTTGTTGCAAATCCCGCCATGTCCATAAATAAAACCAATTTTACACTGAAACTGCAGCTCAAATATTTTCAACAAAGAGATTTCGTTTATAAACTCGCAAAAGTGTGTGTGTTATTGCGTTGCCGCTCCTGCAATACTCAGATCAGATTTATCGATGGATTCTTATGTAGTTTTTTTTTGAATCCAAATCTGAAAACGGCATTTCGATATTTCTAACCGTCTTCGAGATAATCGACTTCAAAATCTAAAATGTGCCGTCACAATCGTTTTATTTTCTTCCGACACACTACACTTCCTGAAATCGTTGCTATTAAGTAGACTAGTTTTTTAATCTCAATTTGTTAAACAAAGCATAGGTTATTTACATGTGAGTTTGACACTTCGTGAATATCAAACTAAATTTTAAATTAAGTATTAATAAAACATCAATGACATTTGATAGTGAATTTAATTATTATATAAAATCAATAATATGTTCAAAAATATTGTAAAATTTTATTAATTTTATACGAGGTATATAAAAAATATGAATTTCGATCAAAAGTAAACCAACTTTATAGTTCATAACATTTAAATTAGAATGATATAATTGCACATTAAAACATTATTAATTCTATACTACTTTTCATAATAGCAATTTTCCATATTATGAATTAAAATACGTAAATAAACAAAGTTTTCGTTATGATATCGCTCGCATTTTCAGCTTGTTTATTTTGTATTCTTCTAACAAAACATTATACTGGAATACAAGAAAATCGAACAGAAATCTCAAAATATCGCAGGAGTCCTTTGTAACGGTTATTCACGTCTCCTGAAATTTTTGATAGGTGTGACTTGGCGGATTTTGCTTATATATCCCTCAAATATAATATACCCATACAGCTCATTTTTCCAGGATTGTTTGATAAAACTATTCACAAATATTAACCCTGCTGTCCCGTTCGAGTCAACTACACAAATGTACTGTTCGGGTCAATATGACCCAACTATGGTTTACGCTCCTTAATCGAAATAAAATAAGCTAATGGTGATAAATAAAACTTTATTAACAAGAAATTATGGTTAATTAAACAAAAATTATGTTGTTAATGTAAATTAAACCTAAAAAGCCTAGTAACAAATATCTACAAAAATTTAATTTAGTTTACAACTGGGACAGTAATAAAAATAATGGATTTTACAGATATGTTTGTGATATATATACAACATAATAATTAGTCTTGTTTTAGCTTTTGGGGCAAGTTTATAGCGTGCACGTTTTGCAGGCGGAGTTAGATTGTCCATAGAAGGTTCACTAGCATTTCCATCTTATCTACTTGTTCCTGCTGGTGTCCTTTTTACCAGTTCGTGAAAGCCTTTAGTTATGGGTATATTTTTTCTGGAAATGATGACTGGTTTCATTAGTTTTTTTCCCAATTCCTCAGGAAAATTCGCCGTTTTCCCACGTTATTGGTACTCCATTGGATATTTATTGATGCCCAAAATACGAACCCGTTGTAGGCAGAAATGTCCACCAGAGTAGAAAAAACAATCATTGGCCATCGATTTATATCTTCTCACATGTATACGTGCCATCAAGCTAATCTAGAGTATCCACTGCTCCCTTATTGTAATTGTAATCTAAAATAATTTGGGGCTTTTTCATTTGATGAAAGTGATTCATGATGCATCGATTCATGATGCAAAGTACTCATAAGAACAACATTTCTATTATTTTTAGGAATATTGTCAACAACAGTGGTATCTTGCATGAAGCAAAAATGAAGAGCTATGAACTTCTTTATTCGCGATTTTTGCTGAAAGCTCCGGTTTATTTTACTTATAATCCCCGGCATTGTATCTACTTTGTTTTTAAAAGAAATTGTCCTAAATTTTACGATGTAAAAAAGTTATTGCACGTAATATTTGTGGCCTTCCAAATCACTACTCAAGTCACACATCACACGCATTCCTGTATAGATCTGCAACTTTAGAGCTTAAGAAGTTTTACTGTTCATAATTACAAAAAACCCAAACTTTTGTGCCATGCCATATTTCGCTGGCTTGCTTGGAATGTACCATTTGAAGGGAGAGCGGCCTCTAAAGGCAACTAGTTGCTTATCGACGGTAACATTTTCATCAGGGTTAAAAAATTTTGGTACATTTTTTATCTACGTTTCATAAATTTCGCGTATTTCAGCAAGTTTCTCAAAACGTCTCCTATCCTGTCTAGTAGTTTTGTTATCAAAACGTATTACTTGCACACTTTTTGTAAATATATCAAGTGCCATTGTTGATTGAAATATACTACTACCCGTTTTTTGATTCCACAAACTTTTAGTTGATTCACCATGGGACTTATACACTCAAGCTAAAAATAACAGACCAATGTATGCTTGGAAACAAACAACTTTATTCATGTATTTTCAGTTGGTTCCAAAGACATGCCGTTTTTGGAAGTCCGTCATCATGTCCGTCCATGTTGGTCATATTTATAATTTGATTTGCAACTTCGTCCAGCCATACTACAGTTTATTTTACAAGTTTTAGCTTGCAGAAACCTGTTTTTGTTTACAGGCGTATCCAACTGACAAACACACAGATACTGCCAATAATAGGTTTGTTCTAGCATCAGTTTCAAACGGTTTGAAACCATCAGCGAATAGTCGACCAGGGCGCGTAGAGGGGATAGCACTGTTGACTGTATTATGTTCTCTCACTGACTAATTGTTTGCTGACGGTTTCTGACTAGTTTGACTGTTTGCTAGAACAAACCTATAGAATACTGCCAACTAAACACACATACACAGGTAATTTTTAACGGTTTAAATACGTGGGTCATATTGACCCGAACGTACCCTAGGTAACAATTTCATTTTTATCAAAAAAATCAGGAAGTTGATTGTTTATCTCATATGCAATTAAAAGACCTCATATTAGGTAATAAAGTCACGAAACACCAAATCGTTACTCTGCGTAATAATTTGTAAAATAAGAAATAAATTATTTTTTGGGTCAAATAGACCCGAACAGGACAGCAGGGTTAACTGGTAATATGAAGGGGTCGGGGCAATAAGGGACCTAAGCCTCATTTGAAAAGTTTTGACTAAATCACGTTTAAAGTTTTTGACAAAATCCTGAAATCATATTTTTATATTTTATAATGTTTACCTTAATTCCTTACATGCATAATAAATTATTAAATATATTTTTTCAAAGAAAGACCCAAAATAAAACTGCATTTTTTAAGAAAAAATTTATTAAACAAATAAATGTGGCTTATGACCTTTTTGAAAATAACAAAATGAATCATTCTAAAAGCAAGAATATACCTACAATATTATTTTTTATTAAAAAAAAATCGGTTTCATCATCCCTGTCTACTTCCTCTGCTTCATCAACTTGGTTATAGTCTTGTTCAATGTTACTTGTACTGATTCCAATAATACTGAGATAAAACTGCTGGATTATGAGAGGAACATATTGTAAAAGTTTCTTTATATCCTGAATTTTTTTAATGTTCAGTACTATTGGTCCTCCATATATATATATTTTTTAAGCTTTTTGTTGTCACCAAACTTTACAACCCTCTTACCAACATTTATTTCATCAAACGCTCCATTTAGGGTGTGTTTAATGAATATGGAATTTGGGTGTTCGCTGTCGAACCAAGAAAGGACCAAGCCACCTACTAAATACAACACTTTTTTGGTCTTAAAACGTGTTATTGACAAACGAATTTAAATAGAATATTAGTGTTAATGGCTTTTTAGCAATAAAAAATTATTTAACAGGTTATTTATGGCTACGTTTTACTAAAAAAGTAAATTTAATGTTATTATAACTTATTAAGAGACAAGCCACATATCCTACAGCAAGAAGGTCTAAAGCCACTAAAATGTTTACTTACCTTTTTTGGAGAAGATTCATCACTTTCACTGGAACTCGTGTGCGGAGAATATTCTCGATCCTTTACAGAATCGTAAAAGTCAAAATCCGAACCTGAACTACTGTATTTTTCCTTATAAAATAATTGTTTTCCTTTCAACACTCTTCGATCATGTGTCGCCATGTTGATTTTACTGTGGCTTATGACGTTCTTGCTTCAAAATTTTCCATGATTTTGCAAGTCGGCAACAATGTCGTTATAGCCTGGTGGCCACATCTATTGTCCAATAGCCGTAAAATTTCGCTGGTGGCTTGAGACCATTGTTACAGAGCCCGTTTTAGTAAAATCTTTAAATTTCAAAAATGTGGCTTAGGTCCCTTATTGCCCCGAACCCTTCATATTATCCAACAACTCTTCAAGTGTACTCCGGTTGTTGGACGCACCAAAGTATAGAAAACTCTACAGTGCTAGTCAAAAGTCCGTCGCCCCTCGTATCTTTTAACCGGTTGTACCTATAATAGTGAAATTTAGAGGGAAGTAATAAACGGACGTAGACTTCTCAACTAGTCATAAAAGGTGACGTAATAGTGACAGATGACGTTACAGAGCCACTCTGACCGATAATTTTTAATGGGACCTTATGTCAAGTGATACCTCGTTTGAAAGGTATTTAAAATACCTATTCAGCCATACTAATTTTTTTGGGTATAAGTTAATTTTGATTTTGGTGAATAAATTAAATAAATATAATATTGTCGTTTCGCATTTAATTCATAAAAATTCAAATGTCCGCCCATGTTTTTTTTGTCAAAGAAGTTGACGTTTTTCAATTCTCTATTAAAATTATAATTTGGTGAAATTTTGAATTTTATTAATTAAATGCGAAACTACAATTTTATATTTATTTCATTTATCCATCAAAATGAGTTTAAACTCAAACAAAATTAATATGACTGAATAGGTATTTTCAATGCCTTTCAAACGAGGTATCACCTGCCATAAAGTAACATTTAAAATTATCTATCACAGTGGCGCTGTAAAGCCATCTGTCACTATTACGTCACCTGTCATGACTAGTTAAGAAGCCTAGGTCCGTTTATTTACTTCCTCCAAATTTCACTATTATAAGTATAACCGTTCAAAAGATACGAGTGGGGACGGACTTTTGACTAGCACTGTATATTTACGAAGCGCCCCCCTCCCGAAAATTTTCCGAAACAGTAAAGTTGTCCGAGTCGACATAAATAAGGAGTCTTAGGGAGGTAATTTTTTTTAATGGTGTCCATAGCTTAAGGCCCTTATCTTGAAAACGGAAATTCCAATATCAAAGTATGTAAGGTGTAAACTGGCTTATCTTTTAGTTAAAGTGGCTTTGAGTGGAGCAATAATAGCAGCAAACCCCAAAATATTGCCAAAAATATGTTTTTCGACTTATTATTAGAGCTACCAGTAAATATAGTACTATGGTTTAATTGATTTAAAATGTTTATAATAATATACACATGTTTATAGTTTTAGAAATCGACTATGCGCGGCTTTTTATCTGAGATTAAATACCGTTGCAATTAAATAATTAATTGATGGATTCGACCGTTACTTGATGGAAGTTCATTTTATCTCACAATAAAACACTGAAAAACGTTTGTTTTTCTATACTTCCACAAAATTTATTACAACTATGTTATTACTACAGCTGTTTCGGCAAAGTGCCTTTCTCAAGTGATATATTTAACAATGTGTTTGCCTTTTTAAGTCTTTAACTGAAGAGGTTGAGGAGTGGGCAGCTGTTTGTCTCGAGTTGGTCATTCAGAATTATATCTGTATTTTTCAATTTATTAATTTTCATTGATTCTAAAAGTGATAGCTTAAGGCCTTTATTTTGAATATGTAGAATTTGAAACTCTTCGTTGAAAGAATGATTATGATCTAGAAGGTGAAGTGCGTATGTAGAAGTGTCTGTTTTTCTATTGTTGAAAGCCCTTTTGTGTTCTGCTATCCGTTTGTCAAAAGTTCTGCCAGTTTGACCGATGTAAGTTTTCGGACAGTCACCACAAGTTAGTTTGTACACACCACTCTGTAGTTGCTTTCTCTTTCGGCTTTTATTGTTTTTAATATGTTTGCTTAATTTGTTGTTAGTTCTGAAAGCTGGTGTTATTCCTTTCTTGTTTATGTATCTGGCTATTTTTGTTGTTATTTTGCCAGTATATGTGAGAGAGCAGAAGGTACTGGGTTCTTTCAATTGCCCAACAACTCCAGACTAATTTCATTTGACGTAAAAAATCTTTTTCCTAGTGTTCCTCCTACAGAAACTTTTGTTTTAGTTAAAAACCTTTTAGAACATAATAGTACAAATCTGATCATTGCATCTGAAATTTTACACCTTCTTGAAATTTGCATAAATCAAGACTATTTTGAATTCAATAATCAAATTTACACAAACAACAGTGCAGGACTTATTATGGGTAATCTTCTAAGCCCATTACTATCAGATATATTTATGAACCAACTTGAAACAACAATTTCTAAACACCCCTTATTTAAACAGTTCTTATATTGGTGGAGATACGTGGATGACATACTAGTCTGCTTTACAGGAACTAACAGACAACTTGACCAATTTCTATCATACATTAATTGACTTCATAGTAATATTGAGTTCACAATAGGAACAGAACAGAATAATTCCATAAACTTTCTAGATGTAACGATTACCAGACTACACAACAAACATGAGTTCTCCGTATATCATAAACCTACCCATACTGACACAACTACACACAATTCATCATCCCATCCTACACAACACAATTTAGCAGCCTACCATAGCATGATACATAGACTGACAGAAATTCCTATGACAAAAAATAACTTCGAGACAGAACTAAATATCATTAGACAAATAGCAGTAAATAATGGCTACAACGAGCAAACAGTTAACAACATTTTAAACCAAAAACTCCATAAGAAAGCCTTGAAATTAGGGTATCCACCACCACAGAAAGAACCCAGTACCTTCTGCTCTCTCACATATACTGGCAAAATAACAACAAAAATAGCCAGATACATAAAAAAGAAAGGAATAACACCGGCTTTCAGAACTAACAAGAACTTAAGCAAACATATTAAAAACAATAAAAGCCGAAAGAGAGAGCAACTACAGAGTGGTGTGTACAAACTAACTTGTGGTGACTGTCCGAAAACTTACATCTGTCAAACTGGCAGAACTTTTGACAAACGGATAGCAGAACACAAATGGGCTTTCAACAATAGAAAAACAGACACTTCTACATACGCACTTCACCTTCTAGATCATAATCATTATTTCAATGAAGAGTTTCAAATTCTACATATTCAAAATAAAGGCCTTAAGCTACCACTTTTAGAATCAATGGAAATTAATAAATTGAAAAATACAGATATAATTCTGAATGACCAACTCGAGACAAACAGCTCCCCACTCCTCAACCTCTTCAGTTAACGACTTAAAAAGGCAAACACATTGTTAAATATATCACTTGAGAAAGGCACTTTGCCGAAACAGCTGTAGTAATAACATAGTTGTAATAAATTGTGTGGAAGTATAGAAAAACAAACGTTTTTCAGTGTTTTATTGTGAAATTAAATAATTATTTTCCCAACAAGTGCAGAAAGTTATTATTTTCCGCACGCGACTGCAGTTTGCCGAACGACGCGAAGCGGGAGTTCGGCAAGCAGTCGAGTGCGGAAAAGAGACTTTCTGCAAGAGTTAGGAACAATATTTTTTCTAAGAGTCTTTAAAAAATTACCAAATCTTAATCAATTAATTTAATTAATATGAAAATACATACACAAATTAATTCTGTGACAAGGTCGTCAAAACCAAACTTTCAATATAATTAGTTAGCATGACGACTATCTTGGTTTCCATGACGATGATTCAAAACGACTGTTATTGTCTACCGAGTTGACTTTCGAATATTATGTCAAAATAATTTTATTTCATCGAATTGTCGCGTTAATTTCATCAAAACAGGAACACAATAAAATATATTTGAAATAATATCTAAATATTAGTTTATTGCATGTATTATAATTTCTTTAAGGCTATATTAACATATCTAAATTAACACGCGTGCGGAAAAGTAAAAAACGCGTGCGGAAAAGTAAAAAATGCGTGAGGAAAAGTATCACGCGTGCGGAAAAATAACACGCGTGCGGAAAAGTGAAACTTTCTAAACTAAAATGCGTGCGCGAAAGTAGCCTTTTTTGCACGCTCGTAGAAAAAATTATTTTTGTGTTACAATTTTTAAAGTAGACTTAGTAGGCTTCGCCTATTATGAAATTGCAAAAATATAATTGGATATTTGCAGAGACTACCAAATAAAGAAGTGTTTATACTCTGTTTATTCGTATTATACCTACCCCAATGAAACTGATTGTGAGAGAACATTAAAACATTTTAAATTAAAGTTCGACAAAAGTAAAATCAAATTCCACGCTTAGGTTTTGCTTTAATTGAACAGACCGTTGTGGAGATTAAATTCCAGATATTTTTCCACTTTTTTGCTTTTATCAATACTTTTGTAATTTCAGATGTCTGTGAAAATTACAATTGGAGTCTCTAGAAAGGAATATTTTCGCTTTTTTCATTTGACTTTTTCTTCTGAGGTTTGAAGCTGGCTTCATAAAAGAATGAGGTCTGATTGGTATATTTAGAGAATAAACTTTTATTCGAGACATTTTTTTGAATTATGAATAGATGGCGCTATAATCGGAAAATACTGCCTATTAGCGCTATCTATGAAAACAATTCTAAAAAATGTTTCGAATAAATGTTACTTATCTTTTCATGAGGAATCCAAATCTGCAATAAAACAGGGGAGTCCTAATTGATTTTAAAGTTACCCCCACCCCACCTTCAGGGGGTAGAGTGGAGGTTCGTGTTTGATGTTATTCGATAGGACCTTGAAAATATTAAACACGTATTTTTTGGTTTTTTATTTGGAAGTATATTTCTCGAGATATTGGACCGTTTCTATATTTCACCTATGGTATCACGATAAATCGTTTTTTGCGATTATAGTGCCATCTATCCACAAATCGAAAAAATGTCTCGAATAAAAGTTGTTATTTTTACGTAAGCAATCCAAATCTACAATAACAAATGGGGTTTTCTATTTAATACTTTATTGTTACCCCCACCCCACCTCCAGGAGGTGAAGTGGCGGGGCCGTGTTCAGTGTGATTCGATACATTTTTGAAATATATGAATTATTCGATCGTCCCGCGAACTATTCGATCGTCCCAGGCGACGAGTTCCACCCTGGGCACCAGGTACCTAAGAGACCATCACCGTCATGAAATTCGTGTTCAGTGACCTCCAAAACTCCCAACTATAAAAAATAAACTCATTTCCGACAATATTTCCTGAGTTCTTTATTTTTCATTTTCAATCTCTTAGAGACACTTTGAAAATGCATTTTCTCATGCACAAAAATATTTGCCGGAGATCAATTTAGCTCACAAAATTGCCTGACCCTCTCTCGAATCGAATGCAAAAAATTTCATGACGATTCATCTTACTGCACAAAATTCCTAGGTTTAATGCTTGGTTGCCTCGCCTTCAGAGATAACGTGGCATGATGGTACATAAAATGTAACGTGCGGTCTCACAGTCAGCACATCCAGAAAAGGTCTAAAAAACAAAAAATATTTTCGGAAAAACGTTTTGAGAACTTGTCAATTGTTTAAATAAAAAGACAAAAAAAACATTTGCAAACAAATTTATTATAACTTGCACTTAAGTCTATGGCTACATAATTCGCAAATATTTTACGTGTATCCCTACTTTTTCTGTATTTACACGGCAAATTACGTGTAGTAAAATTCACACTGGTATGGATAATTAAACATTACTAGAATGTCATTCTACTTGAAAATGTCATCATTAATTTAAAGAGATGGCTTTTGAATGTTCTTGGATACTTAACTGTTATTTTTATAATTGCAAATTATTAATTCAGTTAATAAATGTGATAATTTTTTCACTAACTATGTATTCAGTGATTGTAACAATTTATTTGTACACCAAAAACTAATACTCAATCGAGAAAAGAGGAAAAGTGTTAAAGTGATTTTTAATAATATATTGTTCTAATGGAACGCTTACAATTTTTAACATCTTTAACAACAAAATACTTGGATCACAGAATATATTATCCTGATGTATTCTCTGCTTGGATCTTCCAAAAATAATACACATTAAATAACTATTTATTGAGTTCACGTCTTAAAAATCAATTATTTATCAAATACACTATATATCAATAATATTTAATCAATAACTCAAAATATTCCCGATGCAATGTCAAATATTTAAAATTGTCACTGATTGTCAGTGTCTGACTGACAATATATGCTGACAATATTATATTCGGCTGAGTGCGTTGTAAGACAAAGATAGATTTGGAAAATATTACCACGGCATTGCGTTCATTTTTTTCGAATCCTGAAAAAACCAATGTACCAAATGTACCAAAAAAAACTGATTTTTGAAAAATCTAAACACAAAATCAAAGACTAAGTTATTACCGAGGGTCGAAAGTCCCTTAGAATAAATAAAAAGTTTATTTTGAATGAGATATTTGAAATTAAAAATAACACTAAATTTTCTCTTAGTTTTCACCCCTGTAACTTATTAAAATAAACATTATAGAAGTCCTCAGGGACTTTCGGCCCTCGCTAATAACGTAGTCTTTCATTATGCGTTTAAATTTTTCAAAAATACTTATTAGTTTTCTCAGGATTTGAAAAAAATGAATCCCCATTTGAATAGCATTGCAGCCGAAAATACGTACCCATCCTCTTAAACTCATGCTTCAAAAATAAAAGTGAACGGATATATATCCTTTTCACATTTTGAGTCCTATAAATCACAAAAACCTACATTAAAAAAATACAAAACAATTAGGTATTTATAAGAAACTAAACAATGCCAAAAAAAAACAAATGTTTGAGCTGCGCAAAGTAGATACATGAATGAACGGAAATAAGTCAATCTTCGCTGCTGTCTTCGGAGATTCTAAGATTCTCTCCTCAATGTCTTCTTCCATGTCGGTATCGTGGTCCTGTACTTCTTCATAATCTCCTTCCAAACTAGCATCATTATGGTCAGGTTCAGTTTCTGGCTCAGAATTAGAGAGAAATTCCGCATGCAGCTTTTCAAGATATGCTAGTTGCTTTTCGAAACTCATCTTAAAAAATCTGTAACAAAAATTAGTTGATATCAATTAAATATACAGAAAACGTAATCAGTAGACCACTCCCAATTATAAATTACATAAATATTTTTATATTTACCCTAAAACCAAAATATTTTAAAATTGAATCTTACCTGAAAATTTGTGACAACTTGTAGAACGTGCGGACTCACGTTCCGCAAGTCAATATAGCAGCAGAACTAAACGCACTAAGACAATTCTCACAATAGTACTGAATAGAGTATCCCCTCACTTGAAGCTAGCGAGCACGCCACGACCGAGATCGTAATTAATCGTCAGAAATCGACAAATATTTAGACAAGCGGAATCATAGTCCGCACGTTAACTCTGAAAGGATAAGATAAACTGTAACAGAGTACAGCGGATCATCATCTTCTTACAGTCAGAACGCCTATAGAGAAAGCTAATAAAGAAAGCCAATGAATTTCACTTGAACTTATACATTGGCTTCGTTGATTACGAAAAGGCTTAGGACTCCATAGAACTTTGGGCAATAGAGAGAAAGTAATGAACAACTGCAGGGTAGATTCTCGATATAGAATGTTCATACATAATATTTACAAGAAAGATACAATGAAAATACATATAGATGAAAAAGCCAAAGCTATACCAGTCAACAGAGGGGTTCGCCAAGGAGACGTTATTTCACCAAAGCTATTCATACTGGGACTGGAAGACGTGTTCAAAGACATTAAGAGGGTAGATAAAGGAATAAATGTTAATGGAAGAAAACTGAGTTATTTGAGATATGCTGACGACATTATAATATTCGCTACAAGCTTCTAAAAATTACAGACCATGATGACGAAACTATTTAAAGCTTCGGAAAAAGTAGGTCTTAAGATAAACTTGGAAAAAACAAAAATAATGACGAATACACCGAACAGTAGAAAAATTAACGCTGAACGACATACATTTAGAAACAGTAAGCGAATACATCTACCTGAGGCAGATAATGAAAGTTAACGAAGAAAATCAAACTGCCAAACTTACCAGAAGAATAAGGTTAGCGTGGTCAAGATTTGGAAAACTAAGTTGGAGCTTAAAAAACACTAAAATAGAACAATATTTGAAAACCAGAGTTTACGATCAGTGTATCCTCCCTATACTCACGTATGGATTCCCTATTTTCACAGACGTAGACACTTACCAAGGCCAATATGGATAAAATAATAAAGACTCAAAATAGTCCATTAAAATGTTACATTTTTAGGCCGTACCTTGCATTTCTTAGAGGAATCAATTTTATTTCTTTAAGGTTTAGGGGGATCAGTAGAAGCTTAATTTCAAGTTTTTGGGGTCGCCATCCTTGCCCCCCGGTCGCCATCTTGGAAATGGGGTGCAAAGGGGTTTCGCGCTATATCTCATAAACTACCAACCCTACGGAAAATCTAATGTAACATGAAATGTAGCAAATTAAATTTTCCACAATTTTGTTTCTATTACTTTTTATCGTCAAGTGACCAACAAAAAAGATATAACCAAAAATATGTAATTTTGTTTTAACAAGTTTTCTTTTGGATGTTATAACTCTTTTTCAGTTCATTTTAAAATAAAATAACATTATAGCAATTTTGTAGAGAGTTTTTTAGCGAACAATGTCCACTATAAAATTGTTAAATTCTATTTATTTATATAGGTTTAAAAGCGCTCCAAACTTGACCAGATTGTCGAATGCTCATAGGGATACAATAAAACAAAAGTTAGGCTTACTTTTCTATTTATATATATTTTTTATTCATACAAATTATTATGATTTTAACATTCCCGTGCTAATATTAAACTGTGTTTGACCTTTCTTCCCACTATAAAACTTATAACTCTAAGCATATATAGAAAAGGCCAAAGAAGTTGTTTGAGGACAAATTCTCCGCTTCAGAAGAAGAATGACCCAACCGCAAAATGCAAAATTCTTAAGCAGAGCAAAAAAACGATTTTTGATATCAAAATCATAAAGTATGATAAAAATTAGCCATTCACCACACCGTGGTCAGGATCTCGAGATATAAGCGTTTTTGGGGTGTGCCGCTTGTATATTAAGTAACATAACTTTTTTCCTATTATATATTTTGACTTAAAATTTTCCAAAAAACTTCTTCATGAACTATATTTTATTGTTGTGTTGGTTAAAATTATAAACTAAAAAGTTTGTCACTCAAAGTTTTTAAGTAAACATGAAACTAACGAGATATGATGACAAAATGTTAATAAATTAACAACTCCCTTTTTAGTGTGTTTAAACATTTTGGACAAATTTCATTGTTATGTACGTACTTCAAAGATGACAAAGTAAAATTTTTAAAAGGAAATATTTACAGCGACCAAAGATACAGCGAGGTAAATTTGAAAAATCATCAAAATTATTGATTTTTGACATTTTTGTATAAAATTTATTTTTTTAACATGTTCCACCAACTCTAGATGAAAATAAACTTTATATTCGGATTCAGCGACCTCTAAAACATAAAAATAGACCAAAATTTATCATTCAGCTTAAATTTGATTTTTGTGGTTGGCATAACGATTAATTATTAGAAAAGCATTATTTTCTACGAGAATTCGAGAATCTGGTCAAGTTTGGAGCGCTGTAAAACTTAGATAATAAATAAAATTAAACAACTTTATAGTGAAATTTGTTTACTGAAAAATCCTCTACAAAGTCGCTATGATGTAATTTTATTGTGAAATGAACGTAAAAAAAGTTATAACCTCCAAAAGGAAATTTTTTACAAAATTTTCTCTTATTTTTGTTTAAAACTTTTTTGTTGGTCACTTTACGATAAAAAGTAATAGATATAAAATTGTAGAAAATTTAATTTGCTTCATTTTATGTGAAATTACATTTTCTGTAGGGTAGCTAGTTTACGAGATACAGCGCGAAAGCCCTTTGCACACCTTTTTCCAAGATGGCGGCCGGGGGACAAGGGCCTCAACGCCAAAAACTTGAACTTAAGCTTATACTGAGCCCCCCTACACATTAAAAAAATAAAATTGACTCCTCTAAGAAATGCACACTAAATGTAACATTTCAATGGACTAAAAAGCGATGGAAAGATCAATGCTAGAGGTTAGACTTTTAGACAAAAAACAAATAAATGGATTTGAAGCAAAACCAAAGTAAAAGACGCAGGAGAACATGCTGTCAAATTAAAATGATCATTCGCAGGACACAATGCCCGACTGAAGGATAGAAGGTGGAATCACGAAATACAACAAGAAAAACAATGGTTAGGAACCAGAAGCAGAGGAAGGCCACAAATGAGATGGGCTGATGAGATTAAGGAAATTTTAGGACAAAACTGGAAACAAGTGGTGTAAATAAAAAACACTGGATTAAATTGAGGTAGGCCTATGTGCAAAGTTGGATTACTTAAAGCTGAAGAAGAAAACTTTAGTTAGTATAGAACCTGTTTAGTAGCAAAGCTTTTTTGTTTTACTATTTTTCTTCTATAAATAGTTAAATATTTGGTGCCCAATTTTTTCGTCAGCTAAATGTTATGTCTTTAACTCTTTCATTCTTTTATATTCCCATGTTCTGCCTGCATTAAAACGCAATAGCTAAGTTTATCATAGTCATATTAAATGAGTGAAAAATAATTTCGACCACGAATTAAGTAATCTGTTAACAGAGGTACACAGTATAGTAATCACAGAGGTACACAATGAAGTAAATACTCGTTTCGCTTTGATTTAGTTCCAGTCACTTGCCATCCTCTGACACCTGATGTTTCGGAATCTATTCCTTGTCAAAGAGGCTTTGCAAGACGACTGAATTGGACCAAAACTAAACGAAAAAGATGGTGCAAGTATTAAAATATTTGCACCGGAGTACGGTTAGACTGTCCTCTAACGGCGAACGATGAAATGAGTGAAAAATAATTTCGACCACGAATCAAGTAATCTGTTAACCGAGGTACACAGTACCAAGCGGCGCCGCTAGGAGAACACTTCAATAATGCGTCGCAGATTACTTATATGAAACGTGGTCATTTTGTACTCTAATACAGAGTATGGTATGACAAGAAAGAAAATAATCGTTTCGTTTTGATTCACTTTCAGTCTTTTGCCATCTTATGGCACCTTATGTTTCGGAATATATTCCTAGGACAATGAATTACCTGACAAGGAATATATTCCGAAACATCAGGTGTCAGAGGATGGCAAGAGACTCGAATTGAATCAAAACGAAACGATTGTTTTCTTTCTTGTCATACCATACTCTGTATTAGAGTACAATATTTCATATAAGTAATCTGCGACGCATTATTGGAGTGTTCTCCTAGCGGAGCCGCTTGGTAGTGTGTACCTCGGTTAACAGATTACTTGATTCGTGGTCGAAATTATTTTTCACTCATTTCATCGTTCTCCGTTAGATTACAGTCTAACCATACTCGGGTGCAAATATTTTATTATTTGCACCATCTTCTTCATTTTGCTATGGTCCAATTCACTCTTCTTGCAAAGCATCTTTGACAAGGAATAGATTCTGAAACATCAGGTGTCAGAGGACGGCAAAAGACTGGAATTGAATCAAAACGAAACGATTATTTTCTTTTATAATCATATTACGTTTTATGGATCTATTTGTCACACACCATTTTTGTCAGTTGGCAACTTTTAATTTTCATCCTGTCATGTCAGTCTCAGTCTAAATGGTAGACCTAAGTGTTAGGCACAGTGCTACCACACATCAGGATGATGTTAGTCTCTATGCCACATTATTTATAGCCTGGGTTTTTACTTCTGTATCTTCAACGTGCTGTTTGTAGCTGAAACGTTATTCTGAGGTTCTAGATAAATGAATACCGTGACAATATGAACCCATTCCATTGAACGTTAAGATTTTTTGTAGCTTCCACGTTTTTATTAAGGAGGAAGAGAGGGTAATTTGTGTTTTGTTAATGATATAACGCCACAGCGGGCGGTGGGCCGGTCGACTAGAGACGACCGTAGGAGTATCCGAGTTGACGCATCCCCTCTTCATAACACCGCTGGGCGAAATTGAAGAAGTGGCATCAAGAGCATGTATTTAAGACGAGCCAGGAGAATCATAAAATCATCAGTTGTTGCTAGCGTATTGAATTAGCAGTAGCTCGATGGCAGAGATGGCAGTATGAAGAATCATTCCGTAGTTGATGTAAAAAACAAATACATCGATATAATCCAACCTTATATTAAAAACAAAGGAGTATATGCAACGGTATGACATACCGCATGTTTGTGTCTACGTGCTGAAATATCCACGTCAGTAGTTAAGGTATAAAAATAAACTTAAAATATTCCAACACAATGTAGTTTTTGCAAGAGGTCCAACATATTCTGATGTTAACTCTGTAAAAAAATATTTAAACCAACTACAAAAAAATACTTATACCCTAAACGCAGCAACTAAAGGCCAAATTATTAATTAAAGTGCAATTAATAAGAGCCTGCATTATATTGTTTACGATAATTATTTTAAAACTTCCAGGCTATATATGTTTCAAGAGATTTTATAAGAAGCGGAAATACTAGAACGATTAAAAAATCCGCCGCTGGCAAACGCCTTTATAGCGAAAACACAAAGAACTTGAAATTGCCATTAGTCTTCCACATGAGAGGTAACCAATTTTCCCGTCATCTTCCCTGATCATTATTTATTTCGATAGGAAATTTTGTAGGCGTTCTTTTGTTTCTTGTTTAATATTAAAATATTCCTTTTCTTATTACATTAATTTTCCGGCTGAGTAATTGTATTATTTACTTGTGATTATATTTTGATTTTGATTTTTGCTGAGAATGCAAAAGAAAAGATCTGCTAATCAAAATAAAACACACAAAATCGAATACCTCGGTCACATCATGAGGAACAGTGAAAGAAATGGACTGAACAGACGAAGGATTTCCTGGCTGAAAAATCTACGTACGTAGTTCAACCCAACCACTACAAATATTTTTAGAACAGCAGTGTGCAAAGTACAGTTTGTCATGATGGTCGCCAACATCTGAAACGGATAGGCAATATAAGAAAAAGAAGAAAATATTTTGATAACAAAAAGTTTCATAACAACAGTTTATGCAATTTGAATATATTTTTGAAACTCCATTCATTAGAATTTGTAGAGGTGTCAGACAAGGGGATACAATCTCACCCAAACTATTTACTCTGTCGTTAGAAGACATTTTGAAATCTATAGATTGGGACAATAAAGGGATTTGTATCAACGGGAAATATTTCAATCTTCTAAGATTCGCCGATGATGTACTCCTGATTGCAACAACTATGGAACAACTACAAACAATGATTTCAGACGTAGAAGAAACATCTCTTGAAAAAGGACTGTAACTGAATCTAAACAAATCTAAAATAATGAAGAACATAAAACTTAAATTCTACATCTATACAACACTAATAAAACCAGTGCAATAACATGGAGCAGAAATGTGGTAACTATTACAAAAGGACCAAGGACTGCTTAAATTTTACGCACGAGAATTGTAAAACGAATTATGGTGGAATAAGAGAACAAGGTTTTTACCGATGGTGATGTAACTTTGAGTTATTTAGAAGTATTAGGGAACCTGAAGTTATAAAACTCATTAAGTTAGCACGTTTTGGATGGATAGGGCCTATAGTGGGACAAGAGAAAAGTGCAATAGTTAGAAAAGAGCAAATTTTAGAAAATGAACTGTTCCAACGTCAACTGATCTATTAAGGTATTCTGCGAATAAAATAATATTGGCTTATGTGGTTGCTAATATCATCAGAGAAGATACCTTTAGAAGAAGAAAAATGCTTGTTCTCCTGTTAAAAAAATAAACACCAACAATCTCGTACCCAGACACTTCACACCAAATGGTTGAATACAGAGTGGTTTCTCTGCAATGGCATTCGGGCGTTCAAATACACGAAATCGATTTGTTTGTCTATTAATAATATCATTAAGGTAACTGTAACTTTCTTTCGAACACCTTTCCTTGTTTATGAAATCGGGATCTTATTGGGCGATATATAATATTGCATGTGCAATTTGACAGCCTTCTAAAGTGCTCAATGTATCCAACTGTTTATTTTGGCCGATAAAGTACATCTGGGAACAGTAATTTCCAAAAAATATGTAAAAAAATAATTATTGTTAGATAATAATAAATATGTCTTATTAGGTGTACTATATATTATTAGGTAATCGTCTGTAATTTATATAGGACACTACTTAACGAATAAACAAAAATCGTTGTTTTGGCAATTAACTAAATTGGTTTGCTTTATAATGATGCCAGTCCTATTTACTATATGAATATGATTGATGACAATAATTTATGCCTAAGCTTCAATAGGGTAATACAATATAATAACTAATTTAAAATACAAATAACATATACACCACAAATATACATGTAAATTATATACAAGGGTATGCGAAAAATGAAAACAATAAAAACGTATACACTTTGAAGCTGAATTATGGAATAAATTCATTATTTCAGACACAGATTTAAGCTTTCAATGGCGATCAATATATTGGACATCAGTGTTGGCGTAATGAGGTAATCACCAACTTTTAATACAAACCAAGGTCACATTTTTTTTAACTATATTTTTTGATTTATTCGTGATTGTTAATTTGTCATTTTCATTAAATATGACACATTCTCGGACGTTTTTTTTGCGAATAACTTGAAAACTCTAAAGAAAGAAAAGAGATTCGTTTTTCAGGAATCACTTCTAATACAAAGAGAAAGGACCCCGCAGAAACCTTGTGGGAAATGGCTATCTGCCAAATTGGGTTCTGGTAGTCCTTGAAGTATAGAACAAAATACTAACCCAAAAAATCATGGTTTTAAGATATATAAGCCTCTGAAGTTATAGGTACAGTGAGGACGTTTGAGTTGGAATAAATTCATTTTCTCCAGAACCGGCGACTCTGGAGATAAACTGCGAATCAAGTCGATTTTTATTTTTAATATTATTTTTCGGCATATATGTCATACTAGTGACGTCATCCATCTGGGCGTGATGATGCAATCGATGATTTTTTTAAATAAGAATAGGGGTCGTGTGATAGCTCATTTGAAAGGCTATTGTATTCTCTATTCACTAGTAAAAACATTAACATAATTATTTATACAGGGTGCCCAAAAATCTTTTTGAATTAAATTTATTGAGAAAAAAGAAGAATTTATATAATTTATTTAATTCAAAATACATTTTACTGCTGACAGAAAACAGAAAAAAATGTTAATTTGAAAGATAAACATTGCTTTTCGCTTAAATTAAATATTCAAACTGCTAAGAGGCAGGTGGATGGCAGCACTAATATTTAGTTTAGGCAAAAACAATATTTATTTATCAAATAAACATTGTTTCCTGATTTTGGACAACAGTAAAATGTATTTCGAATTAAACAAATTATATACATTCTTCTTTTTGTCTCAATTAATTTAATTAAGAAAATTTTTTGGGCGCCCTGTATAAATAATTCCAATGCCAAGAAAGAAAGGGGCACTAGACAAGTAAAATATAATTTACATATGCTAAAAAATGAAAACATAGAGGGACAGTTCCAGTCAAATATAAAAGAAATCCTAGAACACACCTGGGCAGTCGACCAGTCAAGCACGGAAATGTGGAACAACTGCAAGGAGGCTCTGAAGTTAGCAGCCGAAAGCACCTTGGAAATATCCCGAACCCAAGAAAGAAACGACTGGTTCGACCAAGACTGCAAAAAAATAACAGATGAGAAGAACGAGGCATTTAGGACCATGCAACAACGGAAAACTAGGACAACAATAGATAGATACAAAAACTTAAGAAGAGAGGAAAAACGCATACACCGAAAAAAGAAACGAGACTCAGAAAATGACATATTAGAACGGCTTGAAAGCCATATGAGTCACGGAGAAACAAGAAAGTTCTACCATCAAATAAATACTATTAGAAAAGGATTCAAACCGAGAATAAATTATTGCAATGATAAGGAAGGTAACTTACTTACCAACAAAGATGATATCCTGTTACAATGGGTAGGGCACTTTCAAGAGTTGCTGGAAGGGGAACCTACTAACAACATAGAGCTGGAATACCGAAATGAGGATCTCGTGGAACCCCCCTCGGTAGAAGAAGTGAAAATATCTATTGAAAAACTAAGGAACCACAAATCTCCAGGCAGCGATGGCATCCCAGCAGAATTATTTAAGCACGGTGGAGAGAAGATTTAAGCGGCTAAGACAACTTTTCCAGCAATGCTTGAATAACCATGAAATACCTAAAGAATGGAAAGAGTCACATCTGAGCACTATCCACAAAAAGGGAGATAAATCAAAACCTGAAAACTATAGAAGAATTGCAGTCACTATTAGTATCAGCAGAATATATGGAAAACTTATTAAAAATCGAATAGGAGAAGAATACCAAAATATGGAAGCCGAAGAACAGGCTGGTTTTCGCGCAGGTCGATCTACAATAGATCATGTTTTCTCCATTACTCAGATAATTGAAAAGAAAGTTGCTCGTGGCCAAGAAGTCCATCTGATGTTTGTAGACCTTAGAAAAGCGTATGATAGTGTCCCGCTGGTTAAATTATGGGAGGCACTGGAGAAAACAAATGTAAATATAGAATTGGTTGAAGCCGTAAAAACGTTGTACTACCAACAAACAACAAGAATTAAAACGGGAAATCTCATAACACCTGGATTCACAGTAACTAAAGGACTAAGGCAAGGATGCTGTATCTCACCAACACTATTCAAAATATACCTCGAAGCAGCACTCAACAAATGGAAGAAAAAATGTACGAATATGGGCATACCACTAACGGACTCAACTTTGTACACGCTGTGCTTTGCGGATGACCAGGTGATCATCGCACAGAACTCTGAAGATCTTAGTTACATGATGCGAAAACTATTAGAAGAGTTTACAGAGTGGGGCCTAGAAGTGAATATGGAAAAACTGAATACATGAGTATCGGAGGAGACCAACATAGCCTCCGAGTAGAGGAAAATCAAGAAATAAAATTATGTGAAGACTACAAATACTTGGGAGTAAAGATCACTCAAGACGGAAAATTAGATGCAGCTATTAAGGAACGAAATATACAGGGTAGGAAAGGCATATCCTTACTAAACAGCGTACTGTGGGATAAAAATATTTCTAAGGAGAATAAAAAAAGAATATATAACACTATAATAAAAAGCATCACAACATATTGATGCGAAGTGTGGCCCATAAAAGACAGAACAGAGAAAATGCTTAGAGCAACAGAAATGGACTTCTGGCGCCGTTCAGCGGGAATATCTAGACGCGACAGAATAACAAACGAGAGAGTCCGAGAAATCATGGGGGTTACACATACTATTGTTGACGACATCAGGACGAAACAACTCAGCTGGTACGGACACGTAAGGAGAATGCCGGAGAATAGAATACCAAGACAAATCCTCGAATGGCAACCAAGAGGAAGGCGCAGACCAGGAAGACCTAGAAGAAGTTGGAGAGAAGGAGTTGATAGAGAAATCAGGGACAGAGAACTCGAGGACGATCTATGGAATGACAGAACGAGATGGAGATTGGAAATCGGAAGACGTCGAAGAACGTTGTAAACCGATATTATATATATAGGAGAGCAGATCACCAAGGTGATGCGAGAAATTGTTTGTAAAATTTGGTCTGAGGAGCAAATGCCTGAAGAATGGAGTTTAGGCTTAATATGCCCGTTACACAAAAAGGGAAACCAACTGGAATGCAATAATTACCGCGGAATAACTCTCCTAAATACAGCATACAAGATATTGTCAAACATTTTACACGAGAGATTGAAGCCCTATACCGAAACGTTTCTAGGAGAATATCAGGCAGGATTCAGGCGCGGACGTTCAACCATTAACCAGATCTTTACACTACGATAGATCCTCGAAAAAGCGCAAAAGTTTAACATAGATATGTACCATATTTTTGTCGATTTTAAAGCGGCATATGACAGTGTTCTAAGGCCAAGTCTTTACAATGCTATGAATGAGTTGGGAATTCCAAAAAAACTCAGATCTATGATAAAAGTGACAATGGCGAAGATGCTATCAGCAGTAAAAATTCAAAACGACTCGTCAACCCCATTCGAAATACATAAGGGGTTAAGGCAGGGAGATGCGCTGGCGTGTCGGCTTTTTAATGTAGCCTTAGAAAAAGTTGTACGAGACGCTAATTTAGATAGCAGAGGAACAATATTTAATAGATCAGTCCAAATTCTTGCATATGCAGATGACGTGGACATTATAACAAGAACCAGGGCGAGAACTGCGGAAATCCTAACCGATCTAGTAGCAGCAGCATAACTAATGGGGTTACATATAAATCAAAATAAAACAAAATTCATGGCGACCAACACAAACACAAGAGCTGGAAATGTTGATGCAGATCTAATCATCAATGACCAAAACTTCGAAGCGGTCAAAGAGTTCATATATCTAGGGACATCGGTTAACCCCAATAATGACACATCTGAGGAAATTAAAAGGCGAATAATAATTGCAAACAGGTCTTATCATGGTCTATCAAAGTACTTATCTAACAAATGTCTGTCTCAAAAAACTCGTATAAGGCTGTATAGAACATTGATAGTCCCCGTTCTCACATATTGTTCAGAGGCATGGACGCTAACTAAAACAGATGAATCCGCTCTATCAATTTTTGAAAGAAAGGTACTACGCAAGATATTCGGAGCGGTTTGTGAGAACGGAATATGGAGGCGTAGATATAACTTTGAACTGCAGAATATCTACAAGCAAACGTTTGGTGGAAAAGATATTATCACTATAATTAAGCGAAATCGCCTGCAGTGGGCAGGACATGTAGCCCGAGCCCCTGAATCGAACATGATAAAAAGGATTCTAACAGCTCAACCCGTGGGAATGAGAAGACGGGGTAGACCAAAGTTGAGGTGGATGGACGGGGTAACACACGATGCCGAGAAGATCGGAGTCGGCAACTGGAAAGTGCAGGCAAGGGACAGAACAGAATGGCGTAGAACGCTTGAGAAGGTCGAGGCCCTCTAAGGGCTGTAGCACCATGCTGATGATGATGTATAAATAATTATGTTAATGTTTATATTAGTGAATAGACAACGAGCTATAACACGACCTCTATTCTTATTTAAAAAAAATCATCGATTGCGTCATCACGCCCAGATGGATGACGTCACTAGTATGATATATATGCCAAAAAATTGTAATTTAAAAATAAAAATCGACCTAATTTGTAATTTATCTCCAGAGTCGCCCATTCTCGAAAAAATGAATTTATTCCAACTCAAACGTCCTCACTGTACCTATAATTTCAGAGGCTTATAATATCTTAAAACCATAATTTTTTAGAGCTACGTGCCCATTGAATCTTTTGTTCTATACATCAAGGACTACTAGAACCCAAAGTTTCAGAGCATTTGACAGAGAGCCATTTCCCATAAGGTTTCTGCTGGGTCCTTTCTCTTTGTATTAGAAGTGGAAGATTCCTGAAAATCAAATCTCTTTTCTTTCTTTAGAGGCATAGTTTTGAAGTTATTCGCAAAAAAACGTCCGAAAATCTGTCATTTTTAATTAAAATGACAAATTAGCAATCAGGAATATCAAAAGTTATATTTAAAAAAAATGTGACCTAGGTTTGTATTAGAAAGTTGGTGATTACGTCATTACGCCAACAATGATGTCTAAATATTGATCGCCATTAAAAGCCTGTGTCTAAAATGATGAATACATTCCATAATTCAGCATCAAACTGTATACATTTTTATTGTTTTCATTTTTCGCATACATGTGTATATAATTTAGATGTATATTTGTGGTGTATATGTTATTTGTATTTTAAATTAGTTATTATATTGTATTACCCTATTGAAGGTTAGGCATAAAATGTCATCAATCATATTCATAAAGTAAATACGACTGGCACCATTCACTATAAATCAAACCAATTTAGTTAATTGCCAAAACAACGAATTTTGTTTATTCGTATAAGTAGTGTCCTTTATAAATTACAGATTATTACCTAATAATATATCTAATAATTACTTTTTGTTTATATATTTATTGGAAATAAAAATGTATACCATTTTATTCAGTTGCAATGCGAAGGCAAAACAATCTTACTTTTCAATTAGAATACGGAGTGCAGTCCAGTCCCTTGAATCGCGATTTTCGGCTCTTATTGGAGCCTTCATCGGAAAGAACGTAGGTACTGTTCTACATATTTTAACTGATTCGCATCGAGAGGTTTTCCCACCCATTGCAACTGAAGTGATGATAGTATGGTTCATTCCACCAACATACGTCTGTTTTGGATTATCGCGACAACGAATATTTCAGTGTGCAACATAAGAAGTACGAAAGTAAATGGCTCTAATAATTATTCCAATAAACCGCAATGTAATTTGCAATTTATTTTCGTTCTTTATATTTTGCACAATAAAATATTCGTTGTAGAAATAATTCAATACAGTCGTATATTCGTGGAATGAGTTATAGGTGGCTAGCGCCATCTGGCATTGAAAGACGAAGTAGTTTTCAATCCTAATAGTAAATTATTAATATTGAAAATATTAAAAATAATACTAAAAGATTTTTAAATTGAAAACTTATTGGTACACTTTCCTGGTGACACCTCCAAGACTTCTACAATTTGCAAGTCAAATGGATGCTGCAGTGAAGACGAGAGGGAAGGAATTCTACACTATGCAATTCACATCCCCCGTCTGCAGCTGGTAAAGTTCCAACGGAAAAATGCACCTAGTTACTCTACGGAGTAATACGACTATAAAATAAAAATGTATACCATTTTTATTCAGTTGCAATGCGAAGGCAAAACAGTCTTACTTTTCAATTAGAATACGGAGTGCAGTCCAGTCCCTTGAATCGCGATTTTCGGCTCTTATTGGAGCCTCTTATTGGAGCCTATTTATATTTATTAGAATTTATTGTTCCCAGATGTACGTTATCCGCCAAAATAAACAGTAGGAGACATTCATCACTTAGAAGGCTCTCAAATTGCACATGCAATATTAAATATCGCCGAATAAGATCCCGATTTTATCAAAAAGGAAAGGTGTTCGAAATAAAGTTACATTTACCTTAAGATAATATTAATAGACAATCAACTCGATTTTTTGTATTCGAACGCCCAAATGCCATTGCAGAGAAACCACTCTATATTCAACCATTTGGAACCGACTTTAAGGAAAAATCCCGAAACATGTCAATTTTTAATTTTATATTACGATTTTTTTGGAATATAACTATATGATACTAGTGATGTCATCCATATGGGCATGAGAATAGAGGTCATGTGATAGTTAATTTGAAAGGATATTCAATTCTCTAAATTCAATAAATTTAATAAATATTAACAAAATTATTTATACAGGGTGTCCAAAATTTTTGTTTAGTTATATTAATTGAAATAAAAAAGATTAATGTATGTAATTTATTTTGATCGCTTAAATGAAATGTTCAATCTGCCAAGAGGCAGGTGGGTGGTAGTTTTAACATTGATTTTAAGCAAAAGACAATATTTTTATTTGTCAACTAAACATTTTTTCCTGTTTCATGACAAGAGTAAAACGTAAAATTTAATAAAAATTTTTTGGCTTGGTAAAAGGTATATTAGTTTAAAAAGCCCCTATAAGGCTACAAACATAGTACTCTGGGCTAATTAGCAAAATACAAGGAAAAGTTATTTACCAGCAATTTTATTGCTGGAATCGAATCTTATTATTTTATGTATTAATAATATAGATATGCAAAGTCCGCAGATAGTGTGCTACTTTTTTTATAAACAAAATGACGCCCGAAAATCGTGTTTTTTTCAATTTTTGCTCTATAACTCCAAAGATTTTAACTTTAGACCAAAAACACCCAACTAAAAATTCACCGCAATTAAATTCTGCATAGAGACGTGTTTTTTCCGATTTACTTCGACGAAAACTTTCCCCGGAAAAAGCGGGTTTTTTCAACAACATTTTTAATTTTCAACTAAACTTTTAGATAATTAGTTGTCAATCAATAATTAAATAACTTGGTAACGTAAAAGCCCTTTCCGTGTATATTATAATTCCAGAAGTCTATGGAAATTGAATTTCCATAGGAATTGGAACAGTTTAGCAACAATTAAAATGTTAATTAAAAATTTACGGTCGCTATAATAACTACAATACTTATGATGCATAAGAATAACTATGATTTTTTCATAAAAAGACACTATACCTATCTAATTTACTTAACAGAATTGAAATTGAACTATTTAAGCGGCCTCAGGAATATTTTAAAATTATAAACAATTTTTTGCTTTATAAACAAATAGAATATCTCGGGAAATATTAAACTAAATTAAATTGTGAAAACGGTATTTAAAAGGCAGGGACAGGACGCTTCTTTTAAAAGAAAAGACGTTTAATTATGACGAGTAGTTCCTGAGATACAACCGGTCAAATTTGACCGGAATTTACGGCAAAGATATAAACAATAGGATCATAATTTTCAAACCATCACGTTTTTATTTTTGTGCTCTTTCTCCACCCCAATTTTTATATCTTTAAAATTCTCATAACATATATTATTATGATAAAAACTATCGATAATACGTGTGAAAAGTGCCAAAAATAGCAAAATTCCAATCAAAAATTAGGTTGAAGAAAATGTAACCCTCAAAGTTCAAAAACGGTATACGTTAACAAAATGCATTTTCTCGGCTTCCCATGGAGCAATTTCCTTCATTCTTTTTTTGTTCCCTAATAATTCGAGTAGAGCCATCGAGCTAGTGCATTATTAAATGTCAAACTTGCTTTTGTTTTGTTATAATAGATTAATTTATTTATAAGAACAGAAAATTACATATTTTTTCCAGTTGTAGGCTTTTTTTTAAATAAACTTACTACAAGTGTACCTTTTAAAGTTAAAAAAAACATAAATATTCTCATTTGAAAGCTGTATAATTATTTAAACAATTTTTATTTAAACAAATTAAAATATTGTGTTATAATAAATAAATTATTTTATTATAACAAAAGAAAAGCAAATTTGACATTTAATAATGCGTTAGTTCGATGGATCTACTCGAGTTACTTGGGAACAAAAAAAAAAGAATGAAGGAAATTGCTTCATGGGAAGCCTAGAAAATGCATTTTTTTAACATATACCGATTTTGAACTTTGAGGGTTACATTTTCTCCAACCTAATTTTTGATTGGAATTTTGCTATTTTTGGCAATTTTCACACGTATTATCGATAGTTTTTATTATAATAATATATGTTATGAGGATTCTAAAGATATGAAAATTGGTATGGAGAAAGAGGACAAAAATAAAAAGGTGATGGTTTGAAAATTATGATCCTATTGTTTATATCTTTGCCGTAAATTTCGGTCAACTTTGACCAGTTGTATCTCAGGAATTACTCGTCATAATTAAACGTTTTTTCTTTTAGAAGAAGCGTCCTGCCGCTGTCTTTCGAACACCGTTTTCACAATTTAATTTAGTTTAATATTTCCTGAGATATTCTATTTGTTTATAAGCCAAAAAATTGTTTATAATTTTAAAATATTCCTGAGGCCGCTTAAATAGTCAAATTTCAATTCTGTAAAGTACATTAGATAGGTATAGTATCTTTTTATGAAAAGATCATAGTTATTCTTATACATCATAATTATTGTCGTTATTATAGCAACCGTAAATTTTTAATTAACATTTCAATTGTTGCTAAACTGTTCATTAAATTTTCATAGACTTCTGGAATTTTAATATATACGGAAAGGGCTTTTACGTTACCAAGTTATTTAATTATTTATTAACAACTACTTATCTAAAAGTTTAGTTGAAAATTAAAGATTTTGTTGGAAAAACCCGTTTTTTTCGGGGAAAGTTTTCGTCGAAGTAAACCGGAAAAAACACGTCTCTATGCAGAATTTAATTGCGGTGAATTTTTATTTGAGTGTTTTTGGTCTAAAGTTAAAATCTTTGGAGTTATAGAGCAAAAATTTAAAAAAACATGATTTTCAGGCGCCATTTTGTTTATAAAAAAAGTAGCACACTATCTGCGGACTTTGCATATCTATATTATTAATATATACAATCATAAGATTCGATTCCAGCAATAAAATTGCTGGTAAATAACTTTTCCCAAAAATGGCCTATTCTCCGATAATCAACCCAGACTATAGAAACAAAACGTTTTCGCTCTGTAACAAGAGCATCATCAGTGTTACAAGAATATGGTGAGCCAACCAAAAGATACAAAGGTCAAACCTTTCAAAAACAGACTAAAAGTCTTATATAGATGCCAACATGGCAAAATCCAAAGGATGGATAAAATTCCTATGGCTACGGTCCTAGGGCAACATATGACTCCCACATGTGGTAAGTGGGTCAATAGGAAACATTAGGTCATTATGTTACAATATAAAATAGGTTATTATGTTACAAGTAAAACGTGTTTTGAATTAAATAAATTCCACTCATTCTCCCTTTTGTCTCAATTAATTTAATTAATTTTTTTTAACACCCTGTATAAATAATTTTTATGTTAATCAAAAATTAATAACCATTTTCAATTTCGTAGCAACACGAAACTACAGCCGCATCATTTTCCAGTTCAAGTAGAGAGTGCAGCAAACACCTCTACCGGTTTGAAACTTATTAGTGTCTCATCAGGAGGCACATATACTACTCTGTCTGACTCAAATAGGACAAACCCTAGCGTGCAGTCACGAATTGCGACGAACGAAATGGCAGGGATGCCCTAGCTGCGACTGCTAGCAAAAAAACTAAGTTTTCAATCTAATAGCACATAAAACAACATCCAAAAATGCTATTATATATCCTACCAGACTGAAAACAATGGGAAATTTTGGAATAGGAAGACGAGGAAATTTTACAATTTATAATTCACGTCCCATCTGCTCAGCGCGGTAAAGTTCCAACCAAAAGGAACCATTCTCGTTGGAACTTTACCGCGCTTAGCAGATGGGACGTGAATTACAAATTGTAAAATTCCCTCATTTTTCTTAGTCTCAGCATCCGTTATAGCTTGCAAAGTGTAGAAGCCTCGGAAGTTTTACCAGAAACGTTTCCCATTGTTTTCAGTCTGGTAGGATGTAGAATAGCATTTTTGGATGTTGTTTTATGTGTTATTAGATTGAAAACTTAGTTTTTTTTTTGCTAGCAGTTGCCGCTAGGTCATCCCTGCCATTTCGTTCGTTGCAATCCGTGACTGCACGCCAGGGTTTGTCCAAGTTGGGTCAGAGAGAGTAGCATATCCCACCTCGGCAACAACACTGTCATAAGTCGAAATTCAGTGTTTTTTTGTTTGGTTCATTAAATGGGTATTTTATTATACTTTCGTCAGCATCACTGTCGAAAAGATATTTTGTGTTATAAGCGCTAGATGGCGACTTATGTCTGTTATAGCAAGAACTATTTTTGTACAACTCTATTCAGCAACACTGTAACAACTCACTTATGACAGTGTTGCAGAAATATTTAGATATATTTTTTTCAAATTAAGGGCGCTATACTACTATTATTTACTAATAGTGGTAGGTCTTGACAACAACACTGTCACATTATTCTGAGAGCCACGTTTGTGGTGTGATTTCAGTTAGTTATAAACGTGTTCTTTTGTGAATTTGTCGTTGAAAATGACTGATCGTTCAAAATATATATTAAAACTTGCTGCTACAAAAGCTGTTTGTTTTAAAAGTGGACAAGGAGGAATATCTGAGCAACAAATTCAAAAGGTAAAAACTTCTAACCTGAAATATTGGTTAAAAATTAATATCAGTTTACTTTTACGTATTTTAGACGGATTTATCAGGTTCAATATCAGGAGATCTGGACAACGGTGATCAAAATACGTATACCACAGTTCTGATGCAGGATTGTTTATTCGAAGATGACGTAGAATGCTTCAATAAAATATTGTAAGTAACACGATAATTAGCTGAGAATAATTATTGCCTGGAACTAAAGGAAATTGATGTTAGCGAAAGTACCAGTGTTACTGAAGCTGAACCGGAAATTAATGAGCAAATAATTCATACCCATTGCAACTCTCAAGAAAATGACAATTCTTCAGAGAGCAAATTAGAAAACGATGAAGAAGTCCATGATCCTACTTGGAACTTTGAAGAAGAAAGTGTATATACCTACCTCAGATGATAATTCAAGATCTGAAGAAAGTAACAATGAAGACTAGACCAACAAATCTGAAGACTTCAGAAACAAAAAAAAAAAGACAATATGATACTGCAAAATGGGTCAGAAATATACGAAAGGCAAAGTTTAACAGTGGTGTTGCACACATTAATTCAAGAAACAAAAAAAAAAGAGAAAAGCGCAAAATATTGGGATCTTGCGCACAAAACTGTAAATTTCGATGTGGAAATAAAATCAGTGAAGAAAATAGAAACAATATCTTTAAACGATATTGGGAAATAGGTGACCTACATAAGCCAGAAAAGCTACATATTGAAACAAATGTCTACTATACCACATACTAGGACGATACATATAATATCCAGTTAAGAAAAAATAACAATGCATTCTATTTTGATGCTAATAGTGAAAAAATTACAGTTTGCAAGAAATACTTTGTAAAAACCTTAGGAATATCAGATCGTATGGTACGTACAGTAGTAGATAAGACAAAAGATGGAGTTTTAGAAAACGATAAAAGGGGAAAGCATGGGCATAAGGTAAAAGTCTCAGATGACGTAAAGGAAGGAATTAAAAAGCATATAAATTTGATACCTCGCATTGAGTCTCATTACGTTCGTGCCCAAACAAGCAGGGAGTTTATAGATGGAGGAAAAACTTTAGCTGATATCTATAGAGATTATAAAACAATTTGTAGGGAAGACAATAAAAGTTATGGGAATGTCACCATGTTCTCACGAATTTTTAGGAATGAATTTAGTATCAAATTTTTCCATCCTTAAAAAGATCAGTGCGGTACGTGTGAAGAGTATAAAAATGCGAAGAGTAAGATCCCATTACAGGACAATTATGATAGTCATTTAAAGGAAAAATATCTATCACGTATTGAAAAAGATAAAGATAAGCAAAAAAGCAAAGCAGGTGAGTGTATTACTGTCTGTTTTGATTTACAGGCAGTTCTCTAGACACCTTGTGGGGACATCAAAAGAAATCAGGAAAACATTACAGAAATGAACTTTTTTTTGAAATGAAAAGATTTTTTTGATGTAAAACATTTGTAGGAGAAAATGGGAACGAAATTTGTATTAAATTCTGGCGGAGAAAAAGTTTTGTGGTCCGCCATTGCAACATTACAAGTACTTAGAGATGAACTGTTTACCGTTTATTATAAAACTTCTTACGGTGATAGCAACTTCAAAAACAATTTAATTCGGAAAACAAACAGTAGAAATTCCATTGGCAACTCCTGATAATATTGAATTAAAACAGCTCTGGCACCGCTGAAACTTTCCCAAGATGCCTTGAGCTTTTTATGCAACAAAAATCTCTTCATTTTATTTTTATCGATCTTTAGGATGCAAAATAGACCATCTTCTCAGTTTGTACAAGAGCAACATGCAACAATCATCAAAGAAATGCGTCAGAAACCAGTAGTTACTTTAAAATGAATGTTCAAAATCTAAATAGCTACATGTTTCTAACGAGTATTTTGTAATAGGCAATAAGCAGGTTTATTTTATGTTCTTATGTAATTACGTTTGCGTTGTATTCTTTAAATAAATGTATTAAAAAATCTTAACAATCATTGTAACCTATCATAACTTTCACGTTGAACCGCAATTTCTGTGCAATTTCTAACCACTATGATCAGCAACAGTGGCACATTGTTATAATCCATCTTTGGGTTTTCAGCAACACAGACACATTTGTTGATAATTAATAAGTTAGTTTCAAATTTCTACAATATAGAATACTAATTGATAAAATAACCTAAATTAATCGTATTGAGATATCGTATAGAAATAATCGAATGTTAGATAGTAAGGATGATCTTCATACTGGATTTACTCAAAATGGCTATTTTTGACTTACGACAGTGTTGTTGCCGAGGTGCGATATGTGCCTCCTGATGAGAGACTAATAAGTTTCGCAACCGGTAGAGGTGCTTGCTGCACTCTCTGATTGAACTGGAATAATGATGCGGCTATAATTTCGTGTTGCAACAAAATGGAAAATGGTTATTAATTTTTTATTTACATGTTTACTCTGATTGGAATACGAAGGGAAACATTCTCGTTGGACCTTTACCGCGCTGAGCAGATGGGACGTGAATTATAAATTGTAAAATTCTCTCATCTTTCTTAGTCTCAGCATCCGTTATGGCTTGCAAATTGCAGAAGCCTCGGAGGTGTTACCAGAGAAGGTTCCCATTGTTTTCAGTCTGGAAGGATGTAGAATAACATTTTTGGATATTGTTTTATATGACATTAGATTAAAAACTTATTTTTTTTTTAATTATGTCAATGTTTATACTACTGAATAGAGAATTGAATACCCTTTGAAGTGAGCTATCACATGACCCCTATTCTCATTTAAAAAAATCATCGATTACGTCATTATGCCCAGTTGGAAGACGTCACTAGTATGATATATATAACAGAAAATCGTAATTTAAAAATAAAAATCGACCTGTTTCGGTATTTTTCCTTAAAATCGTCTGTTTACGAAATAATGAATTTATGTTGCACTGTATATAAATAATAAAAAACTTTACAACATTTATTTCAGTGTTGTTTATTTTACCGCATACTGTGTTATATTTTTTTAAATTTAAAAATGGTTATGAACGATTGAAAACACGTATTTTTTGTCTTAAAATAAAGTGCCCCGCACAAACCTTATGGAAATTAGGTCCCAGTGGATTTAGTTCATACTTCGGGAACATACTCTCCGTATCCTGATAAAAAGTTCTCATGGGCACATCTCGATCGTATGGAGGATTTTCAAGATATAGAGGCACAAACTCGGAACATTCGAAAATTTACCGGGTATTCCAATTCCCTGAGTTACTGGTTATCTGGGAACATGTAGAAGTTTCGATTAAATAAAATTAGTAGTATTCTAGGATTTTTTCCTGGCTATCCAATGGCGATCTTTGCTTAGACCTTGACCTTCAACGGATGTCATCTACTAGAATTTCGAGGGCTTTCAGCATTAAATTAATATAAACAGATTACTCACGAATTTTTTGGATCGCTAAACACGAATATGCTATCAGAATGGAACTTCGGAGGACGTGGTAGCCAAGGCCATTGCAAGGGACGTCATCTTTTAGTTTCGATGGTTTTCGGCCTTTAGTTAATGCAAATGAATTACTGGATGAATTACTACGAATATGCCATCAGAGCCGAGTCCCGGGCACCTAGTTTCCAAGGTCCATAAAAGGGGCTTCTGGAGTTTCAAGGGTTTTCGGTACTACATTGATGCAAACGGATTACTCATAGGTTTTTGGAGTTGCTGAACATGAATACTCCATCAGAACAGACATCGGAGTACCTGGTGCCTACGGCACGTCATACTTTGGAGATTCGAGAGCTTTTGCTATTAAATTAATATAAACTGATTACTCACAGGTTTTTGGGGCTGCTGAACGTGAATACGCCATCAGATCCGATCCACGGAGCAACTGGTGCTTAAGGCAGGTCTTCTTCTGGAGTCTTGACAGGATTTGTCATTAAATTGATGCAAATGGGTATTACTCATGGGTTTATGAGGCTGCTGAACACAATACGCCATTATAACAGACACCGGGGTACCTGGTCCCTAAGGTACGTCATCTTCTGGGGTTTCGAGAGTTTTCGGTACTAAATTGATGCAAGCGGATTACTCTTGTATTTTTGGGGTTACTGAACACGAATATGACTTAGGTAAAAGACTCGGGAATACCTAGTGACCACGATGAATAGTACTATCAAAATGGAATATAGTAAATCGATCTTAAAATAAATGAGGGAAAAACATTGTCAGATATCAATTGAATTAAATAACACAACATAGTTATTTTAATAAAAATCTACAAATAGCAAAAAAAAATTTCACCAATTTGTACGCATTCTTTGAACAGCAACTCAGAAAACCTCCGAGTACTCGATGTGTACCAATCCGTTTGCATCAATTTAGTACCGAAAACTCTCGAAACTCCAGAAGATGACGTGTCTTAGGCGATAGGTACTCAGGTGTCTCTTCTGATGGCCTATTCGTGTTCAGCAACTCCAAAAAGCCATGATAATCCATTCGTACCAATTTAATGCCGAAAACTCTCGAAACTCGAGAAGATAATTAATCTGAGACACCAGGTGCTCCGTTGGTCGGATCTGATGGCGTCTTAGGATTCAGCGATCTCAAAAATCATGAGTAATCCGTTTTCATCAATATAATGCCGAAAATCCTCGAAACTCCAGAAGATGACATGCCCTAGGCACACTGTGATTTAATGGGTCGAATCTGATAGTGTATGCATGTTCAGCAACCCCAAAACCCTAAAAATGATCCATTTGATTCCTCCATTTGATTTCTCTGAAACTCCAGAGGATAACCTGTCTTAGGCACCAGGTGCTTCTGTGTCTGTGCTGATCACGTATTCGTGTTCAACAACCCCAAAAATCTATAACTAATCTGTCTGCATTCATGTAGTACCGATGACCCTCGGAACTCCAGGAGCCCATTTTATTGACCTTGGAAACCAGGTTCTCCAAGAGTCGGTTCTGGTGGCATATTCGTGTTTAGCGATCTCAAAAAAACCCTCCAGTAATTCATTTGCATCTATTAAATGCCGAAAATCATCGAAACTCTAGAAGATGACGTCCGTTGAAGGTCAAGGTCAAAGCAGAGGTTATCATTGGAAGCCAGGAAAAAATCCTAGACTACTAGCACTTTTCTTTGATCCAAACTTCTACATGTTGCCAGATAACCAGTAACTCAGGAAATTGGAATACCCGGTAAATCTTACAATTTTCCGAGTTTACGCCTCTATATCTGAAAAATCCTCCATACGATCGTGTGTGCCCACGAGAACTTTTCATCACAATGCTTCAGAGCATTTTCCCAAAATATGAACTAAATCCACTGTGACCTAATTTCCATAAGGTTTGTGCGGGGTACTTTACTTTTAGTTAATATATTTGTACAATGTTATTTACACCTCTTTGTACAACATTGAATAAAAAAAATGTGAATTAGATTCAGTTTTTGTTACGTTTGTTTTTGTATTTGTAATCCCTCCCTACGAAACGGAATCCGTAGGAAGCACACAGTGGCAAATAAAAATTATCCCAGCAATGATGTACAGGCATAAAAACCTTGCCTGTGTTTAGAGTCAGAACAAAAATAAATCCCTCAAAGTAACATTTTTGATTAAAAGACACGTTTTCGAAGTGGGGTGTATAAAAACAAATACCAACAATCAAAAATAACAGCACATATTTAACTGATTTTATTCTGTGGATGGGGTAAGAAATATAAACAAAATAACGATATTATTTGTAAAAGTAGGAACTATACGGATAGAAGTAACAAACTGATATTATGCGATTGTAATTTCTGCTAAGGGAGCTTTGAAAAGCTTTATTTAAACTTAAAGACAGGTTCTAAAACTGTTTTTTTATGGAACGGTACTTAGACATTTACTATGGTTGCCTACTCAGACTGTGGTGGGGAGACTTAAATGTTTGACTTATAGTCCAGGGCGGATCTGTTTTGAGATGGACGTTGAGAGGTAACTCTAATTTTTTTGCAGAAATTGCTTGGAATTAAACCATATAATAATAATTGAGTTATCCTCCCACTCAAGAAGGTCGGGAACATTGTTTAAATAATAGTCTAGTAAAATAAAATTACACTACATGTAAATCAAAATGTAAATTCGTACAGGTTGAAACAAATTTTAAATCAAAGTTTAGGTGGGTACAAAAGATATTTTCAAGAAAGTATCCAAATCATACAAGGGGATCATTGTTTAAATAATTAAAAAGGGGTCATTTTTGCAAAAAAATTACTTTTTTAACTGCTGAAGTCATTCAATTACTAATGAAGGTCTATAGGATTTTTTTCTGCAAACTTGAAGGGTAATTTTTTCACAAAAGACTTACCAAATTAAATTTGACCCCCTATTTATTTAAATAATTGTATATAAATCTTTAAAAACAAATTTGCAAAAAAATATTTTTAGCGTTTTAGATAAGCACTATAAAATATCTTATTTTACAGACTAAGTTGCGCTATCTTATCAGTATTAATCAGAAAAAAATTGGTCCAAAAATATTTAATATTGTTTGAGATATTGAATTTGTTTATTAAATGTTACTATATTTTAAATTGCAAAAACGCGGTTGTTGCCAAAGAAGTGTACACCTGATTAAGATGTCATTATTTTTATTTTTATGTATATTTTTGATAAATGTATTGATAAATTCAAAATTCAATTAAACTCCCCCCTAAAATGGCATTTGAAAATTATACAAATTTGTTTATAAATTATTTTTGTAATAACGTCGCGGAGATTAAATATTTTGAAATGCCGTTTTGATAATTGGGTTCCTGGGAATTCTTCACTAATTAACAAATTTTTTGTCTTTTTTTCCTCTTCTTTTTTTTTTCTTGGAGTTATATTATTACGGGCCCTTTTAGGGTTAAGTTTCGTTAGGAATGTCGAATCTCTAAGTTGTAGATTCTAGACATAAAAATATTAAGATTCGTCTAAAATCACTTAAATAAAATGTGGCTACTTACTGAGTTACAGGGTGTTTTATTTAAAAATTTAAAAATTATTTTTACCAATTACTTTCAAACTATTTGACGTATCCTTATCATACTTGGCCGAAAGTGTATGTACTATACAGTCTACTAAACTGTGATAAATAAAAGTTTCTAGCTACTACCAGAGGCGTACGACAGGGGATAGTTAATGGTTGACCCTTCCCAAACTCTACGCCACTGAGGGAATTACTATTTTAGCGAAATTTTTTGATTCTCCAATACTTTCTATGTAAATAATATACTCTTTACTGGTAACGATTAAGTCATTAGTTTTCGAGATATTGGACGTTAAAAATGAAACGGCATAGTTATTTTGATTCATCCATTCATTTATTTTAAACTTCCAATATCTCTCAAACTGATGACTTTATCGATACCAAAAAAGTTATTTACATACGAAGTATTGAAGAATCGAAAAATTTCGCTAAAATAGTAATTCACTCAGTGGCGTAGAATTTTGGAAGGGTCAATCATTCACTATCCCCTGCCGTACGCCTCTGGCACTAGCTAGAAACGTCTATTAATCACAATTTAGTAGGGTGTATAATAGCCATACTTTCTGCCAAGTATGATAAGGATACGTCAAATAGTTTTAAAGTACTTGGTAACAATAATTTTTAAATTTTTAAATAAAACACCCTGTAACTCAGTAAGTAGCCACATTTTATTTAAGAGATTTTAGTTAAATCTTAATATTTTTAGGTCTAGAACCTACAACTCAGAGATTCGACATTCTTAATAAAATTTAACCCTAAAAGGGCCCGTAGTAATGTAACTCCAAGAAAAACAAAGATGAAGAAAAAACGACAAAAAAATTTTGTTAATTAGTAAAAAATTCCCATGAACCCAATTATCGAAACGACATTTCAAAATACTTAATCCCCGCGACGTTATTAAAAAAACAAATTATAAACAAATTTGAATAATTTTCAAATGCCATTTTAGGGGGAGTTTAATTGAATTTTGAATTTGTCAATACATTTATCGAAAATATACATAAAAATAAAAATAATGACATCTTAAGCAGGTGTACATTTCTTTGGTAACAACCGCGTTTTTGCAATTTAAAATATAGTAACATTTAACAAACAAATTCAATATCTCAAAAAATGTTAAATATTTTTGGACCAATTTTTTTTTGGTTAATACTGATAAGATAGCGCAACTTAGTCTGTAAAACAAGATATTTTATAGTGTTTATCTAAAACGCTAAAAATTTTTTTTTGCAAATTTATTTTTAAAGATTTATATACAATTATTTAAATAAATAGGGGGTCAAATTTAATTTAGTAAGTCTTATGTGAAAGAATTATCCTTCAACTTTGCAGAAAAAAATCCTATAGACCTTCATTAGTAACTGAATGACCTCAGCAGTTAAAAAAGCAATTTTTTTGCAAAAATGACCCCTTTTTAATTATTTAAACAATGATCCCCTTGTATAATTTGGATACTTTCTTGAAAATATCTTTTGTACCCACCTAAACTTTGATATAAAATTTGTTTTAACCTGTACGAATTTACATTTTGACTTTTTGTTATTTTATTAGGCTATAATCAAAATGTCAAAAATTAAAGAAAAAATTTGATTTTTTTCTTCGTTTTTTGATTATATCTATAAAAGTATTCACTTCCGAGAAAAGTTTCACTAAAATAAAAGTTACGTAATTAAATTTCCTACAATATAAGATTGGCCAAAAATTTTTAAAATTGTTACGCTTGTTGCAAAATAGCAATAATTAATAATAATAACATTTCTGCTAAATTTAGGACCTTCATATTTCACCCAGAAAAACATTATGATATGGTAAAACAATACTGTAAATTTAGTTAAGATCGATTTAATAGATTTTGCAAAATAAATTTTGCAATCTAGTTTTTGCAAAAAATATTAATTTTTGCAAAACGTTACAGGACTGAAAATAAAGCCGATAGCAATTTATTTTTTTTTACATATAGAAGAATACTGTACTTTTCATTTTCAATTTGCAAAATTAAAATCGGTTAACTAACACGGCGTTAGGATTTTTTTTTTAAATAAACATTAATTTTTATTGCTATGCGCATGACAGCGGTGTTCGATTCACACAAGTTAATTTCCACCAAAATTTCTTCCGATTTTTATCTAATAGGTATATTATTTTTTTAATTTATATTTTGTTGTACGTTCATATTTTAATTCCACAAAAATCAAACCAATTTGATTATTGTTTGTAAAAAATTGTTTAAACAATTGCATATAATATGTACTTTTATTTTCTAAGTTAAAAGATATGAACAAAGAAAATTTTTGCTAAAAAGGGTTATTTCAAAGGACAGAGTGTGTTTTTATTTTGAATAAACAAATTTATTTATTTATTTCGAAATATATAAAAAGATCAACTTGCTGTCTGCTTTATTTTCAGTGTAGCAACATTTTGAAAAAATGAATTTATTTTTGTGAAAGATGGATTGCAAAATTTATTTTGCCAAATCTGTTAAACCGATCTTAATGAAATTTACAGTATTGTTTTAATATATCATATAGTTTTTCTGAGTGAAATATGAAGGTGCTAATTGTAGCATAAATGGTTGAAAACCGAAAAATGAGAATATGTACTTGTTTTTTTTTATGGTTTTTTCGAAATTATTGCTATTTTGCAACAATTGTGACAATTCTTAAAATTTTCAGTTAATCCTATATTGTCGAAAATTTATTTACGCAACTTTTATGTCCATGAAACTTTTCTCAAAAATGCATACTTTTAAAGTTATAATAAAAAAAACCAAGAAAAAAATCTAATTTTTCCTAAATTTTTTGACATTTTGATTATTTAAACAATGTTCCGGACCTTTTTGAGTGGGAGCATAACTCAATTATTATTATACGAGTTATTTACAAGCAGTTTCTGCAAAAAAATATGAGTCACCTTTTTACAGATGCGCCTTGGTCTATTACGTCACAAGAGTACACAAGCCCATTTTAAATTTGTTCTGGTAATGGTCTTCGATCTTTGAATGTATAATAATTATTAATGTGTTACTTTACTGCCGCAAATAGGGGCAAATGAATACAATATAATAAATAACTTTAGTGATGGTTGGCTATAAATTATTTTATTCGTTAAAGAAGGAGAACTAATATGAAATACTTGAAATAATTGGAAGGGATACGATAAAATAGGAGAATGTCACAAGAAATTGAGTGCAGTGATTGAAGAAGGCAATTGTTTGTATTTCCCGTCGCATGGCAACACGAAGGGCAAAATCACTAGTAATAATATAAAAAGGTTATTATAACATTTTGAAATAACACTCTACGCTAGCAGCTATCTGGTTGATCAGCAATTCAAAGCTGATATAATATTATTCACTTTAGTCATTGATGTTTAAAATTTAGTTTAACTTTATTTATTCTACGCTACTCATAAATTATTTTTCCAAACTTCTACAATAGGGAACTTGCACAATTTTTTTTGTTACATTATAATGTTCAGTTTTGTTTAAAAATGAGATTTCCAAAATTTCACGCTTCAAAAACTCGGAATAACTTAAAAATACGTATTTAAAGTCTTCAGCGGTATAAAATAGTTCAAACGACCCGTGACGTCACATAGTTTTACATTAGTTATTATTATGGTTATATTTCGCTGTGTCTAGGTACACGCTAACGTGTACGCAAATAAAAAATTTAGGTATGTACACGCGAATTAAACTTCATCAAGCCAGTGACGTTATTATTTAGCGTGCGCAGTGACTGTATATTTTGGTACATGCTATTTTGATATGTTTAGCGTGTGTTTGATAGAAAAATATTTGTTAAAGGAAGGGAAGCAGAACTATTCAGATGTTTCAAACTTAATTGTAATAAATCAATGTATATATTAAAGTATATATTTAGGTTAGCAAAATAAATATATGTATTTAGTTGACATAACACGTAAAAAATATTGTTAAAATAATTTTTATACGTAAGTTAATTACTATAATCAACTATTCTAAATGGGAAATAAGCCACAATTTAACTAAAAAAATAATTTTATTAACGTTTCGATGTTGAAATCGGATGTCATTGTCAAAATAAAAAAATTAGTCGGATTAAATAAATTATTAGAAAAATTTTTTACTAAGCAACACCATTTTTGTTTAATTTAATAAAATTTTGTATTTTGACAACGACGTCCGATTTAGACGTCGAAACGTTAATAAAATCATTTTTTGGTTAAATTGTGGTTTAGTTCCCATTTAGAATAATTGATTACAAAAATGCCACAAGGATAATAGCTTCAGAACAAGTTAATTATTATTGTGAAAGCTTTAGGTCTTCTTTTTATTTTAATCTTTTACGGTAATACATACTATTTCATTTATAACTGAAAAAATATATATATTAATTTATAGTCTCTTATCTTTTTCGTACTGTTTTAAAATGTTCTTAAACTCATTAAAAGAACTAAATAATTGTCCACACTCCGTAGTTAATTTAAAAACAAACACTAAACAAATAAAAAATAAGAAATCACTGACACTGTAACTTTTTTATTTGCGTACACAGTAACGTATACCTAGACACAACCTTATATAATTTAGGTATATTCTTCTTCTCCTTCTTTAGTTTATTGGCCTCCACCTACTTGGGTATTTGGCAAGCTCATCGTCGTGGAATAAGTCAAAATATTTATATTCTAATGACATTTATCGTATAATATCGTCATTGTAATAATATATACCAGTTTGTTAAAATTGTAGTTTTATACTGTTTTTGAAGGAAAGGAACGAAGGTTTACTATTGAAAATAAAACCATTTTGTAAAAGTACGAATTTTTCTATGAATAGTTCAAACGATCCAAAACACTTGTAACGTCACATAAATGTATTTTCTACTGACGTTTATAGCGTCTAATTTAAAATTCTGTTTACTTTATTGGAAAAATGTAAATGTAAAACCAAGTGACGTCACGAAAAGCGTTTTGGACCACCTGTTTTAATTTGAATTTTTAATCGTCTTTAGGGGCCAAACGAAAGACAAACAAAACTTTTTTATCTTTGATACATGTTTTAAATTATGTTGTGTTGTGATTTATAACATTTTTTTCGAATTTAAAAATTTATGCAAGTTCCCTATTGGCTTATTTTTCCATCGTCGATTAAAAATAAAGATCGGCACTCAAATTATACATCATCGCATCACTTCAAGTTTTCGCACTAACAAGACCTATTCAAGAGAGATTTAAATTCTTCTTCTTCTTTTTGTATAGATATGACTCTGTGTGTTTTTAAAATGTGCCTCTAGTAAATTGTCGTTAAATCGTTTTCGTGGTCTTCCCACTGATCGTCTTCCTATTGGGGAACCGTCTCTCGCTGTCCTGACTCCTGTGCCAGTTCAATGGACACAGAAATACACGTTATCATCGAGCATTGAATCATGTTGCCCTTTGATGAGCACTTTTAAATTCATCTTTTAACATCGACTTAGAGTTGCTACTAAAAGCAGTTTTTCGAAATGTAAATCATATTTCTCGATGTCACCTATTCTATAAGGTTGCTAGTTTCATCAACTAAGCAGAACGCACTGAAGATGATCTGATCTAGATCGAAAACGTTTTTCGAATCCTTTTGGGTGACTTTTTAATAGTTTTTCAATATACTTTTTATATCATTATTCAAACGAAGTTTTTACTTGTTCTGTATGATATTTTATTTAGAATGGAAAAAAGGTTAATAAACAATAAAAAATCTTAACCCGGGAGCAGTCGCGCCGTTAGAAAAAATCTCACATTTTGTCCTTTTCCGTGATAACTTGATGAAAACTTTTTCAAACTTAACTTTTCACTCGTAAGTGCTTCAAGGAAGCTTGTTAATTGAATCTATAGCTTTGGTGAGAACCAATTAGCTTTAAAATTGTTAGAAATAGATATTTTTAACGTAAAAAATAAATAAAAATATTATAAAATAGACATTTTTTTAAATTTGTATATAAATTCGTATTGTGAGATTTTTCCTCTATGCGCGACTACTTACGTAACAGAAGTTAGCGCGACTGCTCCCGGGTTAATAATATTATTAATTTGTATAATCTGTCAAAATAAGTCATGGTACGAGAGAAATTAACTGTTATGCTAATTTAAGACATCTTTATGAAATAGAACTACATAATATATTACTACTAATCTATTATTTATTTTATATTTCATTCTGCGTTTTATTTTTTCAAAAATACTTCGTATACGTTTTTTTTTTCAAACAAGACGTCCTGGATCCCGCGTACCAAACAAAAGTTGATTACTAGCAAGCTGAAAATTTCTTAATAGCTTAACGGTGTCTACACCGAGAGAAAAAAATTATTGACATAAAGAAACTTTATTAATATTTAAGAAAGATCGACTTGGCATATTGCCTAAGAAATATATCTTTGTATGTAAGATATAATTTTCTAAAATATTTCAAATAAATTCTACTATAGCCAAAGAAACATATCTTAAACATGATTGAACTATCGCTTTCTGGCAAATTTCAAACCTATTTATCAGAAAGAAATTACACTTGATGTTAATTAATTTTATTAGTGATAAAAATATATTTTTTACACATTAGAAAACTATTCTTTCTGAGCAATAATATTTCTTAGTAAGGAATATTATTATTTTACTATTAATAATTAATTTATTTAATGTTAAGAAATATATTTTGCAGAGATAAACGTATATTTAGAGTTAAGTTAATATTTCTTGAAAATTAAGTGATATTACATACGGCGAAATAAATCATTGTGTTAAGGTAAAATCATTATTTATTAATAAAACAAGATATAAAACGTTATTATTACATACAAATATTTTCTCCACTCTTAAACCACTGGCTTCTACCATCTTCTACACAACAATAAAAGGATGGAGAGGCAAATCCAACTTCCTCAAATGTTCATTCTTTTGTTAATAGCACTTTGTATATCAGCAATTCACTAAAACAAAATCGTTATGTAGAAAGAGTAAACTTACTTTAATAAAATTTTTTTATAAAGATATAGATATTTATTTTGACAAATTTAGGAAATAAAAAAAAACAAATACACGGCCCCACATAAGAACTATTAATACTAATAATCATCACATTTAGTTTAAACATGGCATTATTTAACCTACACATCTTTGTTTATTTTTTTCTTTTTGTTAATGAAATATTAATTATTTATCTGTATAATATTAAGTCACACAATAAACATTGTTAAGCTAAAAGAAGAGGGAAAATACAACCAATGTAAAACATCGAAGCAGACATAATAATATGTAATTTTCTTAATTTTTATAATCAGAAAGAGACAGCATACCTAATCATTAAGAAATTTTATTACGGGAAAGTATTATTAGGTTACATCTAAGTCATTTAATACATATTAACTAATTCACGGTTTTCGGCAATAACATTTCTTAACCATAAACATATATTTCTTTTAGACTAACTGACTTCTTTATCTCAAATAAATTAACAGAACAAATCCTCAGCGTTGCACCTGCCATGTTTGATAATATAGCGTTGTATTGTATATTTTTATAGAAGACGATACATTGAAGAAACCTATTATAGTTTTGATACATAAGTATACACATTTTTAAAAAGGTACTTACCTACATGTATGAAGTTCTACCATTTCTGGAAGGCCTACAGTTGGTTAATAACTCCTTTCTTAATATTGTTCTGAAGCTATATATTATATTATTCTGTCCCAGCTTTAAATTGTGGCATATTTCCCAGTTAGAATAATAAGCTCCTTTATTTCAGAGTCGTCCATCATTATACCTAAAAAGCATATAAAGATACGATGTTTCTTTTTTAACCATTCGGATACGCAACAATATTATTATTACATCTTAAATTACTCAATTTACTTATGTTTAATACCTATATATGTACGTACCTTCAAAATATCCGTTAATTTTTAAAGTAGACCAATAAATCCAACATCCATCTATATGAACATGAACATATCACGCCATCTTGACAAACACTGACGACTAAATCATAAATATGTAGTTAATCTGCGCAATTCTTTTGTGGAAGAAAATCTCTTTGCAAGTAACATTTCGGCATTAATGACAAAGTTTTTATTTTATAACCACAGTTACTACAGAGGGTATTTCTGAAGAATTATTTCTTGTGGTTTAAAATATTTATTTGATTACAAGAAAATTTCTTGTTTACAAATATAAATATGGATTAACTTAACATTATATTTCTTATACTGCAAAATATTTGTAGTTTTCAATTTAAGAAATAAAAACTTTAGAATAAGAAAATTAAATGCAACCATTAATACATTTCTTAGTATTGAAGAAATTATCTGTAAGAAATTATTAAGTTGTGTTTAAAAAACTCGTTTCTTTATATGTGAACCGGTATGTTTAAGTTAATAGGACATGTTAACTTTTAAGAAATGTTGCTCAAAGAAATCGGTGTTTTAGGAGAAAAGAAATTGTTCTCTCGGTGTAGCCGGACAAACTTTGATCAATGGGAACACTGGAACAGGGGAAGTTTTAATTGTGGAACAGTTTAAAATTTGGAACGTCAGATTACGAAAGGGTCCCATGTATTTTGTCAGACATACCATCAAATTAATATGTCACCCATTAATTAAACTCTCATGCAAAACTCGGACTACTATTACTAACTAACACAACTCCTGTCATTTGATATATTCTTCGTATTCCACTCATTAAAATGCCCAGTTGGTGATAAACACCAGTCTGATTTTTGCACAAGAGTTTAATGAAATGGTAACAAATCAATTGTAATTTCTGTCTCACAAAATACATGGAACATTTTCGTAATCTGACGTTCCAAATTTTTAACCTGTTCCACAATTAAAACTTCCCCTGTTCCAGTGTTCCCATACATCACAGTTTGTCCGATGAGACACCTTTAAGCTATTAACAAATTTTCAGCTTGCTATTAATCAACTTTTTTTGGTACGCGGGATCCAGGTCTATTAATAGTTTTCTCAGGTTAAAAAAAATAAATGCATTCAAAAAGCTTTCGACCAAAATTTTGTGACTACACTCTTAAAAAGCATTTATTAAAGTATTATATATTTTTATAATCATTGTTTCAAAAGCTTTTAAATAAGCTGTACTTTTCCATTCAAAAAAATAAAAGTTATGACTGTCACCTGAAGAGAGATCACGTAACGTTCGAAACATTGATGCTATAATATAGTATGATTATTTTAAAAATCGACTTGTCCGAGCTTTTTGCTTATGTGCCAAAAATAAATAAATTAATAGGGGAACACTTATTCCAGCGCACTATATACTCTCACCTATCACATAGTTTTGACCTCTGCGATAACTTAATTTATTTCGATATCTATTTATTTGTCATCTGAAATTCACTATATATTTTGTATCTAGAACTATTCTAACCTTCATTCCCTCCTACGCATCCAATGAATTTTCCGGCTATTTTCAAATCAAATGATTTTCCAATCGTCTCGAGAGAATGTTTCTTTTTAACCTCCACTTTTTTCTCCTTAAAACTTTTTATGAAGATCTTGGACGCCTAGCATAACGAATTGCAAACATCAACGTCTAACCTACGACAAATTTAAAACACACTTAAAGGGACTAAACCTTTTTACGAAATTTGCCATGATAGACAAGGGCGGATCTGTTTTGAAAGGTGGCTTTCGGTTTTTTGCAGAAAAACATGTGATAACTTACAATATCGAAGTTTCCGTTTCTCTCAAATAGGTCGGGAACATTGATAAAAAATTAAAATATCTATTTTTTATTCTCCTTGCTTATAACTTTAAAACCATTCATTTTGGAGCATCTAGCAGCCAGAAAATAATCATTACACCTCAAACTTATATTACCATTTTATTTTTCTCGTTAACTGGTATTACTGGTTAATGAAAATCGTCCGCAAAAAAGTCAAAGCAATAAAGCCCTGAACCCGCGAAAAAAAAAGGACAAGACGGATCTTAATAATTCTTTTTGCATTCGATTCGTTAATGCACCAGGAAACTTTGTGAACCGAAGCCATGATATAATATTGAAAAACTATATACAAAAAGAATGTGTGTACTTTGTACGCACGTAAGAAGTTATAAATCCACGAGGAAAAATTTCCTGTAGTTGGCTGTATATCATTACAAAAACATAAAATCCTTTATAAAAGGTATATTTGTTAAAATCCCTATACAGGGCTACATCAAAGACAGAACTAGTTTTCAATCGGTTGACCGATCATCATCAGTGCAATCCTAAAATGTGTACAACCAGATAAAATGATGCAAAGTATTTGAAATGTTGACTTAGGTTAAAAAAAATTTTTATAGGTTATACTCACTTAGAATCTACATGCAAGCCACCAAAGTAAAAATAACAGGGTAAAAACCCTTTACAATTGATCCGTCATCGGAACATATGACTAAGATGTGAATTATAACATGGATGATTAAGATATCCAATGTTTTTCGCCCGAGGTACCAATGAGCTCTATCTGACAAGTTCACATCATGACTGTATGGAAGCAAGTGATTTTGATAACGGAAATTCTGAATGGTGACATGACAAGAATGACAGTTCCACAGGAAGTTATAATTTCCCTGTTGTTTTGTGGTATTTATTGTAAAATTTGTTAAATTAATAACAATAAAAACAGTCGTTCCCACTGTGGTAGATAGTCTGTAAAAATGGAAATAGACTTGATGTAAATGTTAAAATATTGTAATGGAGGAAGTAGGCAAACCACATTACACATAATACAGACAACTTAATAAACGTTATCAAACCCTTTATATGTGATATCTAGGGCTTAGAAAAGCAGTTGTGTGTTTATTTAAAAGTTATCAATTATATTAGAATAATTGGAAGTTGTTATAGTATGTGGAAGTACCATAAAAATCACTGTGTGGGTGACAAAGGTGTAGAACTGTTTTCTGATCTGGGAGGGATATATAACACAAGCTAAGATACTCTCCCCTCTCCCCTATGTTAGCTATCTCATATATTTGTCTGTTTTGTCGAACCCTTAGAGTTCCAGGCGATATGCAGGGATCTGGAGAAATGGTGGCATGTAATTACGAAGAAAACGCCAAAATATTTTTTTCTTAGAATCACTTTTTACATCGAATTACATGGTTAAAATGTAATAAAAAAATTCCCACCCCCGAGATGGGGTGGCAACCACCCCCAAAGTTTTAGCGTATGATAGCGGCATGATATAGAAAATGATCCTTGGACTATTCCCTACCCTCTGTGAAAATTTCAAGTAAATCCATGCTGGACAAAAAAATTGCGAGCCAAAATGCTTCATTTCCTCAATCGACTATTGGGGCCGACCGACCGGCTCTGTCCCGTCATACAGCTGACCGACTATAATAACTTTTATTTATATTTAATTTAGAATGTGTGTACTGATTTTCAGCCTTAGTAAATGGAAATAATTACCTTCGTAGGAAAGCAACTTTGATACCCTCTAAGTAACCCCTGTTCTACGTTTCGCTTGACCGACCGCAGTATGTTTTTCTACACACTCACAGTAATCAACTGTGAGAAATCTAGCTTTAGTAAATTCAAATAGTTTTTACAGCGCTGCGTCTCGGTCTATTACTCACTTAACCCGCGAGCAGCCGCGTCGTTAGAAAAAATTTAACATTTTATCCTTTTTCGCGATAACTTCATGAAAAATTTTGCAACATAACTTTCCACTCGTAAGTGCCTCGAGGAATGGTGTAGTAATGCGTAGGTTTTTTATTCTTCTTCTTCTTTTTGTGGAATTTATGGCTTTGGGGAGAGCCAATTAGCTTTAATAATTGTTAGAAATAATATTTCTTATATAGCAACTAAATAAAAATACTATAAAAAAAAATGTTGTAAATTCGTATTTAAATACGTATTGTGAGATAAAATCAAACACGCGACTGTTCACGTTACAGAAGTGAGCGCGACTGTTCCCGGGTTAATAAAATAATTTTAGTATTCAAGATTTTTTCGAAATAAACGAGCATATAAAAGTGCTCGAGATTTTTCGGATTTTGATTTTATTTTTAGTTTATAACCAAATAATGAAATATAACAAAAATTATTCAATTTTAAAGATAACATAGCATTGTAATAATTATTAAACAACAATGTAAAAAAAAGTCCATTCAGAAAATACCGGTATACGAATCCTGTTAGCACGTTCCCTGCAGCAGGGTATGATATGATCCTGCTAATTAAATTAAATAAATATTATTGTTAACTTACCGAGAAAATAATAAAACTGATGCACAAACTTGCAGCAAAAATGACTGGATATAGTCAATAATAACAAATTTATATGCTTTTCAATTTATCAGTTCTTGTGTATATAAACAATAAAATTATATATAAAAACAATTAGGTACATGTTGATCATAGAAATTTTAAATGCATAGAAATAGAAGAGTGTGTGGCAGAAAATACTCGCCTATTGCTCGCCCTGGAAACTTCCTACTCGTCTCGTAAAATATCACTTTCGGAACTTGTTACGTAATAGTAATTTATCACCAACCGGCACCAAAGTCATTCATTATTGTACTTATTACCACTAATTTGCGGCAGTAAAGTAACACTTTATTGTACTGAAAGAAGAATTTTACTTTACCTGCCGCGATTAATCAAATTAACCCAGATTGAATGTAAGTGGTCGATGGCAGTAATCGAATGACGAGAATTTGAGTGAACTTAAAATTTATTTACTTTAATTATTAAAAATATTGTACACAATTTGCGTTATTAACAATTAAATGTATGTCAAAAAGTTAAATTCTGTAGTACTTTGTAAATATATTCATATAAAATAATTAAAACTTTACCGACTTAGTAATTATTCAATATTGATAACTATCGATAAAAAATCGAAAGCTGCCATATTGCAAAAGTTATCTGTCATCATTGTCATGAAATTATTATGACGTCTAAATTTTAAAAAATTCTTAAATTGTAAATTGCAAGTAAGTGTTTAAACCAATATTAAATTATTGTAGAAAGTGAAATTGTAGATAAAATATATTTTGGCATTATCCAAGCTGTCAAGCTTTCAGTACTTCATTTACCAGTTTTTCATTCAGGGATTATTAAAATTAAAGATGATTAATTTTATGAAATAATGAAGATAATCAAATTAAAAGAATTGTGTAGTGTTATAATGAGATTTTAAAGAAGTTAAATAAACGACAGGATTTTATTCAATTTATTTAATAAATTTACTATTATTTTTAAATTATTACAGAGCCCAAACTCTTACGTAGTCAACTTTAAGGTGCGAATCATCGGAATTCAAATTCCAAGTTGATTTCCAATCAAATTATGTTGGCGATAAAATTTTGTATGCACCACGTCAGTAAAGACTTTTTATCGAACTCGTCTGTTACTCGCCTCGCTCGCTACGCTCGCTCTTCTCGTAATATCAAGACTCGTTCGATAAAGAGTCACTTTACTGACTTGGCACATAAATAACTATTACGTAACAAGTTCCGAAAGTGATATTTTACGAGACGAGTAGGAAGTTTCCAGGGCGAGCCGTAGGCGAGTCCTGGAATCCTGTGAGTCTCGTAAAATCACTTTTGGATCGTGTTACGTACAATATTTTTTCTGCAGTCGTTTTGTGTGTTAAAAAGAATATATGGATAAACTTTACTTATTAACTTTTATTCAACACTTTAATAATTATGCCCAAAATCGTCCCGAAAGTAAAAAAAGCGTTCGCAAAGTAAAAAAATTTGTCCCGAAAGTAACTACTTTCGGTACGAGTTGTGTAAAATGGTACTTTCGATTTAATAAATCACACCGAAAGTTTTATTTTCGGGACGGCTGCAGAAAAATTACTATTTCGTGTTCAAGGTATACAATACAAATTTTGATGGTTCAAAATGATTTTAACTTATACAGGGTGTAACAAAAATACAGGTCATAAATTTAATCACATATTCTGGGACCAAGAATATTTCGATTGAACCTAACTTACCTTAGTACAAATGTGCACATAAAAAAAGTTACAGCCCTTTGAAGTTACAAAATGAAAATCGATTTTTTCCAATATATCGAAAACTATTAGAGATTTTTTATTAAAAATGGACACGTGGCATTCTTATGGCAGTAGTATCTTAAAAAATTATTATATTGAAATTTGGATACCCCTTAAAAATTTTATGGGGGTTTTGTTCATTTAAACCCCCCCAAGCTTTTGTGTACGTTCCAATTTAATTATTATTGTAGTACCGTTAGTTAAACACAATCTTTTAAAAACTTTTTTGCCTCTTAGTACTTTTTCAAAAAGTCAGTTTTTATCGAGATATGTTGAATATTTTTCAAATCCACCACATATTTGTATATGGTTAAGTAAGATTATGGAGACTTAATAATAATATGAAAATTTATACCCGTGTTGAGATGCCCTCCGCCCCCACGTGCAAAAATCAAAAAACAAATAGCCCTGATTTATGAGCTATTTATGAGCTCTCATATTCCGCAAACTAAAAATTTTGAGCTCGTTCCACTGAACAGGAATTTGATACTTTAGTGGGGGGGGGGCTGAGTCAGCCCCCCCGCTACTTAAAAATAGGAATATTGAATCAGTTTTTGCGGCAGAATTATGAGCTATTTATGAGCTCTTGAAATTATATAGTTACGATTTTTGAGCTCATCCCCTTCACCCCCAAACAACCCTTTAATTGATTTAACTTAAGAAAAAATGCTGAGAAAACTTAAAATATATCGTATTGCGGATATAATTCCTATAGCTTATATACTCTAAGAATAAACTATTAAATCACGTGCATTTCGATTATTGAGCTACAACCCCTTCGCAAGAAAACCACCCTATCTTCCCGGCTTAAGAGAAAGTTGTACTTAAAACGCATTAAACTAATTATTTGGCCACTATATATCATTGAATAATTTATAAGCTTCCAAATTACGCACATTTAAATAAGTAAATTGCAATTTATTTTGTATAGTGCAGTCACTGAAAGTAAAAATCAACGATTACCTTCAATTTCGGTGAACCTTCATCGATTTTCACGAAAATTGGTCAGTGGTTAGAGGATACCTCAAGAAACAAAGGTGACATGGTACCACCTTGCGCCTTTACCCTGAGGGTGGATACCGCCCCTTCTCGTGGGTGAAAATTATTTTATTAAAAATAACTGCACAAATCTATAAAAGAACAAATTATAAGCAAAATTTATTATATAAAGTTATTAAAATAAATCAATACTTTTTAAGTTATTAAAGATAAAAATTTTAATTATTCGTGAAAAAAATGCATGTTTTGAAGCGGTTTTTCGTAAATCACTGAAAAACTGTAAGTTTTTACAAAAAAATTAATAGCAGTTTAATTCGTATAGCCTATATTCTAAGAATATACTCTTAAATCACGCGCCTTTCGATTATAGAGCTACAACCCCTTCGCAAGAAAACCATCCCATATTCCCGGCGTAAGAGAGAGTTGTACTTAAAATAATTTAAATTAATTATTTGGCGACTACATATCGTTTAATAATTTATGAGCTTGCAAAACCCCAAAAACCCCAACTCTCAAGCCGGGAATATGGGATGGTTTTCTTGCGAAGGGGTTGTAGCTCAATAATCGAAAGGCGCGTGATTTAAGAGTATATTCTTAGAATGTAGGCTATACCAATTAAACTACTATTAAATTTTTTGTAAAAACTTACAGTTTTTCAGTGATTTACGAAAAACCGCTTCATAACATGCATTTTTTTTTTCACTAATAATTAAAATCTTTGATCTTTAATAACTTAAAAAGTATTGACTTATTTTATTAACTTTATATAATAAATTTTGCTTTTAATTTGTTCTTTTATTGATTTGTGCAGTTATTTTTAATAAAATAATTTTCACCCCCGAAAAGGGGCGGTATCCACCCTCAGAATAAAGGCGCAAGGTGGTACCATGTCACTTTTGTTTCTTGACGTATCCTCTAACCACTGACCAATTTTCGTGAAAATCGATGAAGGTTCACCGAAATTGAAGGTAATCGTTGATTTTTACCTTCAGTGACTGCACTATACAAAATAAATTGCAATTTACTGATCTAAATGCGCGTAATTTGGAAGCTTATAAATTATTCAATGATATATAGTGGCCAAATAATTAGTTTAATGCATTTTAAGTACAACTTTCTCTTAAGCCGGGAAGATAGGGTGGTTTTCTTGCGAAGGGGTTGTAGGTCAATAATCTAAATGCACGTGATTTAATAGTTTATTCTTAGAGTATATAAGATATAGGAATTATATCCGCAATACGATATATTTTAAGTTTTCTCAGCATTTTTTCTTAACTTAAATCAATTAAAGGGTTGTTTGGGGGTGAAGGGGATGAGCCCAAAAATCGTAACTATATAATTTCAAGAGCTCATAAATAGCTCATAATTCTGCCGCAAAAACTGATTTAATATTACTATTTTTAAGTAGTGGGGGGGCTGACTCAGCCCCCCCCCATTAAAGTATCAAATTCCTGCTCAGTGGAACGAGCTCAAAATTTTTAGTTTGCGGAATATGAGAGCTCATAAATAGCTCATAAATCAGGGCTATTTGGTTTTTGATTTTTGCAAGTGGGGGGCCAGGTCAACACGGGTAAAATTTATTTATGATTTACATTTTTATGTATATTTTGAACTATATTAAAAAAGAAGCCACATCTCGCTAAAGGGGGCCTTATCGGAAAAATACAAAGAGGCAAAAAAGTTTTAAAAACACTGTGTTTAACTAATGGTACCGCAGTAATAGTTTAATTGGAACGTACACAAACATTTGGGGGGTTTAAAAGTACAAAACCCCCATAAATTTTGTATGTAAACATATTAAAAAAGAAGCCGCATCTCGATAAAAACTGCCTTATCGAAAAAATACTAAGGGGAAAAAAAGTTTAGAAAATATTGAATTTAACTAATGCTACCACAATAATAATTCAATTAGCACGTACAAAAAGTTTGGGGGGGGGGGTTTAACGGAACAAAACCCCATACAACTTTTAGGGGGTGCACAAATTTCACTATAATTTTTCTTTAAGATGCTTTCTTTTTCTGCCATAAGAATGCCACATGTATATTTTCAATAAAAAATCTCTAATAGTTTTCGATATATTAGAGAAAATCGATTTTCATTTTGTAACTTTAAAGGGCTTTAACTTTTTTTATGTGCATATTTGAACTAAAGTAAGTTAGGTTCATTCGAACTATTTTTGGTCCCAGAATATATACTTTAATTTATGACCTGTATTTTTGTTACACCCTATTATTATTTCAACAAAAAATTAATTTTTCCTTGAGAGTTTTAGAACCTTTTACAGCAATCTGCGGCTTAACTTAGCAATTTATACTGTATATTATTTTTCTTTTACGCCCTTAATTCTTTAGCTGATAAAAAACTTTTTGTAACTTCTTAACAAACTTCACGTAGCCAGATGTACTTTATGTCCATTATGAAGACTTTTCTAACACCTGCAAACGGGAATTTTTCTCCAGAGAGCCGCAATGCCCATAAAATAGGGGACATTTCCTTTTTATTGCTCACGAAAGTAGAATCCAAACGACAAACATTTTTTCCTGATGTGAAGGCACCAGAAAATAAGAGACAGTAATATACTGAAAATAAGTCGCGAAATTTCATTTATTGCGACAATTAGGGTTTTATTGAGGAATAACCCCGACATTTTATGATGTTTTTAATGCTTTTGTGTTTAAATATTTATGTATCTAAAAACGGCAAAGAGTATATTCAAAAAAATTATGCTATTTTTTTCAGTCAATATTAATGTTTTATATTTTTTTTAATTTTACCCCCTCGGGGTGTACTGAATATAATAAACTGTACTGAATCCACAGAGAACGGCAGTTCTCACCAGTGGCGCACAACACCCCTACATGCGACACTATATATACACGAAATTTTCGATTTTCTAAACCTGACTGAATTGAAAATTGGGCCAAATCCCTTCTTAAAGTTTAGGAAAAGACTACCTGACTGAATTGAAAATTGGGCCAAATCCCTTCATAAAGTTTAGGAAAAGACTCGTCCATTCATATGTCAACCATCAATTTTGGTCCAAGGGTGTGGATTTTACGGCCCTTCCCATTTAAAGCCTGTTTTTCGTTCTCGTCCCCAAAACTCCCAAAAATTTCAAAAATTTAAGCCTGACCTTTGCGGCTTCTGATAGCACAGATAATTACCTTTCCAAAGCATGTTTAATTTTGAAAATCGGTTATACCATTCAAAAGTTATCGAGCTCAGAAATATGACTCAATTTTTATTTAAAAAATGGAAAATGTTTGTGGATATGTATGTATGTATGTATGTACATATGTATGTATGTGTGTGGAAAAGTTAAACCGATATGAATTTTCTTTTCTGTGTTGCAAGAGGGTGTGAGGGCCGATTCAGAACCGGTCTAATTTTTGACTTCTGACTACCCTTAAGCCAGCTAGAGGACTAGGTAGATACAAAATAGCATATTTTTTGGGCATATATATCTTAGGTTCAAGAAAAGACAGGAAAACCGCAAACACACCAAATCAATAGGGTTAAGTTAAGCTTTCAAATGGCACTCAAGCAATTAAGCTGAGACATATACACTGCTCACCATAGCCAAAAAACTGAAAAATTTAACTTTGAAAATTTTGGTTTTTCGACAATTACTCAAAATTTCAACCTACGAATTGCGCCAATAACTGAGCGTTTGTAGAAGGACTCAGGACGCGTCTAACAGTGTATACGTCATATCTGGGAAAATTCAAATTTTTAAGTTATAGGCTTCAAAAGTATGATCAAATCTATTTTTTATGGAAAAAACGGTTTTTCAAGCTCAATAATTCTTATAATACGTTCAGTTATCATACTCGATCTTGGATGCGTCAGATACTACTTGTTAATACGTTTCAAATTCATGTTTAGCGATCATCATCAGGTAAGCGGTTCAGAAGTTATAGAGCTCCAAATGTATAATTAGTCCAAGAACTGAAATTTTTCACTTCGCAATTTTTACAGAATGGATAGATTTGCTTGAAAATTTGACAATAAGTAGTGGATAGTCCAAGGATTAAAATCTATATGACGCAGAAAGACGCTTTTACCATGGGGTGGTTGCCACCTCATCTCGAGGGTGGACATTTTTTATTATATTTTGACCGCAAATGCTGGTAAAAACATTAATTATAAGCAAAAAATGTTCATTATACATTTTTTTGATAAAATTAATAGTTATCGATTTAGTGGTTATCGAAGCTGTTAGTTTTATATCGAAAAAATTACCAGAGAACGGCAGTTCTCGCCAGTGGCGCAGAAATACACCCCCTACACGCGACACTATTATATACACGAAATTCAAAGTCCAACCTTTGCGGCTTCTAATAGAACTGATCATTACCTTTCCAACGCATGTCTAATTTTGAAAATCGGTTATACCATTCAAAAGTTATAGAGCTTAGAAATGTGACTCAATTTTTATTTAAAAAAGGGAAAATGTTTGTGGGTATGTATGTATGTGTGTTTGAAAGTTAAACCGATTTGATATTTTTTCTCTGTGTTTGAAGAGGGAGTCAGGGCCGATTTAGAACCGGTGTAGTTTGTGACTTTTGACCACCCAAAATCCAGCTATAGGACTTGGTAGGTACAAAACGGCATATTTTTTGGAGGTATATATATTCGGATCAAGAAGAGGCAGGAGAACCGCAAATACATCAAATCAATAGTATTGACTTAAGCTTTCAAATGGTATCTAATCCGTCAGGATCAGACATACACACAGCTCAGTATAGCCGAAAAACTGAAAAACTAAACTTTCGAAAATTTTGGTTTTTCGACAATTACTCAACATTTCAACCTACGAATTGCGCCAGAAGGACTCAAGACGAATCTAACGGTGTATACCTTATATCCGGGAAAATTAGAATTTTTTAGGTTATAGGCTTCATCAGTATGATAAAATCTATTTCCTGTGGGAAAAACGGTTTTTCAAGCTCAATAATTCCTGTAATAGCTTCAGTTATCATACTTGACCTTAGATCCATCAGATACTACTGGTCAATACGTTTCAGACTCATGTTTACTGATCAAAATCCGTTAAGCCGTTTAGAAGTTATTAAGTTTCAAAAGTATAATCCAATTAACGATTATTCCCGAAATGGTTTATGTAGTTGTAGTGGTTACGACGCTAAATTTGATCTGGCAACGGGCAATCCGACTTCATTTACCGGCCATCTCAATATTTTTGTTTTGATCTATTTTCGAATAGAAAAAAATCTAGTGTACATTCGATGGATACTAGATCATTTGGGATATAATGCAACAAAGATGACCATTTATAAAGCTTGACGTGTAATAGGGGAACATTGCATTCAACTTCATACATTTAATTTATAAATAACTTTGAAAAACTCCTGATACAAGAATAAAAAACCGCTAAACGCCGTAAAAATGAGTGGCGCATAAAATATTCCAGCTAAAAAAGATCTGATATGAATATTACGTGGCGCGAAAATGGATTTTCATTTGATGCAAAACAAAATTCTAGTTTTATTTTAAAAGATTTTTCCATAATATTTGCTAAAATTGAAGTAAACGCGCCACAAAAGAGTTTAAAAATTCAAACTGTATCAAAGTTACTCTTTTGTGGCGCGTTTACTTCAAATTTAGCAAATATTATGGAAAAATCTTTTAAAATAAAACTAGAATTTTGTTTTGCATCAAATGAAAATCCATTTTCGCGCCACGTAATATTCATATCAGATCTTTTTTAGCTGGAATATTTTATGCGCCACTCATTTTTACGGCGTTTAGCGGTTTTTTATTCTTGTATATTATACAATTATTATAGTATGCTATCACTAGACCCAAATAGTACGGTGTAACTAGACCCAAACCCAGATATTTAAAGTGAAAGTTATCCTGCAACACCAAATTGTTTTATATGGTCCACATAATTTTCAGAAAAAAGTCACACCATTTTGAGCGTCGGGTTTGGGGGGTGGGAGAGAGCGAGAGCTTCCATTCTATATCCTCTGCTTTTTTTAACTTTCTTTATGATGTCATCCATTATCACAGTAAAATCTGAAGTGAAATACTTGATGGACACAACTAAACATAAAAGTTGGGCAAAGGTACTGGTTATCTGGAAATAAGTCGGAACTCCCACTTGAGAATAAAATACTGATTTACAAGATTATCCTCAAACTTATTTGGTCTTACGGAATTGAGCTCTGGGGTTGCAGTTAACCTACCAACACCAAGAATCTACAAACTTTTTCGTCGAAAACCCTTCAAACAATAGCAAATACTCTATGGCACGTTTCCAACCATACAATACACAACGATCTTAGTATTCCATTCATAAAGTATGAATAGAATTCCTGGTATTCCTGAAGTCATTGAACTTTAGGCAAACAGAGCTAAAGAAAAAATTCCACAAATGATTGCCCAATTATAAGAGGTAATAATACCAGCTACCACTAGCTACTAGACATCTAAACAGAATCTGGCCCAAAGACCTTGGAAATTAGGTGAAGATTTGGAGAACCGTTAGTCGACGGTACCCTTTACAAGCCATAAATCACTCATCATATTTACTAAATAATCCTGTAGTACTACTGAGAAGATTGCAAATTAGCTGTAATAAATAAATAAAAAAATATGCATTTTATAATCTTGTGTAAGCTGTTTAAAAATTATGTCAACGTATGTTTTATTTGCTGCGTTTATGTTCGCCTGATTTTCCTAAATATATACGTAAGCACGCAACTCCATTTAATAAATATTTATTCTTTACGCGCTGAATTTTACCACTTAAAAGCTCTCTGATTAAAGGGTAAATATTTTATGCCTAATTAGAACTTTCCCCAGTTAATCTTCGTCTACGTATTCTAAATGATTTTATTTTTTATATCATGTTTACATTAGCCTTTATTCACACAGAATTTTATGAGGAATTGAGGAGCTTAGCTCTTTCCATTCAAGCACATACATCAAAATAATATGTATACGAACGCCAAGAGTTAAGAGTAAAAACTAGTTTGGAAAAAAGCTTAAGGGGAATGGAGCAAAATGCAAAATTTTGACGCATGTCAAAATTTTTGAATGGGTTTTAAATGTATTAATTTTTTTCGAATCTTGAAATCTTGAGAAAACTAATAAAGGCCCATTTATACATATCAGGGCCGTGTCCGTTCCGTGTTAAGACAGGGCCCGGTCAAAAAAAAACAATATGTACTCTTATGAGTATATTTATACATTGGCGTTTCCCGGACGGGGCCCGTCCGGGCCCGGTCTGAAATTAATCCCAGCCGATATTTTTGCTGTCGGCACTGGCGATGCACGAAAATGACACGGATCGCAGGGACTTGTATAAACACAATTTTATTGTTTTGTGAACGCGACTGCTGGAAAACAGACAAGCAATAGATATTGTGTGGTGAGATCTTCTATCCAAGCCGAAATATTTTCAACTATCTTTTACACAGAGATATGTAATAACGTTTTCCTCTCTTATTCGGCCCGGTACGCACACTGCCACAACCCGGTTGTATGTAAATATTGCATTAAAAATACCCGGACTCGGCACTGAACCGGAAGGGACACGGCCCGGGTATGTATAAATGGGCCTTAATAGTGCAGTCACGGAAGGTGGATATGAGCTACTACCTTTGATTTCGTTGAACCTCCATCGATTTGCATGAAAATTGGTGAGTGGTTAGAGGATATCTCAAGGAACAAAGGTGGCATGGTGCCAACTTGAGCTTTTTCCCTGGGGGTGGATGCCACCCCTTCTGGGGGGTGAAAATTATTTTATTAAAAATAACCCCATAATTCGATAAAGGGACTAACTCTAAGCAAAATTTGTTATATAAAGTTATTGAAATAAATCATAACTTTTTGAGTTATTAAAGATTAAAAATTTTAATTTTTCGTGAGAAAAATGCATGTTTTTAACCGATATTTTTATAAAAAATTCAAAAAGTGTAAGCTTTTACAAAAAATTTATTATTACCAAAATAGAAGCTAATAAAAATGAAATAAATTTCTTACTAGAAAAACCTTCTAGTATTAACTAAAAGTCAGTTGTAGGTAATTGAATGTACATTTCTTTCGGCGACTACCCAAATCTAAGTATTCAAGCTTAAATAACGGGGAAATTATGCATTTTATAACATAAAATTATTAAACATTTGTCAAAGTATTTAAAAGTATCTATCAGATGAGCCCACGAAAAAGTTGATAGCATTAAAATTTATGCTCCAAAAATTTTTCAAAAGTTATCTTTTAAAATTTTTTTTTAATTGTTGTTGTTTTTTTTGGTATATAACTCCGTTAATTTTGAGATGTCAGATTCGCATAAAAATCATTTGAAAGCTAAAACTAAGGGCTTTAAACCACGTTGAATTTAATTTTTTAAACCCCTTACTTAAAAAAAAGATTAAATTGCCCCGGTTACATGGTTTTCGAAGCAAAATTTAAGGTTTAAACGTTTCTATCTCGGTTATTTTGTACCGTAAAGAAATAGCAAAATAGGTACAATATTTGGTACAGGAAAAACTAAAATTTCGTTATATATCATTTTTTCGTATGTATATTGAATATTAAAGATTGAAGTTATTATTAAAGAAAATGAAAATTACGATAATTTGAAAAATGCTGATTTTTTTAAATTATAACTTTCTTTCAAAAATATGCAATCTAAACCGGTCAAAATTTTTGAAATCAGTACTTATACTAATATAAAGAAACTCTTGTAAGGATTTTTATAAATTTTAATTTTTGTGGAAATGACGTATGTTTTATTTTTCGCTTTTTCCAAAAAAATTCGAAGGGGTTCTCTTATTTTTATCATAACTTGCTTAATTTTGATGCTATTAACTTCTTCTGGAGTTCATTTGATAGGTATTTCAAAGTATTTTGACAAGTGTTTAGTAGGTATATTTTAAAAAATGCATCGTTTTCCCGTTATTTAAGCTTGAATATTTAGATTTGCGTACAGGTCAAAAAAAATACACTTTCAGTTACCCATAACTCACTTTGAATTAACATTAGTGTAGTTCTTTAAATGAGAAGTGTATTCAGTTTTTATTATCTTTAATTGTGGCAATAATAACTTTTTTGTAAAAGCTTATAATTTTTGAGTTATACGTGAAAAACTGCTTTTAAACGTGTATTTTTTTACGAAAAAATAAAATCTTTGATCTTTAATAACTTAAAAAGTATTGATATAATCAATAATAATAATCAATAATATATTATATTAATAACTTTATATAACAAATTTTGCTTAGAATTTCTCCCTCTATCGATTTGTGGTATTATTTTTAACTAAATAATTTTCACCCACTTTAAGGGGTGGCATCCTCCCCCAGGGTGAAAGCGCAAGTTTGCATCATGTCATCTTTGTTCCTTGAGGTAATCTCTAACTACTCACCAATTTTCATGAAAATCGATGGAGGTTCAACGAAATCGGAGGTGAAAACCTTCAGTGAGAGAACTATAAGTATTTTAGAAATATTTTAACGCAGAATGAAAGACTACTTTACTACCGAGGGCCGAAAGACCCTAAGAATATATAAAAAGTTTCTTTTAATAGAATATATAAAAAGAAAAACGAAAATTTTGGAAAGTGACTTCGTGGCGACGATGACGTCTTCATTCGATATAAATGTCTACCTAGCGAGTGCCTTGTTCAAGTTTGTAAACAAAAAAGGCGCAAGGAGCCAAATCTGGAGGAAACGGTGGATGAAAACAACAGTTCGTAGACCAACTCGACCAATTTGGCCACGGCCATAGCGGAGCTGTGAGCCGATGCGTTGTGAGCACTTCTTTCTTCGCCAAATGGGGCCGATCTTTCTGCAATTCGGCGTCGAACCGATCCAATAATTGGGCATAGTAAAGCCCTGTGATCTTTTTGCCCTTCTAGATGTAGTCGATGTAGATCACACCTTTTAAATCCCAGAAAATGTTTACCATCTGTTTTCCGGTCGATCGGACAGTCTTCGCCTTTGTCGGAGCAAGTTCTTCGGGTACCGTCCAATTTTTCCATTGTTTCTTGACTCCAATGTATCGCCAGTGGATCCATGCTTCGTCTATGATTACGAAACGACGCAGAAACTCTTTCAGATTACGCATAAATAGGGTTAAACACTGCTCTGAAGCGGTCTCATGGTTGCGCTTATTATCAGAAGTGAGAAACTGTAGGACCCATTACGCCGACAACTCTCTCATGCCCAAAATTTTATGCAGAATATGACTTACACATTTTTTTGATATACCTATTGTATCAGCTATTTCGCGCACCGTTAGTCGGCTGTCTGTTTTTTCGTCTTATTCTGAAACACCCTGTGGAATTAATTAGAAAATAAAGCTACATCCTGTTACTACGTAATAGCTTTACCTTTCTCAACATTTTCGTAAAAATTGATCTTCTTCTTCTTCTGCTTCTTCTTCTTTTTCTATAGACATGACTATGTCTGTTTCTTCAATGTGCCTCTAGTAAGTTGTCGTTCCATCGTTTTCGTGGTCTTCCCACTGATCGTCTTCATATTGGGGAACCGTCTCTCGTTGTCCTGATATTCATGACTACCCTATTTGTTGTCATTCGGCTTATGTGGCCATTCCATTCTATTCTTCTGTTTCTTACTCAGTTATTACTGTTATACACCTTGCATCTCCGTCGTATATCTGTACTTCTAGCTCTGTCCAATAGAGTCTTACCATCGATTTTTCGAAGGGTTTTCATCTCCGCTGTTTCGAGTAATCTTTTTGTCCTCTTTGTGTCGTGTCGTGTTTCTGCCGCATATGTCATTATTGATCCAATGACTGTTTTGTAAATTCTGCCTTTTATTTCTTTTCCGATATTTTTATTTCTCCATATTGTGTCATTAAGGCAAACTGCGGCTATGTTTGCTCTATCACTTGATCTTCCATTTCTGTTTCGAGCCTTCCGTAGCTAGATAGTGTGATGCCTAGGTATTTAAACTCCATCACTTGTTCTATTATCTGACCTTCCAGCTCCAATTTACGTCTTATTAGATCTGCTGTTATAACCATGCATTTTGTCTTTTGTGAGGAAATTAATATGTTAAATTTTCTGGCCATTATGTTGAATTGGTGCAGCATACGTTGTAAATCATCTTCACTTTGAGAGATTAGTATTGCATCGTCCGCATAGCTTTTTTTATTATTTCGTCCATGATCAGGTTAAACAATAAAGGACTCAAGGAATCCCCTACCTTATCCTATTTCCGGCTTCAATTGGGTCAGTTAGTTCATTTTCCACTTTTACTTTTAGTGTCTTGTTCTGGTAAATGTTTTCGATCGTTTTAATTATTCCTAGAGGTACCTCTCTCGAGTATAACAAATGGATAACGTCCTTTAATGTGACCCTGTCAAATGCTTTCTTAAAATTCACGAAACATAAATATGCCGGTTGTGCATCACCTTTCCGACCTAATAATTTGTAGTTCTTCTGCTAATATTTTAATAATTTCATTTAATTTGTTTGTTATCACTTTCGTTGTTAATTTAAATGTTGTGTTTAATAAGTTAATTCCTCTGTAATTCTCGGGGTCCGATTTGTCTCCTTTTTTGAAGAGAGGTATTAGGATGCTTGTTCTCCATTCTTGTGGTATTCTGTTTTTTTTTCTATTATTTTTGGTATTAGTTTTAATAATTGATTAATTAGATCTTGTCCTCCGTAATTTAGGAGTTCCTTCGATATTCTGTCCTCTCCAGGAGATTTTCTATTTTTTAATTTTCTTAATGCTTCCTTTACCTCTCCCTCCTCGATGTTTATTTCTTGGTTTGTTGTAACTTCAGGTGTTGGTGGTTCATTATCGTCGCCTTTAGCAAATAGATATCGGAAGTAGTCTGCCCATATTTCCTTCTGAATTTCTTTCGCATTTATTAATTCGTTTATCTCCGTTCTTTGCCCTCCATGCTTTTTTTTTGTGTTCCGTAGAAGTCGTGTTCCATCTGGTTTGAGAAATTCTGCCAGTGCTCCCTTTTTATTTGCCTCACTAAAGTCTTCGTTTCTTTTCTGATTCGTTTGTAGTGGTTGTATTCCTGTTGTGTTTGGTTCTATATTGTAAAAAAAGGCTTTCTTCTTTTCTTCACAATTTATGTTAGCTTACTCTCTAAACCACGGGGATTTCTTCTTTAATATGTGAGTATTCGTTACTTTTCTCTCTCCAAGTGATTCTGTTGGAGCGTTGATTATGTTATCTTTGAGTTTCTGCCAGCTTTGATCGATGTTATCGTTTTTTAATATTAAATTCTTAGCAATCTTCTCTGATATTCATTTCCTGTATAAGTATTCCGTGGATTCCGTATGTAGTCCTTGGACTTTGATTTTTGTTTGTGTTGGTGCTGCCCTCTTGGGTGTGAAATATTTCATAATAATAATAAATAATAATAATAAAAATGTATACCATTTTTATTCATTCAGTTGCGGTGCGAAACCAAACTGTCTTAATTTTTACTCAGATCAGAGAGTGCAGCCAGCACTCTTATCGACGATTTCACCTCTTTTTAGAGGTTCATCAGAGACTGCATAGGCTGCTTTTTTCTAGGAAATGGGCCAATAAAGTTTTTCAATTAAAAATCTTTTAAAAATATTTAATTTACAAATATTTTTATTAGGTTGAAAAACTTAGTCTTTTATTTCATAATAATTCATATTTTAGTTTATACCTACTAGGCTATGGTCGCTACCTACATCTGCTGAGTTGAGGCATCTTACGTCGATTATTTTTGATGGATGTATATATCTCTGTTAGTTACAATATAATCTATCATAGATCTTTGTCCACGGGTGTTATTGAATGTATATTTGTGTTGGTCTTTGTGGTCAAAAACTGTGTTGTTTATTCTAAGTTCGTTATTCGTGCAGAAGTTTATCATCAGTTCTCCATTTTCGTTTTTAATATTTTCATTGTGTTTTTGCTTAATTCCGGGTGTTACTTGGTTACCTATTCGAGCGTTAAAATCCGCCAGTATTATAATCTTCCATCTAACTTGATCTAATATTTGTTGTAATTGGTCAAAAAAGATATCCCTTGTTGTTTGAGGCCTGTTATTTTCTGGGCTGTATATTCCGATGATGTTTAGGTCTTCCTTTTTCATTCCAATTTTTGCTGTGACAATTCTTTCCGATAAATATATTGACACACTTTGATGTGATTTTGCTATATTTTATGTATTAGTAATGCTACACATTTTGTGGCCCTGTTTTCTTTTGCTACTCCACTGTAGATTAGTATATGTTCGCCTTATCTTGATTTCCTTTTCCTTTCTTTTTTGTTTCCTGTAGAGTGCATATATCTATTTGTTTCTTTTTTAATACTTGGGTGATTTCTTGATCTCTAGTGTTGAGTGATCTGATGTTTCTTGTGGTAATTCTCATCAATGTCTTTCTTTTGTCCTTATTTCTCGCCATGGTCGTCTTCATATGATCAATCCGGTTCTGAGGCTTCACATTGTTTCTTTGAGCAGTATTCGTTTTTCCGATTTGTAGGTTGCTAACCTTGATAATCAATCCACCCTGCAATTACCCCAGGCAGTCTTAAAAAAATGATCTAGATATCACTATTAATATCTATTCTAAACAAGTTTTAAATGATATAGTAATAATATAGTAAACTATTTAAAACGAATGAAAGCAAAGAAAACATCAATTCTATAAGTTTTCTTGACATTTAAAACAACCAAAGGCAAAGAAAACATAATATTGTTTAGTTGATTACGGATGTGGGTATATTGTTTGTTGAACCCGTGGACTTCAATTTATTCACCATACTACAAATACAGACCTCTGCTCTCGGTAGAACGATTATAGCGCTCGTAAAATGGTAAAAGCGCTCGGAACATTGTCTAAACACAACATCCATTTTAATAAAACGGATTTTATTATTTACACTTGTGTACGCTCTACTATGTATGTACCTATGTATCCATGTTTATTTGGTAAAACAGACTGAAATGAACAGACGAATGGCAGCAATTTTGAATAGCATTAACAATATGACAGTTACAATTAATAGTTCTTAATGCGTATATTAGTTATGTTATTCTTATTCATTTTAGTTACGTTTCTTTGTAATTTTGTTTTCCTCTTATTCAGATGAAAATCCTCTAATGGATGTTAGCGGTAACATTTTCCATTTACTCTCTGTTTCTTGGAATATGTATCAGAAATTATATGTCATTAATCCCTGTCCTTTGCCCTATGTTTCGGAGCCAGGACATTTTCTTGCGTCATATTTAATGCGCCCTAGATAATTTATTAGATCTATACAGAAAAAAAGTAGAATTAAAGAATTACAAATACATTTATTTACACAAAGATATGAATTTAGAAATACAAATACAAAAAGTTTTTTAGTCATCTTCCAGTATTATACGAACCGGTTCTGTGGTATTATACTGATGTGATCTTGATTATTGATATGAGATAATATTTTTATATGTCATTTAATTTAATCAATGCATTAATAATAATCTAATTAATTTACCAGATCACATATCAATATGTTTTCAATCTCAGGGCTTTTTATAAAATTAATTACTTACTTACGTGGCTTCTAAGTATTTCTCAATGGTTCCTAATCGGGATAGGAAAGAAAAGAGTAAAATAATAACACATATGGGTTACAATTGTAATCAAAATATTGTTTATTTTATTTAAATGGCAATCACTGCTTACTATTTGCTATATCTTATTATTCTTAAACATAACATTTACACATGGAATCTTATTTCCTTTTGGTTTCCAATTGAAAGTTTTTATTAACATTTAACTATTATGATTTATTAGCAACAATTCTATTTAAGTTTGATGAAGCTTTTCTGATATTATTGATTATGTTTCTTCAATTTTAAATGTGGTATTTAATACGAAAAACCCATACATTCATGTCCAAACAAATGAGACTGACCTTTTTCTGGTGAACTGAGAATGTCTTCACACAAGACCCGTTTCCTGCTATCCTTGGCTGCAATCAAAACCTCGTCCTGGCTTCCAGTAATGTTCTCCTTTGAAACTAGCTCGTATAGCTCTCGTTTCCTGCTTCTGTCGTGATGCTGTGTTCTACCTTTTTCGAAACTGCAATCAGCTACCGGGAACTCTTGGCTCAAGGAGGTTCTTTTACTCTCAACCTGGCCTACCTCTCGTTCCACGATAGATACTCCACACTCACGGAACTACACCGGCTTTCTCACTCTCCGTACACTACCGTCTACTACTGGACTTCACTTCTCGACAGCTCATAACATTCTGATCTCTATTTGTCATTCATTCCCCTACTTTCTAAATATCCCTTCCAGATTCACAAATCAAACTTCCACCACCAACTCTCATTCGCAGTATTCCTCAAAACCAATTTTTAATCTTTCTAAATATGCTTAATGGATTTCAAAAGAAAAATAGTTAATTCCCATTCTAAAATTACTTTCTACTAATTACAAAATTTAATGATCTATTATCTACTTCAACTGAGTCTTATTTAGCATAAGCTAATGATCGAACCTTCCGCGAACAACGATAATGACCTATTATCGATTTCACTTGAGTTTTATTTAGCATAGACTAATGATCGAACCTTCCGCGAACAACGATAATGGTACGCGCCATTCACTTTGTTTGTTCTAAGCGCATTGTCCCGAGTTTCGTTTAATCACTTCTTAAAATTAAATATAACAATTTGTTGTATACAGGTTGTTCTAAATTTATATGCCCGTGGTTGAGAAAATTGAAAATATTTTATATTAAATTGAATTTTGTTTATAATTATCAAAATTTAATTTTCATATCAAATAGAAATATAACAATACATACAATGAAAATGCTCCATAAGCGGACTATTCGAATTTTTCGAAAAAAAAAATTCGTTTTATAAACATAGCTCCTTCATTTCTGGCGACAAAAAGTTTTGTCAAAAACGGTTTTGTAGGATATTTAAAGAGCTGCAAAACTGTGTAAATTAAATTCCTGGTGATTCCTTAGTTTTTAATTGGGATGGGTATAAAGGTTCGAATAAGGGGGTGTTTGCTCGGAATTAGAGGTTTAAACAGCTTATCTCGCTAACTGTTCACCACAGTGAAAACCTGTGCACAAGAAAATTTTAGTTATTATAAATGCTACAATTTATTAATCTTTTATTTTTTTGGTATCTCCAGTATTTTCGGAGATATTTTGAAATAAAAGGTGAAAAATACGAAATTACAAAAAATCAATTGTTTTTAAACTCCAATTTTTCTAAAATTAGGCCTTTTAAATAAGTCAAACTTCTTGGTTATATTTATATTATAAATATAAAAGGAACTACAAAAGGGTAAAGACCAATTCTTAACTAGGAGGGTAGTTAAGTTGTTTTCACTGATTTTTTCGTAGAGAAAAGCAGGTACCCCCCTCTTTTTTAATCATAAGTCACTCAGTTTTCTTGTTAGAAACTTATATTATTATGTTTTGAAAGGTCTAATCAATATACTTGAAAAAAATTGGTTATGTTTTCCTTGAAAAATGCAAAGTTTTGCCGATATTTGGCTTTAAATATTTCAAATTGAGCATTTGGTGAAAAAAGCTAACTTTTAACATGCCGTATCTCGGTTTGTATTGGTCTTAAAGATATTATAGAAAGATGAATTTAGTTTGTGTTACTTACAATTTTGTTATCTACAGTTTTTTTATTGACTGCATATTTTTTGAGGTATTCTCAGATAACCCTCTAAAAAAGTCGATTTTTTCGTCGAAAAACTGTTACTTACAAGCGCGAATACCTCGAAAAATGTTTTACGAAGAAAATGTAAAAAACATTTTTTTCTTAGAATTACTTTTTACATCGATTTCATGGTTAAAATAAAATAAAAATTCCCACCCAAAAGATTAGGTGGCAACCACCCCTATGGTCTTAGCGTACAGCGGCATGATATAGAAAATGATCCTTGGACTATTCCCTACCTTCTGTGAAAATTTCAAGTAAATCTATGCTGGACGAAAAAATTGCGAGCCAAAATGCTTCATTTGCTTAATTATTCAAGTAATTACGATTTTTTATGACCCCCTGTTAAGTATTGCTAATCACCAGTCCCCTAAGCTTTCCGATATCTGCTCGAGCATTGGCTAATGAATTGTTAAATGAATCTCGTAAACCGGTTTAATTATTACGGACCATTACTATTCATCAATTTTTTTTCAAATTTTGGTGTAAATGTCTAGACATTATTTGCGGGTCTATCTGGAAAATTGTACTAAAAAAGGTCCAAAATATGCATGCAATATGCATTTTTAAACATGCTGAATGAGAAAAAATTTGCACATATAATAAATAGATATAGTCCAGGAACTGAAGCTTTTCACCTCGCAATTTTTACAGAATTGATCGATTTGTTTGAAAATTTGAGAATAAGTAGTGGATAGTCCAAGTATCAAAATATATATGATGCCGAAAGGCGCTTTTACCATGGGGGTGGTTGACACCCCATCTAGGGGGTGAAAATTTTTTATTATATTTTGACCACAAAAGTTGATAAAAACATTCATTATAAGCAAAAAACGCTCTATACATTTTTTTGATAAAATTAATAGTTTTCGATTTTTTCGCTATCGAAGATGTTTCATATCTAAAAAATCAATGTTTTTCGATGGTATACTCATTTATGATTCACTTAATTTTTGCCGTAGAAAATTTTTTTTAAACCAAGTTCTTGGGAATTAAATAACCTACAATTTCATATTTAAACATTTTTTCGTATCGCTGATGGTAATCTTTCTATTCTGAAGAAAATGGCATTTTTACCAAAATACAAAAACTCGTTATTCGCTTTAAGCTCCAGTTTTTTTTAAACTAATTATTATAATCCAGTCAAACTTCTAGAATCTATTAACCTTTAACTACACGCGCTGGCGTATTTTGTACGCCAGATATAAGAATTCTACTGCAAATATATTTAAAAATTTAATTTTTGGCCTTGTTTATGTCTCTAACCTGTCAGTGGAATGTGCTTTACAATTTGGTTTTAGTTTCGTTATAATCGGGAAGATCATAATTTACAGTTTATTAATTGTTGTTTCCGGTGGTGCACAATATGCGCCACGATTATATTAATATAAGTAGTAATATAAGTACATATTTCAATTGCTTTTTAGTCATTATGGCACAAAATATATTTTTCTTTATAAACAATATTTTTCTCCCGTAAAAAATCACATTTCAAAAAAAAATTTATAAGCAATTTTATTTATCATGGAATCCAGTTTTTCCGTAATTTCAGTTATAAATCCCAATTGGCTTACTGAGAAGGAAAGCCAAGTATTCACTCATGCCAAATATGGTTTATAACAAACAACAAAATGTATTTTTTCAACAAAAAATAAACAAATCCGCTGTTATAGTGTATTTCCTTGTGGCGTATAAAGTACGCCACGCGTGTAGTTATGTTATAACTTGATGCGCGGGTAGTTAAAGGTTAACAATACATAAGTTAAGAAGAATGAATAAGTCCAATGACTAAAAACACCGCTAACTTACATTATTATGCTTCCAATTGGATTTCCCCCTTTTTTTTTTCAAAAAAATATATTGATTTTTTAACCGTAACTTTTTTATTTTTTATCTCATAAAGTTTGTTGATTAAGCATTTTGTAGATTTTTACAAGATCTATAAGGTTAATAATATTAAATCCTTTTAAAATCCTCAGTCACAAAAAGAGATGACATTGAAAAGGTTGGTAAAGGTGGTTTTTGCATGTTATTACAAGTTTTAATTGTCAATAGCTCACTTAATTTTTGCCGTAGAAAAATGTTTTGCCAACCAATTTCTTGTGAACTAAATAAGCTAGAATTTCATATTGTAATATTTTTACGTATCTCTCATGCTAATCTTTCTATTCTGAAGAAAACGACATCTTTTACCAAACTACAAAAACTCGTTATTCGCTTTTAACTCTATTTTTTAAAAACTAATCATTCTTAGCCGATCAAACTTCTAGAACCTATTAATAATACATAAATAAAGAAGAGCAAATCAGGTCAATGATTAATTTTAATTAAGGTGGTAATTAGGGGGTTGTTTTCGATCACTTTTTGCTGAAAAAAAATGGGGACTGACATTCTTTTAATTATAAGTCACTTAATTTTTGAGCTAGAGACTTTTTTTATATTTGGAGATAGATATTTTTCAATACTTGAAATTAGTCTCAACAAGTTATCCTCGAAATACGCATAGTTTTCCCGTCTTTTGACTTTGAAACTACAATATTTAGCATTTGACGCAGAAGAGCTAACATATAATAAAGTATAGCTCGATTATTATTGGTCTTAAAGAAAACTGGAAAAAACGGTTTTGTTTATTTTTTCATAGGGTACATTTTTGTTAAGTAAAGTTGTTTTGATAAAACGAAATCTTTTTGAGTTATTAGCAGAAAACTGATCAAAACCATTGATTTTTTTCGATATAAAACTAACACTTTCGATAGCGAATAAATCAAAAACTATTAATTTTATCAAAAAAATGTATGGAACGTTTTTTGCTCAAAATGAATGTTTTTACCAACTTTTGGTGGCCACCACTCCTATGGTAAAAGCGCCTTTCAGCATCATATAGATTTTGATACTTCAACTATCCACTACTTATTCTCAAATTTTCAAGCAAATCGATCTTGTCCTATTTTAAGCTTCATTACTTGGACTAATATGTAGGTATTATGCCTGGATCACGCGTACCAAAAAAAACTTGATTAATAACAAGCTGAAAATTTATTTGTTAATAGCTTAACGGTGTCTAATCAGACAAACTTTGATGTACGAATTGTGGTGCAATAACCCCAGAGGTCAGCGATCGCAATCAGCAGTTTTACCTTTTATATTCAGCATTTTGATTTTATATAAAAGTAATATCATTGTAATTAATTTCAGTTATTTTCGATCAATTAAAAGTGAAGTATATTTGTAAAAGTTAATAAAGGGTCTTTTTAACCCGCCGTTACACGCGTCTTCTATTGTGACGTGGTTGCACGCGTATGTGCGTCGCCCTCACCTGCATAAGTTCGACTTATTTCGAGGAAGAATGAATGTCAACATGTATAATTATAAAATGGGTTGTACTCACATATTATAGAAAGTCTCGTAAACCAATGTTTTTTTATTAATTTAACAAAACAAAAGTAAAAATAATATACATAGATCAAAAGCAAATTTTCTTAATTTTCAATTTCAGCAAGCCACTGAAAAAATTAACGTTTTTACGCGAATTCATTTTACTAAAAATACAAATTAAAATTAAAAACTGTTCTGAAGCTATTTCTTTGTGGCATTTATGTAATTAACTATTAATATTTTGTATTTTGATAACGACGTCCGAGAAGGAATTCGAAACGTCAATAAAATCAATTTTTCAAGTTAAATTGTGGCTTATTTCCCAATTAGAATAGGTAAATTTAAAAATGGGTTCTTAACCAGTGGCGCACCTAGAATTTTCCTCTGGAGGGGGGGGAGGGGGGTAAGCTTGGGCACCGAAAGTTTTTTGTATTATTTGTGAAAGACAAGTTACATTTTCCTACTTTCTTTTATATATATATTTCTATATGCTCTGGGTGGGATTTTAACCCCCAAAACCCCCCGCTCGGTGTGCCACTGTTCCTAACCTAATCCAAACAATAATATTTTAATTAAACCTACCTAAATAGTAAATAAAAACCTAAAAGTTTCTTTGAGATAACAGAAACGTGATTTCACCGTGATTGCACGCGCAGTGAGGAATTCCCTCACTTGAAGAGGGATGTCTCTTCTTTCAACTACCACACAGCACACTGACCGCCTGAAATAGTCTATAACTTTTTCGTACCCTCTCATGAACCATGCTAAAGGCATTCCTGGGTGCTTAAGGTTATAGTATTAGTTTACACAATTTCATGGGTTATAAACAAATATGGTGAGGGATTCCCTCATAGCGCGTGTAATGGCGGGTTAAAAAGTACCTTAGTGAGTTTAGGTGAGAACCTAAACTTTTACAAATATACTTCACTTTTAACTGATCGAAAATAACTGAAATTAATTACAATGATATTACTTTTATATAAAATCAAAATGCTGAATATAAAAGGTAAAACTGCTGATTGCGATCGCTGACCTCTGGGGTTATTGCACCATAATTCGTACATCAAAGTTTGTCTGATTAGACACCGTTAAGCTATTAACAAATAAATTTTCAGCTTGTTATTAATCAAGTTTTTTTTGGTACGCGTGATCCAGGCCTAATACCTACATATTAGTCCAAGTAATGAAGCTTAAAATAGGACAAGATCGATTTGCTTGAAAGTTTGAGAATAAGTAGTGGATAGTTGAAGGATCAAAATCTATATGATGCTGAAAGGCGCTTTTACCATGGGGATGGTGGCCACCCCATGTCGGGTGTGGAAATTTTTTATTATATTTGGCCGCAAAAGTTGGTAAAAACATTCAGTTTGAGCAAAAAGCGTTCCATACATTTTTTTGATAAAATTAATAGTTTTTGATTTATTCGCTATCGAAAGTGTTAAACTTATATCGAAAAAATCAATGGTTTTGATCAGTTTTCTGCTAATAACTCAAAAAGATTTCGTTTTGTCAAAACAACTTTACTTAACAAAAATATACCCTATGAAAAAATAAACAAAACCGTTTTTTCCAGTTTTCTTTAAGACCAATAATAATCGAGCTATACTTTATTATTTATGTTAGCTCTTCTTCGTCAAATGCTAAATATTGTAGTTTCAAAGTCAAAAGACGGGAAAACTATGCGTATTTCGAGGATAACTTGTTGAGACTAATATTAATTATTGAAGGAAATGAATCGGTAGATGAATTACCGACAATGACGCCAACTTTTACTCCCATTATACCACAAAAATTCACCTCGGATACTGATTCAGATCTTGACTCGCAGCCAGTACCATCGAAAAAAATTAAAAAATAATAACTATGATAGATCTTTTTCAACATATAATAATAAATAATATTATTTTGTCTAGAAATTGTCCGTGGATTAGGCCTATTGGGGATACCACACAAAAAACGCGCCTCCAGACTCTACCTCATAGGTGGCCGGGAAAAGGGTCAAAAATAGCTTAATAATAGCATAGGAATGTTAAAATCATAATAATTAAATATATAGATAAAAAATAAAGCCCAAGGTTTTGTTTTTATTATATTCCTATGAGAATTCGAGAGTCTGGTCAAGTTTGGAGCGCTGTAAAACCTAGATAAATAAATAAAATTACACAACTTTATAGTGGAACTTGTTCGCTGAAAAATCCTCTATAAAATCGCTATGATGTTATTTTATTGTAAAATGAACGGAAAAAAACTTATAACCTCCAAAACGAAATTTTTTACAAAATTTTCTGTTATTTTTGTTTATAACTTTTTTGTCGGCCACTTGATGATAAAAAGTAATAAAATATAATATACAAAATTGTGAAAGATTTAATTTGCTATATTTTACGTGTAATTAAATTTTCTGTATGGTTGATAGTTTAAAATATACAGCGCAAAAGAACTTTGCACGCCATTTTCCAAGATGGCGGCCGGGGGACAAGAGGGCGATCCCAAAACCTTGAACTTAAGCTTCTACTGAATCCCCCTACACATTAAAAAAATAAAATTGACCACTCTAAGAAATGCAACCCTAAATGTAACATTTCATTTGACTATTTCGCTTATTTTTTTATTTTAAATACCAGCTATTCATCTATTAACACAGGTTTTTGTTTCAGATTTCATTAGTGGATCGTAAGAAATCGGTGTGCAAAATGAAGGAAGAACTCGAGGGGACTTTGGTGAACCAAACGACTTTAGTGCCGTTGCCAGTTTCGAACGTAACGAGAAATGTAACGAACTTACCACTTGATATGCAATTTAATGACGGACATAGACTCTCTATATTTGTTTACAGTATTTTATTTGTGTTTTCAACAATTGCAAATACGACAGTGTTGGTGCTTATTTTAAAAAGACGCAAAAAGTTTCCGTCTAGGATTAACATGATGCTAGTTCATTTGTCTATAGCTGATTTAATGGTAAGATCCTTTTTATATGATAGAGTAACTTGGAATCATAGGGGAAACTTATTGTCAATTTTACGAAAAAAACTTATTCTTCATAAAGTGCTCTGCATAGTCTAAAACCTAAGATGCAATCATCAGATATCAAATTTTATCAACACTATACGAGGTATGTAAAAAATATGAATTTCGGTCAAGAGGAAAGTACTTTTATATCTCGTGGACGTACTGGGAAATCCACTAACTCACAAAAGTAAAATTTTTAGAAAAACGCATTTAAATATTATTATACCTTATGGATTACCTCTTAAAAATCGGGTATTATATACTGGCTGTTCAACTTTTGGTACCTGGATGTGATTTTGAAGGATGTTATCCACAGTAGTCCAAGTAATGAAGCTCAAAATAGGACAAAACCTCGCAATTTTTACAGAATGGATCAATTTGCTTGAATATTTGAAAATAAGTAGTGGATAGTCCAAGGATCAAAATCTATATGATGCCGAAAAGCGTTTTTACCATGGGGGTGGTTGCCACCCAAACGGAGGGGTCGAAATTTTTTATTATATTTTGATCGCAAAAGTTGGTAAAAATATTCGTTCTAAGCAAAAAACTTTCTATAAATTTGTTTGATAGAATAAATAGTTTTCGATTTATTCGCTATCGAAAGTTTTAGTTTTATATCCAAAAACTATTTTTAATAAGTTTTCTGCTAATATCTCCAAAATTTTACGCTTTATCAAAACAACTTTTTTAACAAAAATGTAGCTTTTAAAAAAATAAACAAAACCATTTTTTTTATTTTCTTTAAGACCAATAGTAATTGAGCAATACCATATTATATGTTAGCTCTTCTTCGTCAAATGCTAAATATTGTAGTTTCAAAGTCAAATGACGGGGAAAACTATGCATTTTTCGAGGAAATCTTGTTCAAACTAATTTAAAGTATTTAAAAATATCTATCTCCAGAAATAAAAAAAGGGTCTAGCTCAAAAATTAAAAACTTAAAATGAAAAGAATGTCTGTCACTTTTTTTTCAGCGAAAAAGTGATCGGAAGCAACCTCTTAATCGCCACCCTAATTAAAATTAGTCATTGCCCTTATTTGTTCTTCTTTATTTATGTATTATTAATAGGTTTTAGAAGTTTGACCGGCTTAGAATGAACAGTTTAAAAAAAATGGAGGTAAAAGCGAATAATGAATTTTTGTAGTTTGAAAAAAATGGCCTTTTCTTCAGAATAGAAATATTATCATCAGAGATGCGAAAAAATATTTAAATACGATATTTTAGCCTATATAATTCTCAAGAACTTGGTTTACAAAAATTTTTTCTACGGCAAAAATTGATTGAGCTATTGACAATTAAAACTTATAATAAGATGCAAAAACCACCTTTACCAACCCTTTCCAAGTCCCTCTTTTTACTACTTAGGATTTTAAAAAGATTTAATATCAATAGGCTTATAGACCTTGTAAAAACCTACAAAACTCTTTCTTAAGAAACTTTCTAAGATAAAAAATAAAAAAGTTACGGTTAGAAAATCAAATCAATATATTAAAAAAAAAAGGAGAAATATAATTGGAAGCATAATAATGTAAGTTAGCGGTGTTTTTAGTCATTGGCCTTATTCATTATTCTTTATTTATGTATTATTAATGGATTTTAGAAGTTTTACTGGATTATGATGTTTAGTTTTTAAAAAATTTGAGTTAAAACGAATAACGAATTTTTGTAGTTTGGTAAAAATGCCATTTTCTTCAGAATAGAAATATTAGCATCAGAGACATGAAAAAATGTTTAAATATGAAATTGTAGGTTATCTAACTCCCAAGAAATAGGTTTGAAAAAAAATTTCTACGGAAAAATTTGAGTGATGTAAATGAGTGAGTAAATGAGTATTATCGAAAAACATTGATTTTTTCGATGTAAAACTAACATCTTCGATAGCGAATAAATCGAAAACTATTAATTTTATCAAAAAAATGTATAGAATATTTTTAGCTTAGAATGAATGTTTTTATCAACTTTTGCGGTCAAAATATAATAAAAATTTTCCACCCACGACATGGGGTGGCAACAACTCCCATGATAAAAGCGCTTTTCGGCATTATATAGATTTTGATCGTTGGACTATCCACTACTTATTCTAAAATTTCCAAGCAAATCGATCCATTCTGTAAAAATTGCGAGGTGAAAAGCTTCGGTTTCTGGACTAATAACTAAGCAAATTGATATTATGTTATGTGATTTCCACATTGCATCTCTCATTTTAAAAATTAATTGCTCACTCATTTGACCACCGATTTTAAAAAAATTTATATCTCTGGATAGGTAAATGACCATTTTTTCAAGTTACAAAAAAATATACTGGGTGTTTTAATAAAAAAGTCAACAACGTTTTTTTTTTCTCAAAAATCCGCCATTTTTTATTTAAAAGCGATATAAAAATGGTCATTTACCTGAAAACTTGAAAAAACGGTCATTTACCTATCCAGCGATATAAATTTTTTTTAAATCGGTTGTCAAATGACTGAGCAATTAATTTTTAAAATGAGAGATGCAATGTGGAAATCACATAACATAATATCAATTTGCTTATTTATGTTATTTAGGTACGCGATATCCATGTTGCACCTCTCATTTTAAAAATTAATTACTCAGTGATTTGACAACCGATTTTAAAAAACTTTATATTGCTGGATAGGTAAATGACCTTTCTTTCAATTTACAGAAAAATATACTGGATGTTCCGTTAAAAGTCAACAACGTTTTTTTCAAAAATCCGCCATTTTTGTTTTCGTACTTGAAAGCGATATAAAAAATTCAATCCATTCATACAAAACTTTTACTAATATAATACATTTCAGCGAAAACCGCATATTTCTATCTTGAGCCGTTTAGAAGTTATAGGTAGTTAAAATGGGGGAAAATATTTGTGGACACCCGGTATAAACAGTAGGTAAGCGAGTAGTACGTTCTTTAACGGTAAAATATTGCAAAACCTCTAAATTTTAAAGAACCGATTGAATTGACATGAAATTTGGCACACACATAGCTAACGAGTCAAAGAAAAATAGTTATACTGTGCCGATGTGTGCTATGGCTCTGTGGGTGAGTTTCACTCCTTCTCGGGGGTGAAAAAATATATGTCAAAAATAAGTGCGGGATTCGATATACTGACTAATTCCCAGCGACTTTTGTTCTATAGAGTTTCTTCACCGAGGCAACACTTTTCGAGTTATTTGCGAGAGAATAATATGTTCATTTTTTAACAAAATAACTACGTTTTTAGACGGTTTTTCGCAAAAAAACTCAAAAAGGAAGTATTTAGTCGAAAAAATATTCTTAATAAAAATATAACTTATAAAAAAGTGAAAAAAATGGTGCATAGAAGAAGTCTGTAGACCTAGTAGAAGTAAAGTTGTAGCTAATGAAAATTATGTTCTTATTCGTCAAATTCCAAATCGAATATTTCATCGAGAAATAACCAAAAAACTTTTCGGGAACAGTCTATACAAATTTTTTAAAGTGTTTAAAAATGGTTTATTTTTGTTTTTTAAAAAAACTTATAACATTAAAAGTAGTAAGTGAGTTACGATCAAAATATTGTTGGTCCCTTTTATTTTTTGGTAAAAAGAATCGCGAAAGCACCCCCCAATTAGCTTTCCAAATAAAATTAATCGTTACCGCTTCACAAGTTACTCTGTTTATTTTCTATTATTTATACGATCTGTAAGTTTCATTGGTTCAAAGTGCTTATTTTTGAAAAGGCTGTAGTTAAAATGGGTTGAACGAGTCACTAATCCCAAGTGTATGCAAATTTTGAACAGCCATAACATAACCAATTTTTGTCTAACAGGAAAACAATAAATCCAAAATATCCAGAAAAGCTAAACGTACATTTTATTACTCCTTAAGATTTTGGTATTGCTAATAATTTTCAAGTTATTTTAAAGAACAGCGTTTTTTTCAAAATTAAAAATTTTAAAAATGTTGTTTTAAAACCAATTTTTTTCAAAAATGAGCACGTTGAATCGATGAAACTTACAGATCATATAAACACAACATAAATAAAGCAACTTGTGAAGCGGTAACAATTAATTTTATTTAAGTTGTTAATTAGGGGTGATTTTCCCGATCTTTTTTGCCAAATCAAAAGGGACCAATTGTATTTTGAGCGTAACTTGCTTACATTTGACGCTAGATTTTTTTTTTTATAAAAATAGAAATAAAATTTTTTAAACTTTTTAAAAAATTCACGTTGAATTATATTTATTTGAAATTTGGCGAATATGAACCTATTTTTCTTTAGCTATAATTCTGCTTCTACTAAGTCTAGATACTTCGTGTGTACACCATTTTTTTTCACTTTTTCAGAGGCTATATTTTTGCTAACAATAGTTTATTCGATAGAATACTTACTTTTTGAACTGTTTGCGAAAAATTGTATAAAAACGTGTTTGTTTTGTTGAAAAATGAACATAATTCACTCGCAAATAACTCGAAAAGTATTGGCTTAGTGAAATACTGTATAGAATAAAAGTTGCTTATAATTAGTCAGTTTATCGAATTCCGGACTTATTTTGAACGTATGTTTTTCACCCACGAGAATGGGTGAAACTCAGCCCCAGGGCAAAAGCACATACCGACACAACGTCACTTGTTTTCTTTGACATGTTTGCTATGAGTATGCCAAATTTCATGTAAATCCAAACGGTTCTTGAAAATTTACAGCAAAAACCGTCAAATAATGTACTAGGGGGACCGGCAGTCGAACTATTCAGAAGTACCGCAAGCAAAATCAGAATTGCCATGTCAATAGCCAACGTTCGCAACGCACAGTGCACATGAAGAAGATACCCTTAAAAAATCGATCTGACTTTGAGGTCTTTCATATTCACACTGTATATTGTTTTTTTGTTAAATATAAAGATTTTAATTATATCTGTAATATTATTTCAATTCTTTTGTACAAGAAATATCACGGCCTTCTATTTCTTAACTTTATCCTCGAAATAATCAAACTTTCCATACAACCTTCACTTGCAATTTATTGCAATTTGTTTCAAATTATTTCCAAGACGACCGACGCCGACAAGACTGATTATTCGAGATGAAAGGTCGAAATTCATCTTTTTATCTGACACCGAAGTTTGAAGTTTTTCAGATTCCAACAAATTAAAAAAAGAAATAATCAGAAAACCTAGAACTATACTGTGGTCTCGCTCGCGTAACATAAATTTCCTTAAATTTTATTGTAAAATCAGAAATAAAATTGTGAGGAACTAATAGTCCAGTCGAGTTAGACAAATAACAGGCCTAACCTTGCATTAGAAGCTGCCCCAAATTTTATTTTTCTAATCTTTAGGGAGGCTCAATAGTAGTGTAAATTTAAAATCTCGACTAAATCGCGCCGTTGCGTTAGCCGCCATCTTGATTTTAAACTAGAACTGTTTTGCTCAATATCTCCGCCATTTTAAACTTTTCAACAAATAGTATATAAACCAAAATTCATGAAAATGTGATTTTCAATAATTTCTATTATTACAATTTTTTCCTGCTGTCGATACTTTCCCAGTTATGGCCGAAAATATTGACAGAGCATAGTTATTGAATTATTTCGTTTATTATTAGTTTTACGAAAAAATGTTTCTATACAAAAATAGAGAGAATTAAATTCTAAACAATTTTGATTTCTTTTTTTTAATCCTAATAGCAAAATTAATAATATTGAAAATATTAAAAATATTACTAAAAAATTTTTAAATTGAAAAACTTATTGGTAAATTCTCCTGGTGACACCTCCAAGGCTTCTACAATTTGCAAGCCAAATGGATGCTGCAGTGAAGACAAAGGGAAGGAATTCTACACTATGCAATTCACATCCCCCGTCTGCAGCTTGGTAAAGTTCCAACGGAAAATGCACCTAGTTACTCTACGGAGTAATCTATCTATCTAATTAGCCTTCTTCGGTCCATCTTTGGAAATATGCCTCCCCAATCCTTTTCCATTCTTCTGTGTCTGTCGCTACAGTTATCCACCTAGAGCCCACGTGCTTCTTGACATCATCTGCCTATCTCATTTGTGGTCTTCCTCTGCTTCGTTTATATTCCCACGGTATCCAATTTATGAGAATTTTGTTCCATCGGTCTTCCTTTAGTCTTAAAGTGTGTCCGGCAAATCTCCATTTCAACTTTGCAACTTCTTATCTAACATCCCTAACTTTGGTTTTCTCTCTTATCCACTCGTTTCTCTTTTTATCCAATAGTCTTATGTGCAACATTCGCCTTTCCATTGCTCTTTGTGTTTTTATGATCTTGTCCATGTTTGCTTTTGTAAACGTCCACGTTTGGGAACCGTAAGTGAGAACAGGGAGTAGGCATTGATTGTATACCTTGGTCTTAAGATGTTGTGGATATCTTTTGTTTTTAAGGATGTAGCTTAGTTTTCCAAATGCTGCCCATGCCAGGCTACGGAGTAATACGAATATAAAATAAAAATGTATACCATTTTTATTATTCAGTTGCAATGCGAAGGCAAAAAACAATCTTATTTTTCAATTAAAATACGGAGTGCAATCCAGCTCTCTGATTCGCGATTTTCGATTCTTATTGGAATCTCATCGGAGAGAGCGCAGGCTTGTTATCCATATCCCAACTGACCAGCACTGAGAGCTTTTCCCACACATTGCAACTGAATCAAATAGGGTAGGTGACTAGCGTCTTCTGGCAATTGAAAGATGAATTTTTTCAATCCTAATAGCAACATTAATAATATTGAAAATATTAAAAATATTACTAAAAGATTTTCAAATTAAAAAACACCTGGTGACACCTGGTGACACCTCCAAGGCTTCTACAATTTGGTGTCACCAGGAAAATGTACCAATAAGTTTTTCAATTTAAAAATCTTTTAGTAATATTTTTAATATTTTCAATATTATTAATGTTGCTATTAGGATTGAAAAACTCCATCTTTCAATTGCCAGATAACGTTAGTGACCTACCCTATTTGTTTCAGTTGCAATGTGTGGGGAAAGCCCTCGGTGCTGGTCAGTTGGGATATGGAGAACAAGCCTGCGCTCTCTCCGATGAGATTCCAATAAGAATCAAAAATCGCGATTCAGAGAGCTGGATTGCACTCCGTATCCTAATTGAAAAGTAAGATTGTTTTGCCTTCGCATTGCAACTGAATAATAAAAATGGTATACATTTTTATTAATTTTGATTTCTTTCATTTTTTTGCTAAAATTAATATTTAAGGTGTACTCACCGGAGGGACCGCAGACGTTCGGATACAATTAGCGTCTCTTTGCAAAGACAATGACGTCGACTTTGCAAAGTAACAAGACACTTACTCAACACACACACTACACATTACACCTGAGTTAGTGATAAGTTATACAATTAGGTAGCTAAAGGTTCTAGTTCTAAACCAAGGCCAGAATCAGAGAAAAAAAATATATATATATATATATATATATATATATATATATATATATATATATATATATATATATATATATATATATATATATATATATATATATATATATATATATATATATATATATATATATATATATATTTAAGGTAGTACATAATATGCGGAAATGTCGCCAGCGTAAAAACTGACTGATTTTATAGCAATTGTTTTTCTTCAATACCTACGCCATTTTCAACTGAAATTGTTCAAAATATGATTTTATACAATTTATTTTTACAATTTTTTTCATGCGGTTGATATTTTCCCAGTTACATGGGAAAATAGTAAAAAGTGGTGGTGGAGCATAATTATTGAATTGAATCTTGTTTCCGAGCTGCCCCAAATTTTATAATTCTATCATTTAGGGCAGATCAATAGCAGTGTAAATTTAAAATCTCGACTATATTCCGCAGTTGCATTAGCCGCCATATTGATTTTAAATGAGAACTGTTGTTGCTTAATATCTCCGCCATTTTCATCTTTTCGACAAAAATGGTGGGAACTAAAATTGTTGGAAATGCAATTTCCTACAATTTCTTTTGCACAATTTTTTTTTATGCGATCAATATTCTCCGATAATATTCTCCGATTTAAGGGGGAAAATAGTGGAAGCGGAGGGGAAGCATAATTATTGAATTGTCTCAATTATTATTAACTTTACGACATAATTGTACATAAACAAAAATAAGGAGAATTATATTTTTTACAATTTTTTAAACTTCCAATGAAACATCAACCAAACTAAGTTCATAAAAGACATAAATAATAACCTATATTATGCATTCACCAATAATAACTTCACTTAATTTTAATAACTAGCGGGTTTTATTGGTTGAATTTGTCTTCAATTTTGTATAGGTACATATTTGTTATATAGGTGACAAGGTATATGAAGCTTTGGGAACTCTGAAGGGTGATACCATTTATTTGTATGTTGGTTGTAATTTGTTCATAGGGTTGAAGGGCCGTAGCTCAACCGCATGATCACTGGCCTCATACTCCAGAGCACGCGCGTTCGAACCCTGCCAATAACAATCAATTTTTTATTTCATAAAATGATACGAGCCGTTTCAGCGTGCCTCGGAGAGCACGTTAATCCGTCGGTCCCCCTGGGCTAGTGTACATCAACACTTGTTACTTGAAACAGGGTTAGAGATGTAAATGGCACCGGAACAATCCGAAAGGATCTCCTCGGCAAAAATGCCATACGATATTATTATTGTTATTGTTCATAGGGATTTGTGTGGAATACTATAATTTTAGTTTTGGAAAAGTTTTGGAAATGCTGTGACTTTCTTCTGATAATATATGTTCCATCAATACTTTTACTTGATCTTCTGTTTCCGCTAATACTACAGTATCATCTGCATTTCTTACATAATTCCATTGACTCTGGAAACTTCAGGGCGATCTTCAAGAGAAGCTCTGATTATAATATGTACGGCATGCATGTACATTAAATATTAGGAGGGTAACATGCACCCTTGACGCACTCCTCGTTCTATATTTCTACCAAAGTTTAAAAACCTCTACATACATGTTCCGTGCTGCGGAATTAAGTAAATGGAATTGATTAAAATAAGTGTAAACAACAAACAATAATATATTTATTTATGTTTGGTTAAAAGGCTCGTAAAAGGGTTTGATTGTTTGGCCCAGCGAGGGTTTGTTGACCGATCGACGCCTGCTGCGAGTGTGTGAAACGACCCGTGGTTGTATCTCGACTGCTGTGGCTAAAAAAGACCACAAACGCTAATATGTTTGTGTTTCTACCATCTGGCCAGAAAGGCGATAAATTATTTAGATCTGGCGTTTAAAAGTTGAAACATTTCTGTAGTTTTAATAAACGTCTTCGAATGCATTTCCAAAGTGAGTTATTGACATAAGATCTTGTAAAGTAATTATTTAATGGGGAATTCAGTTTGTTAAACTGAATATATAATCTTTAAACCTTCTACCCTCTCGGGTGTAGGTAAAAAATATTTCTTAAACTGAATACACCAAAAATATCTGGTTAGGGATACATTTCGTTTCGTAAAACTTAACGGGCCCTTCTTAGCATGTGGTTTGTATATTAAATGTGAATTTTATATGACCCATATTATTCCATTTTGAGAAAAGTTATTAAGAATTAAAATTAGCAAAAATAGTAATTACAGCGTGTCGCCACATACATAATACATACATACATACATACATACAGAACCGATGTTACTCTTATATCGGAAGGTGTCGAGGTTAAAAAAAACCTCTATATTTATGAAAGGGTCTCCTCTTTAAGATGTTCAGAAATAGAAAAGTTGTCCGATTCGACATTGATAACTGAAAAAAAAAAGTCTCATAAGGAAGATCTTTTTAATGGTGGGCCCAAGGATCATAACAAACTCTTAGATTAATGGTAACCAGATACAAATATCACTACTGTATGATGTTTCAACATTTTATCACTAATACAAGCAATCCCTTTATACCTTTGTTCGCTAAATCGATCCCGTTTACTTGGTAATTGAAACCGTTCATGTTCATTATAACAATATTGACTTGAGGTTTACACCATCCAAAGTTCAAAGCTCGGGAGATTGATATATTAAAAGTGTAAGGAATATATAAGAGACGTATTTCATTACCTTCAATATCATAATATTAAAGATTTTTATATTGATATTACAGTTTTTTTTTTTTCTAAAAATATTAAAATCATTCGCAACCTCTATACTTTTCTTCTATTATTTTTTTTATTCCTCTGTTCTACTATACTCTCTTTTTAAAATAGGAGGAGTAAACTCAATTGAAAAATTTACATCCAATAATGTCACTAGAAAAATCACCCGATTTATCTCTCCGTTTTTTTTTTGTTGATCATGTCGGCCTTCGACGGTAATCTAAAAAAATGTTACTTACTCATTCCTCTTCACACCAGGCGGAGCATAGGGCGTCCAACTGTCTGCCTTCATTTTGTCCTATCCTTTGCACTGATCCTAATTTCTGCCCAGGTTTACCCAATAGCATTAATTTCTTTCTCGGCACTTCTTTTCCACGTTTCTACGGGTCTACCTGGTTTTCTCTTTCCATGTGGTGTGTATTCTAGGGCTTTCCTCGTTATATCTGTGTCAGGTCTCCTTAGAGTGTACCCCATCCAACTCCATTTCCCTTTGCATAGTGTCTTGGATATAGGTTCCTGGTTAGTTCTTGTCCATAACTCTCGGTTTGCTACGCGGTTTGCCCAGCAAATATTGAGAATCTTCCTTAGGCATCTATTTATGAACGGATCTGTCCCATACAATTTCTTCACACTTTGCAAATTTCTGCTCCATATAGTAGCACAGTCTTTACGTTACTGTTGAATAATATTGTGTTGGTTTTACTTGTCATCTGACATGAAGATCATATTTATTTTCTTTAGAATATTGAATGCCTTTTGAGCTATTCCTATTTTCCGTTTTACGTCCTCCGTCCCTCCTTTGTTGATCAACTATTCCTATAAAAATCCACAACTTTTTACCACGTTCCACCATTAGAGATTCCCTTGTTCCATTGGTCCCATACATCAATGTTTTTCCGAGTTGACAGCGTTATAGACAAGGCGAAAACGGCGGGTTCGTTGGGAAAAATATACTTATGAGATTTTTTTGCATAATCACATTCGTGACACCTCAGAATAAGGTTCAAGAAGTCGCCCACGCGAAAAGTGGTCCAAATTTTCTTTAACAATATTTTTTCATTAAATTGCAAAAAATCAATATTTTTGGCCCAGGCAATTTTTTTAGGGTTTTTGGATCATTCTGGACAAAAAAGGTCTTTTATATTTTTGCTCTAAAGTTGATCGTTTTCGAGTTATACGCAATGTAAAATTTGGAAAACGCGAAAACCGTCATAACTCGGATAAAAGTTATTATTATGAAAGTCAGAAAGCGACTATCTCAAAGTTTAAAGCCCCCCCTACAAGATCCTGAAGAAATTTTTGTCATTATTTTATTACTAAGCTGTTATTTTTAAGTCATAATAATGAGCGACATGCACGTGTTAGGCGGCCGTAAATAGATATTCTTTAAACATGATTGATGAAATCCCGAAGAGTTTTTTGCAATAAAATATCGAAAACCCCTTTGTTTTTTTAATTGCTAATCAAGCGGGTGCGACACTGTAGTATAAGTGAGGACGTTTGAGTTGGCATAAATTCATTATCTCGATAATGGGCAAATTTCAAGAGAAATCCTCAGACAGGTCGATTTTTATTTTTTAATTAGGACTTTTTGGCATATATATAATACTAGTGACGTCATCCATCTGGGCGTGATGACGCAATCGATGATTTTTTTAAATAAGAGTAGGGGTTGTGTGATAGCTCACTTGAAAGGTTATTTAATTCTCTATTCAATAGTATAAACATTAACATAATTATTTATACAGGGTGTACAAAATTTTTTTTTCTATTTGTCAAATTTAATCAAAGTTAATTTAATAAAAAAAATTTTTTTGTACACCCTGTATAAATAATTATGTTATTGTTTATATTAGTGAATAGAAAATTCAATAACCTTTCAAATGAGCTATCACACAAACCCTACTCTTATTTAAAAAAATCATCGATTACGTCATCACGCTCAGATGGATGAGGTCACTAGTATTATATATATGCCAAAAAGTCCTAATTTAAAAATAAAATCGGCTTGTCTGAGGATTTCTCTTGAAATTTGTCCATTCTCGAGATAATGAATTTATGCAAACTCAAACGTCCTCACTTATACTACAGTGTCGCACCCGCTTGATAAGCAATTAAAAAAAACAGAGGGGTTTTCGATATTTTATTGCAAAAAACTCTTCGGGATTTCATTAATCAATGTTTATAGAATATTTTCGTATCTTGGCAACATTGAAATTTTTTGATAAATGTCCGATTTAGGGTTAAAAATGGCCGATTTCGCAATTTTCAAAATTTTCAATCGCTTATTTACAAAACAAACAAAAACTATTAACTTAAGAGAAAAATCACTAAAGACGTTTTCTGTTTTGAATGATTCAAAAAACCTAAAAAAAGTTTGTTCGATGCAAAAAGAATAATTTTAGGAAAAATCCCTAATCTTTCCCCTCGCCTGGCAAGGTATTATGCTCTTCAGAATCGCCTGTCATTGTACACATTTCTTATAAATGACTTACTCAAACACATACTTAAATTTAAACCTTACATGAGAAAGTTTATTTTACCCCCTAAATTTGCACTTTTCGATTCACCTGGTAGATACACGTGCACCACTGAGGCCTGCCAGGTCATGGTTTTTAGCCTTGGTGTGCTATGAATTATCACTAGAAAAAATTTTAGCCTTACAGGACGACCGTTAGTCGGAGGGTTCACTAGCTCTTAGACTACGAGTTGATTTGTGTCCCGTAGATATACGAACTCCCTTAATCCTTCGAAAGTATATGTTCCAACCGTTAGGTCCTCAGGCTCAGCTACTTGATTATTATTTGAGGCCTTCATATACTTAGTTTTATTAATATCAACTTGTAGCTCCATTCGTTTTACTACTGCTTCCAATACCGTGAACGATTGAACCAGGTCCGTCTTTCTTCTTGCTGTGATATCAATATCATCTACATACGCTAGTATTTGTACACTTCTATTAATAATGGTCCCTCTGGTTGTTCCAGATTTTCTAGACCAATGTTAAATATAAGGCATGATGGGCTATCTCCCTATCGAAGTCTTGTTTGTGTCTGGAAATTTCTTGATATTCCATTCTGCATTCTAACCTTAAACTCGATTGTTGAAAGAGATGCTTTTTCCAATCTCACTAAGTGTATTGGGATATTAAATTCTATTGTGGCTTTGTATAATGCGTTTCTGTCTACACTCTCATAGGCACTAGGGATGGCGGTTTTTGACAAAACACCGGTTTTCGGTTATACCGGTTTTTTTTGCTTACGGTTTAACCTGGCGGTTATAATCGGCCAAAAAAAACGGTTTTTGTAAAAACCGGTTTTCGGTTTTTTTAATCCAGTTTAGATTACAAAGTTACATTTACAATACACTTTAGTTTGCGATACTCCAATCGACTCGATATCAATATGATCAAAATTAGTACTATTGAAAGAACATGTATAACTTTTAATACGTAGAATGTATATTTGTAGAATAAGTACATTTTAACTCATTTAACACTTCCTGTATGAGTGTATCGTTTTGAAAACGTAGCGAAATTCTTGGAGATTCGTATTCGTAATCAGTAATTCGATATTCAGAGTCAGAGCATTATTTTTGGTAATCAGAAAAAGTCATTCACCCACTTTCAATGTCAAGAGTTAAGTGTGAAAAATAGATGATGTTTGCGTCTAATTCAACCAGATCACTTCTTATGTAAATATTATGATTACAAATACCTTTTCAAGGAAATATTATAATAAAACTTAATAATTGTTTCTGGCTGATGTGAGATTTCTCTTTCAGTTTGCTTCTGTATTTTATAAAATAAAATAAAATTTGAATTATGGTTTTGTTTGGAATAATTACTTGAGAATAATAATTATGATTGGGATCCAAAATAATACCTAATCTAATCCTAATCACCCTAAAAACCTAATAACCGGTTTTTACTTTAAAAATAAAAAACCGGTTATAACCGGGACAAAAAACCGGTAAAACCGGTTATTGCGAAGTAAAAAGACCGGTTTTAGGTTTAAACCGGTAGGTTTTTCCCATCCCTAATAAGCACAGCTAAAATCCGCAAACAAATGGTGAGTATCTATTCCATACTCATACGTTTTTTCCAAAGCCTGTCTTAACTTGGCATTGGTCGCTAGGTAGGTTGTTACGCGAATGATCGTACGTGAGATTTTCTCTCACATATCCAACTTTTGCCTTTCTTTACAAAATTTTACAAAAAAGATGAGGTTTCATCAACGATAAAGCCATTTGCTTTAAAAAGACACGACGTTTTTCTGTTTTAATAGGTTTGTTCTAGCAAACAGTCAAACTAGTCAGAAACCGTCAGCAAATAGTTGGTCAGTGAGAGAACATAATACAGTCACCAGTGCTATCCCCTCGACTCGCGCTGGTCCGCTATTCACTGACGGTTTCAAACCGTTTGAAACTGATGTTAGAACAAACCTATTATTATTATCTTTACATAAAATGTGACTATTGATGCCACCAATATTTAACATTGAAAAATATATGGAAAGTGACCATCTACAACTAACCCGTGAAACACAATATAGGATTTTCATATCATCAACCACATCCACGGCGCCTTTTATTACATCATAAAAGGATATTATTTTAGGTTTTAAGGGAAAAAATAAAATTAAATTTTATACACAGTTGGTGGCGCCGGTGGTCGCTTGATGTGAGAATCTCTCACATGAAACGCACTGACTCAACAATATGGTGATACTAAAGAAAACCGAGTCACTATCTGAGCAGATGAGTCTATTAGATTGTCGAGGGAGGATAGTTAGGAGACTAGAAGAATTTTCTGAAACCGTGAGAAAAAATCTCATATAGCGACCACTGGCGGGTTAAAAGAAATATTTAATGGTATATCAATCATTCCCATCTCCCTTATCTCTTTAAAAAAACGGTAGCCTGTCAGACGGCATGTCTCCGTTTGTGTGATAAAATAAGGCCTCTTCAGTTAAGGGTTAACTATCATTTAACCTTTAACTACACGCGCTGGCGTACTTTGTACGCCACCTATCACTTATTTTTCTAACCTATCACTGGAATGTGCTTTACAATTTGGTTTTAGTTTCGTTATAATCGGCGTTCTGGAAAGATCGTAATTTACATTTTATTATTTGTTGTTTCCGGTGGTGGACAATATACCCCAGGATTATATTACTATAAGTCATAATATAAGTACATATTTTAATTGTTTTTTAGTCATTATGGCAAAAAATATATTTTTCTTTGTAAACAATACTTTTTCTCCTGTAAAAAATCAAATTTAAAAAAATTTTTTATTAGTAATTTTATTTAACAATAAAACACTGAAAACGTTTGTTTTCTATACTTCCACAAAATTTATTATAACTAAGTGACTACAGCTGTTTCGGCGGAGTGCCTTTCTCAAGTGATATAGTTTACAATGTGTTTGCCTTTTTAAGTCTTCAACTGAAGAGGTTGAGGAGTGGGGAGCTGTTTGTCTCGAGTTGGTCATTCAGAATTATATCTGTATTTTTCAGTTTATTAATTTCCATAGATTCTAAAAAAGATAGCTTAAGGCCTTTATTTTGAATATGTAGAATTTGAAACTCTTCATTGAAAGAATGATTATGATCTAGAAGGTGAAGTGCGTATGTAGAAGTGTCTGTTTTTCTATTGTTGAAAGCCCTTTTGTGTTCTGCTATCCGTTTGTCAAAAGTTCTGCCAGTTTGACCGATGTACGTTTTCGGACAGTCACCACAAGTTAGTTTGTACACACCACTCTGTAGTTGCTTTCTCCTTCGGCTTTTATTGTTCTTAATATATTTGCTTAAGTTGTTGTTAGTTCTGAAAGCTGGTGTTATTCCTTTCTTTTTTATGTATCTGGCTATCTTTGTTGTTATCTTGCCAGTATATGTGAGAGAGCAGAAGGTACTGGGTTCTTTCTGTGGTGGTGGATACACTAATTTCAGGGCTTTCTTATGGAGTTTTTGGTTTAAAATTTTGTTAACTGTTTGTTCGTTATAGCCGTTGTTTACTGCTATTTGTTTAATGATGTTTAGTTCTATCTCGAAGTTATTTTTTGTCATGGGAATTTCTGTCAGTCTATGTATCATGCTATGGTAGGCTGCTAATTTGTGTTGTGTAGGATGTGATGATGAATTGTGTATAGTTGTGTCAGTATGGGTAGGTTTATGATATACGGAGAACTCATGTTTGTTGTGTAGTCTGGAAATCGTTACATCTAGAAAGTTTATGGAGTTATTCTGTTCTGTTTCTATTGTAAACTCAATATTATTATGAAGTGAATTAATATATGATAGAAATTGGTCAAGTTGTCTGTTAGTTCCTGTAAAGCATACTAGTATATCATCCACGTATCTCCACCAATATAAGAACTGTTTAAATACGGGATGTTTAGAAATTGTTGTTTCAAGTTGGTTCATAAATATATCTGATATCAATGGCATTTTATATAGCATTTTATAGCATTTTATACAGCATTTATATAGCATTTATATAGCATTTATATAGCATTTTATAGCATTTTATACAGCATTTATACAGCATTTATATAGCATTTAATAGCATTTTATACAGCTCCGTCATATAAACTTTCAAAAAAACTGTCAGATATTATTACAGAATACACTAAATTTTCACCTAAATTCACTGTAAAAAATACACTAGAACTAGTTAATAAAATACAACATTTTCAATTGCCTAACAACTCCAGACTAATTTCATTTGACGTAAAAAATCTTTTTCCTAGTGTTCCTCCTACAGAAACTTTTGTTTTAGTTAAACATCTTTTAGACCATAATAGTACAAATCCGATCATTGTATCTGAAATTTTACACCTTCTTGAAATTTGCATAAATCAAGACTATTTTGAATTCAATAATCAAATATACACAAACAACAGTGCAGGACTTATTATGGGTAATCATCTAAGCCCATTGCTATCAGATATATTTATGAACCAACTTGAAACAACAATTTAAAAACATCCCGTATTTAAACAGTTCTTATATTGTTGGAGATACGTGGATGATATACTAGTATGCTTTACAGGAACTAACAGACAACTTGACCAATTTCTATCATATATTAATTCACTTCATAATAATATTGAGTTTACAATAGAAACAGAACAGAATAACTCCATAAACTTTCTAGATGTAACGATTTCCAGACTACACAACAAACATGAGTTCTCCGTATATCATAAACCTACCCATACTGACACAACTATACACAATTCATCATCACATCCTACACAACACAAATTAGCAGCCTACCATAGCATGATACATAGACTGACAGAAATTCCCATGACAAAAAATAACTTCGAGATAGAACTAAACATCATTAAACAAATAGCAGTAAACAACGGCTATAACGAACAAACAGTTAACAAAATTTTAAACCAAAAACTCCATAAGAAAGCCCTGAAATTAGTGTATCCACCACCACAGAAAGAACCCAGTACCTTCTGCTCTCTCACATATACTGGCAAGATAACAACAAAGATAGCCAGATACATAAAAAAGAAAGGAATAACACCAGCTTTCAGAACTAACAACAACTTAAGCAAATATATTAAGAACAATAAAAGCCGAAGGAGAAAGCAACTACAGAGTGGTGTGTACAAACTAACTTGTGGTGACTGTCCGAAAACGTACATCAGTCAAACTGGCAGAACTTTTGACAAACGGATAGCAGAACACAAAAGGGCATTCAACAATAGAAAAACAGACACTTCTACATACGCACTTCACCTTCTAGATCATAATCATTCTTTCAATGAAGAGTTTCAAATTCTACATATTCAAAATAAAGGCCTTAAGCTATCTTTTTTAGAATCTATGGAAATTAATAAACTGAAAAATACAGATATAATTCTGAATGACCAACTCGAGACAAACAGCTCCCCACTCCTCAACCTCTTCAGTTGAAGACTTAAAAAGGCAAACACATTGTAAACTATATCACTTGAGAAAGGCACTCCGCCGAAACAGCTGTAGTCACTTAGTTATAATAAATTTTGTGGAAGTATAGAAAACAAACGTTTTCAGTGTTTTATTGTTAGATAAAATGAACTTCCATCAAGTAACGGTCGAATCCATCAAGTAATTTTATTTATCATGGAATCCAGTTATTCCATGATTCCAGTTATAAATCCCAATTGGCTTACTGAAAAGGAACTCCAAGTATTCACTGATGCCGAATAAGGTTTATAACAAACAAATAAGTGTATTTTTTCAAAAAAAATTAAACAAATCCGCTGTTTTTAAATGTATTTTCTTGTGGCGTACAAAGTACGCCACGCGTGTAGTTATGTTATAACTAGATGCGCGGGTAGTTAAAGGTTAATACCCTTTTTCTTTTTTTTTTTTAGAGAAAGAGTTACATCCCGTTTTTTATTTTAGTAAACATTACTTATGCAAAAAATAAAATAAACTTAATAGACAAAAGTCTGAGTCTTAATTTAAAAAACAAATAAGAGAGCAATATTGCCAAATCTTAGATAAAGGACAAGCACAAAAAGTTCGGGGATTATTATCTGCTACAAGAGAGCAATAACAGCTAGCGAAGTTACAAAAGGTATAAAGAAACGGAGACGGATTTGAAAGTTACACGGAGTTATTGGATGTTCTTTTTATATCAACGCCTCTGATGCTAAGCAGCGTAGGTGCTTTCGTTTGCAAGATATTGAGCGAGAGCGTGTAAATACAATTAACATTCAGTGATACAGATCGGTTCATGAATTTTACGTGATTGTAAGCTTATTGCTTTTTCATTTACATTCAAAAAAAAAGAATGTGTGTGTACTTTGTACGCACGTAAGGAGTTATATTTCTATTAGATGATTTCAACGAAGTTAAATACTTTAAACAGTTTATTTATACTTTATTTAAATGATAAACTAATTTTAATGCTTACTGCTTTTCAAAATATTTTATTAAAACATTACCAAAAATTAAAAAAATAAAAGAATAAAACACACACACATTGAAAAATGCCACAAATGATTTCTGAACAGTAATTGTAATTATTGTCGGAAAATAATTTTTTAACTAAATACGTATTTTCTGAAAAAAAAATATATAATAAATATACTTACAATCATAAAATGTATAAAAAAAACAAAAAATAAAAGTTTCTATTGGGGTTCGAACCCGCTTATGTTTGCGCAGTTAGTATTGGAATTCCTTCATCTCACACTTCTACCCACGGAGACACCTGCATCATGTGGGAAGATCGACGAACTAAACGGTTTAAACTTTTGACAGTTCTGAATTTAACCAAATTATTTTGATTTTTGTAGACTATTGAAATATTGAAATATTAAAATACGACAAAACATAGAGTAAGAAAACAATATATTAGGTGAATATCGACAGAAATTTTGATGGTAATCAAATTATGTAAATCAAAGCATTACATGCTATTTTGATAGTTTCATTTTAAATTTTTCAAATAGGTAGGTACCTATGTAATTTTATTAGGATACTAAAACATTTACAATTATTACGTACCTGTCGCTTTTAAAAACTATTTAAAAAGTCACTACAACTTTAAACTTGCTTTTTTCTCTGCCATCATAACAATAAAAACTAATATACACAACATTTTTTGATCCATAATCTCCAACAATTATTGACAGATGATTTTAACACCCAATACGATCCCGTATAACGTTTGAGCGACTAAATATACTGTCATATATAACAATAATTATTGTCTAATATACTGTCAGTGTGCGCATGCGCCAGGGAATGTAAAAATTCACCCTCGTGCCTAAAGAAGTATAACTTAAAAACGACAGATTTTCGTTTAGTAAATTTGATTTTTTTTTTATTTCATTTAAATGGTATTACTCGATGATAAACTTTTCAGTAGTAATAACCCAAGGACATTGATAATTGTTCCAAAAAATTTTATAACAGATTTCGAAAGCTTGTTGCTTGGAAACAGACCGACGCCGTAGGCGGAGGTCTGTTACCTGTAAGCAACAAGCTTGAGAAAGTTGTTAAAAAATTTTTGAACATTTATCAATGTTCGAGGGTTATTCGGATAGAAAATTTTTTGCTGGTTATGAAAAAAAAAATACAGAGCAGAAACAATTTATTTAAATGTGCAATTAACAAAGGAACAATTAGAAAAATTTAATGAAGATCCAGACATGTTAGTTTCTATAACTGATAAAGATGTATTTCCACTACGCATGCTGTTAATAATTTTACCACTAAAAGGGCTAGGACAGCAAACGAAGCGAGCTATGAAGAAAACAACGGCAAAGAAGAGCTCCTGAAAGAGCTAGCAGCCCAAAAAGAACTGATGGGACAGCTGTTCGAAGCCACCAAACCAGAGAAGCCCAGTACGAGGCACGGTTGGTAAAAAAGGATGAAGAGATAGCTCAGCAGAGGGCCGAAATAGCGGAGCTGAAGAAAGAAATACTGGAGATGAAAGACGCGATGGTCAAGTCCCAAAAGCAAGTGGTGGACCGGTTAGACGAGCTGATGGAAGCCCGAATTCAGGACAACAAGGGGCAACAACAACAGCCAAAGCCCCCATCGAAATCGAAGCCCGAACCGAAAAAGAAGTCAACGACTGAATAGTCACCGCCGAGTACAAAACCGAAGCCAAAAAACAAAAAATAGGACTTTCCACCACTGGCAACCAACACCAGCCAACCAAAGGACATTCTCACCCTGCCACGAGGACCAACAGAACGTCCGCCCCAGCGCCAACCGCAGATGGAGATACGCTTGCCTTGCAGCGTCCTGGTGATTCGGAGACAGAGGACATGGAAACAAACGAAGAAACCACCGTGTTGCATATGGCATCAATAAACCATTGCCGTTGTGCTTATTTTTGTTTTCACAGGGAGATGAACTTGTTACGATTTTCATACAAAATTAGTTATAACTTTGTAAATACCCTGTATAACATAACAAACATTTATATTTTTGTGATGAAGAAGTTAACAGGATTTCTAGTTTAAAATAAAATATAGGGTGTTCCATTTAAAAAAACATCAGTTTGGTCTGCCACTGTATTACCAAGTACCCTGTAACATTCTAACTAATTTTGAAATGTGAAGCTCAAAGGTGGCTAAAATTTTTGTTATTAACTTTTATTGCTATCTCTTACTATAGCGGATCTATTGAACCCCACTAATCAATCACCCTGTATTCAGTGACTTAGGTAAGTAACCAACTCTACCTACTTTCTAGGACTTCGTTATTTTTGCCAGAGTATGAAAATTGATATTGTGAATCTATTAGGACACTTAACTCAATTTTGACAAAAGTGAACTTAGTCAGTTTTGCTTTGACGACGATAGGGATATTACAATTTCTTTAAAGATAAGACTTCTGAAATGCTACGTGCTTTCCGTATTATTCTATGGGTTGGAGGCTTGGATACTAAAGACAGACATTTCGGACAGATTAGAAGCCTTCGAGTTATGGGCCTACAGAAGGATATTAAGAATAAGTTGGGTGGATAGAGTCACGAATGCCGAGGTGCTAAGAAGAAAATGGGAAAAGAAAGAGGTGTGTTAAACACAATTAAAGTTATAAAATAGAGAACTGCAATATCTGGGACATGTCATGAGGGGTGAGCGTTATAATTTGTTGCAGTTAATAATACAAGGAAGAATACAGGGTAGAAAAAGTCATGGAAGAAGACGCATCTCCTGGTTAAACCATTTGAGAGCTTGGATTAACTACACTTCTGTTGATCTCTTTCGGGAAGCGGTATCGAAAGTGATAATTGCCATGATGGTTGCCGACCTTCTTAGAGTAGACAGCACATGAAGAAGAAGAAGAAGAAGTGTATGGTGATTGTTGGTGTCTGCTTTTCTGTAACTCCTATCGACTATTGCATTTTCATGTTTGCTAGCATAAGGTCAATGATAGTATCATTTAAAGGGTTTTAACCTATATATTGAAATCCAAGGCAAAAATAGAACAGGTAGATACATTTAAATATCTTGGAATAATTTTAAATAAAAAGGGGACGCAAGAAGACGAAATTGGAAATAGGATAAAAGCAGCCACAAGAACATATCATTCGCTGTAAAAAAACTTCTTAAATAAAAAACGAAATAACAAGGAAAATCAAAATGATAATATTTAAAACAACTTACGTACCTATCACTACATATGGAGCAGAGAATTGAGTATTGGACAACAAACAAGAAAAGAGATTGCAAACCGCGGAAATGAGGTATTTAAGAAAAGTCGTGGGAGCTAGGAGAACCGATAAAAGACGTATCGAAGAGAATTAAAAGTAAAATTATTAAAGGAAAAAATTCATGAAAAGAAATTAAAATGTACTGGGCACTTATTTAGAATGAACGACGGCATACAGGTTAAAATGACATGGGAAGCGAGACAGATAGGGAGAAACAGGAGAAGCCGGACAAGGAAAACCTGGAATACCAGTGTGATGGAAAGATTGCAGAATAGAGGAAAATCGTGGCAGGAACCCAAAGATTTAGCTAGGGACCGAAAATGTGGCGTAAGTTCGCAGAGAATAACGAGTAAAGAAGACACCTCGACACCTTACGGTAGAAGAGGATCATCGATTATATTTATGTTTATGTTTAAAGGGTTTTCATCCGTATATTTTTAGTGGCTCTAACCATGTATAACTTGTAAGTATTAAACCACTTAAATTTGCTTTAACCTAGCTCACCTAATCAGTCGGTAGCACTAAAGATGAATTTTTTTAACGTTCTATGGTCCTCTTCTATGTCTCTTTATCGCAGCTCTTTGTTTATTCCTTCGCAAAACTTTTTCTCGATTTACCTCGTTTTCTCTTTTCCTCTAGTTACAATGTTAGTATTGCCTTTAGTATTTGTTGTTCATCCATTCTTTGCATGTGCCCGAACCAAATACGTCGTTGATAACTCATCCGTGATTGTTCGTTTGAGTTCCATTATTGCTCTAATGCGTTAGTTGGTAATCCTTTCTCTTCTAGATCTTACTGCGACTCTTCTCCAAAAATCCATTTCCGTTGCTCTCAGCGTTGTCAGTGTTCTTTCTTTCATTGACCATACCCCGCAACTGTCTAGAACGATGCTTTTCATTATAGTCTGATATACAATGATGAGCGTGGCTAATAACCGGCAAAATAGCGCAAAAGATGGAATACGTATTCAGTTGTGAGATAAAAGGAAATGAAACTAGTAGAGCTGGTAGATTTAGCGATATTAACATATAAATTTGCATTAGGTATATTGTTTGTTTCCCACCTTTACACGTATCAGTGGAGTATGTCAACTAAAATTGTCACTGTGACAGTGGCAGTTGCTAAACTCGTCCGATACGTCTAAAAGTGCGAACAGTGCCGGTTTATACACTGGGCGCTTGGGGCGGGCGACCAGGGGCCTGGGCCCCGGAGGGGCCCGTTCTTTTTAATTATTAAAAAATAAATTCGCTAAATATACTACATATTTTCCGAAAATAATCTCATACGCAGATACGCTAATATGCTGCAAAACGCCTATGTTCTATTGTTACATCTCTTCACAGTGGCGTAGTCTAGCCCCACAGGGGCCCCGTGTCAATGTTTGTGGCGGAGCCCTTTTCCAAAAGCTGCAGAAAGTTGTCAGATTAGGAATGTCTCGAACTATACCCAAAATAATTGCATAAACGGAGTTTTTTTAGTTTCTGAGACAATAACAATTATAGTTTCCATAACTGAAATCCCCTTTATAACCTGATATTAAACGAAAGAAAAAATAGATATAAGTACACAAATCTAACTTATAGATAAAGAATAGATTATACTCAAAAATTAAAAATTACGGATCCATCAAACATATTCTTTCCAGTTAAGCAATAATAAAGATGAAAAATCAGTAGTTAGAAATGAAGCCAAGGCACTGCACAAAAAATGGATACCTTTGAGACAGCTCTATTGACACTGATTTGGGCAAGAATTTAGGAACGAGTGAATGCAACAAGCAAAACGTTAGAAACTGGCATCTCTTTTAAGCTTTGTTGGAGACGTAAGAAATAAGTTTACCGAAATTGAAAAAGAAGCAAAAACTTTCTTTGCGAAGACGAAGATATCTTAAACATCAACTTTACAACTGGCCTTCAAAGAACGAATAAAACAAACACATTTTTCGATGAAGCAGATGAAAGTGAAACCATTTTAAAGCGGCATGAGAGATTCAGAATTGAAGTATTTAATGTTATATGCGACAATATTTCTCAAGATCTTTTAAAGAGAATGCTACAAGGATGGAACATCAGCTTTTAGATGTTCTTTTACGCTAGATAGAAAAGAAGTCAAGACGTCAATTAATATTCTAGGCGAGAAATGTAAAAAAGATGTGGATGAAACCAAAGAGAACTTGCATAATGAAATTACCCATTTTCTAAATATGTCAAAATTTGAATAAGCGTACGAGTATTTTTGAGAATATGTTTTTTTTTTTGTCATGTGTTGTTTTGTGGAACTTTCTGTTTTTTATTTATCTCTTTAAATGTATCTTTTGGATTATTTTTTATGTTTGATATTCTTCTTACTTGTTTAAAAAAATTATTTTATGGATTTTACAATAAACTTTTATAGTTAACGCATGTGTTTTCTTGTTAAAAAACTGCCAACGAATAACGATGAAGGGGGCTCCTAAACCTTCAGCGCCCAGGGCCCGAAGTTAGGTTAAACCGGCACTGGGTGGGAAACAATCAATATAATGTAAATTTTTAGGTTATTATCGCTAATTTTCCCAACTCGACAAGTCTCATATCTGTTTTTCTCACAACTTATACGTTTTCCATCTTTTGTGCTATTTTGCCGGTTATTAGCGCGCTCATCACTGTATTATCCTCTTTATACGGTGATGAGCGCACTAATTACCGGCAAAATAACGCAAGAGATGGAAAACATAATACATTGCGAAACAAAAAGAGATGAAACTAGTGGAGATTGAAATTATCGTTATAAATGAATAAATTAATTTTACATTACATAGTTTCCCACCTTTAGACGTATCAGAGGAGTATGACAACTGTCACTGTGACGGTACAATTTTATAAAATACTCCTGTCACAGACGTCTAAAAATGGGAAACTAATCTAATGTAATGTTAATTATTTATATGTTTATATCGATAATTTGTACCTCCCCTAGTTTCATCTCTTTTTGTTTCGCAATGTATTATGTTTTCCATCTTTTCCGTTATTTTGCCGGTTATTAGCTCGCTCATTACTGTATTTTCTTTGTTGATGGATTGGTCCCATTCAATGCTGTTTCGCATTGTCATGGATTTTCTACCTGGCGTATTTTTTTCTCTTATGGCTTTTTTATATCTAATTTTATATTTAATAACTATACGTTTAATAAGTAATTTTTTAATAAAATTTTAGTCTTTATCAATTAGAGTAAACATACAATATCGAAACTTTACAGAAATTTTCAGTCTAATTATTTTGAGTTTCACGAAGTTCTATCTAACTGCCAAAATCGATGTGTAATCGTAACGAATCCCAAAGTAAATAGCTGTTGTGGTAACAAACAACATTACAATCGTATAATGACATACATAGTCGAAGCTCAGAAGTTTACTTTCTGTCACAATCAACCCTCTTGCCAGTGGATTGAAAATTCAACCTGACAGAACAAATACACCAGAGCTGGATTTAAATCAAACTTCTAAGCAATAAACGATATGGTTTTGCCGATTGATACTCCACGTCATATTCTTCATAGGAATGTACAGGGTACTTTAAAATGTTCTAGTATTTTTCTGAGCTGCGTTTTTTGGAGTAAAAATAGGTGGAGCCACTTACGAATTTGCCATTTTTAGTTATAGGAGGTAGAGTTATGATGGTAAATGCCTGCCTCAACAAGAAATAAAGGCCGTACCGAACAAGCAAGACAAGCTTTTATTAAATGTAAACTGCTACTTTGTAACCGAAATCTTCCCGTTAATCTCCGCTACAGAATGGTTAAGTGCTATTTGTGGTTCATATTGTTATACGGCATGGAGTCTTATTGGCACTTATATGGTCCAAATAAGTCCACTTTTTCGAAATGTGGATTTTGCGAGGAATATTCCGCATACCATGGACAAATAGAACTCTGGCTGAGGTAGGGTGCGGAACGGGTGGATAGAGTAGCTCCGAAATCACCTTACTGCGGCCGATCCCAAGCCCGAATAAGAGAGGAGGGTTGAGCGGAGGGTTAACTGTCCAACCTCGGAAAAAGCAGCTAGTTATGAAAACTGCAACTTTGCCTCGGAACCGGACGGGTAAACTGGAAAATGAACAATCTATTTGACCCTTGGTTGATGGAAGACCGAAAAAATTGGAAAAAACTTGTACAGTCAGCCAAGCCAGGACAAGCCAAATACATACGCTTTGACAGTTCTCAATATGTAAACAAACTGACAAACTACTTAAATTGTTTGGGTTACAAAATTAATAAATTTAAATATATTTTTTGTTGTGAATGATCATAGAAAGTATCGTATATACAACTTGCATTTAATTGTCATTATGAAGCTTGTACTCTATACGAAACGGGCTGCTAAGCTGCTCCATCCCTCATACTCGCTTCATAATGACCATCATTAAATTCTCGTTGAATAATATAGGTACTATTGATTTTCTTTTATTTAATTTAAAAGTACATATTTTGCAATCTGTTGAGAGTCAAAAATAAACAAAAGTAATGACACTGACTAAGGATAAGAGAGATTTTTCCCACTGGTAAAATCAAAGTACAATTTTTATAAAGTTGTGTAGAAAATAATTACATTTTATAACTAATAACTAATTAAATAAAATAAGAAAATCTACGGTTTCGTTTTGATTAAAATCTGTCTTCCTCCATCCCCCGATAGTACTATTTCTAGGTCTACCTGTTGTCAAGGAGGCTCTAAGGAAGACAGATTTTTACCATTCCGACCGTAGATTGTCGATATAAATTAAAATAATTTATATCGCAGTATGGACAGAACGCCCTCTAACGGAAAATAAGCGAAATCAATTTCGACTCAATTCAAGCTTTCTGCTTAACCCAGGTATAAACATACCAAAAGGCACCGCCAGGAAAACATTCCACTTTGCGGTTCAGAGAGCCCATATGAAACGAGTCTTTGTACTCTATGCAGAGTATGGCATTAACAAAACAAGAAAATCTACGGTTTCGTTTTGATTAAAATCTGTCTTCCTCCATCCCCCGATAGTACTATTTCTAGGTCTACCTGTTGTCAAGGAGGCTCTAAGGAAGACAGATTTTTACCATTCCGACCGTAGATTGTCGATATAAATTAAAATAATTTATATCGCAGTATGGATAGAACGCCCTCTAACTATCGGGGGATGGAGGAAGACAGATTTTAATCAAAACGAAACCGTAGATTTTCTTATTTTGTTAATGCCATACTCTGCATAGAGTACAAAGACTCGTTTCATATGGGCTCTCTGAACCGCAGAGTGGAATGTTTTCCTGGCGGTGCCTTTTGGTATGTTTATACCTGGGTTAAGCAGAAAGCTTGAATTGAGTCGAAATTCATTTCGCTTATTCCCCGTTAGAGGGCGTTCTATCCATACTGCGATATAAATTATTTTAATTTATATCGACAATCTACGGTCGGAATGGTAAAAATCTGTCTTCCTTAGAGCCTCCTTGACAACAGGTAGACCTAGAAATAGTACTATCGGGGGATGGAGGAAGACAGATTTTAATCAAAACGAAACCGTAGATTTTCTTATTTTGTTAATGCCATACTCTGCATAGAGCACAAAAACTCGTTTCATATGGGCTCTCTGAACCGCAATGTGGAATGTTTTCCTGGCGGTGCCTTTTGGTATGTTTATACCTGGGTTAAGCAGAAAGCTTGAATTGAGTCGAAATTCATTTCGCTTAATAAATAATTAGTTTAAAAGTTTACTCTAAATGGTAAGTCCAGTGGTTTGAAATACTTTTACCTACGCTGTTCTTGGAAATTTTCTAGGAGGTTAAGTGCAAACTAGTTTTCATGATCCTCCAACTTTGCAATCTATGCAGCGCTACGTTTTGCGATGACTTCTTGTACCATATCCATTTTAAGGTCTCGATGAATAATTCTGTTGTTGATGTACCAAGGTTCATTAGTGATGGTTCTTTTGATTGGAAGCATTGGATGATTTGGATGTTGGAGTGACTTGCTGTTCCCCATAGTTCCAACCCATATGTCCAGATTGGCATAAGTATTGCCTTATAGAGCAGCAAGTTATTATCCAGAGATAGTCTTGATAAACGTCTCATTAACCAATACATATTTCTGAATTGGAGACCTAGTTGCTTTCTCTTGGTCGAGATATGTTTCCTCCATGTCAGACTTCTGTCTAAATGAATACCAAGATATTTTACCTCGTTGGCTAATGGTAATTGGTGATTGTTTAAAGTTACAGAAGGACAAGTTCCTTTTCGTGTTGTAAATGTAACATGAATAGATTTTCCTTCCTTGACTTTAATTTTCCACTCAAAAAAAAATCTTGTATTCTGTCTAGATACGCTCGAAGGAGATGCGAGGCATAAATAGGGTCATTGTGTGAGGCTAGGATTGCAGTATCGTCGGCAAATGTTCCTAGCATAATTTCTTCTGTATAGTCCAGGGTAATAAGGATTTTCTCGGGACACTCAAAGATCCAGGTAGCTGACTACTTTTTTAGTTATTGTAGACCTATAGGAAGAAAACCTACCTATTTCCTGCCTAGAGTTCGCGTCCGTTTTTTAATTATTAACAATTTAGTGCAAAAATCGCGATTTTTTCGATTTTTTGCACTCCATTCAAAAACTAAATAGTTGACATAAAATTACAAAATTCAGTTTTTTATAACATTAAAGAACCTTCAAAATGCCGATTTTTTAAAGTTAAAAAGTTAATTTGTTGCTACGCAAACTGCAAAATAAGTTAAAATCGTTATTTGTTAATAACTTTTATTACAAATACCTTAGAGCTTTAGTGTTTCACCAAAAGTTGGACATTGGGATACTTAACAAACCCTCAAAATTTGAGATCGATCCATTAATTAGTTTAAGAGTTATTCTATTTGTTTATCCCAGAGACCTCTATTTTGCAATAAGATAAGACAATAAATAATGAAGATAGTGCAATTCTGAGTAAGCCAAATGAAAGTAGAAGAGTGAAAGTATCAAAATATATTAAAAAAAGATAAACAAATAATTAACATGGTCAAAAATCCTAATGCCAAATTTTTAAAATTTTGTAGTTTAAAAACATTTAGAATAACTTTAAAAATGTTTTCCGTACAAACAATATTTTTATATATTCGAAAAGAATCTCATTAATGCCACTTTAAAGAATGGGATTTGTATTTTTTCTTAAAAAATTTACACAAACATTATACCTTCACAGCACCCTCTACGATTTTTCAAAAATGTAGTGCAAACGATTACTAGGGGGAACCTAAAAATCCAGCGAGTTAAAATACCGAAAAAGCAATTTCAAACGAATATAATTTGCTGTATCTCCGGATCAACTCAATGGATTTTGATCTTTCTTTTTTTAATTGGTATGTAATTTTTACGTACATTACAAATATGCAATTTGTTTATTTTTATTGATTAATAAACAGTCTAATTTGTTTAAACAATCCTTGAAAAACTATTTATTTACAAAAATCTATTTTTTTAATCATAGTATCATTAATGATCACAAAAAAAGTTAAAGTACACTTTAATAAATAAATGATTTTTATTAGATAATTATTTATTGAAGATAATTTATTTATTAAAGTATACCTTAACTTTTTGTATGATTAATAATAGGGATGTATGATTAAAATCATGGATTTTTGGGAAAAAATTATTTTTTCAAAAATTGTTTAAACACATTAGATTGTTTATTAATTAATAAATAATGTCTAGACAAATTGCATATTTGTAACGTACAGAAACATTACATACAAACTAAAAAAAGAACGAGCAAAATATATTCAGTAGATCCCGAGATATAGAAAATGATATAGTTTTAAGTTGCTTTTTTAATTTTTGAACTCATGCATTTGTCGGCTCCCAGCTCCCCTTTCACTTACCACGACTAGACACCTATTTAAACTCATTTTTAAAAATTCGTGTAAAATACCAGCTTTTCTAATATGTAAAATGACTTTTTCTACGGAAAATATTTTTAAAGTTATTCTAAATGTTTTTAAACTACAAAATTTCACCAATTTGGCATTAGGATTTTTGACTATATTAGATAATATTTTTATCGTTTTTTGGTAGTATCAGTTTTCTACTTTCATTTGGCATACTCAGAATTGCCCTATCTTTATTATTTTCTGTTTTATGTTATTGCAAAATAAAGGTCTCTGGGATAAACAATTAGAATAATTCTTAAACTAATTAACGGATCGGTCTCAAATTTTGAGAGTTTGTGAAGTACCCCAATACCTAACTTTGGGTGAAACACTAAAGTTCTAAGGTAGTTTTAATAAAAGTTATTAACAAATAACGATGTTCATTTACTTTGTAGTTTGCGTAGCAACAAATTAACTTTTTAACTTTCAAAAACCGGCATTTTGAAGGTTTTTTATTATTCTAAAAAATTTTATTTTGTAATTTTATGTCAACTATTTAGCTTTTAAATGGGGTGCAAAAAATCGAAAAAATCGCGATTTTTGCACTAAATCGTTAATAATTAAAAAACGAACGCGACCTCTGGGCAGGAAACAGGTAGGTTTTCATCCTATAGGTATACAATAACTAAAAAAGTAGTCAGCTACCTGGATCTTTGAGTATTTCGAACATGGTCTATTTCTCGCTTTTTACCCTGGTCTAGGTGGTCTCTCCTCTAGTGGTTCCTGAAGAGTTGGAGGTATATCTGCGGTAAACATGAGATACAATGTAGGTCCCAGCACGCTACCCTGTGGTACGCCAGCTTTGATAGAACAGAGTTTGGAAATTGCCTCTTGGTATTTAATAAAATAATACTTACTTGACAAAAATATGACTAAAGAAGAATGTAAAAGCATTGCGGTAATGTCCTTTTTAGCTTGTATAGGAGGCCTTCATGCCATACGTTGTCAAATGCCTGCCTAACGTCAAGAAATTTCGGTGAACAGTACCTTTTGGCCTCAAAATTAGCATTTATATGTTTTACCACTCTGTGAACTTGTTGGATTATTGAGTGATGGGGCCGACATCCAAACTGGTAGTCTGGAGTTAGATTTTTAATCCAGGGTTCCAGTTTTCTTACTAATAGTTTTTCGAAAACTTTAGACGCGATTGGTAAGACGCTGATTGGCCTGTACGATGTAGTTTCTTTTTAAGATTTCCCCGGTTTTAGAATGGTTATTATCTGAGACACCTTCCATTGATCAGGAAAGTAACCTAAGTTTAATATGGCATTGAATATAAACGTTATAAGTTTTATACATTTGAGAGGTAATTCTTTCAACACTTTTCCACTGATCAAGTCGTACCCTGAAGATTTTCTATCGTTTAAATTAATAATAGCTAAGATGATTTCGGACGATTTAAATTTAGGAATAGCAAACTAATTTGGTGTGGACTTTGAAGAATTGAGAATACGTCTACTTCCACATTTGAATTTATTTGATTGGGAGTAAACACTTTGGAGAAATAGTCTGCAAAACAACTTTCTTTCTTTTGAGCACTACGAGCACATTCTCTGTCCGATTTTCTGATTAGAGGTAGCGGTTTCTGGGGTTGTTTCAGTTTTCTCGTATCTTTCCATAGCGAATAATCGCTATCTTAATGGAATCTAAATTTTCCAAGTAGTACTGAAGTGATTGGTTTTTGAGGTCTTCGAACAGCTTTTTTAATTCCCTTGATGCACTATTAAATCTACGCTTATCAGCAGGATCTTTGTTTTGTTGCCATATTTTTCTCAATCTTCTCTTTAGCAAAATTTTTTCTTTGACTGCTTGTGGGCAGTCATTTATTATGCATTTATCTTGTATTATTGGTGTTGCTTGTCAGGCAGCTGATTGGATATTTGTAGTTAGTTGTTCCGCAGCTAGAAAAAGGTCCTCTTTGGTTTTTAGTGGATTAAATTACTATTGTGGACTATTAATTTAAAATTAATGTGTTATAATCTGAACTTATTATATATTTTTTTTTCAGGTTACCCTTCTTATAATGCCTCTTGAAATTGGATGGAATGTTACAGTGCAATGGTTAGCAGGAGATGCCTTGTGTAGAATTATGATGTTCTTCAGGACATTTGGATTATATCTGTCTAGTTTTATATTGGTGTGCATCGGCATAGACAGGTAAACCAATTTATTAATATGACTTAACACAGGTTTACACTTAAACTATGGCCAGACAAGCGACCATTTACGGCACTGTAAGAGCAGTAAAATAAAGTGTGAAAATGCCCACGGTGAATGTAGTAGATGGCCACACTGAGCTGTAAAATATCGCGCAGCAGCATAGCAATATTAGTCTAGGCGCCAGAGGGGTCACCGTGTCCCTTTTAATTCAGATGGACAGACTCAACCGTTTCTTATGGATTTTTGTGATCAAAAATGATATGATCCGAGTAGTCAAAACATTGTTATAAACAATTTAATTGTTTATAAGGCTCTGGCTCATAAACTAAGAGAGATACAAAAAAGTTTCAAATAAAATTTGTTCCCTAATAAAAATCGAAGAAAAAAACGTTTACTAAACTCAAATCCAATAATTAGAACTCAAGATATTGTAAAATTAGTGCACAATGCAAATTTCAAATTGCAAAATAAGTATTTTTCGAAGCTTTATCGATCGTAACTCGGCTTCTACGTATGCAAATGAGCATTAGAAGGTCTCATTATAAAGCTTAATTAATAGGTCTCCAAACGCAGTTTGTTAAATTATTTTGTCTTCATTTGTTTTAAAGATATACAGACGTTTGAATTTATAATTTTCTTAAAAAAATTGTTTTGTTTATAAGGATTTCAAGCAAATTTGAACCTTAAACATTTATACTTTAATTAACAATAATGATAGAAAAACTCAAAAGGAACAATTATCTTATGAAAGCTTATGAAAATTTCGTAAGTATATTTTTGGCCAAGATATCTATATTTTAATGGCGCCCTATGAGGTGCAAGATCAGCTCACAGTCAAGTAATATCGCGGTAAAGCCACCGATCGACTGCTCTCGTGTTACATTACTTATTTTGCTCAGGATTCCTTGCCTATTCTTAATAAATAATATCAGCTGACCTTTTAGTTACATTACTGAAATATTAGTTTTTAATGTTCATTAATATTAGTTCATCAATAATTTAGTACACAAAATAGAAGACAGAGTAAATAGAATGAAAGGTTATACGAGGTACCGTATGATTTGACATAAGAATTATATAAAATTTTATTAAGATCTTCAAAAATGAAAAATGAAGATAACGTATATATACATAGAAATTATAATTTACATGGAGAAGTTAGCACGTGAACCTTTACACTGTGAGCATGAGCCGATCTTGCTCCTCATAGCGCGCCATTAAAATATCGATATATTGGCCAAAAATAAATTTACAAACATTTTCGTAAGCTCAAATTTTTCCTTTCGAATTCTTTTACCATTATTGTTAATTAAAGCATAAACGTTTATGGCTCAAATTTGCTTGAAATAACTTTATACTTTAAAAAAAAATGAAGAAAAAGTAGATTAACAAATTTTGTTTCGAAGCCTATTAATTAATATTTAAAATGAGACCTTCTAAGGCTCATTTTCATGCGTAGAAGCCGAGTTACGATCGATAAAGCTTCGAATAATACTTATTTTGCAATTTCCAATTTGCATTGTGCAGTAATATTCTAATAATATCTTGAGTTCTAATTATTGGATTTGAGTTCAGTAAACGATTTTTTCTTTGTTTCTTAGTTAAGGAAAAAATTTTATTTGAAACATTTTTTTGTATCTCTTTTAGTTTATGACCGGAGCCTTATAAACAATTAAATCGTTTATAACAATTTTTCGACCACTCGGATCGAAATTCTCCCTCGAAATTTGTAATCAGCAGCCAAAAATCCATAAGAAACCGTTTAGTTTTTCCATCCGAATTGAAAAGGACACGGTGACCTCTATTTGGCGCCTAGACTATATAGGGTGATCCTTAAGTAATTGTACCAAAAAAAAACAGTAGATTCTACACTCTAAAATATTACGATTTAACCCAACTTACTTTAATAAAATGTTGATATTAATAAAGTTACAGGGTGGTAAAATTAAACTTTTTTTTATTTATTATAGAATATTTCCTGACAGGTATGAGATAACAACATGGAATTTGGTATGTGGAGGTTTTTTGGGTCGAGAAAACTAAATTCCCTACCAAAATTTATGTATTGCCCAGAGGGCGCCACATAAGCCTTGCACCACTCATTTATTACGTTCAATTTTTTTTTATCCCTCACTCTGTATAATTTCGATATTCAAATTTTTATTCTCCTACGAGTTTTACTTAAAAAAGGTATACTTTTTTCATCCCACTAAACTCAACCGTTTTCGAGATAAACGCATTTTAAATCTGCGTTACATAATCATTTTTAGCATATCATTGTAGTTACACCCGAAAAATAACTTAAAACCATAAAATTATCCAAAAATGTATCGCAGATTTCTTCAAATGGAATTTTCGATGCCAGGACATAAATTTGAGAACTGGCACAATTATTATGGTTTTAAGTTATTTTTCGGGTGTAACTACAATGATTATGCTAACAATGATGGTGTATCGCAGATTTAAAATGCGTTTATCCCGAAAACGGTTGAGTTTAGGGAAATGAAAGAAGTATACCTTTTTTAAGTAAAACTAATAGAAGAATAAAAATTTTAATGTCAAAATTATACAGAGTGAGGGATAAAAAAAATTGAACGTAATAAATCAGTGCTGAAAGGCGTATGTGGCGCCCTCTAGATAATACCTAATTTTTGGTAGGGAATTTAGTTTTATCGACCCAAAAAACCCCCACATACCAAATTTCATGTTGTTATCTCATACCTGTCAGGAAATATTCAATAATAAATAAAAAAAAGTTTAATTTTGACACTCCGTATCTCGGTTATTATAAACTTTGTACTAAGGTAAGTTAGCTTAAATCGGCCTATTTTAACCTCAGAAACCTGAGGTTAAGCTATGGCCTATTCTTTACCAAACACCCTGCATAGGATAGGACCACTTTTCGCCCTTCATTTTACTATCGATTGTCTGGTCGTAGCCTTACTCTTTTTGGGCCAGAAACGCATCCCCAAAAATATGCGTAAAGAAACCAAATACTGATCCCAACCACAATTTAATCTGAACCAGGCTTAGTAGATTCTTTATATCACCAATTAGCCTGTATTTGTCCACTGCAGAACGTAGGCCTCCTGTAAAGTTTTCCACCTATCTCTATCTGAGCTTCTTGCATCCAATTTGTAGTGATACGCTTTATATCATCGTGTGGTATTATAATATCACCCTGTACAAAAATATGTTTTTATTGAAAGTTAATAACCAAAGTAAATAATATAAGCGATCGCCCATGACCGACGCCGCGCGTGATGTTGAAATAGTTTGTTCTATATAAAAGTGAACGTCCCATGATATAGATATTATTATTATACTCAGTATTTAGTTAATGTAGGGTAGGTCGTTACTGTTATATGTAAACACGTTTTTATGGTTAGTCATTGATGGAGTTGATTGTAAATATAATGCATCTGAACCAAGAAAGGGAGTTTTAATTAATTTGGAACTAGAAGGCAATAACATCACACATTTCCTTACAATCGGACCGTCTAGTCAGTGGTCGTCCCTTGCTTTGATATGCCTCTGTTCTTGGTCATCATCTTCCTGGTTCATCTATCATCCGTCAATCTGGCAACATGTCCGGCCCAAGTCCATTTAGCCATGGCTATTCAGCTGCATCGGTGACTCCTGTTCTTCTTTTTTTTTTTGTTTGTTTTGTACTACATAATAGTTGCGTTCGCGGGTACAGTGGACAGATTGTCGCCGACAATTTCTAACCACACTTAATATAAATAATACCGTTAATAGATAAATACAGTTGAGTCTGCGAGAATACCCGTGCGTCATTAATACCTGGCGAGATAAAACACATACTTTTTATCTAGTATCATTCTCTTCCACGCACGAAACTAATGACAAACCAGCTGCCACCTGTTATTAAGTAAAAACACATGTTATTTTTATGAACGATCTAGACTTGGGCATTGAAAAGAGATAGGTACAAAGAAAGACGATTGGGGATGTTATCACATATTTTAAGTACAATTTCTGACGTTCTGAGTTATTTACCTTTGTGGCTGTCAGTTTGTTGAATTTTTTGCTGTTATTTTGTCGAATTTTTGCATTTTGAAGTTTTTTATAGTATACAAACAGTTGTTTTTACAACTAGTTTTATATTGGAGTTAGAAATTTTATGATAAGTTTATGTTATTTTACGATAAATTTTGACAACGTACAAATAACTTCATTGTTGACACAGTTAAGGAATGCTTGTGTTTAATGTTCCGCCAAAGTGAATAAAATATCAAAAAAAAATATGTTATAAAATTTTCTTATAAATTGTTTATTTATATATTAATTAATGATAATAAAATAATTTATTAAGCTTTCAAATGAACCTGTAATTATGCACCAAAATTTTAAAGCAAAACTTAAATTTGACATTATATTTATTTGATAACCTCAAATTTCATACTATAACCCGTGATCGGAATGATACCCACTTTCTGTCAATTTCTGTTGCGTTTAGTAAATTTCCGACTTATTTCGTATGCTTGAAATGATGACGCACGGGCAAAGACTCGGGGACTCAACTGTATGCAAGGTATATTTACTTTTAATTAATATTAATAACTAATTATTAAATTATACTAGGTAAATATACCTTGTATATTTATCTATTAACGATATTATTTATAGCGTTTTGCTGCTAATTTTTCGCCGACTAGTCGCCGAGAGGCACCCGCGAACGCACTTAATATACAGTGCACTGGAATAAATGTTACCCCTCCCTATTAACTTATTTATTTTTAGCACATAACTTTTAACTTTTTTAACATTTAACTTTTTTATTTTCTATCTTAGAAAGTTTGGTAAATTTTTTTTTAGATTTTTACAAGATTAATAAATCCTTTTAAAATTCTCAGTCGCAAGAATAGTTGACTTTTAAAGGGTTGGTAAAGGTGGTTTTTGCATGTTATTACAAGTTTAACTGTCAATAGCTCACTCAATTTTTGCCGTAAAAAATTTTTGCAAACCAGCTTCTTAGGAAATAAATAAGCTACACTTATATCTTTAAACATTTTTTCATGTCTCTGATGCTAATCTTTTTATTCTGAAGAAAAGTGCATTTTTTAATAAACTACAAAAATTCGTTATTCGCTTCTAACTCCATTTTTTTTAACTAATCACTCTAAGCCGGTCAAACTTCTAGAAACTATTAATAATACATAAATAAAGAAGACCAAATTAGGTTAATGACTAAGTTAAATTAGGGTGGCGATTAGGGGGTTGTGTCGAATCACTTCTTCGCTGAAGAAAAAAATAGGAACTGACATTCTTTTCATTATAAGTCACTTAATTTTTGAGATAGAGGCTTTTTTTATTTCTGGAGATAGAAATTTTTCAATACTTTAAATTACTTTAAACAAGTTATCATTGACAAATTCATAGTTTTCCTGTCTTTTGACTTTGAAACTACAATATTTAGCATTTGACGAAGAAGAGCTACCATATAATAAAGTAAGTATAACTCGATTACTATTGGTCTAAAGAAAATTAGAAAAATCGGTTTTGTTTATTTTTTCCAAAAGTTACATTTTTGTTAAGACAAGTTGTTTTGATAAAATGAAAACTTTTTGAGTTATTAGCAGAAAACTGATTAAAAACATCGATTTTTTCGATATAAAACTAACATTTTGTATAGCGAATAAGTCGAAAACTATCCACTTTATCAAAAAAATGTATTAAACGTTTTTTGCTTAGAATGAACGTTTTTACCAACTTTTACGGTTAAACTATAATAAAAAATTTTCACCCCCGACATGGGGTGGTAACCAACCCCATGGTAAAACCGCCATTCAGCATCATATAGATTTTGATCTTTGGACTATCCACTACTTATTCTCAAATTTTCAAGCAAATCGATAGATTCTGTAAAAATTGCGAGGTTTTGTCCTATTTTAAGCTTCATTACTTGGACTATGTAGAGAAACTACGATGTCTCATAGTCTAAGAGCTGGGAGCGGATTTTGTGCGTGATAAGTAATATGGAAAAACTATACGGGGATATGTTGAACTAGTTGTGTACATGACTTTCACCAACGGCCGGAAACCAGAGTTGGGGCCGAGGGTAGTTATAAGGGGTCAAATTCGCGGATTTTATTATTTTTTTTATGACGCTCATGATCGAGATAGTGCACCAAAATTTGGGAATAAGTACGTCATGACGTACCTAAGTAAAATCTCTAGGGGCTCAACGCTGCGTGGCCGACAAAGGGGTGGGGGTAGGGGTGAATATAAAAAATATAAAGGGTTTTGTGCGACGTTCGTGATTGAGATAGTGCACCAAAATTTAGGTATAAGTAGGCCATGACATATATAATTAAAATCCCCAGAGCCGGAAACCAGAGTCGGGAAGTAAGGTAGTTATAAGGGGTCAAAGTTCCGTTTTTTATTATTTTTTTTGTGACGCTCATGATCGAGATAGCGCGCGAAAATTTGGGAATAAGTAGGTCATGACGTAACTCAGTAAAATCTCCAGGAGTGAAACGCTGCGTGGCCGACAAAGGGGTGGGGCAGGGGTGAATATAAAAAAATGTAAGGGGTTTTTTGCGACGTTCGTGATTGAGATAGTGCACCAAAATTTGGGAATTAGTAGACCATGACATAACTAAGTAATATCCCCAGAGGCGGAAACCAGAGTGGCGGACGAGGGTAGTTATAAGGGGTAAAAGTCGCGGTTTTTATTATTTTTTTTGTGGCGCTCATGATGGAGATAGTGCACCAAAATTTGGGAGTAAGTAGGTTATGACGTAACTAAGTAAAATCTTCAGAGGCGGAACGCTGCTTGGGGTACAAAGGGGTGGTAGGCAGAGGTGAGTATAAAAATATATGGGGATTTTTTTGCCGTTCGTGATTGAGATAGTGCACCAAAATTTGGGAATAAGTAGATCATGACATTACTAAGTAAAATCTCCAGGGGCGGAACACTGGGTGGGGGCCAAATGTTGTGCCTGGTCACAAAAAAAATAATACACACTGCGACTTTGACTCCTTAAAACTACCCTCATCCCCAACTCTGGTTTCCGGCTCTGGGGATTTTACTTAGCTAAGTCATGGTCTACTTATTCCCAAATTTTGGTGCACTATCTCAATCTAGCACGTCGCAAAAAACCCCTTATGTTTTTTATATTCACACCTACCCCCACCCCTTTATCGGCCACGCAGCGTTCCACCCTTGGAGATTGTATTTAGTTACCTCATGACCTACTTACTCCCAAATTTTGGTGCACTATCTCGATCATGAGCGTCACAAAAAAAAATAATAAAAACGACGATTTTGACCCCTTATAACTACCCTCATACCCAACTCTGGTTTCTGGCTCTGAGCATTTTACTTAGTTATGTCATGGTCTATTTATTTCCAAATTTTGGTATACTCCCTCAATCACGAACGTCGCAAAAAAACCCCTTATATTTTCGTCTATTCACCCCTGCCCCACCCCTTTATCGGCCACGCAGCGTGCCACCCCTGGAGATTGTATTTAGTTACGTCATGACCTACTTATTCCCAAATTTTGGTGCACTCTCTCGATCATGAGCGTCACAAAAAAAATAATAAAAACGGCGACTTTGACCCCTTATAACTACCCTCATCCCCAACTCTGGTTTCCGGCTCTGGGGATTTTAATTATTTATGACATGGTCTACTTATACCCAAATTTTGGTGCACTATCTCAATCACGAACGTCGCAAAAAACCCCTTATATTTTCTATATTCACCCCTACCCCCACCCCTTTGTCGGCCACGCAGCGTTGAGCCCCTAGAGATTTTGCTTAGGTACGTCATGACCTACTTATTCCCAAATTTTGGTGCACTATCTCGATCATGAGCGTCATAAAAAAATAATAAAATCCGCGACTTTGACCCCTTATAACTACCCTCGGCCCCAACTCTGGTTTCCGGCCGTTGGTGAAAGTCATGTACACAACTAATTCAACATATCCCCGTATAGTTTTTCCATATTACTTATCACGCACAAAATCCGCTTCTATCTCTCCGACTATCAGTTGTTTTATCATTTTTTAAAACGGAACGTTATCGCGTATTTACTTTAATATTGGCTTTCGTATACCTTTATACTTATTCCAAAGTTAGATAAGTCATAACTCAAATAAAAACTTCGAAGTACATTGATGATCATCGACCTGATTGCCATCCAAAAGTTTTCTCATCAACAAACTTTTCGCTGGTTTGTTTTTTTCTCTCTGCTCTTCAGAAGTGGGCATATATGTGTGAACAAAAATACTATCGTTAATCAGAAACTCAATGAATGGAATGCTGTATTTATAGCAATTTTTAACGGATAAGGAAAAATGTTACAATAATATATTATAAAATTATTATAGGATAATAAATAAGTAACAGTCCATTCACAACAGTAACATTTTGCAAAACCAGCGAATTTTAAAGAACCGCTTGGACTGATATTAAATTTGGCATACACATAGCTAATATGTCAAATGAAAATATGAAAAAAAGTGATAATATATTGACGATTGTGTTCTTTTGCCCTACGGGGAGTATTTACTACCCCTTGTTGGGAGTGAAATATAAGTTTAAAATAAGCCCGGAAGTGAATAAACTGCCTAGTTATGATCAGTTTACTTTTTTCACTAAGTTTTTTGTTTACTAAGGATGGAAAAGTTTTTTTCTACGAGCGTGCAAAAATGTCTACTTTCGCGCACGCATTTTAGTTTAGAAAGTTTCACTTTTCCGCAAGCGTGTTACTTATACGCACGCGTGTTACTTTTCCACACGCGGTTTTTAATTTTCCTCACGCGTGTTCAAATCGGTAGACAATAACAGTCGTTTTGAATCATCGTCATGGAAACCAAGATCGTCGTCATGCTAACTAATTATATTGAAAATTTAGTTTTGACAACCTTGTCAAAGAATTAATTTGTGTATGTATTTTCATGTTAATTAAATTAATTGAGATTTGGTAATTTTTTAAAGACCCTTAAAAAAATATTGTTCCTAACTCTTGCAGAAAGTCTCTTTTCCGCACTCGACTGTTTGCCGAACTCCCGCTTCGCGTCGTTCGGCAAACTGCAGTCGCGTGCGGAAAAGAATGACTTTCTGCACTTGTTAGGAAAATAACTATTTCACTAAGTTAATATTTTCGAGTTATTTGCGAGCGAATATGTTCATTTTTAACAAACATTTTATCGATAAAAATATTAACTATCACTAATAATTTTTAAGTTATTTTGGCACAAAGCATTTATTTTCAGTATTTCGAAAAAAAAAATGTTTTAAATAAGGACTAATGTTTTTTAAAATAAACATCGGTTAAAGTTTCAAGTATTGTAAACAATATACAGTCTGTCAATGCCAAATGGAATGAATCGATAATTTTGGAAATAAATCTCGAAACAGGTAGATTTTTATTTTTGTACAGTAAGGTCTCGTTTTATGCAGCGAATACGTTCTACAGAAAAGCGCATAAAAAAATAGCATAAAAAAGACTTTACTTGCATTGAAAAAGTGGGGATACGTTCCGTATTTTTCTAAAATCACATAAAATGGTGGACGTTGGTCCACCAAAAATTGTATGTGTTTTTTTTTTCTCCATTAGGCCAAATAAAATCTTAAAGAAGGAATTAAAAACGCAAACTAACGATATTGAAATTGCAAAAACCTCTTCTAACAAAACATAAAACTTTATAACAACTAAATAAATATAAAGATAAAAAGGGTTCAAGGCAGGTTTTGTTTATATTCGATTCAGAGTTGGACTACCATCTCCATATAGCAACTATTTCAGCATCCTTATGCATCATCAGTGAAGTTTATGCAGTCACAACTCTGAAGGGAATATAAACATTCTGCTTCTTTTAAGGCAAACCATCGCGATGCAATGAACCCACCTTTTGAGACGCAATCCAGCGACATCTCTCGTATTACGAGGAAAACAACGAAAAGCCCCAGATACAAAGTTTACTACTTTTTAAACAATTAGAATAATTGAAATAAAAATATAATAAACAATATTTTAAATCTAAGACTTTTTGTTAATAAACTGCTTTCTGGCTGCATCCCATATCTCCGGATTTTACAATATATAATCACGTAGAGACGACGAAAATAGGAGAAAGCAAATAGAGGACACTTAGGCCACGCATTTACCTTCTCTTTGTCTAGGAAAAGGACCGAAAGACAGTTTCTAAATACTCAAAAACTGAGTAAAATGAAAAAGATAAAAAAGGGTTCAAGGCAGGTTTTGTTTATATTCGCTTCAGAGTTGGACTACCATCTCCATATAGCAACAATTTCAGCATCCTTATGCATCATCAGTGAAGTTTATGCAGTCACAACTCTGAAGGGAATATAAACAGTCTGCCTCTTTTAAGGCAAACCATCGAGATGCAATGAACCCACCTTTTCAGACGCAATCCAGCGACATTTCTCCTAAATAAATGTTTCAATCCTGAAATCAAAATGTGCTGTTTATTATACTGCAACTTGAAATCAGCAACATTACCTACTAAAGTTCACTTTAACGTTGACATTTACCCATATGAATTGAACTGATAAAGGTACCAACTTAAATTTTAAAGTCCACTTTAACTGGTTACAGGCTATACGCTCTAAGCTTCGCGGACTACTAATTCAACTTTCACAGTAATTTTTAAATTTATTATTTAATTGTTATCGCTTAATATTTACAACCCAAAAAAGTAATTAAATTGTAATCGATTTTTTTAAGATTTTGCTAATCATTTTGACGTTCTATTGATAAAATATGAATTTCTTACTTCGGATACTTTCACAATTATCGTGTAGATGGCGCTATCTTAATTTAATTACATATTACGGAACATTAAAAAAACTTAAATTCAGTATTTAAAACGTAAGTATATTTAAGGTAAAAATATATACCACAGATTTGACCAACTAATATTTTTTATAATTAATGTTTTTAATTTTAATTTTAAATTAATCACTTTGACATTTATGTCAAATTTCTGGTAAACGTTTACAGACTTGCCACTACTGGCGCTCGCGAATTTATAAATATCCCCTCTACGTACGAGCTCACAGCGTATACCTTTCAATGCGAAACTCAGATTGATGTAATAGCTACATGCTATATCATGGAACAAGGGGAATAACCGAATTGCAAACCCTCAGATTAATGACATCTGGATGGGAATGGTTAATATTAATTATACGCTCTGAGCTTCGCTGGTGTCGCTCCTAGCGGTTACTTATTCAACTTTCACCGGTAATTTTTAAATTTATTATTTAATTGTTATCGCTTAATATTTACAACGCAAAAAATTAATTAAATTGTAATCGATTTTTTTAGGATTTTGCTAATCATTTTGACGTTCTATTGATAAAATATGAATTTCTTACTTCGGATACTTTCACAATTATCGTGTAGATGGCGCTAAGATTGACAGATTGGTTTATAATTACATATTACGGAACATTAAAAAACTGAAATTCAGTATTTAAAACGTAAGTATATTTAAGTTAAAAATATACAGGGTGAGGCAGATAACTGGCCTATTAGAAATATCTCGAGAACTAAAGGCAACAGAATCATGAAAATTGGAATACAGGGGTTTTGAAGGATGATATATTAAATGAAAATATTTTCATCTCTTTGCAACTTCCGGTTATACCGGAAGTTGTTTATAACTTCGTTTTTTTAATGGGACACCCTGTATATTGTTCAATTTATGGATTCTCTTCGATGTCTTCTTTCTTAAAATATGAGGATTTGTAATGTTATACAGGGTATTTTAAAAGATAATTACGTTTTTTTTTAATTTCGTAGGAATATTCACACCCTGTAGAATTGTAGTAGTTTGACAACTAAAACTCTACTTACGTTCAAATGATTTTTAATATTGTCTACTATTGTTAAGAATCATTAGTATAGCTAAATTTTTAATTTTAGTATACAGGGTTGGTCGAAACCCGGAATAAGTATTTCCTGAGTTTTCTTAAATGAAACACCCTGTATTTTAGTATTGTAATGAAATGATATTTTATGGTACTTTTTTATTTCTTAAGCATTCCCTATACCTAACTGCTTTAATTTGTGCTTAATTGTTAGTGGCACCAACAATGTTAACTACGTAGGTATTTTGATAGCTAAACCATTATTGGTAATTTTAAGGATCAGTCTGGATTAATATGTATTTATTTCTGAAAAATTATTTGTGATTGAATATCTTCACCGCCAACCTAATAAAATTTTACGTATTTTTTGTTGCAATTAATGTTTAGCTGGAATCACCAATAACTCACAAATTAAAGCAGTTAGGTATAGGGAATACTTATAAAATAAAAAAGTACTATGAAATATCATTTCATTACAATACTAAAATACAGGGTGTTCTATTTAAGAAAACTCAGAAAATATTCATTTTGAGTTTCGACCAACCCTGTATACTAAAATTTCAAAATTAGCTATACTAATGATTATTAACAATAATAGACTGTATTAGAAATCACTTGAACGTAAGCAGAGTTTTTAATGTCAAACTATTACAATTCTACAGGGTGTGAATTTTGCTACGAAATTAATAAAAAAAAACGTAAATATCTTTTAAAATACCCTATATAATATTACAAAATCTCATATTTTAAGCAAGAAGATATTGAGGAGAATCCAAAAATGTGAAAATATACGGGGTGTCCCATTTAAAAAAAGCAAGTTATAAGCAACTTCCGGTATAACCGGAAGTTGCAAAGAGATGAAAATATTTTCATTTAATAGATCATCCCTCAAGACCCGTTTATTCCAATTTTCATGATTCTGTTGCCTTTAGTTCTCGAGATATTTCTAATAGGCCAGTTATCTGCCTCACCCTATATACCACAGCTTTGACCAACTAATATTTTTTATAATTAATGTTTTTAATTTTAATTTTAAATTAATCACTTTGACATTTATGTCAAATTTCCAGGAAAGGTTTACAGACTTGTTACTACTGGCGCTCGCGAATTTGTAAATATCCCCTCTACGTACGAGCTCACAGCGTATAGTAGTTATTAATAACAGAAATTTTTGGGAAATACAAACCGCATAACTTCAAAATCGCATAAAAAAAATCCGCATAAAAAGAGACCTTACTGTGTTATGATTTTTTGGCGTACTTATATCTCTCTACCCCCCCCCCACTCCCTGCTTTTCACTCCAACTTTAGAAATAGTAGCGGTTACTGCTTGGAGAGGTGTTAAAATTTCGCTCAGTCTTATTTTTATCTGCATATAACGTAAAAAAATGAATTAGATCTATTTTGGAGTCTATAAAATGGAGAAAATCACCAAAAACTCCATAAAAATTTTTCGGAATTTCTAAAGTGGGGTACCTTGAGGAAAAATCTGAGAAAAATTAGAAATATAGTCTTTGATGTACACAAATGTAGACATGCAGCCATGTCCGAAAAACAGCTTTTATGCTTTTTTCCAAAAAAAATGCACGTTGATGTTATGTACACTGAACTTATGGGTCTATAAAAAATAGATTTACAATGGGGGAAAATACTCAAAAATCCCATAAAATAATGTTTTTCGGTTTTTTTAAGATAGCGCACGTTACGCAAAAAATCGTTAAAAAATTAAAAAGATAGTTTTTGATATACTCAAAAAAATTGACCTACAGCCATGTCAAAAAAATAGTTTTACGCTTTTTTCAAAACAAAATGGAAAATTCCTTTGGATATTATGTACACTGAATTTAAGGGTCTATAAAAATAGTTATAAAATGGAAAAAAATACCCAACACCCTATTACAAAACAGTTTTTCGGATGTTTGAACATGGCTCAATATGCGAAAAAATCTTAAAAATTAAAAGTATAGTTTTCGATATACACAACAAAATAGACCTGCACCCATGTCCGATAAACAGCTTTTTAAGCTTAAAATCATAAAAATGCATTATGCTGTTATGAACATTAATCTACGGGTATATAAAAATAGACATGCTTTGTAAAAGTCTACATTCTGCGTAAAAACGGAAAATGATTTTTTGATGCAGGAGGGAGGGGGTTAAAATTAAGCTGATTCTTATTTTTTATCACAGAACGCAAGAAGTTGAAAAAAAATTAATTCTGCAAGTGAGGCTATTTTACTACCTAATGGTCCGAGAGCTGTGAGACATTTTTGAGTAGGTATTTTAGGCAACCTGAAATTTTTTCAGGTGACTCTTCCATGATAGCCTAATACAAAAATGCCGGTCTGGCTGGCGGGTAGCGGTTATTTTCCCCAAAAACCCCCCTAAAGTTAAAAAAAAGGTAAATATTGTTATTACAAAAAATATCATTGACGTGACATTAAAGTAAATTTAAATATTCAAATATAAAGAAAATAAACAGGCCAGGCGATTTGAGAGCGATTTTAACTCTGCAAGATACTTGCATGGGCGCCCCAGGATTATTTTCAGGGGGTGCATATGAACTTAAAAGATTTCATCTGGATCTGTACATACTATTAACGAGTATATAATATACAACTATACATGCATAGCTATCTACATTCCTTCCGGACAGGGAGGTGCAAAAATAAATATTCTAAAAAAGACAGGTTTTTGGTGAAATCTTCCAACTGCCAAGTGATTAAACAAATTACGCGTAAAGGAGCTTTATGTAATTATTCAACACCTAACGGAAATGGATGGAAACTAACAGATTTTGCCAAGGAATTAAAAAATATTAAATTTAAGCAGAGTTTTGTCAAATTTTTAATTGAACATTGGTCTACAGATGAGATAGTGCTTTTATTGATAATTTATTAATAAATTTAAATTATGATTTGAATGATTTATGTGATCGTATGAATTATGTATAGAAATGTCAATCGACGATAACATGATCTGCGAAAATCACGAAAAAGCCGACACGCAGAATATTCATCAAGTATGTAAGCTTAATACATTAGCAAAGACCAATGTTCTTATTAAAACTTCTGATACATATGTTTTAATAATTATGCTTGGAAACATGGATCATCTCTAAAGTGACGATCTAGAGATTTCTATGGAGTATGGTACTGGAAATTCTAAAAGGTACATAAATATAACGATGTACATACGGAATTAGAGCCATCTTCATGTACGAGTTTGTCTGCTTTTCACCCATTAACCGGATGTGATTATAATTCGTCTTTTTTCCAAAAGGGCAAGATAAGACCGTTTAAAATTAAAAAAAAAATTAATTTATCAGAAAGCATTAACGGATCTTGGAGTTGCCCACGTAACCGGTACGCGCGATGAAATTTTCGAAACTTTGGAAGAATTTGTGTGCGAAATTTATGGTACAAAAAATTTATCAAATATCAACACAGCACGATTTCAAACATTCTGCCGAAATTTTAAGTCTAATAAGAAAAATGAGCCTTTTAAGGAAATATTGAAAAAGTATGTGATCCATCTACTTTGCCTCCGTGCAAAGCCGAATTGAGAAAACATCTGCTTAGAACTCAGTATACTACGAGAATTTGGCGAATCGCATATTTGCAAGTCCTCGGTTCTTTAACACCTAACGGAAATGGATGGATACTAAATATGGATAAATTAGATTTTAATTGGTTTGAGGGAGATTGTTTGCCTCAATCAGTTTATGATGCTATAGTTCATCAGCGAACCAAAGAGAATTTCAGATATATTGCTGAAGGTAAGCTTACATACATGTTCTTTTTATAACTGAAATCTTTTCTTTAGTTAACTCAATTTTCTGCTTCTTCGTGTACCTCATCCTTTCATGACAATGGCGATCATCACGGTCCATTTTATTCTGTCTGCGGCGATTTTGAAGAGTTCTATTGTTGTTTTTAACACTCCACTTCTTTAAATTTTTCAACCAGAATATGGATCATCTTCCCGGTTCTCTTTTTTCATGCACTTTTCCTTATATAACCAATCACATCACTCTTTTTATTTCTTAGTATATGACCAAAGTAGCTCATTTTTCCTTCCTTCATAGTGTTGAGTATTTCTGTAATATTTTTTACATTATTCGATAACACCACATCTCAACAATGACAAGTCTTTTTTCAGATGCGCCCGTGATTGTCCAGGCTTAGATTTCGTATAAAAGGACAGAGAATACTAAGCAACTCAATTAATTAATTACTAATTAATTTTTAATTAATTCTAAATATATATTACAACTATTTACAGATCATGTAGAAGAGGAATCTGAGTCTAGAGGGGAGTCTGACGAAGAAGAAGAGAATGAATATTTAAGCTTAGATGAGGAGTTTGAAGAAGAAGTACAAGATTCGCACACATTATTAATTTAGCTTATAGTTTTATGCTTTTCCACCTATATATTTATAATAATAAATTTGTCTTTTTCTATCATATTTGCAAAATCTATTGTATAGTACGTAATATTTTCCTTTAATTAATAAAAATTTCTAATTTTATAAAAATGAAAAAGGTCCTATCTAGCAAAGATTTAACATTAGCTCTTAAAGTACGCCTAACAAAATGTTACGTCTACAGTGTTCTATACTATGGAGTGGAATCATGGACGTTAAATGTAGAGACAATGAGACGACTTAACGCCTTTGAAATGTGGACCTATAGAAAAATTATGAGGGTTTCCTTGGTAGATAGAGTTACAAACAATGAAGTACTGAGAAGAATATGTAAAGAAAAGGAAGTTGAACTTACAATTAAAGAAAAGAAGCTACAGTATCTCGGACATGTAGCTAGAAGTATGGCATCCTACGACTCATAATGCAGGGAAAGATAGATGGCAGAAGAAGCATCGGAAGAAGACGAATTTCATGGTTGAAGAACCTGAGAGAGTGGTTTGGATGCAGCTCGAAACAACTATTTAGAGCTACTGCCTCAAAAATTAAAATAGCTATGATGATCGCCAACCTCCGTAGCGGAGATGGCACGTGAAGAACAAGAAAGAAACTATAATATATAATAATTACTCTAACGTTTCGAGGCACAACAACATGGGTATCGCCAGGTTACGTGGTTTTTCTCGCGCGAACGGACTCGCTCAGCTACAATATAGAACGCAAACAGCTATCGGTATACGCTCTTTCTCACACTGCTGCTTACCTATAGCGCTTTTCATTTACATGCACGCGTAATTTGTTTAAACACCTGGCAGTTGAATAATTTCACCAAAAAAAAACCTGTCTTTTTTAGTATATTTATTTTTAATATTAAAAAATACCCTGTCAAAATAGCAATTGCACCGAAGGAATGTACATAGCTATGCATGTGTAGTTGTATATTTTATACTCGTTAATAGTATGTACAAATCCAGAAGAAATCTTCTGAAGTTTATATGCACCCCCTGAAAATAATCCTGGGGCGCCCATGCAAGTACTTTACAGAGTTCGCCAAAATTATTTTGCAAAGACACGTCAATTCTTTGCTTACTTATAAACAATTAGAATAACTTTTTAACGGTTACCCGTAGAAAAATTATTTTTTCATATTTGGAAAGACTGAATTTTTATACACATTTAGAAGAAAAACAATTGTGCTAGGACACTTAGGGACGAAGTTAGCCCCCCTTTTTTTAATTCACATGTTCTTGCAAAATAATTTTGCAGTATTTAGAATTATTTTTTGTCATTTTTTTTAATTAAATTAATAGTATAAATCTTCTTCTTTCATAAAATATCCAAAGTATTACCGTAACTTCATCATTTTCTGACTTATAGCGTTGCAAAAAAATTAATTTGGGAAATAAAATTAAATACCTTTGAAACTATTCGACCCATTGATTTGAAATTTAGGGTATGATTTAAGCACCAGAAGTCTCAGCATTTCGTGTAATAAGAACGTTTTAAGTTAATTATTACATAAGTTATGAACATTTGTAAAAACTCAAAATTTTTGATTTATTTTGCAATTTTCTAAGCAACCAATAAAGATAGACATATTCAGCGAACGCCATATTGAAGTTTTTATACGGTTTATGAGTCTCTCACTCTAAAATTTGTTGAAAATGCTTAACTTTTTGGTTATAGACGAAAAAAGCGAAAATTTACGGTTTTCTGATCTTCATTTGTTTATAACTATGTATATCATCAAAATCGGCTGCAGGAAACATATAGGTTATTAATGTAGATATCCATACTACTCAAAAATTTGGTTTCGGCCTGGAGGGGGTTGCGTCACGAACAGGATATTTTTTTCCTTATTTCTCTGAACTATTTTCCTGTCACCGTGTCACAAAAAAATTGTGCAGTGCAAGTACATGTAACAATAATAAATTATTGCATGTACTTGCGCTGGCCAATTTTTTGTGTGACACGGTGACAGGAAAATATAGCGTGTTTAATATGTTCGTTCATGGGTATTACTTCATTTTTCTGACTGTACACATATAACAAGGTAAACCAATGTACTCACTTTGTCTTTTATCCCTCTCATTGCTTCGTGGCTGTTCCTGTAATCTTGGTGTACACTCTCAGCAATTCCGTTGATCTAGTAACCTCTCGTCGGATCTGTCGTTCCAGCTGCCTTCTCCATTGTCTATACATTAACCATACGACGAATATGAATACTAGGGCAAACGCTATTATTCCCAATATTTCTGGAATAGATATATCGTATCCCTTTTCTTTGGTAGCTGTAATGCTTCCGCTGTTTCCCGCCTGGTTTATGAATACTTGCTCCTTCTTCTTGTTTTGGTTATTTCCCATCACTGTTTCTTCTCAGCGTCCTGTCGTCTCCGCTGTCCAGGTTTAAAGGGCTAGGGTCGCTATGTTAAGTTGGTAGATTGCCATGATACGTTGCAGGATTGATATGTCGAGTTGAAACACTGATTCTAACGTATAACTTTATTTATGATTTACAACATACATCAACATAAAGTTACTAAAATGTTGCTTTGCGGGGTAGCCTTCAGGACACCCTGCTCGCAGGACGACTCACTAGCATAGTAATTATCTTAATCTTACTATGAATAATGACAATACTATAATGCTCAATTTAATCCCTCTGTGGGATTTTTATCTCTTTTTCCAACTCGGATTTTGAAAGTAAGCTATACGTGAGTCTTTGCGAGGTTACACAAACAAACTTCGTCAATCAACCTTCGTTTTTTTTGTGTATGTAGAAACAATATCTCTTGTAAAAACCTCAATTACTAAAAATTATATACATTTTTTTCGATACATATTATATTATACAGTAAGGGTTTTTCCTTTATTGTACACACTGTACTCTTCAAGTGGACTTCCATCAAGTAACGGTCGAATCGATCTTTTTAATTTTTACAATATCGTGTTAATTATTGCGTTTACCAATTCAATAAATTTGTATACACAGATTTTTTATTGCAGATTCTACGCAGTGTTAAAACCACTTGATAGGGGTGGAGCGCGGGAGAAAATAATGCTAGCTGTAGCTTGGATAGCAGCGTCTATCTGCAGTGTTCCACAGGTTAGTTACTTTTGCAATTAGTCTATTTACTTGTTAAGAGAAAGTAGTATTTATTAATTTAAACGAAATATAGTGCAAGCAATAGGGATATTTTAATTCACACAATATCATCACTAGACTTAGGCAAATATGCAAATAAGAAGGTACGAAAATGTGCATAAATGTGCAGTATTTTTCCCAAAAATATGCACGTTTATCTAAAAAAATATGCATGTAATTAAAAAAACATTACAAATTTTTTTTTATTTACAAACATATTTACAATATCTCCGCATGGTGTATTAATTAACATGTTATATATTTTACTAACTAAGCTAATTATTTAAATATTTTTAAGTGTGTATTTAAGTATTTTAACAAATAAATAATTGATATTATTTCGAATTGTGGTAAAAATAAATAATTATTAAATGCTGTTCAAAATTTTCTAACAAATATTTATGGCTTCTATCTGATTAAATAGAAAACCTTCTTTCGATATTAACTGATGTAATTGGGGCATTGTTCATGTTTACGATAATAGTTGGTTCTAAATTAAGTGCTTCGAACTTGAATTAAGTACTTGAACCACTTGAGAAAGAATCTGGTAACAACCACTGTTTTTTCCATGGTTGCTTTAAATTTTTGAAAAATTTCCTTTCCAATATGTATTACTTTTAACATTTTGAAACACTGATTTAAATTCTTTTATTTAAAATGTACTGTCTAACAATGATAATTATTTGGAGGATTCTAATTGAGGAATAGTTTTCTGAACAAAACTATAGTTTGATTTTATGAATGACACCACGACACTGAACTGTCTATTTTCGGCATTTTCAAAGCACAATAATTATTCACAATTACAAAGAAGACACGTGTTCACGGCTTATTTTACAACAAAAGCGAAATGGGCCGTCAAAATAAAAATTTTTACCTAGAGATATTAACTGGCTGATTTTAGAACCTTTGTAACCAAAACGTGACTAAACTGTGTACATTTATAATAAGCGGCTCTTTTATTAGTTACTACAGGTACCCAAAATTTGAATGTGTACGAAGAGATTATAAAACAAAATTAAATATTGAGATTTCCAAGCTACTTGTTACAGTAATATAAAAATATATGTATAGTTACAATCAAAATTTAAAATTATATGCACTTTATGCACACTTATATAAAAATATTCAAAATTGGAAATTTTGCATTTTTTATGCATTATATGCAAAATATGCAATTTGGATATTTGCCTAAGTCTAATTATCGGGCAGACTGCAATTGCGCGCAGCGGTCAGGGTTCTCAACAGGGTGCTAAGCCAATGGTGCAATTGTGCGCACGTCTTTAAAAAGGTATGCTGTGATTGCGCGCAAAGTCGTAAATTATAGTAAACGGAAGTTTTATTTACTTCTAATTCGTTTTGAACGGAAATTTTGCTAATTTTAAAAAATTAAGATAATAACAACTACATTGAAATAGTTGTGATAAAAAAACTAAATAGTGTTTCTTGTATAATTAATATTTATTGTATTAAATAATGTACAGTAGACATTTAATTTGAACATGCCTTATAACATATAGTTTTAACAAATTCTATTCTGGATATTTCTTTATTTTTAAATTTCTCTATCAAATTTGTTACATAATTTAATGTTCTTTCATAATTAATATTTTTAATTTTTTTTTGTAAATGTAAGCTATTTAATTGCGCATAAGATCCTACTTGAACATTTTTTAATTCATTTAAAAATACAAAAATATTAGGATGCGGAGAATAAAATCTTTTGTTAAAATGGCTATGAAAAGATTCACAGGCGTTGGTAGTCCGTTCTCGACTTGGGCTACATGAAGCCCACATCTCTGGAGGAAATCTTGCAGATTCAGAAATGTAATTCTCCGTTAAATAATCGCAGAAGGACGTTATACGGGTATCGTTGGGGGCTTCAGCAATCAATTCTTCAACGAAGCATTCCGAAACATCGGTACTATCTAAATATATGAGGCCGAAAGACCAGCGTAACCACTTCCCCAACTCACTGTTTTTGTCGGAATACTCTCTTTTAAGTCCAATATTCTGTATTTTCCTCAGCCAAGCTTGGCTGATGTGGAATCTGCAGCCAGTTATCTTTAGCTGGGGCCAAACGTTTCGGCTTGCTTTGTGAATAGCTTCTTCGAAATCACACACAATTTCACTGGGATTTAATGTCAGATTCTTGCTATCACAAGCAGATATGACAGTTCTGAACACTTGCTCATAAGCTTCTGTCTTTTTATTTTTTATAAGTGCAAAAACTAATGGCACATAATGTCCATTACCAACCACGTGAATCATGAATAACTGCGTGAAGAATTTTGTGCAGTAGTTGAAGGTCCCATCACAGAAAAACTTTGTTTTACTACACAAAAATTGTAAGTTTTTCTCACAACTGAATATTACTATTCCTAACTCCTTATTAAACGAAAGCAGGAAGTCTTCATTTATTGAAGTTTTAATTTCAATTGTAGCCAAAGCGTCGAAAACATCGTCCTTTTTGGGAAGTGGTGGAAGTAATTTTCTTCGAGATCGGTAAATGCTATCCCGAATGTTTGATAGGTCTTGAATTGTTTCCGAAAGAACCAGGAGGTATTTGACCGCTGCGCGCAATCACAATATACCGTTTTGTTTACCTGCCTTAATCCTTCCGTTGCGCGCAATCACAGCAACCCTCTTAAAGGTAAATTTCAGTACCCCAGGATGTATTTGATCACACTATCTAGCTACGGAAAGCTCGAAACAGAATTGTTAGATCAGGTGAATAGAACAAACAGAGCCGCAAGTTGTCTGAACGACACAATAGGGAGAAATAAAAATATCAGAAAAGAAAAGAATGGCACAATTTATAAAACAGTCCTCAGACCAATAATAACATAACGCGGCAGGAACACTACCTGATACAGAAAGGACAAGAAGACTGATCGAAACAGCAGAGATGAAAACTGCTTCGAAAAATTTGAGAGTAGACACTATGGGATAGAACTAAAAGTGTAGCTACACGATGGTGATGCAAGGTGAACAACATTAATAACTGGGTAAGAAACAGAAGAGTAGAATGGAAAGACCTCATAAGGCGAATCACAACAAATAGAGCAATAAACACCGCGAGAGACGGTTCACCAATAGGAAGAAGATCAGTGGGAAGACCACGAAAACGATGGAATGACAGCTTACTGAAGGCACATTGAAAAACAAACACAGCCATTTCTACACAAAAAGACGAAGCAAGGAGAAGTAACAAGGTTGTGGACCACCTATCTCAAGAAGCAGCAACAGCAAGGGATAGTCAAATTCAACTAAATAAAGTAGTGCCAAGTGATGTGAACTGTACTTAAAAAACGTAGTTAGTTGTGCGACGCAAAACAAATAGTCGCAATGTTGTGAAAAACTAAGTAAACTTATGGGCAATACTTTACAAAAACATGCCTTTGTATTACCTAGAAAAAACAGGTAATTTTTACTCGACCCTGACTTGATCATACTCGCCACAAACATTTTTCCTAATTACTAGAGAAAATACATCATACTGCAACCAATGTCAAACCACCATATCTCTGGGCTAATTAGCAAAATACAAGGAAAAGTTATTTACCAGCAATTTTATTGCTGGAATCGAATCTTATGATTGTATGTATTAATAATATAGGTATGCAAAGTCCGCAGATAGTGTGCTACTTTTTTTATAAACAAAATGGCGCCCTAAAATCGTGTTTTTTTCAATTTTTGCTCTATAACTCCAAAGATTTTAACTTTACACCAAAAACACCCAAATAAAAATTCACCGTAATTAAATTCTACATAGAGACTTGTTTTTCCCGATTTAGTTCGACGAAAATTGTCCCCGGAAAATGCGGGTTTTTCCAACAAAATCTTTAATTTTCAGCTAAAATTTTGGATAAGTATTGTTTATCAATAATTAAATAACTTGGTAGTATAAAAGCCCTTTTTATACAGATTATAATTCCAGAAGCCGATAAAAATTAAATGAACAGTTTAGCAACAATTGAATTGTTAATTTAAAATGTACGGTCGCTATGAGAACCACAATAAATACGATACATAAGAATAACTATGATTTTTGTATAAAAATACACTGTATCTATCTAATGTACTTTACAGAATTAAAATTAGACTATTTAAACGGCCTCAGAAATATTTTAAAATTATAAACAATTTTTTGGCTTATAAACACATAAAATATTTCGGGAAATACTAAATTAAATTGAATATTGAAAACGTTACTGGAAAAAAACGGCAGGACGCTTTCTCTAAAGGGAAAAACGTTTAAATATGATGAGTGGTTACTGAGATACAACCGTTTAAAGTTGACCGGAATTTACGGCAAAGATATACACAATAGGATCATAATTTTTGAACCATCACCTTTTTATTTTTATTCTATTTCTTCACGCCAATTTTCATGTCTTTAAAATAATCATAACATATATTATTAAAATAAAAACTATCGATAATACGAGTGTAAATTGCCAAAAATACCAAAATTTCAATCAAAAATCAGGTTGGAGAAAATGTAATCTCAAAGTTCAAAATCGGTATACAGCTGGTTCCAAAAAAAACTGATACGACTCTTAAAGCGTATTTTGTAGAAAATTGAGCAGTGTACTTTCTTCTTCTTCTTCTTCTTCTTATTTTTGGTCTCGCTGCAAGGCAATTACCAGCACGATTTATAGGCGATCTTGATGTAGTCTGGCTCTAAGCTATATCAAAATCGCTGACTACGTTCTTGTAAAAAGTTTTTGATGAGGTGTGATATAATGAATATGAGTTTAATTATATTTAATTTATTATATTTTGAAGGATAAATACTTATTATTTACATACTGTCATTGTTACTGCCAAATCTTAAAATTGGTCAGATAACTTCAACCTCATAAAATGGCAGTTTGTTTGTTTATTTTATTATTTGTCTGTCATAATAAATATAATATAATGTCAGACCAATCATACACTGCTCAAAATGATCAAATCTTACTAAGAGTCGTATCAGTTTTTTAGGAACCAGCTGTACGTTAGAAAATGCATTTTCTCGGCTTCCCATGAAGCAATTTCCTTCATTATATTTATGTTTCCAAGTAACTCGAGTAGAGCCATCTAACCAACGCATTATTAAATGTCAAACTTGCTTTTGTTTTGTTTTAATAAATTTATTTATATAGCCAACTATAGCTTAAATTTTGTCGCACTTATTTAGAAACACCCTTTACTGATGACGAACATGGCCAGTTGTTAAAGTACCTAACTTTTTTATTATTCAACATAAGCGAATGAATGGAAAAACAAAATGTTAAGAAAACCTGAGGCAACAGTTGGGTCTTAATTTCAGTATTTTATAAATGCTAAAATAGTCCACAGGGTGATACGAACTTTGAGAAAAAAACACAGTTTGACTCGTATACCTGGTACACACTGACAGTTTAACTGTCTAGCTACAATATTACTGCATCGATATTGTCAATGGATAAGGCTATAACGTGGTAAAAAATCACTTAAATCGGACAACAGGTTTAGGAAATTCAAAACATCAAAAATGACCAAATTTTTATTGGATCGATTTTTTTGCACCGCAGTGTATATACAATCATAAGATTCGATTCCAGCAATAAAAATTTGGGTAAATAACTTTTCCCAAAAATCGCCTCTTCTCCGATAATCTGCCCAGACTATATACTATATACAGGGTGTTTCATTAATAATTGTCCATATAGTAACTGGAGAAACCTTAGCACAAAATACGAAGATTTAACCTAAAACACTTAAATAAAATATGGTTCCTTAATGAGTTACAGGGTGTTTTATCTAAAAATTTAAAAATTATTTTTGCTCAGGATTTTATAACTATTCGACGTATCCTTTTCATACTTGGCAGAAAGTGCGACTACTATACACCCTACTAAATTATGATAAACGAACGTTTCTAGTTACTACCAGAGGCGTACAACAGGGGATAGTGAATGGTTGACCCTTCTCAAATTCTACGCCACTAGAGGAATTACTATTTTAGTGCCATTTTTAGATTCTCCAATACTTTCTACGTAAATAATATACTCTTAATTGGTAACGATAAAGTCATTAGTTTTTGAGATATTTGAAGTTAAATATGAAACGGCACACTTATTTTGATTCATTTATGACATGATTCATATGATTAAAATTTAAAAATTATTTTGTACCCAGTAATTTAAAACTATTTGGCGTATCCTTATCATACTTGGCAGAAAGTGTAGGTACTGTACACCCTACTAAATTAAGATAAATAAACGTTTCTAGCTACTACCAGAGGCGTACGACAGGGGATAGTGGCTGGTTGACCCTTCCCAAAATCTACGCGACTGACGAAATTGCTATTTTAGTGTAACTTTTTGATTTTTAAATACTTTTTATGTAAATAATATACTCTTCATTCGTAACGATAAAATGATTAGTTTTCGAGATATTCGAAATTAGAAATGAAGCGACACAATAAATTAATCAAAATAACCGTGTCCTTTCATTTTTAACTTCAAATATCTCGAAAACGAATGACTCTATCGTTACGAATGAAGAGTGTATTATTTTCATAGAAAGTGTTCGAGAATCCAAAAATTGAACTAAAATAGCAATTCCACCAGTGGCGTAGAGTTTGGAAAGGGTCAACCATTCACTTTCCCCCGTCGTACGCCTCTGGTAATAGACAGAAACGTTTGTTTAACATATTTTTGTAGTTTGTACAGTACCTATACTTCCTGCCAAGTATAAAAAGGATACGTCGAATGGTTTTAAAATGCTGAGCAAAAATAGTTTTTAAATTTTCAGATAAAACACCCTGTAACTCAGTAAGGAACCACAATTTATTTAAGTGTTTTAGGTTAAATCTTCGTATTTTGTGCTAAGGTTTCTCCAGTTACTATATGGACAATTATGAATGAAACACCCTGTATAGTCCAAGTAAATAAGCTTACAATAGCACAAAACCTCGCAATTTTTACAGAATGGATCGATTTGCATGCAAACTTGAGAATAAGTAGTGGATAGTCCAAGGATCAAAATCTATATGATATCGAAAGGCGCTTTTACCATGGTGGTGTTTGCCACCCCATCTCGGGGGTGGAAATTTTTTATTATTATTGACCGCAAAAGTTGATAAAAACATTTATTCTAAGCAAAAAATGTTCTATACAGTTTTTTGAAAAAATTCATACCTTTCGATTTATTCGCTATCGAAAGAGTTAGTTTTATATCGATAAAATCAATGGTTTTAATCAGTTTTCTGCTAATAACTCAAAAAGTTTTCGTTTTATCAAAACAACTTTGCTTAACAAAAATGTACCTTTTGAAAAAATAAGCAAATCCGTTTTTTTTTTTTTAATTTCCTATAAAACCAATAATAATCGAGCTATACGTTTTAATATGTTAGCTCTACTACGTTAAATGCTAAATATTGAAGATTCAAAGTCAAGCGACCGGAAAACTATGCATTTGTCGAGCATAGCTTATTCAAACTAATTTAAAGTATTTAAAAATATTTATCTCCAGAACTAAAAAAATCTCTAGCTCAAAAATTAAGTGACTTGTAATGAAAAGAATGCCAGTCCCTATTTTTCAGCAAAACAGTGATCGTAAACAGCCCCTAATCACCACCCTAATTAAAATTAGTCATTGATCTTATTTGGTCTTCTTTAAATGTATTATTAATAGGTTCTAGAAGTTTGAACAGCATAAAATGATTAGTTTTTAAAAAAATTGAGTTAAAAGCGAATAACTAATTTTTGTAGTTTGGTAAAAAATGCCCTTTTCTTCGGAATAGAAAGATTAGAATCAGAGATATGAAAAAATGTTTAAATATATAGAATTGTACATTATTGAATTCCCAAGAACCTGATTTGAAAAAAAAAATTAGGATAAAAATTGAGTGAGCTAATGACAATTAAGTCTTGTAATAACCTGCAAAAACCACCTTTACGAACAATTTCAAAGTCACCTCTCTTTGAGGGTAAGGATTTTAAAAGGATTTAATATTAACAAACTTATAGATCTCATAAAAACCTATAAAATTCTTTGTAACCAAACTTTCTACAATAAAAAATTAATAAGTTGCGGTTAAAAAATCAATATATTTTTTTGAAAAAAAAAAAGAGAAATCTAATTGGAAGCATAATAATGTAAGGTAGTTATTCATTCTTCTTTATTTATGTATTATTAATAGATTCTAGAAGTTTGACTGGCTTATAATGATTAATTTAAAAAAAAACTGGAGTTAAGAGCCAATAATGCATTTCTGTAGTTTGGTAAAAAATGCCTTTTTCTTCAGAATCGAAAGATTAGCATCAGAGATTCGAAAAAATGTTTAAATATGACATTGTAGATTATTATATTCCCAAGACCTTGGTTGGAAAAATTTTTTCTACGGCACAAATTGAGTGAATCGTAAATGAGTACCTGTATCGAAAAACATTTTTTCTTAGATATAAAACTAACACTTTCGATAGTGAATAAATCCAAAACTATTAATTTTATCAAAAAAATGTATAGAACATTTTTTTGCTTATAGTCGAGGAAATGAAGCATTTTGGCTCGCAATTTTTTCGTCCAGCATGGATTTACTTGAAATTTTCACAGAAGGTAGAAAATAGTCCAAGGATCATTTTCTATATCATGCTGCTGTACGCTAAAACCTTGGGGGTAGTTGCCACCCCATCTCGGGGGTGGGAATTTTTTATTACATTTTAACCATGTAAATCGATGTAAAAAGTAATTTTAAGAAAAAAATGTTCTTTACATTTTCTTCGTAAAACTAATATTTTTCGAGTTATTCGTGGTTGAAAGTAACAGTTTTTCGACGGAAAAATCGACTTTTTTATAGGGTTTTTTGAGAATAACTAGAAAAATATGAATTTAACCAAAAAAACTGGGGATACTAAAATTGTATCTTTAGTAACACAAATGAAACTGTTTTTCTATAATATTTTTACTACCAATACAAACCGAGATTCGGCATGTTAAAGGTTAGCTTTTTTCGTCAAATGCATAATTTGAAATAATCAAAGCCAAATAACGGGAAACCTTTGCATTTTTTTCAGGAAAACTTACGTGATGTTTTTTCAAACATACAATAAGGTCTTTCAAAAAAATAATAAAAAGTTTCTAGCATAAAAATCAAGCAACTTATGATAAAAAAATTCGGTACCTGTTTTTCTCTACGAAAAAAAAAACAGTGAAATCAACCCCCTAACTACCCTTGTAACTAAAAATTGGTCTTCGCCTTTCTGTTATTCCTTTTATATTTATATTATCAATGTACCCAAAAAGTTCGACCTATTTAAAAGGCCTAATTTTAGAAAAATTGGAGTTTAAACAAAAATTTATTTTTTGCAATTTTGCATTTTTTATCATTTTCTTCAAAATATCTCCGAAAATACAGCAGATACGAAAAAAGGGATAGATCTCTAAATTGTAGCTTTTTTAATAATCTAAAATTTCCTTATGCATAGATTTTCATTACAGTAAACATTTAGCGAGATATAGCTGTTTAAACATCTATTTACGAGCAAACATCCCCTTATTCGAGCCCTTTAAACCCACCTCAATTAAAAATTAAGGGATCTTACGGAATTTAATTTACACAGTCTTATTACTCTTCAAAAATCCTACAAAAATATTATTAAAAAAACTTTTTATCTCCAAAAATGCAAGAGCTATGTTTGTAAAACTAATTTTTTTTTCGAAAAAGTCGAATAGTCCCCTTATAGAGCATTTTTAATGTACCTATATATTACCACAGAGCCGGTTCGTATACTAGATGACTAAAAAACTATTTGTATGTATATTTTTATATATTTGTAAATTCGTATTTTTGTGTAAATAAATGTTTTTGTAATTCTTTAATTCTACTTTTTTTTCTGTATAGATCTATTAAATTGTCTACTTATAAAAATTGCAATGTTATTAAGGGTGGTTTTTAAGGGTTGAAATATTATGATATTATATCCTAAAGCATAAAACAATCATTATTTAACCAGTCAAAACCAAATTTTACTTATATTAAATTTTACAATATTTTTATATAATTTTTGAAAATAAGGGTAGTTTACACCCCTAAAAATAATCAATGCCCTTGAGAATGATATAGAATATAAAGTACAGGGTAAGATGATCCTAACCCCAAATTTTATGTAAATTGAAGCCGAAATTATTCTTTTAGGATAAGTAAACTTTTCATATATAGCTACAACAAGTGTGGTTTTAAGGGTTGAAATATTGTGACATTATAACTTAAAGCACAAAACAATCATTAGCCCAGCCGCACACCAAAGAAACATGAAACGAAAAACATGAAACATGAAACGAAAAACATGTTTCATGAACCTAAAACACTGCTAAACAAATCTCAAAGTCCGCCTACCAATGAAACGAGTGTGATTCATCATGCTCATGACACATTTTTATTTTCGGAGAGTTTCATAAATGGGCGGACGTTTATTTGTTTAGCACTGTTTTATTTCCATGAAACGTAATTTACGTTTCATGTTTCTTTGGTGTGCGGCTGGGCTTATGTAACTAATAAGAAGCAAATGTTGACAATATTAAAGTTTAAAATTTTATTTTATAATATTTTACAATTAGGGGTGGTTTTCACCCTTAAAAACCAAAAGCGTAAAACGGCTCGATATAGAAAATGAACTAGAGGGTAAAAGGAGCCTAATCCCAAATGTTTGTTCAAATCGATGCTGGACGAAAAAATTGCGAGATTTTGCCATTTTTCCAGCTTCATTTCCTCGACTATTAGAATTATTGTTTTTATCAGCTTTTGCGGTCACAATATAATAAAAAATTTCCACCCTCGAGATGGGGTGGAAACCAACCCCATAGCAAAAGAGCCTTTCGGCATCATATAGATTTTGATCCTTGGACTATCCACTACTTGTTCTCAATTTTTCAAGCAAATATATCCATTACTTAAAAATTCCGAGGTAAAAAGCTTCAGTTCCTGGACTAATATAGCGTTTTAATTTTGTGAAAAATTGTCAAAATAAAATATTATTTTGACACAGAAAGTGAGACGACACTTTTTTGTTTTAGATGCTCATCTTTCACGTGGAGACTCATCCAAATGAGACCTGGTATTATCAGTGTGTCTCGTACAACAGTTTTCCTTCATACGGCCTTGAGTTGGTCTACGTCATCGTGAGCGCTCTCTTGATGTATTTTTTGCCTTTTGTAGTTATTATTTACTCCTACGCATCCATTCTTTTGGAAATTTTCCGCAGGACAAGAAATCCAATTGGAGGTATGTGAATATTTAATATATACGGAAAAACTTTATTTTGAATGTTTAAAATAATATGGTCATGTTTTGGAATAATCTAGAAATATTCCAAAATAAAATTTTGTTTAAGTTATCTTTTATCCTAAATTATTTACAAAAGTCTATTTTAACAGTTCGGAAATTAGTAAATAAAAATTTTGAAGTCAGCTACTTACAGTTGAGTCCGCGAGTCTTTACCCGTGCATCATCATTTAAAGCATACGAAATAAGTCGGAAATGTATTTCACGCAACAACAGCTGACAGAAAGTGGCTACTGTTCTGAGTACGGGTTTTATTATAAAATTTGACATTATCAAATATATAGAATGTCAAAATTAAGTTTTGCTTCAAAATTTTTGTGCAGAATTACAGCTACATTTGAAGTAGCTTAATAAATTATTTTATTATTAAAAAACTCTAACAAGAAGTAAAACCACTTCTATGTAAATTGGTATATTTATTAAAACTTAAAAATCCCAATGGATTGAGTAAAATATGTCCAATTCAGAACGTTTTCAGACCTATCGGTCCATCATCAGTGAATGTGCATACTTGCTAAATAGCCCCAGAACCAAGTATGCACATTCACTGATGATGGACCGATAGGTCTGAAAACGTTCTGAATTGGACATATTTTACTCAATCCATTGGTATTTTTAAGTTTTAATAAATATACCAATTTACATAGAAGTGGTTTTACTTCTTGTTAGAGTTTTTTAACTATATGGTATACAGCCAACCTAGGGAACTTCCCTTTTAGTTTATTTTATTATTATTGGTTAATAAATAGATAAACAATTTATAAAAAAATTCAATGACACATTTTATTTTTGTTATTTTATTCACTTTGACGGAAATCTAAACACAATCATTTGTTTACTGTGTGAATGACGTTAGATTTGTATGTTTTAAATATTAATTGCCAAAATTTTATTATATACCATAAAATTTCAAAGCTCAATATAAAATTAGTTGTAAAAACAACTGTTTGTGTAATATAAAGAAACTTCAAAACGCAAAAATTCGACAAAAAACGCAAAAAATTCAACTGTCTGACAGCCACAAAAGTAAACAAAGCAGAAACGTCAAACAAATTGTGCTTAAAATATGAAAACATACCGAATCGTCTTTTTTTGTACCTATCTCTTTTCAATGCACTGAGTCTAGATGGTTCTTAAAAATAACATGTGTTTTTACTTAATAACAAACGGCAGCTGGTTTGTCATGAGTTTCATGCGTGGAATAGAATGATGCTAGATAAAAAGTATGTGTTTTATCTCGCCAGGTATTAATGACGCAGGGGTAAAGACTCGCGGACTCAACTGTACCTACTTCCACAATATAAAAGATATAGCTTAATTAAACTTGTTGATAAAAAATATCGATTCAAATTCATAATATAGTGTAGGAAACAGAGGTTGAACCTTGCAAAATGGACACAAGTCCGGTTTTATTTTTTTTCTGGTATATGAAGAGGTGCTTATTATGAGACTAACTTTTTCTTAAAAAATTTCGCCCCGGAACCCCCCTTATAATGGGATTTATCTCATTATTTAGATCTTTTAGAAATCCTTAAATTAACTAAAGTATTCGTTAGATATTTATTTATAAAACAATAAATATTACGCCTATTTGTTATAATAATTGCAAAGTAGAACACCTTAGTTAAAGTCCACGTTGGGCGACCCATATGGCGACCTGAGAGACGGACTGGACTTCTGAGGCAGTAGAAAACAGGAACAAAGATGGCAAAAAACTGGAGGAAACGAAGAAAATTTGGGGTAAATTACCAATCCTCATATTAATTGGTATCGTTAGATGGAATGGGACGGACTATATGGAGCTGGAGAGGCCAACGATAAGGGAGTCCAAATGGTAGACGTCGACATGGACGAAGGTTTGAAGACATGGGGTCACGCCCAAACGTCAAGAGGACAAAAATGGAAAGGAATGGATAATACCTAGTGGACAGATGTGTAATCGTGAGTAACTTTTTAGCTATTTTTTAAATTGCATATACAGTCTCACAGATATGAATTTTTTTTATTAATATAATATAAATATAATCATTTTAGAGGAACTAGAATTATTAATTATTACTTAAATATAATTAAATTAGGTAAAATTTTTTCGTATATTATTAAGTTTTAGAAGTATTTCACTAATTTAGAAGATTTTTTTTGAGAATTACATTTCATATATAGATAATCTTAATCTTAATCGATAGTTTTACTTTTAATAGAAACATAGCAATTCTTATATTATATCGTAAGTAAGAAATATATATTAAAAGAATTATTTTTAACAATACGAGTAGGTAAATAGTAAATAAGTTTATTTTGATTTTGATGTAATTTATACTTGATGAAAATGCATTTTTGCATACGGAAGTTATTTTGTTTATAACAGTTTACTATTATACTATTTTTAAACTAAGTACTTCGAGTATAATATTATGATGATATGACGTGTTTGACATTGAAAATTGAAACGAATGAACTACATAAGAATTCGCTAAACGACAAATTTTTATGAAGAAAGTTTATTATGATAAATAAAATCAACCTGAAAATATAAGATATTAGTATTCGAACAATATGTTTATAAATAAGGAAAGATAAAAGAAAGTATTTTAAGATGATGAAGAAATTGGAAAATCCAGCATAAAGGACTTATATTGGAGACGGAAATGTCTCAATCAATGGAAATTTTTGTTGAGAAATGCAAGTAAATGCAAAGATTTTTACTTATGATAAATATGACAAGACAAAGGAACATACCCTGAAAAGGAAAAATTAAAAATGACTACGGAAAAGAAATAATTTTTTATACAAGGTGATTATACCACGTACATAGGACTAATAAAATTCGTCCTCGTGAGAGAGCCCACAACTACTGCCATAATGGCATATGGAGTTTTTATTGAGTAAACGAATTTTCTCGTGAGAGAGTGAATTATTTATATACAATGATTTTGTGACGAAAAGAAAGTCAGTTAAGAAATGATGATGAACTGATATAAGAAGAAATATAAAGACAAAACAAGTTATAAAAATATGTTGAAGTAACGGAGTTTATAAAGGAAAAGAAAATCCCATCTGTGGAAAAAGACAAAAGAAGATTAAATATTAAGATTTAAAAAGTTACCCTAGAGAAAGACAAGTATTAAGGATAATTTGAAGAAGATTAATGTCAAAAGATCTGGAAAAATAGAATAATTGAAGAGAATTTTGTACCTACAGTACAAAAAGTTACAGTACCTACAGTAAAAAGTACTATTTAAGAAGAATACTTTGTATGGCTTCAAGTAACATAATTATTAGTATAATATATAAAATAACTTTAAATTTCTATAATATACATATATATGTATGTATATATATATATATATATATATATATATATATATATATACTTATTTTATTCGAATGAGGTCATGTAAGACTGTATTTCAATTAGAGAAATAGAGATTATTTTTGTGACGTAAAAGTGACTATACGCGTGAAGAAACTGAACTTCTATTTAGCTAGTAACAAAAATTTAGATTAACTATTTAGCTATTGTAGGTTTTTCTCATTAGTAGTTTTAAAAATATTTTAATGGACGTCCAGACTTAATATTAATTAATTACTCAGCAATTGCAAGCTGAAATTTTCTTTATGTTTATAGATTTTCATGATATTTCAGGAGATTTTCATTAGTAGGAGATTTTCATGATATTTTTTTAACAGAATATGGTCTATTTTTATTAACACTTTCTTTCGATTTTTTTTTCATAATTGAATGCTAAATTTTTTTTTTTAAACCGACTTTTTTATTTCAATTTTTTAATATCGGTCGAATTTTAGTATAAATATTTTATAATAAAGTACAATTAAAGACAATTTAGACAATTAAAACCAACTCTTGCCAAATAAAAGGTACAAAATGAAAATTAAAAGATATTAGCATACCCATTTCGTGTTTTGAAACTAACTGGATCTCACCTAGACTGAGTATATCAGATCAGACAGGAATTTAGGGATGCAAGATGTAGAAGATTTTTCAAGCGCACAACTATCCATTTTGTCTTTTTGGAACTAACCTTCTCACGACTAAGGACGTGCAAAAGGACCGGAAGCAAATTAAAGGGTATAAAGTTGCGAAAAACTACCCATCGAGTGGGTAAGGGTTAGAAAATGACGAATTTATGAAGTAAATGATAGATATAAATGAAGAACTATGAAAATAATACAAATATAGAAAGGAAGATATATATGAAATATAAAGTAAATTATAAATGATATAATGAAGAACTATGAAGAAGAAGAAGATTTATGTTTAATAGTACACTATGAAGAAAGTACTAAGTATAAAGAAAATGAAGAAATATGTAATTATTGTGAAGTACCAGACAAGAAGAAGAAAAAGAAGAAGAAAAAAGAGATAATTTCTAATAGAAAAATATGTAAAACTTGAGAACATCGAAAGATTTGTCTTAATGGTCTAGTAAAGAAGTAAAATTAACAAGTAAGTTCAAATGAAGGAGTTGTATTTTTTTAAACCTCTGAAATTAAAGTAAAGTATAAAATACAATTTCTGAGTATACATTTTCGCGAGTCATAAGGAAAGAAATAACTAAGAATAGACGATGTTTGATAATTAGTGAAATAAATTGTATATATTTGTAAATTTTGTTTATATACTTTTTTTTGTAAAAATTTGTACAAATCTATACATATAATGTAGTCAGTTGATCAGTTGATGATGATAGTAAGAAAATTTTCTTCTCTTCGGGGAGGAAAAAGGAAGCACAGTACATGGCTCAGAAAATTTTCTTTTCTAAGGGGGATGATATAATGGGATTTATCTCATTATTTAGATCTTTTAGAAATCCTTAAATTAACTAAAGTATTCGTTAGATATTTATTTATAAAACAATAAATATTACGCCTATTTGTTATAATAATTGCAAAGTAGAACACCTTAGTTAAAGTCCACGTTTTGCTTACTCAACAAGGTTGTGATTATTCATTTTGACACACTAACGAGAATATATACAAACATATTTACAAAACGAAGTATTTGATAAATATGGGAACACGATCAGATTTGAGTGATTAGTGGGTCAGTTGAATTAGTTAGTTAGGCTTGGGAGGTTGCTGCCGTTAGAGCAGAATAATGTCACCTATCAACTGAATACATTTATACGGTATTAGTTTAACCAAATAAAGAAGTTATGAGTACATAGTGCCTTCCTGTTAAACAAACCCCATTCCAGTATAGTAAATCATCACGTACCACCATACCCTTTTCACCCCCCTAAAGGGGGTAATTTGTGGATTTTGCGGAACGTAGTCCTGCCTGTCCCTTTTGCAAAAAATTTCTTTTATAGAAATATGAAGAGGACTATATTTTCTACAATTTATTTTTCAACAGCAAATGTCTATCACCCACCGTTTAATGGGGGTGAGTCCCCAAAGTTGACAATTTTTAAAAAAAAGATGTATAAAAAAAATTAATTAATGTAATTAATGGAGGAATTAAGTAGTAATGTAATGGAAATTAAGAAGAAATCCTGCGACAATGATTTAAAAATAAGTGAGTAATTTTTTGGTATAGGTTTCATTTAAGGGTAATTGCCCTTTTTTTAATTACAGGGTGTTACATTTTAAAAAACCTCTTTTTATATCATTTGAACCGTTTATGATAGAGTAAAACTACTTTCAGCAATTACCCATGTGCTGGTGCTATTTAAAAATTGGTGTAATGCACCCCCATTTTTTCCACGGAACCACCCCAAAAAAAGAAGAATTAATGAAGAAAGTGATTTTCTTGGAATCCTTCACACACAATGCCCTTTATTAATATACTTCATATATCATTTTGTGCACGTTATTATTACCCATGCATGGACACTAAAAGCGATTTCCTAGTGCAACTCCTGTAGCCAAAAAAAAATAAAATGGGGGGTTGAAAAAAAAATTTTTTGTTTTCTTTTTGATTCATATGGGCATATGCTTCATCAATAGTGTTTTTCAAAAATATATATGGTTATTGCAACATCCCTGCGGAAACCACCCCTACCCTTGAAAATATACTGCAGAAAGTACCCCTATCCCTTGGCGAGCATGTTTTTACGATTTTCTCATTACCTATGCATTATTTTTAAACAAAACTTATACAAGGTTAAAGACCACTATTTACTCTAAAAATTAGGTCCTATTCATTTTTTTCGTATAAATAACCGTCTCAGATATGCTTTGGCGGGCTCCAGTTTTTGTTTTTTTTGGTCACCTGTTCGTTTTATTAATAAAGTACTTATGTAAAATAAAACAACACAGTTGCGCCCCAAAGCCACAGTGGTGGCCCAAAATCAATTTTTGCATATTTTCGCAACCTACACGCATTTTATTGCATTAATGCTACCTTAATAGCAAAATATTCACCCTTAAGTGGTCGCTAAGCAGTGGCGGATCCAGGGAGGGGTGATGGGGTGATCACACCCTCTCAAACCAAGTGACATTATATTTAAAGCTTATAAAAATATTCATTTATTTTTATAAAAATTTAGCTAATTGGCACCCCCCTCTTAACGATGCTGGACCCGCCACTGTCGCTAAAGCATAAAAAATACGCCATTCTTATAAAAATAATAATATAATATAAGTATTTCTATAAAAATAAATGAATATATTATAATCTTTAAATAAATAATTAAATATATCACTTGGGGAGGGAGGTGATCGCCCCCATTACCCCTCTCTGGATCCGTTACTGCTTATCGACCACTTAAGGGTGAATATTGTGCTGTTAAGGTAGCACTAATGCAATATAATGCGTGTAGGTGGCGAAAATATGCAAAAATTGATTTTGGGCCACCACTGTGGCTTTGGGGAGCAAAGAATGTAAAATGTGCATAGGTCATAATTTTTTGATTGCACTGTGTTGTTTTATTTTACATAAGTACTTTATTAATAAAACGAACAGGTGACGAAAAAAAAAACAAAAACTGGAGCTCGCCAAAGCATATCTGAGGTTTACGGCGCCACTGTGCCGTAACGGTTGCTTATACAAAAAAAAATGAATAGGACCTAATTTTTAGAGTAAATAGTGGTCTTTAACCTTGTATAAGTTCTGTTTAAAAAGAATGCATAGGTAATGAGAAAATCGTAAAAACGTGCTCGCCAAGGGATAGGTGTAGTTTCTGCAGTATATTTTCAAGGATAGGGGTGGTTTCCGCAGGGATATTGCAATAACTATATGTATTTTTGAAAAACACTCTTGATGAAGCATATACCTATATGGATCAAAAAGCAAAAAAAAATTTTCAACCCCCCTTTTATTTATTTATTTTTTTGGCTACAGGGGTTGCACTAGGAAATCGCTTTTGGTGTTCATGCATGGGTAATAATATCGTGCATAAGATGATATATAAAGTATATTAATAAAGGTGAAGGATTCCAAGAAAATCACTTTCTTTATTAATTCTTCTTTTTTTTTGGGATGGTTCCGGGAAAAAATGGAGGTGCATTATACAAATTTGTAAATAGCATGAGTACATGGGTAATCGCTGAAAGTCTTTTTACTCTAGCATAAACGGTTCAGATGGTATAAAAAAGGGGTTTTTAAAAATGTAACAACCTGCAATTAAAAAAAGGGCAATTACGCTTAAGTGAAACCTATACCAAAAAATCAGTCACTTATTTGTGAATAATTGCCGCATGATTTCTTCCTAATTTCCATTAGAGTTAGGGAAAATTAATTTTTTTTTAAAAACATCTTTTTTAAAAACTTGTCAACTTTGGGGCCCCACCCATACTAAACGGTGAGTGATCGACATATGCTGTTGAAAAATAAATCGTAGAAAATATAGTCCTGTTCATGTTTCTATAAAAGAAATTTTTTGCAAAAGGTACAGGAAGGGCTACGTTCCGCAAAAACCACAAATTACCCCCTTTAAAGGGGTGAAAAGGGGGGTTCCGGGCCGAAATATTTAAGAAAAAGTTAGTCTTATAATAAGCACCCCTTGATATACCAGAACAAAAATAAAACCGGACTTGTGTCCATTTTGCAAGGTTCAACCTCTGTTTCCTACACTAATAATATTTAAAACGGAGTGATAGGAGTCGATAACTAGATAAAGCTAATTTAACAAGCTTATCAAGCAGGCTTACATACTAAACGCTCCACCATCGACCAAAATTTTCACCCTTTGAATTATCTTATCTTATAACAAACTAATGAATTGAATAAAGATATTCTTCTTCTTTTTTTTTGTATAGACCTAACTCTGTCTGTTTTTTCAATGAGCCTCTAGTAAGCTGTCGTTCCATGGTTTTTGTATTATATATGGTATGTGACAGATTGTAAATATACTGGCAGTTAATAAAAAAAAAATCGTTTTTGTGGACTTCCTACTGATCGTCTTATTATTGGGGAACCGTCTTTCGCTGTCTTTACTATAGTACGTTCTTTAAAGGTAAAATATTACAAAAGCTCTAAATTTTAAAGAACCTCTTGGATTGAGATGATATTTGCCATAGACATAACTAACAAATCAAAGAAAAAAGTGATATTGTGCCGATGTGTGCTTTTGCCCTAGGGGTGAGTTTCACCCCCTATTGGGGGTGAAAAATATATGTTCGAAATACGTCCGGAAATTGATAAAATGACCAATTCTAAGCATCTTTTGTTCTATAAAGTTTTTTTACTAAGTTAATACTTTTCGAGTTGTTTGCGAGTGAATATGCTAATTTTTCTACAAAATAACAACGTTTTCAGACGGTCTTTCGCAAATAACTAAAAATTAAGTATTTGGTCGAAAAAAATTCATATTAAAAGTATAGCACGTAAAAAAGTGAAAAGCATGGTGTATATATTAGGTCACTATACCTAGTACAAGCAGAATTATAGCTAATGAAAAATAGGTTCATATTCATCAAATTCCAAATCAAATATTTTAACGTGCCATAACCAAAACACGAAGCACTTTTTTGGGCAATACTCATTTTAACTTTTTTAAAGTATTTAAAAATGCTTATTTTTGTTTTTTAAAAGTATTTTTAGCGTCATAAGTAAACAAGTTACGTTCAAAATAAAGTTGGTCCCTTTTTTGGTAAGAAATTGGGAGAATCACCCCCTAATTAGCATTTCAAGTGAACTTAATTGTTACCCCTTCACAAGTTTTTTACTCGTATGTATTGGTTATATGATATGTAAGTTTCATCGGTTCAAAGTCCTTATTTTTGAAAGAGCTGTAGTTAAAATGGCTTGAACGAGTCACTTATCACGAGTGCATGCAAATTTAGAAACACCGAATCTTAACCAAGTTTTGTCTTACAGAAAAATAAAAAAATAGAAAATATTCAGAAAAGTAAAGCCCACTTTTTTTATTGTTTAAGATTTTTGGGATCTCCAACAATTTTTAAGTTATTTTGAAAAAAAAAATTTTTCAAAATTAAAATTTTTAAAGATTTTACTTTAAAACCAATTTTTTTCAAAAATAAGCACTTACATCGGACAAATCACTTACATCGGACAAGAGGTTTAGGAAATAGGAGACATCAAAAATGTCCCATTTTTAAGGTGGTGCGTTGATTTTGATGCTTAGTATACATTCTAAAATTTTGTTTAGGCAGCAAGAGTTAGCATAACAGTTATTATTCTCCTCGGCCATATCTATTTATTATGAGATCTTTGTGAAATGTATGTCAAACCCTGACACATAGAGAACAGAAAGAAAAAAAATCAAATTAACATGTAATTAGGTGTTCTTTATTGTGGTTCTTGTCAAACATGAGACGCCCAAGAAGGGTATTTTTAAAATTCGGAACTGTCTTAAGAATTTGCAACATACATAATATATAATTCAAAATGTACAAATGTATATCAAATGTACTATTATTACTAGTATTAAGAGTAATATAGTTGTTCCATTTTATTTTTGCCAATGTGTCACGATTCATTTTCAAACGAATTAAATCAAAACATAAAGTGAAACGTACGTCGATGTGTATAGTATATATAGTATACAGTATACACAATGTATATAAATACACATCAACGTACGTTTCACTTTATGTTTTGACTTAATTTGTTTGAAAATGAATGATGACGCATGGGCAAAGATAAAATGGAACATCTTATACAGGGTATCCCAAAAAGATTGGTCATAAATTATACCACACATTCTGGGGTCAAAAATAGTTCGGTTGAACCTAACTTACCTTAGTACAAATAATGTGCTCATAGAAAAAGTTACAGCCATTTGAAATTACAAAATGAAAATCGATTTTTTTTTCAATATATCGAAAACTATTAGAAATTTTTTATTGAAAATGGACATCTACAATTCTTATGGCAGGAACATCTTAAAATAAAATTATAGAAAAATTTGTCCACTCCATAAAATTTTATGGGGGTTTTGTTCCCTTAAACCCCCTCAAACTTTTGTGTACCTTCCAATTAATTCATTATTGTGGTACAATTCGTTAAACATAACGTTTTTAAAACTTTTTTGGCTCTTAGTATTTTTTCGATACGCCAGTTTTTATCGAGATGCGACTTCTTTTTTAATATATTTACATTAAAATTTTATGAGGGTGTTGTCCCTTTAAACCCCTCAAATGTGTTAGTTTCAATTAAAATATTATTGTGGTAGCATTAGTTAAACACAGTGTTTTTAAAACTTGTTTGCCCCTAGTCTTTTTTTGATAAGTCACTTTTTATCGAGATTTGCCTTCTTTTTCAAAATATACCTAAAAATGTAAGTTATATATAAATTTCCAGATTAATAACAGGTGTCTATAATCGTACTTATATTGGCCATCGGTATATAATTCGCAAATATTTTACTATCCCTACTTTTTCTGTCTTTACACGGCAAATTATGTTTAGTAAAATTCACACTGGTATGAATATGTAAACATTACTAGAATGTCATTCTACTTGACAATGTCATCATTAACTTTAAAGACATGGATTTTGAATGTTCTTGGATAACTGTTATTTGTATAATTGCAAATTATTAATTCAGTTAATAAATGTGATTATTTCATTCATAGGAGATTCTGACCAATACAAAGCTACAGAAATCTGAGTTAAATCGATAATTTTTGATAATCTCCAGTCGTTAAGTATATTACGTCAGATGCCCTTCGTTGCTACGAAAAAATACATTCAGTGACATTAATGACAATTAATGTTTTAAAAATTATAAAAGTGATGACTTTCAATCGTCAAATATTTATAAAAACTGTGTGTTTAATGGTACTTACATAAATAAATTACAATAAAATTTTGGTTTTGAATAGTTTTATTCATGAAATAATCGCAACAAATTACACTCGACCTCTGAAATTACTATAGAATTTTTGCTCTCGTGACACTTTGACATAATTTCACTCGCCTTCGGCTCGTGAAATTAAAACTGTCAAAGTGTCACTCGGGAAAAATTCAATAATTTCAGAGCTCTTATGCAATTACTACTAATAATTTTTTCACTAACTATGTATCCAGTGATTGTATTAATTTATAAATATGCACAACAAAAACTAATACTCAATCGAAAAAATAGGAAAAGCGTTAAAGTGATTTTTTAATAATATATTGTTACTATGGAACGCTTACAATTATTTTGAACATCTTTAACAACAAAATACTTGGATCACATAATATAATCCTGATGTATTCTCTGCTTGGATCTTCCATAAATAACAAACAATATATAAATAACTTTTTATTAAGTTCACGTCTTAAATCAATTATTTGTCAAATACATTTTCAGTAGTAATTGCACAAGAGCTCTAAAATTCTATATTAATTTTAGAGATCGAGTGCAATTTGTTGCGATTATTTCATAAATAAAACTGTTCAAAACCAAAATTTTATTGTAATTTATTTATGTAAGTACAAATTAGTACAATTAAACAAACAGTTGTTATAAACATTAATTTGACGGTTGAAAGTCATCACTTTCATAATTTTTAAAACACTAATTGTCATTAATGTCACTGAATGTATTTTTTCGTAGCAACGAAGGGCATCTGACGTAATATACTTGACGACGGGAAATTATCAAAAATTATCGGGTATAATATCACAAGAGAATGAGAATGAATTGAAAATAATGCGACAGTTTTTCGAAAATTTGTTGTCTGGCAATAGACACAAGAGCCCGCAGGTCTCGAGTGGCTATTGCTCAATGACAACAAATTTGAGTAAAAATGAAGCAATATTTTCTTATTTATTCTTACTGTCGTGTGATATTCGTAAGATTATTTTTTAATGCGTATATTATGGATATTTTCTTAAATGTGACATTTGTCAAAACTAGGAAACTGGTTGCCATTAAACAGAAACAATCTACTTAAAAAAATTCTATCGATAATTTTCTATAGTAGATAATTCTCTATAGTAAATATCTTACTATACAATTGTAAGTTAAAATCATCAAAAAATAATCAGTTTAGTTTAGATTAACGTAGCTTTATATTGGTCAGAATCTCCTATGAATGAAATAATCAATATTATTTAACCAACAACTCAAAATATTCCCGGTGCCATATCAAATATTTAAAATATTTAAAACTGTCACTGTCTCGTCATCATATTCTATTTGACTCAGTGCGTTGTATGACAAAGATAGCAAATGTTCGAGTTGGAAAATATCACCACGGAAGGAACTAATAAATGTTTTTAAACAATTTAAACCCAGAATGAAAGACTAAATTATACCTTAGAATAACCCTTAGAATAATTAAAAAGTTTCTTTTAAATGAGATATTTGAAATTAAAAATACACTATAGTTTCTATTAGTTTTTCACCCCTGTAACTAATTAAAATAAATATAGAAGTTTTCGGGGACTTTCAGGCCTCAGCAATAACGTAATCTTTCATTCTGCTTTTAAATTTTTTAAAAATACTTATTACTTTTCTCAGGATTCGAAAAAAATGAATCCCCATTTGAACAGCATTGCAGCCGAAAATACGTACCCATCCCCTTATATTAACCGTTATACAAATATGTGGTGGATTCAACAAATATTCAAAATATCTCAATAAACACTGGCTTGTATAAAAGTACTAAGACGTAAAACAGTTTTAAAAACATTGTGTTTAACTAATGGTGCCACAATTATAATTTAATTGGAACGTACACAAAAGTTTGTGGGGAGGGGTGGTTAAGGGAACAGAACCCCCATACAATTTTTACGGGGTGCACAAATTTCACTTTAGTTTTTTTTAGTATTGCTGCCATAAAAATTCCACATGTACATTTTCAATAAAAAATCGCTAAGTTTTCGATATATGAAAAAGAAAATCGATTTTCATTGTGTAACTTCAAAGGTCTGTAACTTTTTTTGTGTGCACTATTGTATATAGGTGAGTGAGATTCAATCAACTTATTTTTGACCCCAGAATCTGTGGTATAATTTATGACCAATCTATTCGGGACACCCTGTATAATAAGTAACACTTATTTTTAACAATGACGATATTTTATTAATTATGAATAAGCCATTACACGTTAGGAAAACCATTTAAATTTAAAGTAAAAAATATACTCATATTTTTCTCTTAGATGTTTTTTTTTTGATAACCACAATAATAAATCTGCATATATAGGCCTGGATCCCGCGTAACAAAAAAAGTAGAAGAATAGCAAGCTGAAAATTTGTTAATAGCTTAACGGTGTCTAGTCGGACAAACTTTGATGTACGGGAACACTGGAACAGGGGAAGTTTTAATTATGGAACAGTTTAAAAATTTGGATGTATTTTATCGGAAAGCCCTTCCAATTGATTTGTTACCCTTTCATTAAACTCTCATGCAAAAAGCAGACTCCTATTACTAACCAACATGATTCCTGTGATTTGACATGTTCTTCGTGTTCCACTCATTAAAATGCCCAGTTGGTGATAAACACCAGTCTGATTTTTGCATGAGAGCTTAATGAAATGGTAACAAATCAATTGGAAGTTCTGTCCGACAAAATACATGGAACGTTTTCGTAGTCCGACGTTCCAAATTTTTAACTTGTTCCACAATTAAAGCTTCCCCTGTTCCAGTGTTCCCTTACATCAAAGTTTGTCCGACTAGACACCGTTAAGCTATTAACAAATTTTAAGCTTGCTATTAACAAACAGTTTTTTGGTACGGGGGATCCAGGTCTAATAGTTGATGGTAGAAATTCTGACATTCTGCAGATGATAAAAAAAATTTAAAGAACACATTTATTTTTTATGCTCTATAGTCACATTTTTTCCTTGATTGCTTGAATTTTCAATGGATGTTACAAAGAGGAACGAACGTAAAGAGCATACTTCAGGTGATTTGTTAGGAATAATCTTAAAATTGAAGAGGTTGTCGTAAATCCGTTTTAAATCGTAAATCTAAAAGTCGAAGCCCAGACGGAAAAACTCGAAAAGAGTTCATTATCGTATACTGACAAAGCAAAACAGAAATATTACTTGTACTTACGGGAAAATAAATTTTATACAATGTGGGTGTTTGGTAGTTAAAGATTTATGTTTTAAAGGTTTAAATTTAACGAAACATAAATTGTACACTGGTAGCAGCAAATAGTCAAAGAAATCAGGTAAAACTGGTCAGTTTTATGGTTTTGGCTTTATAATATAATAAACCAGAAAAATAAGGATTTTCTCAGGACACTCAAATATCCAGGTAGCTGAATACTTTTTTAGTTATTGCAGACCAATGGGAAGAAAACCCATCTGTTTCCTGCCTAAAGTTAGCGTCCGTTTTTAATTATTAACAATTTAGTGCAAAAACGCGATTTTTTTGATTTTTGTATCCCATTAACAAGCTAATAGGTCTGGATCCCGCGTATGAAAAAAAGTTGATTAATAGCAAGCTGAAAATTTGTAAATAGCTTAAGGGTGTCTAGTCAGACAAACTTTGGTATATGAGAACACTGGATCAGGGGAAGTTTTAATTTTGAAACAGGTTAAAAATTTGGAACGGTCAGACCTCGAAAACGGCACATGTATTTTGTCCGACAGAATAGACTTAAACTCTCTGAACAGAGATTATACTCTCATGCAAAAATCAGACTGCTATTTATTACCAAATGGGCGTTTTAATGAGTGGAACATGTAGAATATGTCAAATGACAGGAATTATGACAGGTGATAAATAGCAGTCTGATTTTTGCATGAGAGTTTAATCTCTGTTCGGAGAGTTTAAGTCTGTTCTGTCGGACAAAATAAATGTGCCGTTTTCGTGGTGTGACCGTTCCACATTTTTAACCTGTTCCACAATTAAAACTGCCCCTGTTCCAGTGTTCCCATATATCAAAGTTGATCCGACTAGAGACCCTTAAGCCATTAACAAATTTTCAGCTTGCTATTAATCAACTTTTTTTTCATACGCGAGATCCAGACCTATAAATAGTTGACATGAAATTTAAAATAAAATTTTTAGAACATCTAAAAAGCTTCAAAATACCGGTATTTGAAAATGGATATTTGTTAATAAATTTTAGTAAATTTAACTTAGAATTTTATGCTTTCGCCCTAAGTTTTGTATTTTCGTACTTAACAAACCTTCAAAATTTGAGACCGATCCATGAATTAGTTGAAAAGTTATTCTATTTGTTTATCCCAGAGGCCTTTATTTTGCAATAACACAGAAAATAATGAATATAGGGAAATAGTGCGTATGCCAAATAAAAGTAGAAAAGTGATAGTATCAAAATGTACTAAAAAAAAATAAAAATTAATTTATATAGTAAAAAATCCTAATGCCAAATTTTTGAAATTTTATAGTTTATAAACATTTGGAATAAATTTAAAAATATTGTCTGTGGAAAAAAATATTTTTATGAAGTCGAAAAGCTATACTAAATTTACATTCAAGATGCAGTAGAAATAAACAAACCAAGACACGTTAAATGCTACTAGGAGCACTCCCGAATCATAATTTACAATGTATAAACTTTGGAAATCATGATTTGAGACTTACAATGTATATACTGTTATGCTGTACCTTTTCTCTCTGTTCTGAGATTGATCAGCATATTCTAATTTCAATTAACTAACCAATTAGATTAATAACTACTTATGGAAACAAAACCAAAGTTAAATAAAACTCTCCGGATAGGATTTATTCTCAGGGCTAATTTATTTTAATCTATTACCTTTAGTTTGTGGCTTCTAGCATCTCTGGTTGTTTACTTCTTCCAGGACAAAAACAGGCAAAATAAATACACTCAATGTCATATAAAAACTAGAAATATTATTTATTTATCCAAAATACCATAAATCGTCGTCGACACAAGAAAACCGCGTAACTCCAATTTTTATTTAAAATGAGATTTTACTGCCATCCATTAGCCAATCGCCTATTCTAGCCATCCAAAAAATAATACGTCATTTAAATGTAGATTTCTAATTTTAAAATGTATACTAGAAAAGCAGGTATCTCCCTTGTCAAAAAATTATGTTAGTAAAACACGCAACTCCTGCTAAGTCAGTTAAGTGATTATTGCCGTTGATTTGATTTGTTATTTTGGAGTGAAATAAAGGTTTTTAAGTTCTAATTTTACATCTGTAAGGAAGTAAGATAAAGTAAGTTGATTTGGGTAATAAATGTTTTTAGTACGATTTAAAAATATAGGGATTTTTGTTGCTTTAAACTATCGCTGGAGTTACATGGTTTTTCATATTTTATTTTATGAACCCATTTTGGAGTTACATGTTCTTCTAAATTATTGTTTTTTGGCTCTCCTGAAAAATTAAGGAAAATGGAGTTACCAGTTTTTCTTTTGTCGACGACGAAATATAAGATTTAAATAAATGTTGAAATCATTTTGTTGTTACTATTTCTTATCTAATAAATTTATCTTTAATTCTGCTATCTCCTTTTTTTACAAAAATTTTATTTAAATTATTTGGTAGACTGTACTTAGTTTTATACAAAATTTAATTTTCTCCTTTTGAATGGATTACTTATTTATTCTTTGAATTTAAAAGACTATATTATGCTGTAGAACTGCTTAATAACAAAAAAAAAATATGGTATGTGGTATACAACACTCTCTCCTTTTTAGAAATAATTTGACTAACCTTTTTTTTTCTTCTTTCCTTCCTCTTATGGATTGTGTAGTCCTGGATTCTCCCACACATGCTCCTTGGATGCTACGACGGTCCATCTCGTACAAACTGTTTCACAAATAAACAACAGCACTCGCTCGTAATCTCTCCTCAATTTTCTCTCTACTCGATATCTTGTGCAAACTAACCGGCTACTCGTTCCAGATAGAAAACTGGAATCTCTTCGGACACGAGGAGATTGAACTTCTCAACTCGATCAACGATTTGCTTCAACGCGATTCTGCTTATCACGGCCACCAACTTCACCACTTTACACAAACTTACTACCACTGGTCTCTTCAGATCTGCTTTACACAGTGAATCTTTCTTCCCCATCAAACTCAGACTCAATATTCTCTTCTCCTTCCATCCGTCTATCTCACCAATCACCAACACCCTCTCTACACATTTCATACCTCCTTCCATTTCTTAAGAACCAAATATTTTTGTATACAACTTTTCCATTTTGTCAATTTCCAAGAGATACCAGAATTAATTTTTTTTCCTACATGCTGGACTTTAATTCTAAACTAAACAATTTTATTTACCATCATTAACCTTCCAAGAAGCATTTTAAAAACGTTCTATTGATCACGTCAACCTCAATATATCCACTTTCTAATCCCGACCGTATTTATTGTACCAGTTCGTTCGTCGAATCATTAACGCCAACGTTTTCACTTTCCACGAAACAGTTCTTAGGACTAAATGGAACTATTTACAATTTTGGCCATATACAGGGCGATGAAAATCTAAGATCTCGTCGTTTTTGATACAAATTAATTTTCTAAATTATTTCCATAAAAACTATATATCAATACATTGTAAATTATTTTAAACTTTGAGTGAAATACAGTGCCGGTTTATCCACTGGGCACTTGGGGCGGGCGGCGCCCGAAGGGTCCCGTTTCTTATAATTATAAAAAAATAAAGTTGCCAAATAATTTACATATTCTCCGAAAAAAATCTCATACGCAGGTACGCCAATACACTGCAAACGCCTTTGTTCTATTCTTACATCTCTTCACGCCTATACACAGTGCCGTAGCCTAGCCCCACAGGGGCCCCGTGTCAATGTTTGTGGCAGGGCCCTTTTCCAAAAACTACAGAAAGTTGTCAGATTTCGCCATGTTATTGATTAAAAACTACCCAGGTAATGGGTAAAACCTGTGTAGGTTATCAATCAATGGTCATGTCTCCATGGAATTGTATCCAAAATAATCGCACAAACAGAGTTTTTTAGTTTCTAATAATTTCATTTTGAATTGTGGGAAGTTCTTTTAAAATAGGTACAAAATAAGTCCTTTTAAAATAGTTAAACGAAAGACAAAAATAGATATACCTACATAAATCTAATTATAGAAAAAGAATAGATTATTCTCGAAAATTCCAATACCCAAACAATAGGTACACATTCTTTCAAACATTCAAAAGTAAAACGATTACAAAAATTGCAATTTGGCATTATACAGTGGCTTCTAAGGCTAACACTCACCTGCGATTTGTAGTCGCAACGACAAAAAATCGCTGTCGCAGAAAATCTAGAGTACAGAAAATTAGTCGCTGTTTTCAGAATCTTGAATTGAATGCTACAAGGATGTAACATCAGCTTTTAGATGTTTTTTTAAATCTAGAGATAAAGAAGAAGTCAAGACGTCAATTAATACTTTATGCGAGAAACATAAAAACGATGTTGATGAAACCAAAGAGAACTTGCATAATGAAATTACCCATTTTGTAACGTTATGCCAAAATTTTAATAAACATCATACAATTTATGAAAAATTTGATTCTTCCAGGATGTAAAAGCAACTTTTCTCAATATTTTAACTTTACTGAAAATTTGACGATACCAATTTCTAATGCGTCAGGCGAGCGGCCTTGTTCGGCTTTAAAAATAATAAAAACATATTTAAGGTCAAATTTGGGTCAAGACAACCTAGACGCATTATCACCATTGTATATAGAGAATGAAGAACTGGAGAAAATGAATTGTGATAATATTATATGGCAGTTTGCGAATTCCGAGTCACGAAAAAAAGTGATCTAATTTTTGTCTTTATGTATTTTTTAGAATATGATTTTTTTGCTTGTCATGTGTTGTTTTGGAAACTTTCTGTTTTTTATTTATGTTCTTAAATGTATTTTTTGGATTATTTTTTACGTTTGCTATTCTTCTTGCTTGTTTAAAAAAATATTTTATGGATTTTACGATAAACCTTTATAGTTAATGCATGTGTTTTCTTGTTAAAAAACTGACAACGCATAGCAATGAAGGGGGCCCCTAAACCTCCAGCGCCCAGGGCCCGAAGTTAGGTTAAACCGGCACTGGTGAAACACTAAGGTTCCAAGTTAGTTTTAGTAAAAGTTATTCACTAATAACGATTTTCACTTATTTTACAGTTTGCGTAGCAACAAATTAACTTTTTAACTTTTTAAAAGCGGCATTTTGAACGTTTTTCAATGTTCTAAAAAATTGCATTTTGTAATTTTATATGTCAACTATTTAGCTTTTGAATGGGGTGCAAAAAATCGAAAAACTCGCGTGTATTTTCACGGACTCGATCGCTAGGTAGGAATAGGAAACAGATAGGTTATATGTGTCAATTATGTGAATTTTTCGTTTTGTATATTACAGGTTTTGTATAAATCGAAGAACAACTGGCAGGTTTCACAGCGTGAAAAGCATGTTTAGATCACATTTATACGGTCGACTAACTAATAAAAAAAGAATGGCCAACATTGGATCCGTAGATATGGCTTTTGTAGATTTTAATAAGGCCTATGACTAGATATATAAAACCAAGCTATGGGAGGCATATATGATATATCGAAATTCCACGAATATTAATAAAACAGTAAAAGCACACTGCAGGAATAACAAAGTAGTTATCAAAACGGGCAATGAAATATTTAGTCCATTTAAGACTACAAAGAGACCGCTACAAGGCTGCTCTACATCCACTACCCTGTTCAAGATAGTACTAAAAAAACCCTGAAACAATAAAAAAGTGCGAATGAATTGGTATACTATTAAGAAACTATAACTATACAAGTAATAACTATATACCCAAAGTTTTACACTGACGACCAAATAGTGATCGTACAAGATGAAGAGGACCTTAGTTTTATTATAAGAAAACTGGAAGTGGAATTTAGAAAATGTGATAGAAAAAATAATACTTAATAACGGATATTAATACAGAAATAAAATAGCTGGAAATAGACGAAGGTAATGCACACATTCTAAAGATGCCAATGTGGGTTTGTACAAATACACACTCCCAAACTTATATGGAATCATCTGATATTTCTTACTATTTCGTGCAAATTTAAAAAAACGAACACACGAGGTCAAACAATATTTATTTTAAAGCAATTTAATAACAAATACATAACAATTAAATAAAACAATAAAGTATTTAACAAAGAAACTGAAAGTAGTTGTTTTAAAGTCAATAGCATACAAAATTTCAATGTAAAACGAATAATGTTTAAATTGTTTTTATTTATTTTTTTTTTTTGTATTTTGTGGTAGTCAGTGTTATCACCTCTAGTCCCTATGCAAGCTTCAGTTTGCTTGAGCACGCTCCTAATCAGATTATCAACATTTTTTTGTGGTAGGTTGCTGCATCCTTTAAGAGCAGCTTGTACTAGCCGTGCGGTGTTTTGTGTATTATCCCGGCGAGCTCTTTTTGTTTTTTTAAGCATATCCCACAAATACTCTATAAGATTAAGCTCGGGTAAGCAAGCAGGCCACTCCAAACAAGTGATACCTTCTGCTTCAATGATGTTTTGTCCATGATGGTATGTAGAGGTCCATTATCATATAATAAAATTAAATGTTCTCCTCTTGCACCTCTCCAGAGCCTGACTACAGGTTATCAACATAACTGTGAGCAGTTAAAGTTGATTAGATGAAAATTAAAAGAGTTTTTTTACGGATCACAATTCCTCTCCAGAACATTACACTTCCCCTTGTATATTTGTGATCAGATCTGACAGTTTTCGTTCTTGCTTGTCTTCCTCGACCTCTAAGTATACGATTTCGTGGGTCACCTGATTTTACACAAATCCTGACTGTTTTTGAAAATAGCACATTTTGTTAATTATTCCTAATGTACCAGTTTTGGTGGTGAAGACACCAATTTAGGCGATCAATCTTATGCTGCCTGGATAACTCAGGAAATCATAACTGTCTCCTGCTGTATACCTTTTTGGTACGAACTCTTCTTCTTATCGTTTCAACTGAAACAATTACACATGCAGCTTCCAAAAACTGCCTTTTGCAGGTGAGAAATGGTTGGGTGTCTTCCAGCTGATTGGACAATTAAACGATCGTGGAGAGCCGTTATTACTTTTGGAGACTTTCCTTGCTTTATTTTTGAGCTTTCCTAATACCTGTTACCTAGCATAAATATTGGACAGAACGCCCTGTATTACGCCTAGCTCTACAGGTAGCTCTCTATGTCCCTCTGAGAACACTACTTTCTCTACAAGGCCAATAATCCTTCCTCGTTGTAAGTTATATAACTCCACATGAGGCATATTTTCGTTTTTGGACGCAAAAGTTAGTTTATTTATTTTCGTTCAATTTGCACCTCTAGCAAAAAACCTATACCGTACCGAGCTATACTATCCGATTGTCTTATACAGGGTGTCCAGAAATTCTACCGACAAACGAAGACAGGAGATTCCTCAGATAATTTTAAGACAACTTAACCCAATTCACCTAGTCCGAAAATGCTTCTTACGGGAGCTAGAGCTCTTTGAAGATGGCGTCATGAAATTAGTTTTTCTTAAATACCTCCAAAACGCTTCTATTTAGAAAAACAAAAATTGATATAAATATTTACTTTTCAGAGATGAATCGATTCCATCCATTGCAAATTTCTAGTACCGGTCATAGGCGTCCGTTTTGGGTAGAGCAACGGGTATTTTATCGCATAACTTTTTTGTCCTTAACTTTTATGCATTTTTGAGAACGGATTAATAAATTGTGAGGTATTCTAGTACTAAAAAGTACTCTTGCTTTAAGTCGGTAGGACAAACCGTTTTCTAGAAAAATCGATTTGAAAGATTTCGTTGTTGGAATTTGAAAAAAAATTTAAAGAAATTTTCAACAAAAAACGAAGTATTTTACCAACATAAAGTAAGAGTAACTTTCAGTACTCGAATACCTCATAATTTAATAATCTAGTGTCAAAAATGCTCAAAAATTCAAGACAAAAAGTTTTGCTATAAAATAACTGTTGACCTACCCAAAACGAACGCCTATGACCAGTACTAGAAATTCGCAATTAATGAAATCGATTTATCTCTGGAATATAAATAAATGTACCAGATTTCGTCTTTCTAAACAGTTTTTTTTTTGAATTTTTTTTTATTTAAAAAGCGAAAAATTTTCAAATCGATTTTTCTAGAAAACGATTTACCGATTTAAAACAAGAGTACCTTTAAGTACTAGAATACTTCACAATTTCATAATCCAGTGTCAGAAATTCATAAAAGTTAAAGATAAAAAAGTTATGCGATAAAATAACCGTTGCCCTACCCAAAACAGACGCCTATTATCGGTACTAGAAATTTTGCAATGGATGGATTAGATTTGTATCTTGTAGATAAATACGCGTACCAATTTTTGTTTTGCTAAATAGAAGCGTTCTGGAGGTATTTAAGAAAAACTAATTACAAGACGCCATCTTCAAAGAGCTCTAGCTCCCGTAAGAAGCATTTTCGGACTAAGTGAATTGGGTTAAATTATCTTAAAATTATCTGAAGAATCTCCTGTCTTCGTTTGTCGGTAGAGTTTCTGGACACCCTGTATATTTGTTTATTTTCAATAAAAGCCTTTATTCTTAGCAACAATAACAAGTTTTTTCAAAAGAAATAAATATTACTTTGAAATACATGGTGATTACTAGGGAGCGGATTTTAAGCTAAATGCATATTGCATGCATATTTCGCATATTTGAGCACTTTACTAAATTTTGCATATTTTTAAAGAAACATGCATATTTTGTGCATATTTAAAAACATTTAAGTCAAAAAAAAATTAATTTTTTAATTCGAAACAAAATATTTCCCCGCACAGGCTGTCGTATCTATTAATTCGAGAACTACCTGAAGAGAGACGGTTCATTCACTGTCTTTTCATTTTTTCTTAGAAAATGCCCGATTTTTACACAAAGTACTTATAGTGCTTATAGAACGCCGTTATAAAATGATTGTAGGATGTTAAAATGATGAAGGATGGTTTACCGGGAAATCCGAATTTTATTTACTTTTATTATATTTAGTACAATTTGTATCCCAATTTAGTAGGTACCTATAATTCTGGTGATTCTTTTAAATACCCTATTGTTAAGAGAATTTACACATTTAACCACAGATTTACGATTTTCTAACGGAAATTGAAATGTTCATGCTTTAGATCAGATCCCGTCTTTAAACGGCTTTAAAACTTTGGAGGACATACAGGGTGTTAGTAAATAAGTATGAAACATTTTAAGGGCTAATTCTACATGAAAAATATTAATACCCCTTTGCTCTCTAAACATATATCCGCAAATGCTTAGTTTCGGAGATACGGGGTGTTGAAATTTTTATTTCAAACTGCCAATTTATTTATTGCTCTAAGATCAGTTGAGCTATGAGAATGAAATTTGGTGAGTTTTAGGAGGTAGTTATTACGAATTTTTTGACATACAATTTAGAATTTTGTATTCATCATTGGCGCGCCTACGGGCAATGGTCTAAATTTTTTTAAAGAAAAAAATAGTACGCCACTGAGATATTTCGAATTAAAAATTATTTTTAAATTACACGTCTAATTTATGATAAAAAAATCTTTCTTGCCTTTTTTTCATATGGTGCACCGTTTTTATGCAGAAAAATAAAACATCTTGGCGCGTATTTTTCATTTCTTAATACATCATCAAGAACCAACAGCGGATCCAGCAACCTTGCAAGAGGGGGCAATGAAATAAAAATTTTCTCGTCACTCGCGTACGCAGGATTCTTTTTCGGTATGGGCTGTTACTTTATTTTTCTTCATATACCATGTCCTTTCAGAACGTTGGTTACTATCATAGCTATCTTAATTTTATTCACTGCCACCCTAAATCAACCACGAAGTGCTTTTTGGTCCTGAACTGCGTTCGCCTTCTATTTTCACTTGCATAATATTTTGTAGCAACCTATATTTGAAACTTCTCATTCCATGTCCAAAATACTCCACTTTCTTTTCTTGATGCCTTCTATAATCTCAGTAGTCTTGCTGAGACGTTCTAATATTGTGGAGTTTCGAATCTTCTTCACCAAGATACTTTTAAAATTCTTCTATAGATCCACATCTCGAAAGCCTCAAGGGAATTTAGGTAAGTAGATCGATTTTATTCACAGTCTAAGACTCGACACCATACAGTAAGACCGAGAACACGTAGTTTGGAGAAGGAATTCTGTTTTATGTTTCATTCCGTTATTCAGTTGTCAACAGGACACAAAACTCACTATTTATTTTTAATCGTAATTATCTCTTTCTTAAAAAAAGGCGCCACCAGGCGAAGTCTCAAGGAGGGGGCAATTGACCCCATTGACCCCCCTTGGATCTGCGCCTGTCAAGAACTATCCAATATAATAATACTGAACTAGAACAATAACAGAAAATATTACTAATAAGATTTCAACTAGATGCAAAGCTGCAAGAAATGTTTAAAATGATCTCCTTTACAGATAACAGAAAAATTTCATATTCATCATTGGTGCGCGTACGGGTAATGGTCTGAATATTTTGAAGAAAAAATAGTACGCCACTGAGATATGTCAAACTAAAAATCATTTTTGAATTCCTCGTTCAATTTACGACAAAAATCTTTCTTTCCTTTTTTTCATAAGAGGCGCCGTTTTTATACAAAAAAATAAAACATCTTAACGCTTACCAAGTATTTGAGGTAGTTTCCATATGCATAGAAACTTAGTTCAAATACTTTGTAAACGTTAAGATGTTTAATTTTGTTGCATAAAAACGGCGCCGCATATGAAAAAAAGGCAAGAGAGATTTTTTATCGCCAATTGAACGAGGAATTCAAAAATGATTTTGAGTTTGGCATATCTCAGTGGCGTACTATTTTTTTCTTCAAAAAATTCAGACCATTACCCGTACGCACGCCAATGATGAATATAAAATTCTTCTGTTACCTGTAAAGGAGATCATTTTAAACATTTCTTGCAGCTTTGCACCTTGTTGAAATGGTATTAGTAATGTTTTCTGTTATTGTTCTAGTTTAGTATTATTATATTGGATAGTTCTTGATGATGTAAAGAAATGAAAAATTTGCGCCAAGATGTTTTATTTTTCTGCATAAAAACGGTGCATCATATGAAAAAAAGGCAAGAAAGGTATTTTATCATAAATTAGACGTGGAATTGAAAAATAATTTTTAGTTCGAAATATCTTAGTGGCGTACAATTTTTTTCTTTAAAATAATTCAGACCATTGCCCGTAGGCGCGCCAATGATGAATACAAAATTCTTAATTGTATGTCATAAAATTCATAATAACTACCTCCTAAAACTCACCAAATTTAATTTTCAGAGCTCAACTGGTCTTAGAGCAATAAATAAATTGGCAGTTTGAAATAAAAATTTCAACACCCCGTATCTCCGAAACTAAGCATTTGCGGACATATGTTTATAGAGCAAACTTGGCACTAATTTTTCATGTAGAATTAGCCCTTAAAATTTTTCATACTTATTTACTAACACCCTGTATATGCGAAATTTTTAATGGAAATTTTGAAATTGATTTTGGTGCAGAATTTTCATCTTTAACAAGTTATTTTAATGCGCTCCAATTACTTCTGTTGATATTGAAAGGAGTTTTTCAAGTTATAAAAATATTTTATCTAATCAAAGAAAATGTTTCCTCGTGAAAAATTTGGAAAAACACATTGTATTGAATTATAATCGAAGATATATACAGGGTGGTTCATCTTATCCGCCTCGGTCTCTGTACGGAAAACCACTGGATATTTAAAAAAAATTTCTTCACCGAAATATGCAGGGCCTTTAATACTACAATCTAAAAATAATGCGAATTATACAGGGTGCTCCAAAAAATAGTGGTATATCAAAGTTATATTTTTTCTTATGGAATGCCCTATATCTGATGACATTATTAAGTTGACCTTAAAAAATAAACTATACTTTCATAAGGTTTGCATACACCTAAATACAGGGTGTTTTGATTTATTTCCATTTTTATAAAAATGTAAGGTTTTAGAAAAAAATAAATATCTACGAATCTAAGAATCAGTAACAAATTATTTCTTGGATCTTAATAATAGATTACTTAGCATACTTAAACAGATGCTTATTGCAACAAAGTTTCTTACAGGGTGGTCAAAATATGAGATTGTAGTATTAACAAATTTACGTTGTAATAAATTACTTATTTTAAATGGAACACCCTGTATCTTACTAGTCTATCGCGTAGAAAATTTACTAATCTTTCAATTTGTATAAGAGTTTCCTATACCTATTTTTTACAGGGTGGCCAAAATATTAGATTGTTCTATTAACAAATCCAAGCTGTAATAACTTACTTATTTTAAATAGAACACCCTGTATCTTACTAGGCAATCGCGTAGAAAATTTATTTAGCTTTCAAGTTATATTAAAGTTTTCTATACCTATCTTTTCACAGGGTGGTCAAAATGTTAGATTATTATATTAACAAATTCAAGCTGTAATAACTCACTTATTTTAACTGGAGCACCCTGTATCTTACTAGTCTATCGCGTAAAAAATTTACTTAGCTTTCAATTCTTATTAGGGATTATTATACCTATCTCCCTTCATTTATCAAATATTTAAAGATTTCCTAATTTGTAAGCTTTAAAAATTAGAATTAAGTACCTATGTCGTGGTTATGTACAACACGTCACCAACACCGGCAATATACTTAAATATCTTAGTCAAGATACTTTCGTTAATAAAATTCACATTTTTATCATTTAATCACATATAGTGTTCTAATTTTAAATGACATACTCGATATTCAATTCTTTATAATGAAAGATATTTAAAATCTCTTCAATTCCATTCATTCTCAATACACATGTTATTCTGTAAATATAAATTTCCATGTTATTCTGTAAATACCCATTCTTACAAATTTTTGTACAATAGGCTCGTTTTCGTCATAGTAGCCATTGCATTTAATTGTTTGTAATTGCGATTCAAAGATTCAAACAAAAAGTGGTGTTCTTAAATTTGCTTAATAACCGTCGGTTTAAGATATGGAAAATACTTAATACGGAATGAAATATAATTTAAATATCTTCCAGAATACGGCGTCTAATATAGGGTATGCAGTTTAATATAAATATATTATTCAATGTCACATGTAGGCCAAAATCAACTAAAATAATACAACACTCTGTGTGACTACATGATAACAATGAAAATTTTATTAATGACAGTACCTTATCTATGTATATTGCCGGTGTTGGTGATGTACTGTACATAACCATGACATAAGTACTTAATTCTAATTTTTAAAGCTTACAAATTAGGAAATCTTTAAATATTTAAAAAATGAAGGGACATAGGTATAGGAAACACTAATAGGAATCGAAAGCTAAATAAATTTTCTACGCGATAGCCTAGTAAAATACAGGGTGTTCCATTTAAAATAAGTAAGTTATTACAGCTTGAAGTTGTTAATAGAACAATCTAATATTTTGACCACCCTGTAAAAAGATAGGTACAGGAAACCCTTATACAAATTGAAAGCTAAGTAAATTTTCTACGCGATAGACTAGTAAGATACAGGGTGTTCTATTTAAAATAAGTAAGTTAATACAGCGTGAAATTGTTAATAATACAATCTCATATTTTGACCACCCTGTAAGAAACTTTGCTGCAATAATCATCTGTTTAAGTATGCTAAGTAATCTATTATTAAGATCCGAGAAAGAATTTGTTACTGATTCTTAGATTCGTAGATATTTATTTTTTTCTAAAACCTTATATTTTTATAAAAATCGAAATAAATCAAAACACCCTGTATTTAGGTATAGGGAACCCTTATGAAAGTATAGTTTATTTTTTAAGGTTAATTCAAAAATGTCATCAGATATAGGGCATTTCATAACAAAAAATAAAACTTTGATATACCAATGTTTTTTGGAGCACCCTGTATAATTCACATTATTTTTAGATTGTAGAATTAATGGCCCTGTATATTTCTGTGAAGAAATTTTTTTAAAATATTAAGTGGTTTTCCGTACAGACACCGAGGCGAATATGATGAACCACCCTATATAATATAGTGATATTGTTGTTTTATTTTAAATAGGTAACTATTGGTATCAGTTTTTGTAAAAAATGTGAATAAATTGCATTGTATAAAAAATAACGATTTTATTTGAAAGATAATAAATAAGATTGCCGCCCCCCTGTAAAAGAACCCCCTAGAATAGAATAGAACAGAAAATTTGTGGTTTCTCGAAATGTGCATTTTTTTAATTGTTGTGCATATCTTGTGCATATTTCGTAATTTTTACTGCATATATATGCGCATATTTCATCAAAATTGATCGCATATAAATCCGCTCCCTAGTGATTACATATCAGTTTGGGTGTGTGTATATCCGTAACTTGCTATTTCCATATTTCTATTCCAATAATAGGTCTACAAAGAAGTTTAAATAAAAGTCTTTGAAAAGTCGAATGTGAACCTTTGTCAAAATCGTCCAAGTTGGAATTTGGATCAGACTTTTTTCTTTTGTTGTTACACGTCGAAAATGATGTAAAAGTAACTTTTTTCTACATTTTTATTTCACAAAATGTTTGCTTGATAGTATTTAAACTTACTCCCGTTGCTAAGCCAGCAAACTCCTAAACTTTTTTACAATCTTCAACAGGCTGATTTTCTACCACTTCTCGCTTACACGCAGACACAATTAAAATAAATGACTGGGAAAAGCAAAAGTTTTTAAAATTTATTAATTCCTAGCTGAGCGCTGATTTAAACATACTTTTCATTTCCTACTCATTCAGTTGTCATAAGTGTGTACAAAAATATATCAATCTTTAGAATAAAATAGAACAGGATTATGCTTTAGTGTCATGCAAAATTGTAAAATTTTATAGATAAATAGGGGAGTGCAATTAGAATGAAAAGATACAATGTTTCGGAAAAAATCAAACAAGGTTATATTTAAGTATATTCAAATGGGAAATAAGCATTTTGACAACGACACCCGACTTGGGCGTCGAAACGTTAATAAAATCATTTTTAGGTAAAATTGTGGCTTATTTCCCATTTGAATATACTTGATTATAAAAATGCCACAAGAAAATAGCTTCAGAACAACATTAAGGTTATATTTTTCTAAAACTTTTTTTGTTAGTTTATAAATATGTTAAAGTAAAAAGTTCTACTCACAAATTTCGCCGCTAATTGTTTATTAATTGTTTAAACAATAACAATTATTTTGTATAAATGATGTTAAGAATATGGGTGAATTCAACATTTTATTTTGATAAAAAATGTTTTTATTTTAGTTTGGATTATGCTGAACCCGAATCTGACATTACAATTTGCAAATTCAAAATGGCGGATTCAAAATGGCGGATTTTTTCCTAAAAATACTTAAAAAGTAGTTGTAAAATCCGAATTTTTTTTATAAAACGTGTTTGTTTACATATATGTGGATATTTTTGAGAGGTTGCTGAACCTGAATCAAATTTTGATAATTTAAATTATAAAATGGCAGATCCAAAATGGCGGATAACTTAAAAAATAGTTGTAAAATAATAATTTCTTTACAAAAGTATTTATTTCTACATATGTATATTTATTTTTGAGAGCTTTGATAAACCTAACTTAATTGTTAACATTATAAACTATAAAATGGCGGATCCAAAATGCGGATTTTCTAAAAAGAACATAAAAAGAACATTTTTCTAAAACATTTATTGTCTTTATTTTTAACAGGTTGTTGAATCTGAATTAAAGATTAAAAATTTAAATTTCAAAATGGCGGATCCAAAATGGCGGATATTTAAATGAAAAAGAAGTAGAATCCAATCAAACAAATTTCAGTTATGAGTAAAATACCTATATTTTTCATAATACTGAAAATTGTTATTATGGAAAGTTGTTCAGAATTTTAAACGATGTGTCAATATGCAATTACACTCTTCTAATCGAAATATTGTGAACTATAAAGGTACATATTTATTGCGCGAAATATAATTTTTTTACATACCTCGTAAAATATTGATAAAATATAATATTTTATATTTGCATATTAAGTGTTAGACCATGCACAGCTATTTATGACGAATAACTTTCTTCATAAAATTAATAATAAAACAGTTATCATAAATAATACGTGAAAATTTAATGATGTTGGGTATAATTAATTTGAAACAAATTTAAAAAAAAACAAATTTTCGATTAGAAGGTTATAATTACATATTGGAACATAATTTTTATATCCAAACAACTTTTCTTTATAAAAATTTTTGATATTGTGAAATATAAAGGTACTTTACTCTTGAGTGAAATTCATATTTTTTGACATACCTCGTACAAAATTAAGAAAATTTGATATTTGATGGTTGTTTCTTATGTTATATACGATGCAGAGTATTTTATAAAGAATAACTTTTTTTCGTAAAACTGATATTAAAAAATTATCAATAGGTTCCAAGTTACGCAGACATACTCTATAAGAGCTAAAAAAAATTTTTTTGTTAAACATTTATTATTGTTGAAGCTTATTATTAAATGTATTTTAGGTAAGTTTTACACAAAAAAGTTTTGATCACTCTGTATATACATTTTTCATCTGGTAATTTTCGGTTTTTGTATTACATTTTTGTTATCTTTCTTATTTTTCTCAAAAAGAAATTGTTTATTTCACTTGTAAACTAAAATAATTCAGTGTTTTTTTAAGACTATATCCTAAGCTTTAAAAAAATATCAAAAAAATTGTATTAGATTTATTCAAACTTGAGTAATACCGTCTTAAAGTGGTGGGAATTCTGTAAAACTACGAAGTTTTCAAAAATTACATTTTTTGAGACATCGTATTATTTGAATTAAATTTTTGAGCTTTTTTTTGAACAAAATATCGTTTAGTAAGTTTATTGTGAGGTAAGTTGTGCAAATTTGAGAGTTTTATAAGTAAAATTGTATTAGTTACACATTTTTAAATAATTTTTAAACAAAATTCATGTAAGGCTCACTTTCCGCCCACACCGTACTTATGTCCATACATTTTATTTCTTTTTGTTACAACCATAAGATAGCTTATTTGATCTTCTTTCATGTCCAATTTGTAAAATTTCTTTTGATCCATTAGTTAAAGAATTACAGTAAAAAAACTCAACCGTGCACTTCTTCCAACGCTAGTTTACAGTGCGCCAATGTGTGTGAGAAGGGTGACTTTAGCGTTATAAATAAAAAATTACAGAAGCAAGAGATTCAATTTTAGAAAAATCTTTATATAAGGTTTTTTTTGTAAAATTTTCTGAATTTTGCAATGGTCAAGTCAGTTTTTTTCTAAAAATTATATTTTCGGAGTTATTTAAAAAAATATCTAACTTCGCTGTTCATTTGTTTAATAAAAAATGAAGCACCCACTTCTCGAGTAGAACTTTTTGATATGTTGTTTATTAAACATTTCTTAATGAAATTACAGAAAGTTTTATCTTGTTTGATTTTTTCCGAAGTGAAAATCTAAATGCACTCCCCTAAAAGCTTACAAAAATAAATACAATTTACTAAAATTACAATAATTAACATAGATAACAAAAACTCAGACATCCAAGATAAAGTAAAGAAGGAAACTAGCTTTAGCAACATTTGGAAAACTGAAGTAAATACCTGAAAATAATAATTATATGGGAGTTCAAGCGAGGATTTTTGCAGTTACTCGAGCGCGTCAGAAAATCATATGGGGCGCGTCAGAAACCATATTTATATTGTAAATGTAACCCTACCATAAATTTGCTATTAATACAGAGAATTTCGTTAAGGGGGTCCGAAAAAATCTATCCTTAGAAAAACTCTAAATCGCTAGATTACGATATGGTAAGTTAAGTATGTGCAGAACAGTGCATATTTCAAAAATCTGAGAATTTGAGAAGGTGTAAGGAAATAGGTGAGTCACAAAGTTTCACAGAAAAGCGAATATTTAGCGAAATGAACGTCAGATTGAAAAATTAAAAACTACGTGTTCAATAATTTTCAAAATTCTATCGAATGATACCAAAAACGACCGCCACGGAGAGGGGTGGAGGGTAAATTTAAAATTTTAAATAGGAATACCGCGATGTTTCGCGAAGTGAACACCAAACATGATCCCCACGGTGGTGGGGTAGGGAGTTACTTTAAAATATTAAATAGGAGCTCCCATTATTTATTGCAGATTTGGATTCCTTACTTAAAAATTAGCAACTTTTATTCGATTATGGATAGATGGTGCTATAATCGGACAAAAACGATTGATGGAGATGGAAAAATAAATTAAACAATGGAAAATCTCCACTAAAATTAAAAATTTAAGTTTTTTTGGTTTTAAGACCTAATTTTAAGGATCGGTGAGATCCTTAAGAGTAGGTCCCCTCCTCTGCTAAAATATCCTTATAAACCTAAAGACACAATTTTACGATTCTTGTATATTACCTGTAACAACCTATGACTTGGAACTGATGACCGAGAATTATAAGCTTATAAGCTCCTGCTTTCTGACTTACATAATATTCTGAATAATACTCTTACCAAGAATGACTGCCTAAAGCAATGGGTTGCACAATATCAATTTCTCAGTCGAATTACTTTTGAAAGCGTAGGAACTTTGACTAACTAAACTTACTTAATAACAATTCAGTTTAACCAAATTTAGTTGTATCGCTTAATGAGAATATTACGAACTGTATGTAGTAAAGAGAATATGCCGAAATTGAAATATGTACTTCAGCACAAAAACTATTTAACCCTTATCCAGGCAAAATGGGTCCAATGGACCCGAGTCGCTACTTATTTTATCATAAAATCGTGAGCTCCAATCTCATTAGGCAGGGATAGAATTTTTTCATTTATTCAAATTTCAAATTTCAAAATTATTCAAAATTCAAAAGTTAAAATATTTTATATACTTGTGGGATCGGTACTTACCGGAGGAACCGCAGACTTTTGGATACAATTAGCGTCTCTTTGTAAAGACAATGAAGTCGACTTTTGAAATTAGCAAAACATTTACTCAACATACACACTACACACGACACTAGGTATGTGATTGCAAAATCAACTGTGTCATGCCAAGAGTCATTAGTTGTCGGGTAATATTACCTGTATGAACGCCAATGATGAACATAAAATTCTTAATTGTATGTCAAAAAATGCGCAATAACTATCTCTTAAAACGTTCCAGATTTCTTTTGCACATCTCAACCGGTTTTAGAGCAATAAATATATCGTCAGTTTGTAAGAAAAAGTGCCTAACTTTTATTATCCATCAGACTATAGTTGGGTTTTAATTTCAGTATTTTATAAATGCTAGAATATTCCACATGGTGTGGTGAACTTTGAGATAAAAAGACAGTTTGATTGGTACACCTGGAGCTTCACGATAGTCGATAAAAATATCGATATTATATTGATATCGTATCGAAAACCAATACAATACCGATACAATACATACCTGAGAAATATTAATGTCGATACGATACTCATTATTTGAAATCAATACAATACGCTGGTATCGTCTATACTCTTGCCTCTATATTATTGAAAATATCGATATCGACAAAAAAAATAAAAAGCTACAGTTGTTTGGTTACATTTTGTGGAATAGGTATTTAGATCATAATTATTCACATAAAAGTATAAGTGGTCTGCAACCCAAGCATCAGCTGTTATAATATTATGCACTTGGGTGCCTAAACTTGAAACTCTTGAGAATGAGTAAATCACATCATCTTTGATTGCACTGTTTATATCATGTAGCATTTGTGGCAATATTATGAAAGTGAGTAATGATCACGCAAAAATAGTTTTCAACAAATACTGAATTGCGATTTACTCCGAGAAATTATGCATAGAACTGTTAGAAAAACATTTATTTTACTTAATTAATGTAGATTACTTACAACAGAATGTTTAAATCTGCATTTTTTCCTTTAAAAAGGGTGGAATGTACCCCTAAAATGCAAAGAGCGCAAGTTGACATCATATCACTTTTATCTCTTGAGGTATCCTCTAACTACTCACCAATGTTCATGGAAATTAACGAAATCAGAGGTAAAAATCTTCGTTGATTGCACTTTCAGAAATAGAAAAAATAATTTTAAAACAGGGTTGGATTTCACCCCTAAAATGCAAAAATCGCAAATTGGTACTATGTCACCTTTGTTCCTTAAGGTATCATCTAACCATCCACCAATTTTCAAAAGAATTTATGAAGGTTCAACGAAGCTCAAATCCACCTTCCGTGACTGCAGTATGTTGTATATTTTAAGAGCTTATAAAAATAGTGATAAATGAATAAAAATAGTTTCTGTTTTACTAATTTAATGTCCTCTTAATTTATTATGTCAAGGATTATTACATTTAATAATCTTTTTATGTCGATATGTTATCGAGTATTGTATCGATATCGGATCGAAATCAATATCAATACGATATTTTTATAAAAAAAGTATTGCCGATATCGATACTCGATACGATACTTCATTGGCATAAGCAATTCAATACTCAATACTTGAAAAGTATAGATATTGTATCGTATCGTCAAGCTCTAGGTATACCCGGTATACAATAACAATTTACCTGTCTAGCAACAATATTATTTCAGCGGTATTGCTAAAGAATAAGAATAAAGAATAGCATTTTAGAAAGATCACTCAAAACGGACCAGAGGTTTAGGAAATTCGAGACATCAAAAATGACCCTTTTGTGGGTGGCCCATTTTCTCTGACGCGCAGTGTATATTACGTACTTATATGTGTGCTAAATATCTAAACAAAATATTCAAAATTTAAGCTGGAGTCTTGGAAATCGTTTTCAGCGCGCTGATGTAGCCTATTAAGAATTAACCTTGCGAAAATTTAATCTTTTTGAGTATTTTTTACATCCGTTATCTAATTTTAATGAAAGCTCTTTCGGTGAATGGACAATTATTGTAAAGCAGAACGCTACGTCCTCTGTAAATAGAAAGGGACATGAATGCATTTTAAACGCATACAAATGGGCATGTTTAAACGGATTTGAACATATTTGCGTTTACTTAACTCTTTTTCCACTCTCATTTTAAATTTACATTTATGCTAAAATGTAAAACCTTATTATGTACACTGACATGCCCCGCATACAATGTTATGGTTAACGTGAAGCTTTTAGAAGGGTTGTTCTTTAGCTGAAAATTATACAATCCTAAATTATTATATTAAATAAAAAAGCAAAAATCATTCACTTAACCCGGAAACAGTTGCGCTCTTTTCTTTCACGTAATCGGTCCCGTTAGATTTTATCTAACTATTTTTATATATTTTTATTTTTATATTATACTATTTTTATATATAACCAATTTTTATTTTATACTATTTTTATTTGCTTGTTATGATAGAAATATTATTTCTAACAATTATTAAAGGTAATTGGTTCTCACCAGAGTCATAAATTCAAAAAAAAAAGAAGAAGACGAAAAAAAATAAACCAACACATTACTACACCCTTCCTTGAGCACTTACGAGTGAAAAGTTATGTTGCATAATTTTTCATCAAGTTATCACGGAAAAGGATAAAATGTTAGATTTTTTCTAACGGCGCGACTGCTCCCGGGTTAAAGATAATCAAAACTCATCATCATCATAGTCATTAACATCTTAGTAGATGTGTTGTGGTTAATAAGAGATATTTGTACGGCGAGCCGTCCATGGAATTCGAAGCAGGAGTCTCCATATCCACATTTCAAAGGCGTACAAAGAATACGTCGTATAATCAAAACTAAAAAGTCATAATTATAGTGTGACGGGCAGCTCTTTCAAGACGACAGATTCAGTAAAACACAGGTTAAAAACAAAATAAATATATTTAAGGTGATTATGTACAGATCAAAATAAAATATAATTCTGTATATTGCCCCGTTGCAGAGAAGTTCCCCTGGATAGATGTCTGCAAAAGAAAAAGAAAATTAATAACAAAACGAAATATCCTTACACCTCATTCCAGTGTAAGATACAAAACAGCCACGCGATCAAAATATTAATGATTTATCGGGAGCTCGTTTACTTTACGGCTACCGTTTGATTATGAGTCTGCCAATCATTTCAGTACACCTCGCTGCTCAAGTCGGCCTGCCTCAGTTTGCGAATCACGTCATTACGGTGCACTTCGCTACTCAGGTCGGTCGACCTGCCTCGCTTACTTCGCTTGCTGGTGTTGGATCCCAGAGCTGTCGCTTTAAGACTGGATAATGTTCGTTCGGTGGCCTGCTTAAGGCCCGCCGCAAATTGAACCTAAGTTAGACACAACCTGCGCCGGCGAACTGCGTAGACAGTTCTGCACATCCTACTATCAGTTAATTTGTTCGCAGGTCAAGCTTGGGAACGTTTGTCATCGGCGTACAGTTTTCTTGGGTCGTGGGACGCGTAACTGACTGCCAAATGTTTATTTTTATTTGTTTTTGTCTGCGAGATGGACAATTGGACATATCTGAAATGAATACGGATGGTATTACCTAAGTACAAATTTATTGTGATAAATAAAAATATTAGCATAGTCAAAACCCCGAGTGAAAATTGCTTTGTCCTCATCATTAAATTCTGATAACTTTTGGTAGACTAAATATAATCTTATACTAAATAATGTTGGTAGACGAAATTAATAATTAAAGTTATGCCTTTACAAAAACACATTATTAGAAAATATTCATGTTACTTAAAACCGTGATCGATAAAAATATCGTATTACCCTCAAATTCAACTTGTCGGCATATTACATTTTTGTTTACTGCAGATAGTGTTATTTTTTTATGACCGGTCAGTAGCGGAGGGATTATGAATTATGATCTGCAGTAAATGTAAATGATTGCGATCCTGCAGTAATTGTAAATTATTGTGATCCGAGCAGTAAATTGAGGAATATGTGTTATGACCGAGCAGTAGGGGAGAGATTATTCTAAATATGTAGGTGTTATGTGCTGAAATAAAATACTCAGTGTAAGAAATCTTTTTATGTACCCGCTTATGATCAAATTCGATGTTTTCGAAAGTCATACCGCTACGACTACTAGGGACGTGTAAGATATTTTTAAAATGTTACTAGTTACAAGTACGGAAATACCGATTTTAAGTTGCCTACACAATTCAGTGCAAGGATCAGATACATCAGTATTTTTTAATCAGTGTTTGTACTTAGTACCACTGAAAACCGGTATCAAAAGTAACCGTTACATGTCCGCACTGATTTTGCCCGTCTCTATTCGTTACAGCGACAGCCAACGGTTGGGTTGGGTTGTGATCATGTTGTGATCAATATGCGGTGCGCTAGAAAAATAACTGCACGGGTCACCCGTCCCGCCGGCGCAGGTTGTGTCTCGCTTAGGTTCAATTTGCGCCGGGCCTATATTTCTCTGCCTGAGCTGTTTCGGAGAAGTGAAAATTAGTGGGGTATCGTGCTGCGTAGATGGTGCAAATCCCACGGTTCTAGCTGTCGGTGCGTGCTTGCGGCGTATCATTACAATTGTTGTTCCATTTTATCTTTTTGAGAACGTAATGATTCATTTTCAAACAAGTTAAATCAAACCATTAAGTGAAACATACATCGATACTTACAATCAGTGATAAATCAATGTGATAATTATGAGCTGGCTATTATCCCGTTGGGCCTATTTTATAACGTTATTTTATTGAAGTGTTTAATCTTTTTTCACTATTGAGGACATTGATGAACTCAACTTTAAACAGCTTGAACATCATAGCGACTGCCACTACTACCTCTAAAAAAATATATAGAACGGTAATAAATAAATTTAAAAAGTCATAACAGCAAAGTTGATATTGTTAACAAGATTTAACATTACCCAAGGTTGAGAAATACTATTGATAGTATGGTATAACTAGATCCAAACCCAGACATCCAAAGTGAAAGTTATCCTCCAACACCAAATTGTTCTATATGGTCCACATAATGTTCAGAAAAAAGTCACACCATTTTGAGTGTCGGGTTTGGGATGGAGAGGGGGGAGAAATCGGTAAATTCGTAGTTTTTTAAGTTTTTCGTCAATATTTCTAAAACTATGCTGTTTAGCATGAACAACCTTCTATACAAAAATGTTCTACATTAAATTTGAAACAACAAAGGCCCTATGCATAATCCTTCTAAAATGCTTCCAAAGTTACGGAGGTAGTATAATATAATTGGTCCAAAAAGGCCTAACCCAGACATCAAAAGTAAAAGTTTTCCTTTAACCCCAAATTGTTCTATATGGTCCAGATATTGTTCAGTAAAAAGTTACACCATTTTGAGCGTCCGGTCTGGGGGGGGGAGATGGGGGAAAAATCAGTAAATTAGTAGTTTTTTAAGTTTTTCGTAAATATTTCTAAAAGTATGCTTTAGCGTAAACAATGTTTTATACAAAAATGTTCTACATCAAATTTAATACAAAAAAGGTCCTGTACATAATTTGTTATAAAATTAACGATTCCAGAGTTACCGAGGGTGAAAGTGGAGGTTTTCGATACTTTTTATATTTCTTGGACAATTCATAATATTTTTACTGATTGAAAGAAATTTTCTTTAACAAGATTTGCTATATCAGTGGCCGATGGTATGTTAGTGATAATCCCTTGAAGAAACGTCAACCCCACCACCCAAAATCATTATCAACTGCCCAAAAAATATAAAAAGTATCGAAAGAATCCACATTTCACCCTCCGTAACTCTGAAACCGTTGATTTTATAACAATTATGAATAGGACCATTTTTGTTTTAAATTTTATGTAGAACGTTTTTGTATACAACATTGTTTACGCTTAAACATAGTTTTAGAAATTTTGACGAAAAACTTAAAAAATCTACTAATTTAGCGAATTCTCCCCCATCTCCCCCCACCAAACCGGACGCTCAGAATGGTGTAACTTTTTACTGGACAATATTTGGACCATATAGAACAATTTGGTATTGGAGGAAAACTTTTACTTTGGATGTCTGAGTTAGGCTTTTTTTGGACCAATTATACTATACTACCTCCGTAACTTTGAAACTGTTCATTTTAGAAGGATTTTGTGTAGGGCCTTTTTTATTTCAAATTTAATCTAGAACATTTTTGTATAGAAGATCATAGTTTCAGAAGTATTGACGAAAAACTTAAAAACTATGAATTTATCGACTTCTCCCCCCTCTCCCTCCAAACCAGACGCTCAAAAAGGTGTGACTTTTTTCTGAACATTATATGGATCATATAGAACAATTTGGTGTTGGAGGATAACTTTCACTTTGGATGTCTGGGTTATGTCATTTTTTGAATCAATTCTATCATACTATGAGTGAATTACTAAAAAACAATTAATATTTTTAACATATCACGCACAACTTTGTAGAAACAGTGATAAAAGTGCAAATTTTTCACAAATTTAGTTATCAACAATAAAATAGTACTAATACTCGTCTTTGTCTGGGGACCCAAAAGTTAAAATTTCAAAGAATTTCTTTATTTAACTAAAATATTATATTTACTTAATATAAATATAAATCCAAATAAACTTTATTGGTATATAAATAAAAATTTCATGAATTATAAAACCAAGTAAACAATAAATGCAAATAAACCAATAAACAAGATAAATGCGCTAATGTCACTGAAAATTATAAACGTCAAAATTCATACTGAACTAAATTAATCAAGGTATAAAAGACATGCTGTATTGTTTATCCTTGTTTAACTTATCGTGATTTCTATTGACAAGAGGCTTCAGTTTGCGATACTAGTTTCTGTGAGTAAAAAAGGGACTTAGTATAAAAAGTAATTCGTGAATAATTTCACGCATGAGAAAAGTTAGAGTGGAAAACTATTATACACTCTAATTTTCTTTTTTTTATTGTTCAAACTAGTCCAGGTGTCAGCGATTTGTTCTCTAAAAATTATACGAACAAGCATGAATTTTGGGACCTCCAAAAAGTTACAAATTAGAGAAATTATAATTTTAAGGACTTGCTTTAAAGCTCTGTAGCATTAAATAAATATTATTTTTGATTCTATTTAAATTAAAAAAAAGTTTAGTACATATAATATAAAATATTTAACTCAAATTCTAAAATAAATTTTCTTGTTTTACATTTTCCCACATCTTTGGCAATTTAAATAAAGTGCTTGGAAATGAGTAAAAATCAGATAAAAAGATAAAGGAACACTTTACTTGATTAATGTTTGTGTTAAGTTTCCGCGATTTTGCCGACAAGATATACTGTTTATTCAGGAGCTGATGAATATGTAAGACAAGATTTCCTTAAGGTTAGTTAGCTACTGAATCGAGGCGTAAGATTTTATAGAGAGATTTCTAAGCATATTTCCTTAATATTTAATAAACTATAAAAAAGTACCAGAATTAAAAAAAAAATTCTACTTTTGTTAAATTTGTATTTTTATTAACAAAATAGGTGTAAATACATCAAACATAGAAGTACAATATTCTCGTATTCTCTGTGCTTTGATCGTCGTCGTAATCGTTGGCTCTTGATATAGTTCTTCCAATTCTTTATTGGTTTTTCTTCTCCACTGACCTTCTATTTTCACACCTCCATATATTGCTCTTTGCATTTTTCTCTCCCATCTTTCTAATAGGTCTGTTTCTGACTATTTGAGCACCCATGTTTCACTTGCGTATGTTACTGTAGGTCTGATAACAGTCTTATAAATTCTTATTTTTGTTTTTCTTGATACGTATTTGGATTTCAATAATGTGCGTAATGCTCCATATTTTTTATTTCCTTTAGCTATTCTTGCCTTTATCTCCCCTTCTTCATAACCATTTTCATCTATTTTGGCTCCCAGGTAAATAATTTCTTTGGCTCTTTTGAACGAGTATGTTTTTTCTCCATCTATTTGTACTATGATGTTATTCTCTTTTTCTTTTTGGATCTCTCCCACTATCATATACTTTGTCTTTTCTTCATTTAAGGCGCGTTTACATGTATCCAGTAACTGGCGCCAGTCGCACTGGAACGACAGTGCTGGCATCATGTAAACGCTTTTTTATTCCAGTCCAGAGCTGTCTGCCAGCGCTGTCTCGAATAGAACGCTGGTCTATTTTTCGTGCCAGTGGCACTCGTCCGCGTCCCCTCTAACCCCGTGCCAGTGGTTGTAGACACGTGTAAACACAGCGTTCCAGTCGCTGGCGCTGTCGTACCTGTGGTTTCAGTGGCCGTATTAGGATTTTTAATAAGAGTGCCAGTGAGATTGGCGCCAGTTACTGGATACGTGTAAACGAACCTATCCAGCGCTGTCTTAGTCAAGCACTCGCATTCCAGTGAGACTAGCGCCAGTTACTGGATACGTGTAAACGTTACTTTATTTTAAGTCCGAATTTTTGGCTTCCGTTATTATGTTTTTCATTAACTTTTGTAGTTCTTTTTTGCTTGTTGCTAATAGCGTCAGATCATCTGCAAATGCTATGCATTGGTGGCCGTTTTTAAATATCGTTTCTTGCATGTTTCTTCTGCTTTTCCTGATTATTCCTTCCAATGTTAGATTTAATGCCATTGTTGATAGTGGGTCTCCTTGTCGTAGTCCTTCCTTGGTTTCAAACTTTTTGGATGTATACCCTTTCCAAGCTATTTCGTTTGTTGTGTTTTCCATCGTCATCTTTATCATCCTAACAATTTTACTTGGTATCCCCAGTTCTTTCATCAGTTCGTACATCTGCTGTCTATTTACTGTGTCGTAAGCCTGCTTAAAGTCTATGAACAAAGCATATAGTACTGTTTTATGTTCGTAACAGGTAGTCTGTATTTCTTTTAAGGCAAATATTTGGTCAGTCGTTGATCTGTTGTTTCTAAAACCTGCCTGGTATTCCCCCAGTATTTTTTCCGAATAATGACTTAGCCTTTTTCTTATACTTTGTGCCAAGATTTTGTAAACTATTTCTAATAGTGCGATGCCTCTGTAGTTTTCGCATAGCATTCTATCACCTTTTTTATGTATAGGGCATATTCTTGCTATGGTCCACTCTTCTGGCATTTTTTCTACTTCCCATATTCTTTTTATCAGGTCATATATCTCTTTCTGTAGTCTTTTCCCTCCTGATTTTATCGTGTCGGCCGATATTTCTGTTATTCCTGGGCTTTTGTTATTTTCCGTAAATAGAATAAGATGGGTCAATGTGGTCGCCAACATCTCCAGAAGATAGGCACTTTTAGAAGAAGAAAAACAGATTGCAGTAAATCTTCTTCTTCAGGTGCCGTCCTCGTTCCGAAGTTTGGCTATCATCAAGGCTATGCGTATTTTTGATACCGTAGATCTAAATAATTGGCAGCTGCTGCACTTGTACCAATCTCTTAAATTCTTCATCCATGAATGTTTTCTTCTGCCAATGGATCTTTTACCTATTATTTTTCCCTGAATAATTAATTGTAGTAGCTGGTACTTTTGTCCCCTCATTATATGTCCCAAGTATTGCAGTTTGCGCTTTTTAATAGTAAGCGCAAGTTCTTTTTCTTTCTGCATCCTTCGCAACACTTCCATGTTTGTCACTCTCTCTGTCCACGATATTCTCAGTATCCTGCGGTACATCCACATCTCGAATGCTTCTATTTTCCTTGTATCGATCTTTTTCAGTGTCCAAGCTTCCATTCCATAGAAAAGAACTGACAGCACGTAACATCTCATCAGGCGAATTTTAAGATTTAAACTTAGCTCTCTTCCGCATAAAACTGTTTTCATTTTGGTAAAAGTAGCTCCAGCTTTTTCTATTCTGATCTTGATTTCTTCAGAGTTGTCGTTGTTTTCATTAATCACAGTTCCCAGGTAACTATATTTTCTAACACGCTCAATTCTTTGATCATGTACGGTTATGTCAGAAAAATTTTGTGGAGATTTCGACACCATCATTATTTTTGTTTTTTTGATGTTAAGTGATAAACCGAACTTTTCGCTGCACTCTACTATTCTGTTTATCAGTGTTTGGAGATCTTCCGGGGTTTCTGCTATTAATACTGTGTCGTCAGCGTATCTCAAATTGTTTATTAAAGTGCCATTTATTTTAACTCCTATATCTTGGTCAGCAAGGGCTCTGTTTATAATATCTTCTGAATATAAGTTAAACAAGGTTGGTGAAAGTATGCATCCCTGCCTTACGCCTTACGCCTTTGCAGTAAATAAAGAATGTTAAAAAAAATATTTAAAAATCGTTTGTTTGCTCTCCTGAGAAATTTGGCTTTTTGCAGTGACGTCATTCTTATTCCGGACCGGCGATCTTTTGATTTTACATCCCACAGGCATTTGTTTTCCCTATAATATAATTCAAAAAACACAAAGAAAAATTTATATTCGATGTCCATGTTAATAACTTACGACTATGAACAACAAAAGTAGAAGACTTTAAAAAATTCGTCACTGCAGTATTCGCTACTCTTCACACGTTCCAACTTGTGTTCCAGCAGTATTTCAAACATAACTGTTTCAACATTCAACTACTGCGTACTGCGGAGCATCCAATTTGCCTACGCACGTCACGATTTATCGTTACTGCAGCAGTTTGGACTAATGTTCTACTGTAAGCCGTAAGATAAACCCTTACGTGTGTAGGCCGTTTAAGAGGCTGGTAGCGCGCGGCGCTTCTATACCGCGAGAGGTAGTAAAAACTACAAAAATATAATAATCAAATAATCAATAAAAAAATCTAAATATCCCCTATAAAATTTATTTTAATTAAGATACTAAAAAGCTGCAAATACCAATAGACCAGGGCGGATTTGTGAAAAAACGTCTATTTTTGGATGTGCGAGGTGGCATTCGGATTTTTGCAGATAAAGTTGGGTGACAACTTCATCAATAATAATTGACTTATGCTCCTTCTCAAATAGACACGGAACATTAATAAAAAAATTAAAATATTTAAAAATTTCGAAAAACAACGATTTTTTACTAGTTTCTTTGCTTATAACTTTAAAACGATTCATTTTGGGACAAAGTCGTAGGGAAATAAAATAAAGATAATTGAATTTTGTGTGATAAACGACTGTTAAAAATGTCTTAAATTATTACCCTTTCTATAAATAGCAATAAATACAAAATAAGGGGTCAAAATAAGCCTGTTTTTATTAAATGTTTTCAACCACATTGGTTACACTTAGAACTTTCTTAATTCGCTTAGAAAATTCTTACAACATACTTAAATCGTTTACCAAATTTCACTAAAATCGACCTAATAGATTTTGTAGAATAATTTTGCAATCTAAATTTTTTTTAAAACGTTCAAATTTTTTAAAAAGTTTCTGAAGAAAAAGTAGACCATTTAGATGTTTGCTAATTTTTTACATATAGAGAGGTTCTCTACATATATAATACCCTTTACAGAATTAAAATCTGATTATTCAAGTGGTCTCAGCACTGTTTTAAAGTTATAAACAATTTTTTGGCTTATAAACAAATACAGTGAGGACGTTTGAGTTGGCATAAATTCATTTTCTCGAGAATAGGCGTCTCTGGAGATAAATCCAGAAATTCTAATTTTTTGATATATATATATATATATATATATATATATATATATATATATCATACTAGTGACGTCATCCATCTGGGCGTGATGACGTAATCGATTTTTTTTTTTAATGAGAATAGGTGCCGTGTGATAGCTCAATCGAAAGGCTATTCAATTTTGTATTCACTAATATAAACATTAACATAATTACATATACGAGGTTTGAATTAAAAAAAAAATTTGAATTAAATTAATTCCAATATTTAGATTACGTCATCACACCCAGATGGATGACGTCACTAGTATGATATTTATGCCAAAAAATTATAATTTATAAATAAAAATCATTCTCTTTCGGGATTTACCCCCAGAGTCGCCCATTCTCAAGAAAATGAATTTATTCCAACTCAAACGTCCTCACTGTATTTGTTTATAAGTCAAAACATTGTTTATAAATTTAAAATAGTGCTGAGGCCGCTTAAATAATTCAATTTTAAATCTGTAAATGTATTGGATAGGTAGGTAACCTCTTTATATATGTAAAAAAATTACCAAACTTCTAAATGGTTTTAGTTTTTGTTCAGAAAGTTTTTAAAAATTTGAACTTTTTTAAGAAAATTTAGATTGCAAAATTATTATGCAAAATCTATTACGTCGATTTTAATGAAATTTGGTGGACGGTTTAAGTATGTTGTTATAATTTTCTAAACGGATTGTGAAGGTTTTAAGTGCAACCAAAGTGGTTGAAAAATATTAAATATAAACAGTGTTTTTTGCTCCCTTATTTATTATTTATTGCTATTTTGCAGAAAGGGTAATAATTTAAGACATTTTAAACCAGTCGTATATTATACAAAATTCAATTACAGTCGAACCCGCTTATTGGAATAGTCTTCGTGCCCAGCAAAATTATTCCTTTAACTGGGATATCCTAATAACCGATCACTAGTGGCTAGTAGAAACATTTCGGGACCTCAAATTTCTATTCCATAAAGCGGGATATTCCTGTAACCGGTATTCTAATAAGCGGGTTCGACTGTATTTTTATTTTCTCTTCGCTGCGACTTTGTTCCAAAATAAATCGTTTCATAGTTATAAGCAATGAAATTAGAAAAAATAGATATTTTTCGAAATTTTTAAATATTTAAATTTTTTTATTAAAGGTCCGTACATATTTGAGAAGGAGCATAAGTCAATTATAATTATTGAAGTTGTCACCTAACCTTATCTGCAAAAATCCGAATGCTACATCTCTCACATCCACCTCAAAACAGATCTGCCCTGGTCTACAAATAATATTTGTACCTTATTTATTACATGGCATCATTTTTATCTGCGAGAGATGCTTCAGAAAATGTTTTGATCCGAATACTTAGCGTCATTAATCTTTCGTGACACGTTACTGCGGTATTTTTGCGCCGTAATACTGAATGTATTATAACCTAAACTTGATACGTAAATGATAATATGAGAAGATATTTATACGCTTAAAAGTTATTAAAAAATTTCTTAAGAATATGAAATCTTAAGATGCTTCACATATGTACGTGATGATAGAGGAAAAATCTGTTCGCAAAGTTTTTACTATAAGCTGAAGAGGTTTTACAGTTAGGTAAATTCGTTTTTCTGCAGCCGTCCCGAAAATAAAACTTTCGGTATAATTTATTAAATCGAAAGTACCATTTTACACAACTCGTACCGAAAGTCACTACTTTCGGGACTAATTTTTTCACTTTCGGGACGCTTTTTTTACTTTCGGGATTGGCGATTGGAATTAGTATCCGCTGTCACATAAACCCAAATACACAACAATATTTTCGGGACGATTTTGGGTAGCTTGGTAATGACTTTGACAATAACATCAACTTTGAATTTATTATGAAAATTTTTCTCTCAGTTTCTCGTTTTTCAATTCCAAGAAATGGAAATCAGCAGTGAAAGTGAAGCCGAAATGATTCCAGACGAGATCAGGGAACTGCTAAAGCAGCTATTTATGAATTATTGCCGGTAAAGTCAAGAAAGAGGTATGAATTGGTCTATGATTTATTTCAAAAATGGAGCAATGGTAAAAACTATAAATGTAACTATAAATGAAGAAGTCATTCTTGCATATCTAATGGAAAAATCTAATATCTTGAAGTTATCAAGCCTTTGAAGCAACTACTCGATGCTTAAGTCCAAAATTAACATTAAAAATAATATAAATATAAGCCTGTACACCTGTACAGTAATGGAAAAAACCCTTACTTTATAATATAATATGTATCCTAAAATGTATTGTTGTAGAATCGTTTTTTTTTTAATTCAAAAAAATTATAGTTCATAATTTAAAAAGAAAATTAAATTTATATCAAAGACCATTAGATCATATAATCTCATCCCAATCTAATTTAGCTATTAGACAGTGTTTCGGGAAAGCGAAAACGATTAGTGGTAATGATTCAATTAAATGAATTGGTACATTAACAAACAATTCGTGATTAGAAAGTGGACATATCGTTTGTTAAAACAATAATGTTTTTAAAATATTTCCGGGAAGATTTAATGATGGTAAACATATTGTTTTAGTTTTTAGAAGTAAAAGTAGTATGTAGGAAAAATCTAATTATGATATTTCTTAAAACTTGACAAATTGGAAAGTTATATAGAAAAACATTTGGTTCTTCAGAAATGTGGTATGAAAGGTTTTGAGAGAGACTTGTTTGTGATTGGGTGGGTAAAATCGGTAGAAGGGATAAGAAAGTTGGAGTCGGAATTTGCGAGAGAAGAGAGGGTCACTGTAGAAGGAATATCTAAAGAGATCAGTCGAGTTTCCAAAGTATAGTATTGTGATCGGCCTTTGCGAGCAGAATCAAGTTGAAACCGAATTGTCGACCGGTTGAAAAGTTAGTTTCCCTGGTCTGAGGGAGATTCCTTTGTTTTTTCTAGAACGAGTAGCTGATTGATATATATTTGCACAAGATATCGAGCAAGGAGAAAAGTGAGTAAGAGAATTCGAGCAAGTTCCTGTGTGTTGTTTTGGAAGCAGTTTGGACGAGAGGGACCTTTTCGCAACATCCATAGAGTACGTTGGGAGAATCGAGAACCACGCAGTCCAGAAAAAAAGGAGGTGAAGAAACAAAAAGGTTGGTCAAATCATTTGTCGGAACGGAGAGAATTTGTTTATATCAAAACCATATTTGCTTATTTGTTTATTGAACATTACTATAACGCATTTAGTCATTTCAAATTAAAGAATTCAATTCAAATGAATAAAAGTAAATTTTATTAAATTTAGTATGAGAAAATAATAATTTATTTAAATATTTTTTTTGTTAAAACAAAGAGATATCAGAATTAAAGTTTGATTTATTAAGTAAGAAATTGTTGCAACAAAGTTAAATTTAGTATTTTTTTAAATCATATGTACACGGCTTATTTGGTAAATGGATAATCTATTACAACTATATATGATATTGAATGTTTTTAATTTCCCTATTCCATCCTGGAAGAAGTAAGCAACTAGAAATACTAGAAGTCACATCAAATACAAAATTAGCTCTGATGATAAAATTTATTGGAATATTTAAATCGAATTTAATTTTGTTTACATAGGCAGTGATATAAGTAATTGAATAATTAATTAAATTAAGAATTTGCTAATCAATCTAAATAAAGAGATAAAGTAGGGCATAACAGTATATAATTTAAACATAAGTAGGTCGTTGGAGAGGTGTTGTTTCTGTAATAACAAACAAAGCGAAGGTTGATAATGTAGCAAATTGATGTAGTTTGTTTGGGTAACCTTGCGAATAAGAATCGTTAAACACGTATAATCTAATTTCAAAGTCCAAGATAAAGGAAGATATAAAAAGCACTAGGAGGGGTTAAGTAGAGATTATTATTAGAGTTAGCATTGCTCGAGAGGGTGTCTGAACGACTACCCCGTGAAACAACACCTTAAGCACTACGCTTATGGACGTTGTATATTTAAATAAAAGTATAGTGTAGATTCAGTGTTATTCCTAAGTTCGGGAGTTGGCCTTTTTTATCGTCCCTTAAGTACCAACACGACAAGCCGCTATCCAAAATTTATTGCTATCCTTAAAAGAAAATCCATCGGCTAAAAACCAAAAAAATCGAAAGTATTGAATAAAGAAGAAATTGATAAATTTTTATCAGAAGCTGAAGATAAGATCTACTTAATGACTTAATTTCTCTTTTTTTTATTTTTTTTTTCTAAATTTTAGGTAGCATTTTAATAATTGGTTTGGCAGGCGCTTGTCGTCGTGAGCAGCTTTTCAAAATGAGTATAGATGATATTATAGAAGATAACATAACTATGTTAGTGATTAAAATTCCTAATTCTAAAACGAACATGGAAAGAATCTTTGTGGTTATTGGAGAAAATAACATTTATTTATACAGAAAATATTTGTCATTATGTCAAGCAAACACACCGCATCGTAGATTATATGTATATTACAAAAATGGAAGGTGTACTATATAACCTATTGGTATTCACAATTTTGGAAAAATCGCCTGCACTATTGCTGAATTTCTTAAATTATCGCATCCCAAAGAATACACTCCCAAAGGATACCTTTACTCGCTGATAGTGGTGGTACTATAACCAACTTGAAAAAACACATGGGATGGAAATCAACTAACGTAGCAGAGGGATACGTAGAAAATTAATTTAAGAAATAAAATTCACAGGTTGAAAATGGCCGCAACCAAATTAATACCGTATAAACGACAATTTATCGGAAAAATTTCAACACCCCTATCTCGGAAACGACGCATTTGCGGACATGAATTTATAACGCAAACTGTCATTACTTTTTCATGGAGAATTACCCCTTAAACTTTTCCAAAAATTTTTAAAAACACCCTGTATTGATAAAAAAACATGTCTAGTTCTTAAAGCACCTAACTTTTTTATTATCCAACATAAGCGAATCAATCAAACAACAAAATGTTGAGAAAGCATGAGGCTACAGTAGGTTTTAATTTCAGTATTCTACAAATGCTAGAATATTCCACAGGGTGATGCAAACTTTAAGAAAAAAACACAGTTTTATTCGTACACCCGGTATGCAATGAAAATTTACCTGTTTAGCAACAATATTGTTACAACGATATTGTCCAGGAATAAGGCTATAAAATATTAAAAAATTAACTGAAATCGGACAACTGGTTTAGGAGATGTTAGACATCAAATATGACCTATTTTTAAGGTGACCGGTTAATTTTGGCCCAGAGTGTAGTTGATCTATTGAAGAGAAGTGAGAAGTCCCAGATCAAAACAATAAATTTGAATCTTCTCGTGGAACCACTTTCTGGTAACATCCTTAATATCCGCCTTTTGCCATTTATAAGCCAAGAAGACGACGAATAAAGGAGACGAAAGGAGTCTAAAATATGCAGTCACATTCGTCGTCTCCTTACCTTATAAGTTCTAAAATGCAGAGATTAAGGATGTTACCAGAAAGTGGTTCTACGATAAGTTCCAGATTTATTGTTTAGATCTGGGACTTCTCATTTCTTCTTAATACTACAAGATTTAAATACCTGAGAACAACATAATATTGACAATGACGCATTTGCAAAAAACCAACGTACCGATTGTAAACATTAAATCTTAGGATTCCCCTTACAGAGGGTTGCAGGGTGTAAATATGTATAGACATTAAAGAAATATTGTGATGTGTCACTGTGCATATACACGGAAACACCTACTGATATTTGGCTGTATACCAGTCAGTTTAACATAAATTAACAAAATAAAGTTAAACATACATTAACATAATATGGTAATATGTTTGTGTATAGAACTCCGAATGCGGAATTTATTTTATAAGAGAAAACAAGTTCTGGAACTGCTTTCCCGTGACAAGTTTGTGCGGATCTTGTTGTCTCCTCCCACAAATGGGTTGAAGTATGTTCTGGGATAGGGTAACTACTGCCAAATTAATACCACCAGGTGCAAAATAATTAACGGACAAATCTTTATTATTACTGATTATGGAATTATAGTGCAGTCACTGAAGGTTTTCACCTCCGATATCGTTGAACCTCCATCGATTTTCATGAAAATTGGTAAGTAATTAGAGAATACCTCAAGGAACAAAGGTGACATGATTCCAACTTGCGCTTATACCCTGGGGGTGGATGCCACCCCTTCTCGGGGGTGAAAATTATGTTATTAAAATTAATATGATATATTGATAGAGGCACAAATTATAAGAGAAAATTTGTACTATAAAGTTATTAACATAAACTAATACTTTTTGAGTTGTTAAAGAACAAAAATTATATTTTTTCGTAACAAAATGCATGTTTTAAATCGGATTTTCACGTGTAACTCAAAAACTATAAGTTTCTGCAAAAAAGTTATAATTACTGCAATTGAAGATCATAAAAAATTTAATACATTCCGTACCTAAAGAGCTAAACTAATGTTAGTTCAAAGTGCGTTATTGGCAATTTAATGTGTATTTTTTTCGACGAGTACTCAAATCTAAGTATTTAATCTTAAATAACGGGAAAACGACACAATGTATAAAATATATCTGCTAAACTGTTGTTAAAGTCTTTCAGAATACCTATCAAATGAGCTTCAGAACAAGTTATTATCGTCAAAATTAATTTATGATGAAAATAAAAGAACCGTTTGGAATTTTTTAGGAAAAAGTGGAAAATTAAACATACGCCATTTCCACAAAAATTAAAATTTATAATAATCCTTAGAATAACTTCTTTATATTAGCATAAGTAATGATTTCGGTAATTTTGACTGGTTTAGAATGCATATTTAAAAAAAAGATACGATTTATAAAAATCATACTTTTTAAAATTATTGTAATTTTCATATTCTTTTGATAATAACTCCAAAAATACTCAATATACGTAAAAAATTATATATAACTAAATTATAGTTTTTTCTGTGCCAAATATTTTACCTGTTTTACTATTTCTATAGGGTAAAAAATAACCTAGATAGAAACGTTTAAATCTTAAATTTTGCTGTGGGAACCATGCAACCGGGGCTATTTAACCTTTTATTTTTAAAAAAGTAAGAGGTCTAAAGGATTAAGTTTAAATTGGTGAAATAGCCCTTGAAATTCACTTTCAAACGAATTTTAAATGAACCTAATGTCGTAAAAATTAACGGAGGTATTAAAAAAATATATGATAAATGGAAAGAAGGATGATAAATGGAAGAATGAAGGATAAAATGTAGAGTCGAGATAGCCCGCACGACATTTTTAAAAATGAGGTCATTCTTCTGTAATGATACCTTGCAACTTCAACTTCGAAAGCGCATGATTAAATGCTACATTTGGTCAGTCCTCTTATATGGTGTCGAAGCATGGACATTAAAAATATCCACCATTAACCGTTTGGAGGCCTTTGAAATGTGGCTGCACAGACGTATACTGAAAATACCATGGACGGCTATGCTGACAAATGTGGCAGTCCTTAAGAGAGCAAATGCTACCCGCGAGCTGCTTGATAATATCAAATATAGAAAGATGGCCTATTTTGGACACGTAGTAAGGGGAGACCGGTATAATATTCTTCAACTTATTATGATGGGTAAAATCGAAGGACGCAGAGGAATTGGTAGAAAGCAGGCCTCTTGGTTGAAGAATATCCGGGAGTGGGCAGGAATAAAGAAAGCAGAACACCTATTTGGAATAGCTCGAGACAGAGACAGTTTCGCCATGTTAATCGTCAACGTCAAGGGGACTTGATAGGGCACGTTAAGAAGAAGATTAAAAAAAAACACAATAATATTTTTTTGGGAACATTTTGGACATTTGGATTAATTTTGAAAAATGTTGGAGCATAAATTTTAATGCTATCAACATGTTCGGGGGCTCAGTGATAGATATTTTTAAGTGTTTTGACAAATCTTAAATAAGTTTATGTTATAAAATGCATCATTTTTCCGTTAATTCAGCTTGAATACTTAGATTTTTTTACTCGCCGAAAAAAATATACATATATTCAATTACCTATAACTCACTTTTCGTTAACAGTAAAAGGTTTTTCTGGTAAGAGTTTCATTTCGTTTTTTATTAGTTTCAATTTTGATATTAATAACTTTTTTGTAAAAACTTATAGTTTTTGAGTTATTGATGAAAAATCGGTTAAAAACATGCATTTTTCTCAAGAAAAATTAAAACCTTTGAACGTTAATAACTCATAAAGTTTTGATTTATTTTAATAACTTTATATGTATAACAAATTATGCTTAGAATTTGTTTGTCTATCGAATTATGGGGTTATTTTGAATAAAATAATTTTCACCCACGAAAAGGGGTGGTATCCACCCCCAGGGTAAAAGCGCAAGTTGGCACCATGTCAACTTTGTTCGTTGAGATATTCCCTAACCACTCACCAATTTTTATTCAAATCGATGGAGGATCAACGAAATCGGAGGTAATAGCTCATATCCACCTTCAGTGACTGCACTATTAAAAAATGCACGAAAATGGAGACTTTATTTAAGAGGCTACATCAGCACGTCATCAATATTATTTCGAGAGATTATAGCCGCACCGTTTTTCCAAAGTTCTTCGAATCTGTGGCAACAGTGCGTCGACAGTACGTGACACAATCAACGACGAAGGCACAATATTTTGGTAATATACATTGTAGTGACGGTGACTATTTTTCTGTGTTGCAAAAAATGCTGACTATTTTGTAGTCAGTTAATGTACTCAGTTTCTTGTTATAGATAATCGATTTTATTAGTTCTAACCTAGGCATGGAATAAAAAAGTTTATTGTGAATTTTTGTTATTCTTAATGGCGGTACAGCTTCGTTTTTCTAATATTTTATTTAATTATAGAGCAATTTCCACATACTAACATATTTCTCAAATTGGGCTAAGCACCGCCATTCTTTACTAATATGGTAGCCCGAAAGTCCCTTTACAATTATGAATTGTTTTTGTTATATTAAAGAGGGAAAACACAATTTTGTTTGTAAGTTATTTACTAACTATTTATCTAAAACATATGTGTTCATTGTCGCAACTTAACTTGGTACGACGCCATGTTCGTATGCTCATCCATCTCAATATGTTCGGAGTTACTGACGTAAAAACTAGGCAAACTCCATTTCGTAAGTCCTCATTCAAAACATATCTGCGTTTCCTAACCTCCTCGTTAATGAAATCCCACAGTGGATTGTCCGGCGTTATCAAATCTAGACTTTGTGAAGAGCCAAAGAATTGCAGAACCTCGCCCAATCCATCGGACGAGTAAGATTTCATTGAGGCAAACAACGAGAACAAAATAGGATGAGGCGCCATCTTGTTAAAAATAAATAGGACCAGCAGTACATTTAGCTGTCAATTGCGATAGTGACCACTAGTTTATTATCTGCAGATAAGTGTGTTAAGTTATGGAGACTTCAAACAAATATGACCCAAGCAGAAAAGTTGAATTAATTCGAGCCCATATCATAACTTCAGTCCCTCAAAGAAATGAGCGTTATCCTTTGCCCAGAAATAAACATTTCGATTTCGAGAAATAGCCCACTCATCGGTGAACAGAACATTTTGTTTGTCACATGCTTTCGGAAAGAATTAGGAAAGCAGTAATTTACACGCTTCAACTGTATACTCACTTGTGGTCGCCATTATGTTTCAGTCGTAACTATTTTGTCTGTTTGTGTAACCAGACAGGTTCCCTTGACGATACGCATGTGTCGGAACGCAAGTAAACATTGGAGCGGTGTTGAAACTTTATTATTATTTCGTAAAGTGTAAAGGGACTTTCGGGCTACCCTGTAGATTAAGTATATTTTTTGTATATTTGTACCAAATAACTCGACAAAAATTCAAAATTATAGCTGCAATTTTAGAACGCGTTTTCCGTCTTGAAGACGCTTTGATGTAGCCTCTTAAGTGTCAAAATGCAAAAGTTTACCAACTAAATGTGGTTTTGTGTGTATTGTCTAAAAGTAGGGGGCGATGGATTAAAGAGTAAGTTTATATTTTTTCTTTTTAACAGGTAGATTTACAAAAAGAGGTAAAATATTCTATTTTGCGATAATAATGCGATGTATGAGTTTAAAATTTTCAAAATATTTGCATTTTGAAAGAAACTTTATTTATTGTTATTGTTATTACTACTCATTGTTCAGCAAGATTGTATCAAGATGCTATTGTCATATTGTTCTATAGGTGAAAGTTTTGGTAGCTGAAATTTTGATTAACTATACGTCAGAGACGGGTTTAATAAGTCTGGCAGTGTGCCCATTCAGAAGGGGACAATTTTATCAGTAATTTTAATGAGAAATTCGTTTTGGTAAAAGTTATATTAATTTAAAAAGCCTCTAGAAGGGCTACAATATAAAAACAAAACGTTTTCGCTCTCTAACAAGAGCATCATCAGTGTTACAAGAACATGCTGAGCCGCCCAAAAATACTAATGTTAAAACCATTTAAAATTATAATATAAGTGTATACATAGTAAATATAAGTGTATACATATTGTTATATTTCTATTTGATATGAAAATTAAAATTTGATAATTATAGACAAAATTCAATTTAATATAAAGTATTTTCAATTTTCTCAACCACGGGCATATAAATTTAGAACAACCTGTATACAACAAATTGTTATATTTAATTTTAAGAAGTGATTAAACGAAACTCGGGAAAATGCGCTTAGAATAAACAAAGTGAATGGCGTACCATTATCGTTGTTCGCGGAAGGTTCGATCATTAGCCTATGCTAAATAAAACTCAAGTGAAATCGATAATAGGTCATTATCGTAGTTCGCGGAAGGTTCGATCATTAGCTTATGCTAAATAAGACTTAGTGGAAGTAGATAATAGATCATTAAATTTTGTAATTAGTAGAAAGTAATTTTAGAATGGGAATTAACTATTTTTCTTTTGAAATCCATTAAGCATATTTAGAAAGATTAAAAATTGGTTTTGATGAATACTGCGAATGAGAGTTGGTGGTGGAAGTTTGATTTGTGAATCTGGAAGGGATATTTAGAAAGTAGGGGAATGAATGACAAATAGAGATCAGAATGTTTTGAGCTGTCGAGAAGTGAAGTCCAGTAGTAGACGGTAGTGTACGGAGAGTGAGAAAGCCGGTGTAGTTCCGTGAGTGTGGAGTATCTATCGTGGAACGAGAGGTAGGCCAGGTTGAGAGTAAAAGAACCTCCTTGAGCCAAGAGTTCCCGGTAGCTGATTGCAGTTTCGAAAAAGGTAGAACACAGCATCACGACAGAAGCAGGAAACGAGAGCTATACGAGCTAGTTTCAGAGGAGAACATTACTGGAAGCCAGGACGAGGTTTTGATTGCAGCCAAGGATAGCAGGAAACGGGTCTTGTGTGAAGACATTCTCAGTTCACCAGAAAAAGGTCAGTCTCATTTGTTTGGACATGAATGTATGGGTTTTTCGTATTAAATACCACATTTAAAATTGAAGAAACATAATCAATAATATCAGAAAAGCTTCATCAAACTTAAATAGAATTGTTGCTAATAAATCATAATAGTTAAATGTTAATAAAAACTTTCAATTGGAAACCAAAAGGAAATAAGATTCCCATGTGTAAATGTTATGTTTAAGAATAATAAGATATAGCAAATATTAAGCAGTGATTGCCATTTAAATAAAATAAACAATATTTTGATTACAATTGTAACCCATATGTGTTATTATTTTACTCTTTTCTTTCCTATCCCGATTAGGAACCATTGAGAAATACTTAGAAGCCACGTTTGTAAGTAATTAATTTTATAAAAAGCCCTGAGATTGAAAACATATTGATATGTGATCTGGTAAATTAATTAGATTATTATTAATGCATTGATTAAATTAAATGACATATAAAAATATTATCTCATATCAATAATCAAGATCACATCAATATATATAAGTATGTATACAAGTCTTATATAAGTGTATACATAGTAAAATCCAAAGGATGGATATAATTCATATGGATATGGCCATAGGAATTATATCAAACCGTTTCCGAGATAATTGAAGCGTTCCATATATAAAACTCACTCTGTATACAGGGTGTTGCATTGGTAAAGTAACATACGTTAACTGTAAAAAGGGGATACTTAGGCGGTCTCAAAAATACTAGACTTACTGGGTCTTACTCCATTAATAACAAAGATACTGGGTGTTTTATCTATTTTGCCATTTTTTTAATTGGTTCATAACTTTTTGACCACACTGTATATTTATTTTATATTTGGCACACAAATATCATTTAAGGCGTACAATAAATTAATTTATATATAATTGTAAAAAATCCAGGTCCGGCTTAAAAAAATATTGGAAAAATATTCCGACCCCAAAACACACCCTGTACATTAAATTTTTTTTTATAATGAATTTTTCAGTTGAAAAGACGATAAAAACTAAATTCAGTGGCGTACTCTGAATTTTCGGCCAAATGATTTTTCTGGTGAAATTTGGAATTTGAATTCTGAAATTAAGTGAATTGCGAGAGCTCTAAGTAGAAGAAAATTGAAATACAGCTTACAACTTGTCAACCACACTGTATATTGATTTTATATTTAACAAGCGAATATTATTTTAGGTGTCCAGTCAATTAATTTAATTCCAATTATAAAAAATCCAGGTCCGGATTAAAAAATATTGTATAAAAGTTCCAACCCAAAAAAACACCTTGTATATTAAATTTTTTTAAAATGGATTTTGCATTTGAAAAAAAGATGAAAAACAAAATAAGTCGTATACTTTGAATTTTCGGCAAAATGATTTTTCTGGTAAAAATTTGAATTTGAATTCTGAAATTATGTGAATTGCGAAGCTCAAAGTAAAATAAATTAAAATATGACTTAATTTTAATTAATACTATTATTTAATCTAAATTGGAAAAATGTTAACATTTGCACACATAATAATAATTTTTGATGACCCCCTCTGTGGCTCAGTGGTAAGAGCGCCTACCTTTGGATGGAAAGGTCCAAATGGTCGTGAGTTCGAATCTTACCAGGGTCAGAAATTTTTCGTGTATTATAAATTAATAAATGAAAATATTTTCTGTCCTTGTGGGATCGGTACTCACCGGAGGGACCGCAGACGTTCGGATACAATTAGCGTCTCTTTGCAAAGACAATGACGTCGGCTTTGCAATGTAAAAAGACACTTACTCAACACACACAGTACACAGTACACATGACGCTAGGTACCTAACTACAAAAATTTACCGTACCTACGCATAAAAAAAATAATTTTTGATGGTGTTAATTTTGAATAAGTACTTTAGTTTTGAATACTTATTATACTGCAAATTTTCGCTGTTTTGTTATAATTTTTAGCTATTTTGTTGATTAAAGTGATGTATCCTTTATTGGCCCTTTATTAGTTACTCATTATTTAAAGATGAATACTCGCCAAAAACTATTTTTCACACATAATAAAAAAACACCAAAATATTAACATTTTACCAATTTAGATTAAATAATGGTACATATTCATTAAAATTAAGTCGCATTTTAATTTTTTCTATAAGAGCTCTCGCAATTGACATAATTTTAGAATTCAAATTCAAAATTTTACCAGAAAAATCATTTTGTCGAAAATTCAAAGCATACCACTAATTTTGTTTTTCATCCTCTTTTCAAATGCGAAATCCATTTTAAAGAAAAGTAATATACAAGGTGTGTGTTTTTTTTGGGTCGGAATATTTACACAATATTTTTTCAACCGGACCTGGATTTTTTATAATTGTAAATAAATTCATTGATTGGACACCTAAAAGAATATTCGCGTGTTAAACATAAAATCAATATACAGTGAGGTTGACAAGTTGTAAGCTGTATTTCAATTTTTTTCTACTTAGAGCTCTCGCAATTCACTTAATTTCCGAATTCAAATTCAAAATTTCACCAGAAAAATCATTTTGCCGAAAATTCAAATTATACCACTGAATTTAGTTTTTCATCCGCTTTTCAACAGAAAAATCCATTTTAAAAAAAATTTAATGTACAGGGTGTTGTTTTGGGATCGGAATATTTTTCCAATATTTTTTAATCCGGATCTGGATTTTTTACACTTGTACATAAATTAGTTTATTTTACACCTTAAATGATATTTGCGTGCCAAATATAAAATAAATATACAGTGTGGTTAAAAAGTTATGAACCAATTAAGAAAATGGCAAAATATATAAAACACCCAGTATCTTTGTTATTAATGGAGTAAGATCCATTAAGTATGATATTTTTGAGATCGCCTCTTTCTACAGTTAACGTATGTTACTTTCCCAATGAAACACCCTGTATAGCAAACACCCAATTTTAAATTCGAAATCGGATATTGTAATATGCGGATTCGAGAGTCCGCCGGCAGCATTGATCCATGAAACGTGGCCGCCAGTCGTGGAAGCTGATTTGTTCATATAATACCTACCAGAGTTGGATTAGGACACAGCAAACTGATGCATAATTACCTTGTCAAGCCAACGTATACATGGTCTGCTGTGCCCTTATTAGTAAATCATATTCCTATATTCCTAGTTTTCGAAATATATTTCCAGAAGACACGTTGGGAAATTTCCATAAAACATAACAATAGGGTAGGCAAGTATGCTAGATTTGCAGTTACTGTAGCGTTATTGGAACCTATTGGGTTTGTGAAGAGTAGGTCCTAAATCCAAAAAGTTAAGTTTTCCATTTTGGTGGGTAGCAGTTTTTTCCATGTTCTAATTTAATTTTTCATTTCCAATAACGGTTTTTTCCGATTATAGTGCCATCTATCCATAATTCAAAAAAATGTCTTAAATAAATACCTATTTTCACGCAAGTAATCCAAATCCGCAATAAAAAAAATGGGGGCTCCCATTTAAGATTTTAAAGTAACCTCCCACCCCACCCCACCTTCATGGTTGGTCGTGTTTTATGTCATTCGATAGATTTTCAAAAAATGTTGAATGTTGAATGTTGAACATGTATTTTTGGATCTGATTCATTTCGCGAAATATCATCGGTTTGCTATTTAAAATTCTTTCCGATGAAGCCGGAAATAAAGTCGTTACAAAAAAAAAAAGATCGTGACAATTGGGGAGTTCTGAGAGAAGTGAATACTTCTTATTATTCGATTAGATTAGTTTCGATTGGACTCGATTCGATCCGATACGATTGTATTTAATTTTATTTATTTTTATTTAATTTTAACTTTTTAAAATTCGGAATTAATATTTAGTTTCGCCACAAAATATGTGTCGCACTATATTTTTTGGAAGAATTTAACAAATCAACCTTACAGAGTTGAAAAGAGTGAATAATAGACAATTTGGAATATATATTATTTAGTTTTAACATAAAAATACGTGTTTATATTTTGAAAACACTGAACAAATGAACGTCTACGGGATTGAAACCATTCCAAAGCCAGTCTTAAATAGAAAATTTGGAATATATATTTGTATTAGTATAAAATCATGTACCGCACTATAGGTTTTGAAAATATTGAACACCCATATAGGGCTGAAACCACTCCAAGCTCAGTCAATAATTTAAAATTCGGGATCTATACTTCAAATCACCCTGAAGCCAGTCAAACAAGAGAAAATTCGGAACCTGTACTAAGTTTACTAAGAAAATTAATATATACTAAAATCACAATAAAGATGCAATACAAATAAATAAACCAAGACACGTTGAATGTTACGTACGAGGAGCACTCCCAAATCATGATTTAGAATGTACATATACACTTTGTAAATCACGATTTGGAATTTACAATGTATATTCATTGTAAATCATGATTCGAAAGTGCTCATCGTAATATTGAAGTGCCATGGTTTGTTATTTCTAGTGCATCTTTATTGAGATTTTAGTATAAATATGTAGTAGTTATATTACAGTTTGCCGCAAGGTTACCACTTGCGTCTGAATTTTTCGAATTACTCCAGAGGATATTTAGTTTGTTCCGTACTTTATCCGAACCATGTTAGTCTGGTCTGATTATCGGAGAATAGGCCATTTTTGGGAAAAGTTATTTACCAGCAATTTTACTGCTGGAATCGAATCTTATGATGGTATATATTAATAATATAGCTATGCAAAGTCCGCAGATAGTGTGCTACTTTTTTTATAAACAAAATGGCGCCCGAAAATCCTGTTTTTTCAATTTTTGCTCTATAACTCCAAAGATTTTAATTTTACACCAAAAACCCTAAATAAAAATTCACCGCAATTAAATTCTGCATAGAGACGTGTTTTTCCCGATTCACTTCGATGAAAACTTTCCCCGGAAAAAGCGGGTTTTTCCAACAAAACCTTTAATTTTCAACTAAAATTTTAGATAAGTAATTTTTAATCAATAATTAAATAACTTGTTAATATAAAAGTCCTTTTTGTATAGATTATAATTCCAGAAGCCGATGGAAATTGAATGAACCGTTTAGCAACAATTGAATTGTTAATTAAAAATTTACGGTCGCTATAATAACGACAATAATTATGGTTCATAAGAATAGCTATGATTTTTTCATAAAAAGGCACTATACCTATCTAATGTACTTTACAGAATTGAAATTGGACTATTTAGGCGGCCTCAGGAATATTTTAAAATTATAAAGAATTTTTTGGCTTATAAACCAATAGAATATCTCAGGAAATATTAAACTAAATTAAATTGTAAAAACGGTATCCGAAAAACAGAGGCAGGACGCTTCTTTCAAAAGAAAAACCGTTTAATTATGATGAGCAGTTCCTGAGATACAACCGGTCAAAATTGACCGGAATTTACGACAAAGATATAAATAATAGGACGATAATTTTCAATCCATCAGCTTTTTGTTTCTATCCTATTTCTCCACACCAATTTTCATATTCTTAAAATACTCATAACATACATTATTATAATAAAAACTATCGATAATACGTGTGAAAATTGCCAAAAATAGCAAAATTTCAATCAAAAATTAGGTTGGAGAAAATGTAACACTCAAAGTTCAAAATCGGTATACGTTAAAAAAATGCGTTTTCTCGGCTTCCCATGGAGCAATTTTCTTCATTCTTTTTTTGTTCCCAAGTATCTCGAGTAGAGCCATCGAACTAATGCATTATTAAATGTCAAACTTGTTTTTGTTTTGTTATAATAAATTAATTTATTTATTATAACACAGAATTTTAATTTGTTTAAATAAAAATTGTTTAAATAATTGTACAGATTTCAAATGAGAATATTTATGTTTTTAACTTTAAAAGGTACACTTGTACTAAGTTTATCTAAAAAAAAGCCTACAACTGGAAAAAATATGTAGTTTTCTGTTCTTATAAATAAATTAATCTATTATAACAAAACAAAAGCAAGTTTGACATTTAATAATGCATTAGCTCGATGGCTCTACTCGAGTTATTAGGGAACAAAAAAAGAATGAAAGAAATTGCTCCATGGAAAGCCGGGAAAATGCATTTTTTTAACGTATACCGATTTTGTACTTTGAGGGTTACATTTTCTCCAACCTAATTTTTGATTTGAATTTTGCTATTTTTGGCAATTTTCACACGTATTATCGATAGTTTTTATTGTAATAATATATGTTATCAGTATTTTAAAGATATGAAAATTGGTGTGGAGAAAGAGGACAAAAATAAAAGGCGATGGTTTAAAAATTATGATCCTATTGTTTATATCTTTGCCGTAAATTCCGGTCAACTTTGACCGGTTGTATCTCAGGAACCACTCGTAATAATTAAACGTTTTTCTTCTAAAAGAAGCGTCCTACCGCTGTTTTTCGAACGCCGTTTTCATAATTTAATTTAGTTTAATATTTCCCGAGACATTCTATTTGTTTATAAGCCAAAAAATTGTTTATAATTTTAAATTATTCCTGAGGCCGCTTAAATATTCCAATTTTAATTCTGTAAAGTACATTAGATAGGTATAGTGTATGGTCCAAGAGCTGTGAGACATTTTTGAGTAGGTATTTTAGGCAAGCTGAAAATTTTTCAGGTGACTCTTCCATAATAGCCTAATACAAAAATGCCGGTCTGGCTGGAGGGTAGCGGTTATTTTCCCCAAAAATCCCCCCCAAAGTTAAAAAAAGGGTAAAAATTGTTATTACAAAAAATATCATTGACGTGACTTTAAAGTAAATTTAAATATTCAAATATTGGGAAAATAAACAAGCCAGGCGATTTGAGGGCGATTTTAGCTCTGCAAGATACTTGCATGGGCGTCCCAGGATTATTTTCAGGGGATGCATATTAACTTCAGAAGATTTTATCTGAATCTGTACATACTATTAACATGTATAAAATATACAACTATACATGCATAGCTATGTATATTCCTTCTGGACAGGGAGGTACAATTGTTATTTTGACAGGGTATTTTTTAATATTAAAAATAAATATTCTAAAAAAGGCAGCTTTTTGGTGAAATTTTCCAACTGCCATGTGATCAAACAAATTACGGGTTCATATAAATGAAAAGCGCTATAGGTAAGCAGCAGTGTGAGAAAGAGCGTATACCGATAGCTGTTTGCGTCCTCTGTTCTAGCGAAGTGAGTCCGTTCGCTCGAGAAAAATCACGTGACCTGGTGATACCCATGTTGTTGTGCCTCGAAACGTTAGAGTAATTGTTATATATTATAGTTTTTTAAGTAACTTTTCCTTAATTAAAGGAAAATAATACGTACTATACAATAGATTTTGCAAATATGATAGGAAATGACAAATTTATTATTATAAATATATAGGTAGAAAATTATAAAACTATAAACTAAATAAATTCTGTGTCCGAATCTTGTACTTCTTCTTCAAACTCCTCATCTGAGCTTAAATATTCATTCTTTTCTTCTTCGTCAGACTCCCCTCGAGACTCAGATTATTCTTCTACATGAACTGTAGATAGTTGTAATATGCATTTAGAATTTATTAAAAATTAATTACTGATTAATTAATTGATTTGCTACGTATTCTCTGTCATTTTGTACGGAGTCGAAGCCTGCACAACCACGGGCGCATCTGAAGAAAGACTTGCCATTGTTGAGATGTGGTGTTATCGAATAATGTAAAAAAATAATGTACACAACACGTAACAAACGCGGAAACATTAAGAAAGATGAAAATTAGACAAGAAATACTCAACACTATGAAGGAAAAAAATGAGCTACTTTGGTCATATACTAAGAAATAAAAAACCTGATGTGATTGGTTATATAAGGAAAAGTATTAAGTATTGGTTTTAAAAGAAAGAATACGTAGCAACTCAATTAATTAATCACTAATAATCTTTTAATTAACTCTAAATACATATTATAACTATTTACAGATTAGGTAGAAGACGAATCTGAGTCTTGAGGGGAGTCTAACAAAGAAAAAGAGAATGAATATTTAAGCTCAGATGAGGAGTTTGAAGAAGAAGTACAAGACACAGAATTAATTTAGTCTATAGTTTAATACTTTTCTACCTATATATTTATAATAATACATTTGTTTTTTTTTTCTATCATATTTGCAAAATCTACAGTGATGAGCGCGCTAATAACCGGCAAAACAGCTCAAAAGATGGAAAACATAATACATCTCGAAACAAAAAGAGATGAAACTCTTTTTGTTTCGCAATGTGTTATGTTTTCAACCTTTTGAGCTATTTTGCCGGTTATTAGCTTGCTCATCACTGTATTGTATAGTACGTATTATTTTCCTTTAATTAAGAAAAAGTTACAACAACATGGTTATCGCTAGGTCACGTGATTTTTCTCGAGCGAACGGACTCGCTCAGTTAGAACAGAGGACGCAAACAGCTATCGGTATACGCTCTTTCTCACACTGGTGCTTACCTATAGCGCTTTTCATTTATATGCACCCGTAATTTGTTTGATCACATGGCAGTTGGAAAATTTCACCAAAAAAAACCTGTCTTTTTTAGAATATTTATTTTTAATATTAAAAAATACCCTGTCAAAATAACAATTGCACCTCCCTGCCCGGAAGGAGTGTACATAGCTATGCATGTATAGTTGTATATTTTATACTCGTTAATAGTATGTACAGATTCAGATGAAATCTTGTGAAGTTCAGATGCATCCCCTGAAAATAATCCTGGGACGCCCATGCAAGTATCTTGCAGAGTTAAAATCGCCCTCAAATCGCCTGGTCTGTTTATTTTCTTTATATTTGAATATTTAAATTTACTTTAAAGTCACGTCAATGGTATTTTTTGTAATATCAATTTTTGCCCTTTTTTTAACTTTGGGGTGGATTTTTGGGGAAAATAACCGCTACCCTCCAGCCAGACCGGCATTTTTGTATTAGGCTATCATAGAAAAGTCACCTGAAAAATTTTCAGGTTGCCTAAAATACCTACTCAAAAATGTCTCACAGCTCTTATACTAGTATTTTTATGAAAAAATCATAGTTATTCTTATGCACCATAATTATTGTCGTTATTATAGCGACCGTAAATTTTTAATTAACAACTCAATTGTTGCTAAACGGTTCATTTAATTTCCGTCGGAACTGTCAAACTAACGTCAGAACGTGTATGTATCGATCTGTAAATTGGTGCCGTAATTTGTAATTATTACTGTAAATACTAGTTATTAAAACTATTTTTCGCTCAAACAGTGACTAATAACAATTGTGTTTAGTGTTGATTATCAAGAACAAGCTGTAGCTTCAGTCAGTAAGACCTTTTTTACGTAATAACATTGATTATAGACACGGATCCGTGTCTATAATCAATGGTAATAATCTTCCAACTTAAACACTTTCAGTGTGAAACTGTCAATAGTTTTCCACGGTTGCTTTCTGGCCCCAAACGGTTAGGCAACCAGTATTGCAGTGATGTATTCCAAGTTGTCGCTTATTTCCAGACAACCAAAGCGTTAATATAAACAAATTCGAGTTACTTTTGACTACATGAGTAACAATTTAAATCAATGTTCCCCCACTGTTAGCAACACCATGTCTATACCCAATTCTTCAAGTAATCTTACTAGTTCATATGCAACCGCTACAATGACTAAAGCACGTCCTAGGTATCCGAAGAAGACCGAAGCTATTTTAATTCATGCAGAACCAAATTTAGTACTACTAGATTATGTCAAGGCCATAGGTAATATTGTTAATCCGAAAAACATCTGCTTCGCCTCAAGAATTTCCAATAATAGAATCTGTATCTACCTAACAAATTCTGAATTTGTTGATCAAATTATTACTGAACATCCTACAATTAAAATAAATACAGTTGAACTACCAGTACGGAGATTAGTAACCCCAGCTAAAAGGCTTATAATCTCCAACGCTTGTCCATCAATTCCACACGACATCATAGAGAAACATCTCAAGGATCTTGGTCTACAACTCGCGTCACCAGTGTCATATTTAAAAGCTGGAATCCCCGGTGATGTATTTACCCATATTATGAGTTTCAGAAGACAAGTATATGTCACTCCATCCACAGAAAACTTTGAGCTCCAAACTTCAATAATAATCCCTTTTGACAACAACTCTCACAGAATACTCCTCTCTACGGATAAAATGGTATGTTTTCTATGCAAACAACAAAATCACACAGCAAATAATTGTCAAAATCCTCCTAGAAATCCATCCCTAAATGAACAATCGTTTCCTACTGAACCCATCCCCACTTCCCAAATATCAAATAATGACACACTATCAAACCCAACAAATAATATAGATCTTAGTCAACAAATAAATACAGTCGATGTTCCCATTACTTCCGTAACCTCAAATAATGATTTTATTCCCCCATCCACCAGTCAGAAACGAAGTCGTTCTGACATCAGTGATACAAGCTCTTTAGAAACACAAACTTCTAAAAATACACCCACTAAAATCAATGAAATGCCCTCACCAGATGTAATTGTTCCCACTAAGCATAAAGCCAAAAGATCTAAGAAAGACTCTCCCGATAAGTCTAAATTAACTAATTCCACAACTCACACTATCCAAAATCTTTTTCAAGAAAATCCAGACTCATTTTTCCTTCCTGTTGAAAATTTTCTGGCCTTCCTAGAAAATACATTCGGCAGTGATAACCCATTGCACGAAGCACAGGAGTTCACTCAAAATGTCCAGGCACTCCTTGACGATATGAGAAAAATATACCCCTCACTTGAAGACAGAACAGCGAAAAATAACAGCGAAAGGGTAGAAATAGGGCCTGTCTAGCTAGTGTGCAACCCTCTGAATCGAAAACAAGCAAAACCATCATTTTATTATATTTATTATTACTAGTCGGAGACTTTAACGCCCATAATACTATGTGGGGCTCAAAGAAAACTTTCGGAAGAGGAAAAATCATAGAAACCGTATTGAGTTGCAATAATGCTTGTTTGATGAACAGTGGAGCTAACACATATTTTAATATCGCATCAGGAAGTTACTCCTCTATTGACTTAAGTATATGTGATCCCAAGTTAGCTGATTCACTCTCATGGTATACGTTAGACAGCCTATACGATAGTAATCATTTCCCGATAGTCATAACAAATAGTCATAAAAAATATTGCCCCGTCACAAGTGGAATATTACTAAAGCAGACTGGAATCATTTCAAAAGTAGTGCCGAAAACTTACTATCCTTAGTACAAGGGTCTGAAGACATAGACGAGACAATAACTCTTTTTAATAATTGCATTATCATGGCTGCAGAAACTCATGTTCAGAAAATAACAATATGCCCCTCTAAAAAGGCTGTACCATGGTGGAATCCAGAATGCGAACAAATAGTGCAAGAATGTAAATCTGCTCTTAACAGATATCGAAGAAAGAGAAGTCAAGAAAGCCTGATTTGCTTCAAAAGACTAAAAGCTAAAGCTAAATATGTTGTTAAAAAAAGTAAAAAAGATTCCTGGCAAAATTTTGTTTAAACTCTTACCAGTGATACTTCTCCAACACAAGTGTGGACAAAAATAAGACAAATGAAAGGACAGAAATCTTCACCAAAAATCCCAGCAATTACACGGGAAGGAAAAGTAATTACAGATAACCAAACAATTTCGCATATTATGGCTGAAAGTTTCGCACTGAAATTTAGATATGAACTCGAGCATAACCAAAGTTTAAATGAGCAAAATCCGTTAACTTCTCACACTCCTCAAATTAGTAGACATGATATAGCCGCTATCAACCTTCCTTTTACACTAGAAGAATTAACAGTAGCTCTAGCGTCTTGTAAAAACTCCACTGCCGGGCCAGATAATATTCCATACATATTTTTAAAAAATTTATCTAATTCCAGCCTTGCAAAACTTCTAAATCTGTACAATAGAATATGGCTTACTAAGAAATTTCCTCGCATATGGCGCGAATCAATCATCATACCAATAAAAAAACCTGATCAACCTTCCAATCTGCCAAAATCATATAGGCCAATTTCACTAACCTGCTCGGCATGCAAACTTCTCGAGAAAATGATAAACTCAAGATTAACCTGGCTTCTAGAAAAATATGCTATAATTAACGAAGCCCAATCTGGTTTCAGACGCCACCGTTCTACACTTGATAATTTAGTGTTACTGCAAACACAAATAGCTACCGCCTTTTCGAATAAACAAGATGTTATCGCTAGTGCTTTTGATATAGAAGGAGCCTTCGATAGCATTTCACGACCAGCCATTCTTCAAAAGCTTCTTCAATACAATATTACAGGCAATATTTATTTCTTCATACAAAACTTTTAAAAAAAAAAGGACTTCCAAGGTAAAAGTAAACGGTGAAATATCTGCAACATACCCGCAAAATAATGGAGTCCCACAAGGTTCCGTACTCAGTACAACCTTGTTTATTCTCGCAATAAATGACATATGTTCGAGTGTTTGTCTACCAGTGAAATATGTAATGTATGCGGATGATCTTATTCTATATTGTCAAGGAAAAAATACAACCGCCACATGTAAAGTACTGCAAACCGCCGTAAATCAACTTAACGAATGGGCTAAAAACACAGGATTAATACTGTCACCTTCCAAATCAAAATTAATTCGATTTAGCAGAGGACCTTGTAACCAAAATCCTATTGTATATCTCAACGAAATTCCATTGCAAACTGTAACACACTATAAAATACTTGGTTTAACTTTTGATAGTAGACTAACTTGGAAAGAGCATATTAACAAACTAAAAGGAAATGCAATGAAGAGGCTTAATATAATCAAGGCACTGTCACAGTATACTTGGGGTGCAGACGAAAGCATTTTACTTAATATCTATAGAGCCTTAATTCGCTCTAAACTGGACTACGGTAGTTTCATTTACATGTCTGCGTCAAAGTCTGACTTAAAGTTACTCAACTCTGTGCATAATACTTCCATTCGTCTCTGTTTAGGCGCCTTCAAATCTAGTCCTGTAGAGAGCCTTTATTGCGAGGCTAATGAGCCACCCCTCTGGATTCGACGAGAGTATCTCCTACAATCTTACTTTGCTACAGTATCTGCAAATCCATCTAACCCCGTCTATCGTCTAATAAATTCAAAGCCCCTCTCGGATTTACCGAGAACGATCCAATCAATTATTGAAATCCAGAAATCAACCTTAAGAAATGCCATCGATCTTACCAAAACACTTCCATATCCAATTCCAACTACCCCTCCTTGGAGCAGATCAATCCTACATTTAAATACTTCTTTGTTGGCCTATAACAAACACGAAACTCCGAGCATTTTAATAAGACAATACTTTGAAGAAATCATAGAAAAGAACCAATTCCAAAAAATTTTATACACAGATGCTTCCAAAAGTGAAATAGGAACTGGATGTGCTGTTACCACAGTTGATAAGACAATAAAATCATTTTTATTACCAGATGTATGCAGCGTATATACTGGTGAATTATACGCGATATTAGAAGCTTTTAAATCCTTAGAAATCGATAGTAAAAACCAAGCAATATGCACAGATTCCTTATCATCAATCTTCTCCATAAAAAGTTTATATGTTCAACATCCTTTAGTTCATGAAATCCATAACATATATAGTACACTTGCCTCTCAAGGCGTAGTTGTTACTATCATCTGGGTACCATCCCATATCGGCATCCCCGGTAATGAAAAAGCAGATCACGTCGCCAAAGTAGCCTCTACCCTAAATGGTCAGCACTCAAAAGTACATGTTCAAATCTGTAGTGACTTGAAGCAGATGTTTAAGCAGCAACAACATATATCTTGGCAAATCCACTGGAACACAATCAAAAACACATTACACGAGATCCGGCAGACTGTCAATATATTTGAACTCCCAACTATGACTAGAAAAGAAAAAGCAGTCATTCGAAGGTTGAGAATTGGACATACCCGATACACACACGAATACTTAATGAAGTCTGAACCGAAGCCTAATTGTCAAATTTGCTGTAGTGTTTTGAGCGTGAAACACATCCTTATTGAGTGTCCTCAGTATGTGATTCAAAGAAATCCACATAAACTTAAGCCAAATATTAAAGATATTTTAAACTCGTCCGATCAACTTCATAACCTAATTAGTTTCTTGAAAAACATTCGATTATTTAACACAATATGATCTTTTGTCTTTATAATCTCTACCTATTATTCAAAATTTAGTGATTAATAATTAATCACCATAATCCATAATTAATAATTATTGTAATAATTAGTTGTAAGTCTCTATAGTATCTAATAATTGTACTCCCAATATTTCTGTCATAATTTTTACCTAAAGTTATTTAAGATTTAGAAATTAACTGTTATAATAATTAATTTTAAGTCCTCATTGTAATTAACTATTGTATAACCAATACTGTTTGTGTCAATGGCCATTGCAGCCGAGACACATAAATTTAAATAAAAAAAAAAAAATTTCCGTCGGCTTCTGGAATTATAATCTATACGAAAAGGACTTTTACATTACCAAGTTATTTAATTACTGATTTACAATTACTTATCTAAAATTTTAGTTGAAAATTAAAGATTTTGTTGGAAAAACCCGCCTTTTCCGGGGAAAGTTTTCGTGGAAATGAATCGGGAAAAACATGTCTCTATGCAGAATTTAATTGCGGTGAATTTTTATTTGGGTGTTTTCGGTGTAAAATTAAAATCTTTGGAGTTATAGAGCAAAAATTGAAAAAACACGATTTTCGGGCTGCCATTTTGTTTATAAAAAAAGTAGCACACTCTCTGTGGACTTTGTATACCTATATTATTAATATATACAATAATAAGATTCGATTCCAGCAATAAAATTGCTGGTAAATAAATTTTCCTTGTATTTTGCTAATTAGCCCAGAGTATGTATAAATATAAATATAAACACAAATAATTCCATAAGCCTTAAAGATATTTTTTGCAAAAAACGTAACTACCCCTACTAAGCAAATTGTAACCCAAATAAAGTGCGAACCATTATAAAAGAGTAGCAAGTGTAACAAATTACATTTTGCTCTAAATTAAAACCCGAGTAGATAAAAAGAACAATCCTTTTGATTGATCTTTTGTATAAAACTTTCTTTTTTTCCAGCTGACAGTGTGACAAGGTCGAGTCTTCCCTTTCTTGATAAAGCGAAAATTCGAACACTGAAAATGACCATCATCATCGTCTTTGTGTTTTTTGTTTGTTGGACGCCATATCAAGTTATGAGTCTTTGGTGAGTATAAAACATTTTTTTTTAATATTGTACAATAAAAGTTGATTGTGTTTATACATAGCTACACGATTGTAAAATAAATTCAATAGTATATTAAAAAAAATATGTAAAAGTATCTAAAATAGAAATATCATTATTATACAGGGTGTCCAGAAACTCTACCGACAAACGAAGTCAGGAAATTCCTTAGATAATTTTAAGATAATTCAGCCCAATTCATCTAGTCCGGAAATGCTTCTTAAGGGAGCTAGAGCTCTTTGAAGATGGCGTCATGAAATTAGTTTTTCTTAAATACCTCTAGAACGCTTCTATTTAGAAAAACGAAAATTGGTATGCTTATTTACTTTTCAGAGATGAATCGATTCCATCAATTGCAAATTTCTAGTACCGGTCATAGGCGTCCGTTTTGGGTAGAGCAACGGGTATTTTATCGCGTAACTTTTTTGTCCTTAGCTTTTATGCATTTCTTACACTGGATTATTAAATTGTGAGGTAATCTAGTACTAAAAGGTGCTCTTGTTTTAAGCCGGTAGGACACACTGTTTTCTAGAAAAATGGATTTGAAAGTTTTTTGTTTTTGGAATTTGAAAAAAAATTGAAAGAACTTTTCAACAAAAAACGAAGTTTTTTGCCAACATAAAGTAAGAGTAACTTTTAGTACTCGAATACCTCATAATTTAATAATCTAGTGTCAAAAATGCTCAAAAATTCAAGACAAGAAAGGTATGCTATAAAATAACAGTTAACCTACCCAAAACGGACGCCTATGACCGGTACTAGAAATTCGCAATTAATGAAATCGATTTATCTCTGGAATATAAATAAATGTACCAGTTTTCGTCTTTCTAAACAGTTTTTTTTTGAAATTTTTTTTTTTTTAATTCATAAAGCGAAAAATTTTCAAATCGATTTTTCTAGAAAATGGTGTGTCCTACCGATTTAAAACAAGAGTACCTTTTAGTACTAGAATACTTGACAATTTAATAATCCAGTGTCAGAAATGCATAAAAGTTAAAGATAAAAAAGTTATGCGATAAAATAACCGTTGCCCTACCTAAAACGGACGCCTATGATCGGTACTAGAAATTTGCAACAGATGGATTAGCTTTATATCTTGAAGATAAATACGCGTACCAATTTTTGTTTTTCTAAATAGAAGCATTCTGGAGGTATTTAAGAAAAACTAATTACAAGACGCCATCTTCAAAGAGCTCTAGCTCCCTTAGGAAGATTTTCGGACTAAGTGAGTTGGGTTAAATTATCTTAAAATTATCTGAAGAATCTCCTGTCTTCGTTTGTCGGTAGAGTTTCTTGACACCCTGTATAGCTCGATGAAATAATTAGACCACTTTTATAATTATAATTTCACAAGTGTTAACTGAACTGTCTTAATGACCGCTGTCATGAGTATGGCCTGAAGATGATTTTAAAGAAAACTAAATGCATGGTCATGACTAAATCATCACACGCCACATCCAATTGACTATTGAAGACGCTGTAATTAACAGTGTGGATAGCTACTAATACTTAGGACCATGGATAACATCAAAATGTAGACCAAACCAAAGATATTAAGCCACGTTATGTATGTAATGTAATGTAAATTGGTGTTTGGTAAGGAATGGGCCATAGCTTAACTTTAGATTCTTGAATTTAAAATAGGTAGATTTAAGCTAACTTAAGTTAGTACGAAAGTTGATAATAACCGAAATACAGGGTGTCAAAGCTACACTTTTATTTTATTTATTCTTGAATATTTCCGGACAGACATGAGATAACAACACGAAATTTGAAAAGCAGGGGTTTTTGGGACTTCTTCTTCTTCTTAGGGTGCCTGTCCGTTCCGAACGTTGGCGATCATTCTGGCTATGATGACTTTGTTAGTTGCTATACGGAATAGTTGAGTTGAGGTCTTTCTATACCATGCTCTCAGGTTAGCAAGCCAGGATATTCTTCTTCGTCCTGGGGTCCTTTTTCCTTCAATTTTACCTTGTAAAATGCACTGGAGTAGCTGGTATCTGCCTTGATTTCTCATTATATGCCCTAAGTACTGCAGCTTACGGCCCTTCACGATGTTGACTAAATCTGCGGTTGTGTTCATCCTCCGTAGTACTCCTTCATTGGTGACTTTGTCTGTCCATGGTATTTTCAGGATCCTTCTGTACAGCCATAGCTCAAAAGCTTGAAGTTTCGATAGAGTTTCCGCCTTCAAGGTCCACGTTTCTACTCCGTATAAAAGCACTGAGTACACGTAACATTTAAGGAGCCTTATCTTTGTTTTTAGAGTGATGTCATGGCTCTTGAACACAGAGCTCATAGTCAAGAATGCACTTTTTGCCTTTCCGATGCGACATTTAATCTCTTGAGTATTGTCCCACGACTCATTGATTATAGTGCCCAAATAGTTGTATTGTGAGACACGTTCAATTCTCATTTGGTTCACATGCAGATTTACGCCAGTTATGTTTTGCTTGCTGATGATCATTAGCTTGGTTTTGCTGGTGTTTATATCTAGTCCATATGTTCTACTGGTCTCAGTTATTTTATTCATTAAGTTTTGCAGCCCTTCTATGGTATTGGAAAACACTATTGTATCATCTGCATATCGCAGGTTACTGAGCTTGACTCCATTTATTGAGATGCCTTCATCAATATCTTTTAGAGCCTCTTCAAAAATGTGCTCTGAGTACAGATTGAATATCAGCGGTGAAATTAAGCATCCCTGTCTCACTCCCCTTAAGATTTTGGTTTTTGGGACGAGAAATTTAAATCCGCCGCCAAAAACGATCTACTACCCAGAGGGCGCCACCTACACGTTTCAGCGCTCATTTAATACGTTCAATTTTTTTACTACCCACTCTATATACTTTTTTTAATCAAAACTTTTATTCTGTTAATATTTTTACTTATAAAAATACTACATTCACCTCACTAAACTCAACCGTTATCGAGATAAACGTATTTTAAATCTGCGATACAACATAATTATTAGTCCAAGTATGTAATTGAAGCTTAAAATAGGACAAAATCTCGCAATTTTTATAGAATGGATCGATTTGCTTGAAAATTTGAGAATAAGTAGTGGATAGTCCAAGGATCAAAATCTATATCATGTCTAAAGGCGCTTTTGCCATGGGGGTGGTTGCCACCCCATCTCGGAGGTAGAAATTTTTTATTATATTTGAATCACAAAAGTTGGTAAAATCGTTCATTCTAAGCAAAAAACGTTCTATACTTTTTGTTGATAAAATTCATAGTTTTCGATTTATTCGCTACCGAATGTGTTAGTTTTATATCAAAAAAATCAATGTTTTTAATAAGTTTTCTGCTAGTAACTCCAAAAATTTTCGTTTTATCAAAACAAGTTCACTTAACAAAAATGTACCTTTTGAAAAAATAAACAAAACCGTTGTTTTAATTTTCTTTAAGGCCAACAGTAATCGAGCTATATTTTATTATATGTTGACTCCTCTTCGTCAAATGCTAAATATTGTAGTTTCAATGTCAAAAGACGGGAAAACTATGCATTTTTCGAGAACAGCTTGTTCAAACTAATTTAAAGTACTTAAAAATATCTATCTCTAGAAATAAAAAAGTCTAGCTCAAAAATTAAGTGACTTAAAATGAAAAGAATGCCAGTCCCCATTTTTTTCGGCGAAAAAGTGATCGCAAGCAAACCCCTAATCATCACCCTAATTAAAATTAGTCATTAACCTTATTTGATTTTTTAATTTAGGTATTATTAATAGGTTCTAGAAGTTTGACTGGCTTAGAATGATTAGTTTTTAAAAAAATGGAGTTCAAAGCGAATAACGAATTTTTGTAGTTTGTAAAAAAATGGCTTTTTCTTCAGAATAGCAAGATTAGCATCAGAGATACGAAAAAATATTTAGATATGAAATTGTATCTTATTTAATTCCCAAGAATAAGACTTGAAAAAAAAAATTTTATGGCAAAAATTAAGTGAGGTATTGACAATTAAAACTTGTAATAACATGCAAAAACCACATATACCAACCCTTTCAAATTCACCTCTTTTTGCGATTGAGGATTTTAAAAAGATGTAATATTAATATGCTTATATATATCTTATACAAGCCTACAAAATTATTTTTTACCAAACTTTCTAAAATAAAAACTTAAAAAGTTGCGGTTAAAAAATCAATATATTTTTTTTGAAAAAAATGGAGAAATCCTATTGTAAGCATCATAATGTAAGTTGGCGGTATTTTTAGTCATAGGCCTTATTCATTCTTATTTAGTTATTTATTATTAATAGATTCTAGAAGTGTGACTGGCTTAGAATGATAAGTTTTAAAAAAACTGGAGTTAAAAGTGAATAACGAATTTTTGTAGTTTGGTAAAAAATGCTATCTTTTTCAGAATAGAAAGATTACCATCAGAGATACGAAAAAATATTTTAATATAAAATTGTAGGTTATTTAATTACCAAGAACTTGGTTTGAAAAAAAAGTTGGTTTTCTACGACAAAAATTGAGTAAATCATAAATGAGTATATCGAAAAAATTGATTTTTTCTACACAAAATTATCATTTTCGATAGCGAATAAATCGAAATCTATTAATTTTTTAAAACAATGTATAGAACATTTTTTGCTTAGAATGGATGTTTTTACCAACTTTTGCGGTCAAAATATAATAAATAATTTCCACCTCCGAGATGGGGTGGCAACCACCCCCGTGGTAAAAGCGCCTTTCGGAATCATATAGATTTTGATCCTTGGACTATCCATTACTTATTCTCAAATTTTCATGCAAATGGATCCATTCTGTAAAAATTGCGAGGTGAAAAGCTTCGGTTCCTGGCCTAAATTGTTTGCATAATATTGTAGTTACCCCCGAAAAATCAACTTGAAACCATAATAATTGTACCAGTTCTCATATTTATGTCATTGCATCAAAAATTCCATTTGAAGAGATTTGCTATACATTTCTGGAAACTATTATGGCTTTAAGTAATTTTTTGCACGATTGATCATTTTTGACTGTTTACCGTGAGAGATTTTACGTCAGTAGGTGACATTTACTAGCAACTCGACGGTAAGTAATCCAACTCGAGGGTAAGTACTCCAACTCGACGGTAAGTAATTCACTTACCGTCGAGTTAAAAAATCCCTTAATTTTAATTTATTTTTTGAAAGAATACAGAAAACTAACGAATTATTTATTAATATTGAAACTTATGGTAAAATTTGTTAAATTATTTAATGAAATCCCACTTGTTTGGGCTGTGGTTTCACTTCTAACAGAAACTCCTGCAGAATCGCATACATTAGTAGTATCCAACATTTTTTCTCTTCAAATACGCGATCAAAGTCGAAAACTTGGGAATATCAATGCCATTATAAAGAAAAACGGTGGATTTAATCATTGAATATTCTGCCCAGAGGCTTCCAGGAGCTTTCAACTGCATATGTCTTTGAACGAAATATTCCAATAGAGACTTCGCACCATTTTTTAAAACTTTGGTAGGCATTTTGATAACGGATTTTGGATTTTTCGGGAATAATTGCGAAACCCCCTACTTCCCAAGCCCGTTCAATTTCTTCAAATTCACTTTCGCTCATATTTTAATTTATAATAATCAAAATTGTACTTAAAATAATTATTGACAAATAAATAAAAACTCAATTCTCCATTGTTGTTATGCACCCTAGTTACTACCTAACAACCAAAGTATCTATCTTGATAAAATGAATGAAACTAGTCAATATGACGAAAATGTTTAATTTTATAATTTATAATGGTATCAATCGTGCAAAAAACGTTATAAGCATGTCGAACGTTAAGGGTAACCGATCTCAGACAATAATTGGAGTCGTCGCTCCGCTCCTCTTCCAAACAATTGTCTTCGATCGGTATAAAACCCTTACCGTTCTCCATACTTAATATACTATTTCTACTTACTCTATATACGTTCATAATCAAAACTTTTATTCTCTTATTATTTTTACTTAAAAAAGTATACTATATTCATGTCACTAAACTCAACCGTTTTCGAGATAAACGTATTTTAAATCTGCGAGGCAACATAATTTCTGCATAATACACATTGTATTAGCTACTACTGCATTGTAGTTACACACGAAATAGTATATTAAGTATGGAGAACGGTAAGGGTTTTATACCGATCGAAGACAATTGTTTGGAAGAGGAGCGGAGCGACGATTCCAATTATTGTCTGAGATCGGTTACCCTTAACGTTCGACATGCTTATAACGTTTTTTGCACGATTGATATCATCATAAATTATAAAATTAAACATTTTCGTCATATTGACTAGTTTCATTCATTTTATCAAGATAGATACTTTGGTTGTTAGGTAGTAACTAGGGTGCATAACAACAATGGAGAATTGAGTTTTTATCTACGACTGATACATAATATATGTATTATACTTGTGGTGTTTGCAATATAATGCCATATAATAATCCCTTAGGGATTAATAATGCGGGATTAATAGCTATTAATCCCTCTGGCACAACCATCACAAAATTCACCACGGAAACAAAATAATCAACCTCAAAAAGTGTCACTGTCAAACGAATAGTATATTTGACAGTTTGTGTTGAGATGGACGAAAATGAAGAATCTTTTAATTGTACACCACCAGAAATTGTAGAACTAGCTACAGCAACAGCATCTACCTTAATACCTGAAACATCGAAATCCATTTATAATAAAACGTACGCAACCTTCAACGAATGGCGTGTTCGAAACAACGCGAAATCATTTTCCGAAAATGTTCTGCTGGCCTATTTCGCTGAATTAAGTGCAAAATATAAACCTTCTTCATTATGGTCATTCTATTCAATGATTAAATCTATGTTGAGAATAAACCATGATGTTGATCTGGACTACAGCAGATACTATCGCTAAAGAGATAAACAGTAATGTACCATCTTCTTGTTCTACAGCAATCGAGATCCCAAATATTTGTATTAAAAACTCTACTAAAGTTAATGATGATTCTCAACCAATTCAGTTTATTAATTGTACTATTACTAATTTTAATGTTTTTAACAAATAAAGTTGTTCATTAAAAATCTTAAATTAATTAATTTGTCGTAGATAAAGTAGAGTATACTACTCGCAATAATGGCTCTCATTCCCTCGGAATGTTACTCCCTCGCCGCTAACGCGGCTCGGTTCGTAAATATTCCTCGGGAATAATAGCCATCATTATTGACTCGTGGTATAATCTACTATTATTTAGTTGTCAATAATTTTAAGTACAATTTTGATTATTATAAATTAAAATATGAGCGAAAGTGAATTTGAAGAAATTGAACGGGCTTGGGAAGAAGGGTGTTCAGCAATTATTATTCCCGAAAAATCCAAAATTCGTTATCAAAATACCTACCAAAGTTTTAAAAAATGGTGCGAAGGCAAGAATTTAAGAATCGAAGAAAAGACTCTATTTGCATATTTCGTTCAAAGACATATGCAGTTGAAAGCTCCTGGAAGCCTCTGGGCAGAATATTCAATGATTAAATCCACCGTTTTTCTTTATGATGGCATTGATATTTCCAAGTTTTCAACTTTGATCGCGTATTTGAAGAGAAAAAATGTTGGATATTACTATTGTATGCGATTCGGCAGGAGTTTCTGTTAGAAGTGAAACCACAGCCCAAACAAGTGGGATTTCGTTAAATAATTTAACAAATTGTACCATAAGTTTCAATATTAATAAATAATTCGTTAGTTTTCTTTATTCTTTCAAAAAATAAATTAAAATTAAGAGATTTTTTAACTCGACGGTAAGTGAATTACTTACCGTCGAGTTGGAGTACTTACCGTCGAGTTGGATTATTTACCGTCGAGTTGCTAGTAAATGTCACCTACTGACGTAAAATCTCTCACGGTAAACAGTCAAAAATGATCAATCGTGCAAAAAAAATTTAACGTATTAAATCAGCGATGAAAGGTGTAGGTGGCGCCCTCTGGGTAATAGATCATTTTAGGTGGCCAATTTAGATTTCTCGTCCTAAAAAACCACCGCTTACAAAATTTCGTGATATTATCCCATGCCTGTTAGGAAATATTGAAGAATAAATAAAATAAAAGTTTAACTTTGACACCCTGTATTTCGGTTATTATCAACTTTTGTAATAAAGATAAGTTAGATGCTTAAATCGACCTATTTTAACTTCAGGAATCTAAGTTTAAACTATGGCCCATTCTATACCAAACACCCTGTATAATAATATGTAAGTTCCTATTGATAATTTTACACCACTACTAGTTTCATCTCTTTTTATTTTTACAACGTGTTATGTTTTTCATCTTTGGCCTTATTTTGCGGCTTATTAGCGCGTTCATCACTGTATTTGTATATCACTAAATCATCTTAATGTTACTAATTTTCAACATATAGTTTAATTGTAACATAATTAAAATAAAAATTGTTATGATTGTTAAAATGACAATGTTATTAAAAATTGGATTTAAAAACATATTATAAATTTGATGCATGTGATTTGTTTGTCTCGTCAATGAGAATACTTTATAAAAGTATATAAAAATCTTTTCTTCTACATAATATTATTTAGATAACACACTTATTTTCAGTCTACCGGTGAAGCAAAATATCGACATTCGACATAATACTACATTGGAGAATATGAAGAAAAAATAATAATGATGAAATATTAAAATCGCAGTATGTCGTATCGATTTTGTACGTATTTGTCGGCTGGTAATGCTATCTAATGGTAGGAGAGCCAGAGCGGGGTTTTTGCAGTTACTCGATCGCGTCAGATTATCATATGGAGAGAAACCTGGTACCCTGCAGATGTACCTCTACCATATATTGCCTCTTAACACAGGGGAGTTCGTTAGGGGGGCCCGAAAAAAATCTATCCTTAAAAAATGAAGATAAGGTAAGTTAAGTACATGCAAGAGAGTGTATATTTCAAAAATCTGACGATTTGGGCCGGGCGTAAGAAAATGGGTCTCAAAGTTTCACAAGAAAAGAGCGAATATATCGCGAAGTTAATGACAGATCGAAAAACTAAATAATATATGCTCAATATTTTTTAAAAATCTATCGAATGATACCAAACACGACTTCCCACGGTGAAGGGGGGGGGATAAATTTAATATTTTAAATACGAATCCCGCGATATTTCGCGAAATGAACATCAAATCGAAAAACTGTAAAATACACTTATTCAATATTTTTAAAAGATCTATCGAATGGCACCAAACACGACCCCCCACGGAGAGGGGGGATTACTTTAAAATCTTAAATAGGAGCCTCCATTTTTTATTGCAGATTTGGATTCCTTACGTAAAAGTAAGTAACTTTTTTTCAAAACATAATTTCGAATTATGGATAGATGGCGTTATATTCGTAAAAAAGGATTGTTGGAAATGGAAAATTAAATTACAAAATGGCAAGCGCCCACTAAAATGAAAAACTTTACGTAACTTTTTTTTGGTTTTAGGACCTAATCTTCACTTCACAAGCCAAGAGGTCCCCATAACGCTCGAGTGACTGTACATTTAGCATACTTTGCTCCCCTACTATAATAATATAGGACTGAATCCCGCGTACCCAAAAAAAGTTGATTAAATAGCAAGCTGAAAATTTGTTAATAGGTTAACAGTGTCTAGTCGAGTAGACAAACTTTGATGTATGGGAACACTGGAATAGGGGAAGTTTTAATTATGGAACAGGTTAAAAATTTGGGACGTCAGATTACGAAAACGATCCATGTATCTTGTCAGACAGAACTTCCAATTGATTTGTTGCCATTTCATTAAACTCTCATGCAAAACTCAGATTGGTATTTTTCACCAATTTGGCATTTTAGAGAGTCCAACACGAAGAACATGTCAAATGACAGGAACTATATTGGTGATAAAAAATAGCAGTCTGATTTTTGTATGAGAGTATAATGAAACGGTAACAAATCAATTGCAAGTTCTGTCTTCGTAATCTGATGTTCCAAATTTTTAAATTGTTCCACAATTAAAACTTGCCCTGTTCCAGTGTTCCCGTACATCAAAGTTTGTCCGACGAGACACCGTTAAGATATTAATAAATGTTCAGCTTGCTATTAATCAACTTCTTTTGGTACGCGGGATCTAGGACTAATAGTTTTCATGAAAATGAACCTGAGGTCAACGTGGCTTTATAAAAAATTTAGTTTTGTCGTATTTATTAACCTACAATTACTGTTAAAATTACTACATAAACACCTACATAATAATATCGATTTTCATGTTTTGGCGAATGTCCGTTTTTTTTAGCGATTCTCAGACTTTTTGTATGATTATATTATAATTGCTAAACTTCAATGTTTGATAGATCAATGAATTATCTCTTATAGAAAGAAATCTGTTGGTCGCGAACCTGAAATATGATTTCTAAGCCTTCATAAAAGCTATGAAACGATGTAAAGAACATCTTTGTCCCACAAAAACATTTACAAATCGACGCTTCGTGCCACGCTTAGTTAATTACGGAGAAGCCGTAAGATGAGAAAATCGGTGATTGCATTTTACTTCATTCCGACCACTATCGGTACCATACAGTAGGGCGGTTAAAGAAAAAATCGATGTTTTTTCTTTTATCCAAGCATTTTTTTTATTTCCTTGTGTTCAAAAAAGACTATCCTGAAAGTTTCAGCTCAAAAAAAATATTTTTAGATGTCCAATAACGTTTTTTTTTTTCGAAAAATCGTGTTATTTTTCGTTTTTTTTTTTGCCTAAACGAAATAAAAAAATCATATTTCGCGTATTTGAGTGACTTGATTTTTTCCTCAAGTTTTTCTTTTACTATCATTAATCTAAATGAAAAAAATCTTAAAAGCTATCTAGTAACACTTTTATTTTTTCGGGGGCCCCTTTATATCGATTTTTTGCTAATTTTAAAGGGTTTTTTAAAAAAATTTCTGGGTGAGCACAAGGATTTCGCCAGGAGCACCTAGATGCTTGTTCGGAGGGAAATAAAATGCAATAACGCTTAGGTAGTTTGATAAAGTCGAACATATGGACTAGATGTAAACACCATCAAAATTATGTGAACCAAATTATGTAGATTTGTACGTGTCTCACAATACATTGAGAAATATAACACAGGCCAACAAAAAAATATTTTTATAAAACTTTTCTTACAAATTTATGTGAATCCCATGTATTTTTTTACGCTAAAAAAGAGTCTGAAATTAGATTTTACATATCACCCACAGTTTTTCCACAATATGACACTTGTTTATTATGGTAGGGGAGCAAAGTATGCTAAATTGCAGTCACTCGAGCGTTATGGGGACTTATTGGGTTTTGAAGAGTAGGTCCTAAAACCAAAAAAAGTTAAGTAAAGTTTTCAATTTTAGTGGGCGCTTGCCATTTTTTAATTTCATTTTCCATTTCCAACAATCGTTTTTTCCGATTATAACGCCATCTTTCGAACGCAATTCGAAAATATGTTTCGAATAAAAGTTACTTATTTTGACGTAAGGAATCCAAATCTGCATTAAAAATGGGGACTCCTATTTAGGATTTTTAAAGTAACCCCCCACCGAACCTCCGTGGGGGGTCCTGTTTGGTGCTGTTCGATAGATTTTTCAAAAATATTGAATAAGTGTATTTTACAGTTTTTCGATCTGATGTTCATTACGCGAAATATCGCGGGATTCGTATTTAAAATACTAAATTTACCCCCACCTTTCTCCGTAGAAAGTTGTGTTTGGTATCATTTGATAGATTTTTAAAAAATATTGAGCACATGTTTTTTAGTTTTTCGATCTGTCATTCATTTCACGAAATATTCGCTTTTTTCTTGTGAAACTTTGGGACTCACCCATTTCCTTACGACCGGGTCAAATCGTCAGATTTTTGAAATATACACTCTTTTGCATGTACTTAACTTACCTTATCTTAATATGACAATTTCGAGTTTTTTTAAGGATAGATTTTTTTTCGGACCCCCGATAACGAAACCCCCTGTGTTAAGAGCCAATCTATGGTATAGGTATATCTGCAGGGTACCAGGTTTCTCCCATATGCTAATCTGACGCGCTCGAGTAACTGCAAAAATCTCCGCTTGGGCTCCCCTACCATTATACATTATAATGATTTGAAAAAGACAAGATACTGAAATACCTTTAAATTATATATTATTAGAATAAAACCTTTTATCTAATTCTTATTTTGTAATAGTATAGGTCTGTGCAATCATTTCAGGAGTCAATGCTTTTGTATTTTCTTTTTCTTTTTTATTTAAAACTTCTGAAGTAGCATTTTTTCCTATGCGAGGCACTCTGTTGTTCCCGATGAAGTGACCAACAATAATTACCCATCACATTATTGTTCCAACGCGAACGTCCCTGGTATCGTTTCTCGATCACCTTCATATCCTAGGGGAATCGTTCGTCTTGTTCTTTACTAACATTACCCAGTTTTTCAGGGAAAAAATCAAGATGGTAGTGCAAAAGGTGGATTTTAAGGCTCATTTGACATCCCAAATCTTAAATCTTATCTAATATTTTAAAAAACTTATCTAATAAATTGGCTAATATAAGGTCGTAGTTAGGGTCTTTCACATTACCAAAAAACTTGGTTACAACTTGTTTGAATGCAATACAAGCTATTTTTTTCTTAGTAGTGATTTTGGTTTCAAAGGTAATTATGCAATTTTAAATGTTAAATTGTGAAAGAATGGTGGATGATACAGCATTTTTAATGCGCTTTTCGGACTCAGCACACTAAAATACATAAAATAGAGGTAATCTTATCAAAAAAGTTTTTTCATCGATGGCCTGTGTAATCAATGAGTCGTGGGATAATACCCGGGAGATTAATTGTCGCATCGGAAAGGCAAAGAGTGTATTCTAGACTATGAGACTATGAGTTCTGTGTTCAAGAGCTATGACCTCAACATACAAACAAAAATAATAGGCTATTGATTATATTCAAAATAAGATAGCTAAAAAGAACTACAACGTTAACGGGGTTTTATTATTTAATATGGTCAATAGACATCTATATATGAAAAAACCGCGGAGTTCTAGCATATAAAGGGGTGCGTTTTTGAGAAATGGGTGAATTAGTCCCTGGGCACAGGTTACATTAGGGTGAGTTCTATGCACTTTTGGTACAAACATATCTACATAAAAATTATTACTGGTTAAATTTACCATCTAAATGTCACTTTATAAAGTCAATGATACTTTTTTTTACAAAAATATATTCAAAAGAAAAGGCACAAAGAAAGCCAAAAGAAAGAAATTTTGTTTTTTTCCCATAACTTTTGTCCACGGAGATATAGGTATAGACATTGCTTCACAGAAAAAAAACTTACACATTTTCTATTTAAAATGGTGTTTGGTAGAGGTCATTAGGATCTACAATTTTCGAAATATGATTTTTCAAAATTTGCCACTGACAGCAATTTTGGGCAATTTTCCTTGTTATTTCGCAAATATTGTTCTGTAACTTTTTTCTACGTAACTTTAAGTATATGCAATGGTACCCGTAATAGGAATAGAAATCAATTAACTTTAAAATGGTCTGCTGTATAATGTTGTACGACTTCTTTTTAAAGAAATTATGGTTTTTCAAAGTTTTATACTTTTAGCGATTTTTATAATATAATACATATAAAAATAAAATAATATTATTATATAATATATTATATATTTTATAATATATACTATATATAATATAATATATCAGTCACGTTCAAGTAAAAGTTTTTGTAGATATTGTCCTCTAATTACGTTTGTAGAAAAAATATTGTATGATATGCGTGTTAAAAAGTACATTTTTAAGGCACTCATGTGAATTGCAGAACTCGCTATCGCTCATTCTGCAAACTTTCACATGCGTGCCTTAAACGTGTACTTTTAACACTTATATCATAAATAACTATTAAAGGTTGACATTTAAAAAAAAATCAGTTATCTTAGAGTTCCCACAATTAGTACCCATGCATATGCACCCTTTGCAGAATATGGAACAACTAATTCCTATCTTCCTACAACCGCAGTCTTTTGTACATCCTTTGGTACATTTACATGCTATTTTTTCAAGCAAAGCTTGTGGTGCAGGAGCTTTGACAGTAAATATTGGAATTAATCCATATTTGGAAGTTTGTCCGGCCGAGTTAAGTGGATCCAAAGTATTACCTATAAAAAATAAGACTCAATCATAACACACAATCACATAAAAAAGTTATAATGAGGAATTTAAAAAATAATCCTAAAATCAAAAATCGTTGCAAGTACTTATTATATTTTGGAAAAGCATATCATTCAAAAATAATCCTATAATTTTTTATAATACACCATTTTAAATTAAACACAATAAGATTTCTTTTTTATTATATAATATATACCTAAATGTAGAAAAAAAGTTATAATGGGAAATTTAAAAAATAGTCGTAAAACATATAAAAACTCGTTAAAAGTATAAAGTCTTGGAAAAGATAACCTCTTTAAAAGAAGTCGTACAACATTATACAGTAGAACATTTTAAAGGCAATTGATTTCTATTCCTCTTACATGTACCATTGCATATGCCTAAAGTTACGTAGAAAAAAGTTACAGAACAATATTTGCGAAATAACAAGGAAAATTGCCCAAAATTGCTGTGATTGGCGAACTTTGAAAAATCATATTTCGAAAACTGTAAATCCTAATGACCTCTACGAAACATCATTTTAAAGACAAATAATGTAAGTTTTTTTTCTGTGAAGCAATGTCTATATCTATATCCCCGTGGACAAAAGTTATGGGACAAAAAACAAAATTTCTTTCTTTTGGGTTTCTTTGTGCTTTTTGTTTTGAATATATTTTTGTAAAAAAATATATCTTTGACTTTAAAAAGTTATATTTAGATAGGAAATTTAACCAGAAACAATTTTTATGTACGCATGTTTGTACCACAAGTGCATAGAACTCACCCTAATGTAACCTGTGCCCAGGGACTAATTCACCCATTTCTCAAAAACGCACCCCTTTAAATGGTAGCACTCCGCGGTTTTTTCATATATAGAGATTCATTGACCATATGAAATAATAAAACCCCGTTAACGTTGTAGTTCCTTTCTATAGTACATAATCAATAGCCTATAAGACTCCTTAAATATTACGTGTACTCAGTGCTACTATACAGAGATGAAACGTGGACATTGAAGGCAGAAACTCTATCGAAACTTCAGGACTTTTACCTCTGGTTATACAAAAGGATCCTGAAGATATCTTGGACAGACAAAGTCACCAATGAAGAAGTACTACGAAGGATGAACACAAACGCAGATTTAGTTAACATCGTGAAGGTCGTAAGCTGCAGTACCTGGGATATATAATGAAAAATCAAGGCAGATACGAGCTACTCCAATGCATTTTACAAGGTAAAATTGAAGGAAAAAGGACCCCAGTACGATGAAAAATATCCTGACTTGGTTTCCTGAGCGCATGGTATAGAAAGACCTTAGCACAGCTATTCCGTAGAGCAGCCAACCAAGTCATCATAGCCAGAATGGAACAGAGCACCGTTCGGAACGGACAAGCGCCCTAAGAAGAAGATGTTTAATAAACTTAACTGACTTCATTACGCTAGGTACGACATCCTTAAGAAATAAAGTGAAAGAATTCTCTCATATAGAAAGAAATCTCAGCAGCGAACGTGAAATGTGAATTCAAAGTCTTCATAAAAGCTAGGAAACTATGTAAGGGACTTCTTTGTCCCAAAAATACAAAAGACTGTCGATTTGTAGATGTATTTGTGGGACAAAGAGGTCCCTTGAATCGTTTCATAGCTTTTATGAAGACTTTGAATTCACATTTCACGGTCGCTACCCGCATACATACAAATGTTGTCAAAAAGTCTATAAAGTTACAGGGAATTTGCACCTTCATATTATAGTACGTTCTTTAAAGATAAAATATTGCTAAATCTCTAGATTTTAAAGAGCCGCTTGGATTGACATGAAATTTGGCATACACATAGCTAACAAGTCAAAGAAAAAAAAAATATTGTAGCGATGTGTGCTTTTGCCCTAGGGATAAATATTACCCCCTTTTGGGGGTGAAAAATATTTGTTCCAAATACGTCCGGAAATGGATAAAATGACTAATTCTATGCAACTTTTGTTCTATAAAGTTTTTTCACCAAGTTAATACTTTTCGAGTTATTTGCGAGTGAATATGTTAATTTTTTTTACAAAATAACCACGTTTTCATACGGTTTTTCACAAATAACTCAAAAGGTAAGTATTTAGTCGAAAAAAAATTCGTATCACAAATATAACACGTAAAAAAGTGAAAAACATGGTATATATATTAGCTCACTATATCTAGTAGAGGCAGAGTTATAGCTAATGAAAAATAGGTTCATATTCGTCAAATTCCAAATCGAATAATTTAACGTGCCATAACCGAAAGACGAAGCACTTTTTTGGCAAAACTCATTTTAACTTTTTTAAAGTGTTTAAAAAATGCTTATTTTTGTTTTATAAAAAAATTTTAGCATCAAAAGTAAACAAGTTACGCTCAAAATAAAGTTGCTCCCTTTTTTTTGGTAATAAATCGGGAAAATCACCCCCTAATTAGCATTTCAATTGAACTTAATTATTACAACTTCACAAGTTTTTTACTCGCGGATGTATTAGTCATATGACCTGTAAGATTCATCGGTTCAAAGTCCTTATTTTTGAAAGAGCTATAGTTAAAAGAGCTTGAACGAGTCACTTATCACGAGTGTATGCAAATTTAGAAACACCGAATCTTAACCAATTTTTATCTTACAGAAAAACAAAAAAATACAAAATATTCAGAAAAGTAAAGCCGACTTTTTTAATTGTTTAAAATTTTTGGTATCTCTAACAATTTTTAAGTTATAAAAAGCATTTTTGTCAAAATTATAATTTTTCTTTAAAAATTTTTTCTTTAAAACTAAATTTTTTCAGAAATAAGCACTTTGAATCGATGAAACTTACAGATCATATAAACACAACATAAGTGAAGTAACTAGTGAAGCGGTAACGATTTAAAGTCATTTAAGTTGCTAATTGGGGGTGATCTTCCTGATTTTTTTTTGCCAAAACAAAAGGGACCAACTTTATTTTGGGCGTAACTTGGTTACATTTGATGCTAGAAATTTTTTTTATAAAAACAGAAATATAGTTATTTTCCTAACAAGTGCAGAAAGTCATTCTTTTCCGCACGCGACTGCAGTTTGCCGAACGATGCGAAGCGGGAGTCGAGTGCGGAAAAGAGACTTTCTGCAAGAGTTAGGAACAATATTTTTTCTAAGAGTTTTTAAAAAATTACCAAATCTTAATCAATTAATTTAATTAATATGAAAATACATACACAAATTAATTCTTTGACAAGGTTGTCAAAACCAAACTTTCAATATAATTAGTTAGCATGACGACGATCTTGGTTTCCATGACGATGATTCAAAACGAGTGTTATTGTCTACCGATTTGACTTTCGAATATTATGTCAAAATAATTTTATTTCATCGAATTGTCGCGTTAATTTCATTAAAACAGGAACACAATAAGATATATTTGAAATAAATTAGTAAATAATATCTAAATATTAGTTTATTCCATGTATTATAATTACTTTAAAGTTATTAACATATCTAAATTAACACGCGTGCGGAAAAGTAAAAACTGCGTGCGGAAAAGTAACACGCGTGCGGAAAAGTGAAACTTTCTAAACTAAAATGCGTGCGCGAAAGTAGACATTTTTGCACGCTCGTAGAAAAAAGCTTTTTTTAAACACTTTAAAATAGTTGTAATGTGTTTTCCCCAAGAATGTTTCATTATTTGGAGATTTCATATTGAATTATGTATTCTATTTGGAATTTTTCGAATATGAACCTATTTTTATTAGCTATAACTCTGCTTTTGCTAGGTATAGAGACCTAATATATACACCATTTTTTTCACTTTTTTATAGGCTATAGTTTTGGTAAGAACATTTTTTTTAACAAAATGCCTACGTTTTGAGTTATTTGCAAAAAACCGTCTAAAACGTGGTTATTTTGTTGAAAAATGAACATATTCACTTGCAAATAACTCGAAAAGTATTAATTTGGTGAAAAAACTCTATAGAACAAAAGTTGCTTAAAATTAGTCAGTGTATCCATTTCGGGACTTATCTTGGACATATATTTTTTCACCTCCGAGATGGGGTAAAACTCACCCCTAGGACAAAAGCACACATCAGCACCATATCACTTTTTTTCTTTGACATGTTAGCTATGCGTATGCCAAATTTCATGCCAACCCAAGCGGTTCTTTAAAATTTACAGCAAAAACCGTGGAAGAATGTACTATTTGAAAACATAAGTTTTCAAAAAAAATGTCGCCCGCACGCATAATGGTCGTAGTTCAACTGAGAGTACTGTAGAAAATAGGAGAATATTAATAACTGGCCAGTGCACCAATTGGGTCAATATTGACCCACCATACGAGTTGATGGTTAAAAGTGTAGTTTAATTCTCTCGTAGCGGTAATTAATATCCTTGAAAATACCTGTATTTATAACAGCACATTATGCATATTAGTTAACCCTTACTTCCGACATTTTGGGGAGAATTCGGTTTGATTTAGAAAACCTTTCAAGGCGACAAATAAAAATGTGAAAACGAAGAATAATGTAAATTTTAACTATTTTATTACTATTACTTCTAAGAACATATTAGCCATAGAGACAATACCCATATAGACTAGGAGCCGCTATAGGTGAAATTTGCTAATCATTTTAGGCACGAGAAGACCCTATAACTTAAATAGTAGAACCTAAAAGAAAACGTATGAACACTGTGCCGTCACTTTTTGGTGGCACATGCGTCGACAGTGGCGCATCGAACTTTCCACTTATGCACGGGATAAATAAATTAAAAAGTACCCTCCCTTACTGCCAGAATTCAACTTTTTTCACTTTTTAAAGTTCTATGTGATTAAATAATAAGACATAGCGTAATTTTAACCCACCAGCCCCTACCCCCTTCCCTCATTATCAAAAACTTCATTTTTCGTGTTTTTTAGGTTGGATGAAATCAATTACCAAATTTCAAAAAATTCACACCCATATTTGAAGCTTTTGCAAAACATGCCTATTTTTGATAGATCTGTAGGATGAGCGTGCATAACCTCAAATAATTTAAAAAATATTTTTTGGAAAAAAGCCTATAACTTTTTTTTGAAGGTGGCTAGAAACCTTCTTTTTTCTATTTTGTGTATTTGATCAAACACTATGTTTTTAATTTTTTTCAGATATTTACGTAAGGTTCGCCACCTTGTAATTGGGGATTTCCCTAGTTTAAAGACTTCAAAATAGATTAATCAATGTTTTTTATGGGTTAAGTATATATAAATTGAAGTAACTGAGTCCTTTGGAACATTTAAAAATGGGAGAAACAAGTTCACCCTCCCCAAAAGCTCCATAAAAAACAGTTTTTTGGATTTTTAAAGGTGGCAAACCTTATAGAAAAATGGTTAAAAAAATGAAAGAGATATAGTTTGATAAAATACACAAAATAGAAAAAAAAATAGACCTCCAGCCACCTCCAAAAAATAATTATACGCTTTTTGCAAAAAAAATTTTAAAATTTTTTTAAGGATATGTACACTTAACCTATGGATCTACAAAAAATAGAAATGTTGTGTAAAAGCCTCAACTATGCCTATGCATTTTTTGAAATTTTAAAATTGATTGCATCTTATCTGAAAAAAATAAAAACGAAAAATGAACTTTTTCGTCGTGGGGGAAGGGGACAGTGGGTGGCGGGTTAAAATTAAGCTAAGTCTAATTGCTTAATCACATAGAACTTAAAAAAATAAAAAAAATTGAATCTTTGGAATGAGGGAGGGTACTTTTTAATTTATTTGTCCCTTCCATAAGTGGAAAGTTTGATGCGCCACTGTCGACACATGTGCCACTAAAAAGTGACGGCACAGTGTTCATACGTTTTCTTTTAGGTTCTACTAATTAAGGTATAGGGTCTTGTCGTGCCTAAAATGATTATCAAATTTCACCTATAGCGGCTCTTAGTCTATTTCAATATGTTGATCACCGCAGATAAAAATTAACATATTTTGGTTTAAATTGGCTTTCCCTTAAAGTGCTAATTCCATTAAAACCAGCGGCATAATTATTCAGCACATCATAATAAAAAAATACATATTAGCTTGTCAAACTCAACTTGCTGATCGCACAGAATCTTCTCTTATTACAATACTCATTTGAATAATAGATGGATGAAGCAGGAATTTTATTACTTACTAGAGTAACGCAAGGCTGGCTGTGCTGATCAGAATTATTCAAATATTCCATTTTTTTTACTTTAACTGCTTGCTAATGTAAATAGGCTTTGATGTAAATGTAGTTTGATTTTTACTTCGGTTTCAAACATTTTTAACAACTTTAAAGTTTGATAATATTTGCATAATGATAATTATGTAATAAATTAAAGAAAAAAGCATTACTGAATTCAAATGTTGAATGGGTTGCATATGAGAGTTCATTTTGAATGAAGTAAACGACAGAAGTACTCTTAATCATTTATTGTAACTACCGACGGCCGGTTTCGCTCTCTATAATATGCAGAGCATCTTCAGGTCAACGGTTAGTTACTTGTAACAGTTATTTGTAACCGTTGACCTGAAGATGCTCTGCATATTATAGAGAGCGAAACCGGTTGTCGAGAGTTACAATAAATGATTGAGAGTACGTCTGTCTTTTACTTCATGCATTACTTAATTCTTCAAATAGTTAAGTTTTTTACTTAAATTTATGAAAAAGCCTTAATGTTCCAAATCTATAAATGATAAAAGTCTCTAGGGTCATTAACGATATAATATACACAGGGTGAGTGGGCAGGAATACACCAAACTTTAAGGAGTAATTTTACATGATAAATAAATGACAGTTTGCTTCATAAATTTATGTCTGCAAATGCTTCGTTTCCGAGATACTGGGTGTTGAAAATCTTTCTTACAAACTGATGATTTATTTATTGCTCTAAAATCGGTTGGGGTGTGCAAATAAAATTTGCTGAGTTTTAAGACGTAGTTACTGACATACAATTAAGAATTTTATATTCACCGTTGGCGCCCATATGGGTCATATTATCCTGGCGGAAAACAGAAAAAAAAATTTACAAATAGACATTGCTTTTCGCTTAAATTCAATGTTAAGCGTCCATCCACCTGCCTTTTGGCAGTTTGACATTGAATCTAAGCGAAAATCAATGTTTACTTATCAAATGAACATTTTTTCTGTTTTGTGGCAGCAGTAAAATATATTTTTAAATAAATTACACACATTCTTCTTTTTGAGTCAATTAATTTAATTTAAAAAAAAATAATATTTGACACCCTGTAAAAATAATGAGGTTAATGTTTATATTACTGAATAGATAATTGAATAACGTTTCAAATGGTATATCACACAAATCCTATTATCATTTAAAAATCATCGATTTTGTCTTCACGCCCAGATGAATTGCGTCACTAGTATGAGATATATGTGTAAAAAAATCATAACATAAAAATAAAAATCGACCTTTTTTAGGATTTTCCTTAACGTCACCGGCTTTAGAAATAACGAATTTATTCCAAACATTTGCACCATACTGTATAATCTTTTATATAATTTCAACTTTAATAATCTTTTAAATCTAATTTATATTGTAAAATAAACATAACGGTAAATGCGAGATTTCGTTCCAAATTTGATGGCATTAAATAAGTTTTTTATAAGTGAGAAGGTGATTTGTTTTTACGTCACTTTAAATCTCAGCTTTTCCAAAGTCTTCATTTTTTCAGTTGACGTGAATAAAACCTTTCAACCGAATTTCCTGAACTTTTGTCGGTACCTTTGTGAATCGGATTGATCAAATAAATTATGTTGAGCTCAGATTCACCCTGAATGTAATGTGGGTAGATGTTCTCAGCCGTGTGTAATAAGCGGAAGTTTAAGAAAATTTGTTTAGTGGTCATTGAATCGTGGTTAAAATTGTTGGTTGGTACACGCTCCGTAAATATTATATCGCTCACTGAGTTCTATACTGGCACATTTTCAGAAAATGGTGTTTTGTGATAACCACTACTTCAAAATAACGAAATTTCACTTTATAATTGAACGAAACCGGCATAAAGGTAGCTTGCATGGAATCCCCTAGATAGAGTTGTACCACGTGCATATTTCCCTCCATTTTGCTCGAGCGGCAGCACTATACCGTCACATATTTAATATACCGTTGACTTTAGATGTGGTTGTGTTGCTTCTACGTGGAGTACCGGCACATTTTCATAAAACTAATGTTATGCCACTTTTTAATTTTTATAACCTTCAATAAAAATATCTTATTTTTAGTCTATACCTGCACATTAAAAGTTGTGCCAGTACGGAATGAACTTTTTGGTAAGAACATACTCTTTGTGTCACCCAAATATAAGGTTTTGTCGGTATAGAATTTATTTTAATTAAAATACTTTACTTTATGCCACGAAAGAACAAAGTTGTCTCAGTATAGGTTTACTTTTTCTTATATTTCACTTAGAATGCAAGGAGAAGAAGAATGTAAGAAGTGGGTACAAAACAGAATTAAAGGCCTTCGAAACTCTGGACAATCTTATCAAATATACAACAGGAAGATAGACGTTCCAGTCAGATCAGTTAATGATCCGCGTGACATCACTAAATGCAGGCAAACATGTACCGGAAATGCAGAGAAGAAGAGAGACGAGCGTTTTTAAATTATACTGGGATTTGGGAGACATTTCCAAGCAGTTTAAACATTATAATTGCATTGATGGAACAGGTTAATGTAGCAAAGAGTGGTGGAAGAACCAATAACAATGCTTTTTATTTTGTTAAACAAAAGTAAGGGTGTGCAATGTTTTTTTCATTTCGACTTTATGTATTAATTTAGGCCTTGAGGGAAAAGTCTTTGTTAAGTGATATCTCATTACTGGAAGTCGAAAAGGATAATCATAGCATTTTCCTTTATAAAACTTCCTTTAACGAGTTTTATTTTAAAATGTTCAACTTATTCAAAGAAATACGAACCATAAATCCTAACAAAATATTTTCTTTTAAAGACATTGAAATTAATAGGGTCTATCGAAATAAAATTCTAATTTCCAGAAAAAAGTGTGAAGATCTAATGTATCTTATTCGATTTAATGCAATTAATGAAAGTCACAGTGAATTCTACATCAACTTATATTCCACGTTTTTATTCTTGTTTCTATAAACAAAGTTTTTCTATAACTGCTAATCATTTTAAAATTATTTTTTAGTTATTAGTAAGAAAATACTGTTGTGATCATATTTGTAGCATATCTTTATTGCGAATAAAAACACGATTCAAAAATTAAAAAATAAAAACGTTTATTTTATGAACTGTTTATGCCACTACTTATGACCGACCATCTTTGCCAAAACACTATAAAACTTGAATTAAATACTGGCATATTTATATCAAAGTTCTCGAAATTCACAATGGAAAATAATATAATATCTAATCATTAATTGACAAGTATTTGGTTCCTTTTGTCGACCTCTTATCCATAAATTGTAATTTTGAATGGTATTTATGATGTCATGAAACTTCATGGTCAATTATCTCAGAACTTCATTTTTGCGGTTGTGCCACTATAGAAATCAGTGAGCGATATATTCCATTTCCAACGTTAATGACCAAAAATGAACCAAAGTTGTGCAGCCAAAGAACTTGGGAAAGTTCAGAGGCTAGCACTACTTTGTGTTACCGGGGTAATGAAAAGTACCCCGACGGCAGCCATGGAGGTACTCATGGGACTCCCTCCCCTGCACCTTCTGGTGATGGCCGAGGCGAGGCTAGGGGCCTACAGGCTGCAGTTAAATGGTGTCTGGAGGCAAAGGTCATACGGGCACACCAGGATCGTGGGGCACATTCGTGACCCCATCCTGGATATGGTGAGTGACTGGAGTCCGGTCACTCACAAATTTGATCCTCCCTTCAAGCTGGGGTTAAAACCCCCGGTGGAGGGGGATAAAAGACCGCAGAGTGAGCTAACATGGTTCACGGACGGTTCAGTGATGGGCGGGCGCTCTGGAGCTGGAGTGTATGGTGTGGAACCCGAGGTGTGCATATCTATGCCTCTTGGGCAGTACACCACTATATTCTAGGCGGAGGTGGCTGCTATCACGACTTGCGTCGTAGAGAATATTCGAATGGGCCTTGAGAATAGGACCATACTTATTCTCTCGGACAGTCAGGCAGCACTTAAGGCCATTGCCAGCTGGAGAATTAACTCTAAGCTTGTGCTGGAATGCCGACAACACCTGGAAACTCTGGCCTACCGAAACCGAGTGGAACTCGGGTGGGTGCCGGGACATACGGGGGTTGAAGGAAACGAAAGAGCCGACTCACTTGCGAGAGAGGGTTCGGCTGTCCCCCTTACTGGGCCTGAGCCTGGCCTAGGGGTGACCAAATCGGCTGTCAAAGGAGCTGTTGCTAAATGGATCCTTGCGCAGCACACCCGACACTGGAACGATATTTCGGGACAGCGGCACAGCAAGTTAATGATGGGGCGGCCAAACCCCTCGTTAACCGACGAGGCCCTACGACTCGGAAGGAAAAAGCTTAGGGCGGTAACTGGCTTACTAACCGGACACTGCACCCTAAGAAAACACCTGCACAACATGGGGATCTTTCACGGAGACCCTGTTTGCAGGAGATGTGGGGAGGCAGATGAAACTGCCTCACATGTCATATTTGACTGTCCAGCCCAAACCCGATGGCGACTGCAATACGGGGTCGAAAACTCGAACCTAAGTGTCAGAAGTCAGGTAAAGAACCTAATAAAGGGTCTTGTCCTGCTAGCTGGGAGAATGGACCTCTTATAGGTAACAGACGACTTAACTTCAAGTTAAGTAATCCCGAACCCATTGGGGACAAAAACCCAATGATGGTTAACCCGAGACCGAACGGTGTGCAATAAGCCTACTCAGACTGCAGTACGGGCCCCATGGCCACCCGGTTCGATCTATCAATCAAAAAAAAAAAAAAAAAAAAAAAAAAACGTTAATGACATTTTAAAAGTAGCCTTAAACAGGTATTTAACCAAATAAAACAGTCAGCTATACAATTTGCTTAGTTCAAAAGGTAGGCAAAGGTAGCCAAATTAAATATAAATTAAATATTACTTAACTTTTCCTGCTTTCAGTTTAATTTTGTTTCCAGTTTATTTTGGTTGAAACACTCACCTCTAACAATTCTTATCCAGCTCGACATCAAAATAGTCTAGGGGATAAAGTAATTAAAGAATAGCTAAATAATAAATTTACAATTTATTTGGAAAATATTTAAATTCAACAAATCTGGAAGCTACTTAAGAGGAAACAGTAGCGATCAACAGGTAGCAAAAACGCGTTTCAAGATTGCAGCTGTAATTTTGAATATTTTTTCGAGATATTTGGCACACGTATTCGTAATATAATAAAGAATGGCGGTACAGAGCCCAATTTGAAAAATATATTAATATGTGGAAATTACTCTGTAATTAAATAATACAATATTTAAAAAACGAGCCTGTACCGCCATTAATAAGAACAAAAAAATACACTTTCTTTAAATAAACTTTTTTATCCAATGCCTAGATTTTGCGTCATTTTGGAACTACTAAAATTTTTTATTTCATTAGTAGTTCCAAAATGACACAAAATCTAGGCATCGGATAAAAAAGTTTATTTGAAGAAAGTGTATTTTTTTGTTCTTCTTAATGGCGGTACTGGCCCGTTTTTTTAATATCGTATTTAATTACAGAGTAATTTCCACATATTAATATATTTTTAAAATTGGGCTCTGTACCGCCATTTTTTATTATATTACGAATACGTGTGTCAAATATCTCGAAAAAATATTCAAAATTACAGCCGCAATCTTGTAACGCGTTTTCGCTACCTGTTGATCGCTACTGTTCCACCTTAACGATAAATTATGAATAACACAACAACCGGTCGTTGCCTACAGGCGGTTTAAAATTTTTTTAAAAATAATTCAAAAAAATTATCACCTAAATTTAAAAAAATAAAGTCGTAAACTCTTTGTTAGTAGAGTGTATGACCACCTCTGTTATTAATGACAGCTCGACATCGATCTGGTATACTTCTTATCAAATTGTCAATATAGTCCATTGAAATGTTACATTTTTTAGGCCATACTTTGCATTTGTTAGAGGAGTCAATTTTATTTTTGTAATGTATAGGGAGGATCATTAGAAGCTTAAGTTCAAGTTTTTGGGGTCGCCAAACTTGTTCCCCGGCCGCCATCTTGGAAAAGGTGTGCAAAGGGGTTTTGCGCTATATCTCGTAAACTACCAACCATACGGAAAATCTAATACGACATAAAATGTAGCAAATTAAATTTTCTACAATTTTGTTTCTATTAGTTTTTATCGTCAACTGATCAACAAAAAAGATATAAACAAAAATAAGTAAACATTTTTTTTAACAAGTTTCTTTTTGGAGGTTATAACTTTTTTCAGTTCATTTTACAATAATATAACACTATAGCCATTTTGGAGATGGTTTTTTAGCGAACAATTTCTACTATAAAAGTATTTAATTCTATTTATTTATCTAGGTTTTACAGCGCTCCAAACTTGACCAGATTCTCGAATGCTCATAGGGATACATTAAAAACAAAACGTTAGGCTTACTTTTCTATCTTAAGAGGATGGGTACGTATTTTCGGCTGCAATTCTACTCAAATGGGGATTCATTTTTTTCAAATCCTGAGAAAACTGATAAATATTTTTGAAAAATTTAAACGCAGAATGAAAGATTACGTTATTATCGAGGACAAAAAGTCCCTGAGAACTTCTATAATGTTTATTTTAATAAGTTACAGGGGTGAAAATCTAAGAGAAAATTTAGTGTGATTTTTAATTTCAAATATCTCATTCAAAATAAACTTTTTATTTATTCTAAGGGACTTTCGACCCTCGGCAATAATTTAGTCTTTTATTCTGCGTTTAAATTTTTCACAAATATTTATTGGTTTTTTCAGGATTCGGAAAAAATGAAGACAATGTCCGTGGTAATATTTTCCAAATCTATCTTTGTCTTACAATGCACTCAGTCGAATAGAATATTGTCAGCATATTGTCAGTCAGACAGTGACAATCAGTGACAATTTTAAATATTTGACATGGCATCGGGAATATTTTGAATTGTTGATTAAATAATATTGATATACATATAGTGTATTTGATAAATAATTGATTTATGACGTGAACTTAATAAAAATCACTATTTATTATATTATTATATATTGTATTATTATTAAGAAATCACTTTAACACTTTTCCTCTTTTCTCGATTGAGTATTAGTTTTTGTTTTACATATAAATTATTACAGTCACTGAATACATAGTTAGTGAAAAAATTATCAGTAGTAATTGCACAAGAGCTCTAAAATTCTATATTAATTTTAGAGATCTAGTGCAATTTGTTGCGATTATTTCATGAAAAAAACTGTTCAAAACCAAAATTTTATTGTAATTTATTTATGTAAGTACAAATTAGCACAATTAAACAAACAGTTGTTATAAATATTAATTTGACGGTTGAAAGTCATCACTTTTATAATTTTTAAAACATTAAATTGCCATTAATGTCACTGAATGTATTTTTTTTTGTAGCAACGAAGGGCATCTGGCCTAATATACTTGACGACGGAAAATTATCAAAAATTATCGATTTAATTTAGATTTCTGTAGCTTTCTATTGGTCAAAATATCCTATGAATGAAATAATCATATTTTAAAACTGCATTAATAATTTGCAATTATAAAAATAACAGTTATCCAAGAACATTCAAAAGCCATCTCTTTAAGTTAATGATGACATTTTCAAGTAGAATGACATTCTAGTAATGTTTACATATCCCTACCAGTGTAAATTTTACTACACGCAATTTGCTGTGTAAAGACAGTAAAAGTAGGGATAGGCGTAAAATATTTGCGAATTATGTACCGATGGCCTTAATATTTTTATTTATACAATTTATTATGATTTTAACATTCCTATGCTATTATTAATCTATTTTTGACTTTTCTCTCCACTATAAAACTTAGAACTCTGAGCATATTTAGAAAAGGCCTAAGAAGTTTTTTGAGGACGAACTCACCGGTCCAGAAGAAGAATGACGCAACCGCAAAATGCAAAATTTTTGGGAACTGCAAAAAACGATTTTTAAATATCTAAAATAGGGATTAAATGAAGAGTAATCATCCAGGAGCATCGGTGTGGTGTTTGTTTTTTGAAAACGATGGCTTTTATTTTCATCGAAATAGGTTCGAATTTCATTATCTTAATTTAATCGCCCCATTTTCAACACTCTCTGCAGTTGCGTCATTATGCATATGAAACAAGATCTAACACACTGCGTATTTCAGCAACGACGCTACTTACCTATAGTGGCTCAGCACATTTTGGTCTGTTTGTATCATCTTTACATAGTATTTTAGAAGTTAATTGCGCAATAAACAGGAATTGACCAAATTTGTAGTTACGTCATTTTTGTTCCGTACCTGACTGAATATCTGCCTGCTATTAATTTTATTATTATAATTATTTATCCTGGGTGGCACAGCAGGCGGTCCCCCTCTACTTAACTTATTCTTACAGTTGTGCTACCTATTTGGCCACGTGCAGTCGTATTAAAAATTGTGAAAGTATTTTAAGTTTTATAGGGAATACTATTAAGAGTCTTATGAGTAAAATTTATATTTTTGTGATTAGATAAGCATTTTGTGTGATTTGTAATCATGGGTGGTGATTATTATATTTGTAAGAAACCTCTAGGGAAAATTATTTGTCAGTGGGAAGGTCGAGCTATATTTACTCACTGTTGTCGGCCAACGTTTTTCGTCTCTTTATAAGGGGGAAATAAAGACGAATCTTTGGAAACCCTGAGATACAAACGATTCGCTAAAGCAGCGACAAAAAATGCATTTAATCTCTGCTCACTTCCTCCAACATAAAATGCAGCCCGTTTCCACAGACTCCGAGTGTATCACCAGATTCAGTCATGGCTCGGTAAACATTGTAATCCAGAAAATTAAAGCTGGAAAAAGCATAGAAAATTTTGGATACCAATCCAAACTTAGAAGCCTCCAGTACTCCCGAGCTTATGAAATTCATCTTTAGCAGATGCAATGGAAACTGGAAGTGCATGTGGTTGGCGAAAAGCAGACCTCAAATGTTCAGCAGTGTGCCTCTATTTTGGTGGTGAAAGTTGCAGCAACATCGTGGACATATCAACATTAATTATTGAAGAAAATGGATTGGTGGATGAATTACAGACAATGACGCCAACTCTAACTCTCATTGTACCACAAAAATTCACCTCGGATACTGATTTAGATCTTGACTCGCAGCCTGGACCATCGAAAAAAATGAAAAAATAATAACTATGATGGATATTTTTCAAAATAATATAATAATAAATAATATTATTTTGTCCAGAAATTGTCCGTGGATTAGGCATTTTGGGGTTACCACACAAAAAAAACCCGCCTCCAGACTCTACCTCATATGTGGCATGGAAAAGGGTCAATAGCTTAATAATAGCATAGTAATGTTAAAATCATAATAAATAAATATATAGATAGAAAAGTAAGCACAAGGTTGTGTTTTTATTGTATTCTTATGAGAACTCGAGAATCTGGTCAAGTTTGTAGCGCTGTAAAACCTAGAAAAATAAATAAAACTAAACAACTTTATAGTGGAAATTATTTGCTGAACGATCCTCTATAAAATCGCTATGATGTTATTTTATTGTAAAATAAACGAAAAAAAGTTATAACCTCCAAAAAGAAACTTCTTACAAAATTTTCTCTTATTTTTGTTTATATAACTTTTTTGTTGGTCACTTGACGATAAAAACTAATAGATATAAAATTGTAGAAAATTTAATTTGCTACATTATATTATGTGTAATTAAATCTTCTGTGTGGTTGCTAGTTTAGGAGATACAGCGCGAAAGCCTTTTGCACCCCTTTTTCCAAGATGGAGGCCGGGGGACAAGGGCAGCGACCCCAAAAACTTGAACTTAAGCTTCCACTGAACCCCCCTACAGATTACAAAAATAAAATTGACTCCTCTAAGAAATGCAACCCTAAATGTAACATTTCAATGGACTAATATCATCTCACTTAATTTGTTGCTATTGCTCTTGCATACAGTTTAACAGCTATTTCCTGGTCTGGAACACTAAATACTTGCTGTTGTATACGTCTTTTTAGCATAATCCGAACGTGCTTGATGGTATTCAGGTCAAGGGATTGAGCAGGCTAGGGTAATACCTGTTTTAAAAAACTATCACGTATTTGATAGGTTTGACATTATATTATATTTATTATGACAGACAGATAATAAAATAAACAAGCACACAACAAACAACTGATTACATATGTTAATTCATAAATTGAAATAATTATTATTAAGGTCTAAATTTTGATATTATTTTGAATTCTTGCAGTTTTTACCTCTTCGAAACGATTCTCTTCTATTCCCTCCAAAAGATTAGTCTTCTATTTCTTCTATTCTTTTATATTTTCTATTCTAGATTCTTCTATTTTTAGTCTTCCAGAACCTTGCTTTCTTTCGAGAGTTTCTTGTTCTCCCATCTTTTATTAATATTAAAAACTGTTGCTTTGCTTACGTTAAAACGGTTCTTTACGGCAGATACTTACCAACCATCTTCTAATTTCGATACAATTCTTGTTTTTAGTTCTTTGCTAACATGTGGAGCCATTTTTTGAGGTTGAACAGAATACGTTATCTAACAAATTTTATGATTTGGCAGTGACAGTGACAGCATGTAAATAATAAGTATTTATCCTTTAAAATACACTGCTCAATTTTCTACAAAATACGCTTTAAAAGTCGTATCAGTTTTTTAGGAACCAGCTGTACCTAGTTAGTTTTAATTTTTGTTTTTCAAAATGTCTTTCAAATTAAAAAACCCACCACAAGGAAATTAAAGATTTTTCCTGTAGCTGGCTGTAAACCATCAATCAAAAAAAAATTTAACGAAAATTGTTCGTAAAAGGATGTTTTCGATTTTTTATAAAATCATCATCAGTGCTAAAATTATAGTTTAGCTGCAAGCTGACCCACCAAATAAATACAATGGGTGAAAACCCTTTAAATTATATTTAATTATATCTTAATCCAAGCGATGGAGATTATCATACTCTGCAGAAGGGTATATTTCTTTATAAATACCATCAATATTATGGAAGATTAAACAAATATGTGATTAAGATATAATTATTATATACCATTTAAACGGTTTTCACTCTGAGTTACTAAAGTGACTCAGCTTGCATCTAAACTGTACGTTAACACTGATGATGACTTTATGAAAAATTGAAAACTTTCTATGATTTGCCATTAAAGCGTTTTTAATAAAATTTTTACACTTTTTACAACGAATTTTCATTAATAAGAATTCTTTGAAAAATGGCTCGGACTATCAAGTAGCTCGGCCACCCCTGGCATAGTAGTCAAGAAATAAAGTTCTATGAAACTTACAAATTAAAAGAGTGAACATTTATGTAAAATTTAAATGTAAACACACTTAAAGTACACCTTAAACAGAATAATCTTACCGAGTTAATTTGGACTTTCTTAAAAGAACTTGAGTGTAAAAACAATTTGTTTTCTCCATCAAGTACGAATTAGTGAACTTTTGATGACTTAAATGTAAAACTTTGTTACTTTATCTAATTTGGTGTACAAAAAGCTCACGCTCAAGTTAGTATACTCCACAATATAGAGATATTGTGTCTTTTAATGTAGTTAGGTTAGCAATATTGTAATCCAATTATTTTTTATAAATAAATAATCATTTTTTTGTAAAACAAACAAGAGCCGTGTTATATTTCAATTCGTTAACAGATCTGCATAAGCATTTTAGCCGGTTTCGAAATTTGTTAGGTTCTGATCAGAAGGTGCATTTTAATTATCTCTAAACAAACTAGAAATCAGGCTGCCATTACCGATTCAGAACGAAATAGCATGATGATATGGATGTCGTGGCGACATCTACTTAAAAAGCGACAACAAATGAAAGTTTTACTTAAAAAAAGTAAAATAATAATAAAAAAAACCTTATTAGGACAAATTTTTCTGGTAACACTTTCGTGGTTTCTAGAATTTACAAACCAATGAATTTGCTAGAGCAAAGGAGGCTGAGGGAAGGGCTGACTTCTCGCATATCCAGCGCGGTAAAATTCCAACGAAAAATGGTCCTACATACTCAGTTAGGAGAACGTGTGTGTTGTTTTAGATGGTCGAACGTCGTCTCTCCTTCTTTATTCTCTGGAAGATGCGCCACTTCAATTCTGATATTCATTTGGGTCAGACTGTTGTGGCTTTGTTACTTTAGTCCGTGGATTCCAAAGAGTGATCTAAGCGAGATCACTGGAGAAGGAGGCAACCGAAACTTTGATATCTTACGATGTATTGTAAGACTTGGGGGAGATTAACGTGAGGGGATGGAGAAGATATGCACTCAGTAAGGAAAGACGTTTTGATGGTGATGACAGTTTTAATGGTGAACTGATAATGATGGCATATTTTCTTGGTAATACCTCTCAGTCCCAAGTAAAATTAAATAGTGACAACCACACGGCAGAAATAAAGAGACGAACGAACTTAACGTGGGCCTCGTTGGTAAGCTCAGCGTCATATTAAAGAATAAAAAATACCCTCAATATCTAAAAACAAAACTCTACGACCAATGTATTCTTCCGGTCCTCACATATGGATGTCAAACATAGACATTCACAAAAGCGAATATGGACAGAACTGCGAAAACACAAAGAGCAATGGAAATACAAATGATCAACATAAGACTGTCAGATAGAGAAAGGAATTCCTGGGTAAGAAATATCACCAAAGTTCAGGTTGCTACTCGCCAAACAGTTAAACTAAAATGGAAATTCCATTCCAAAATGGAGACCATGGACATACAAAAATGAAAAACGGAGACCAGATATGGGATGGGTAGATCACCTAAAACACCAAGACGGCTAAATAGTCCAGAAAGCCACTGCGCATCCGCTAGGAAAAATATTCCGATTCGGATTTTTTGCACAATGTTACTCAAAAAGGACCCCTTTTAACAAATTTGCATGTTGCCAGGACCAAAAGTGGGTCAAAAATTTTTTTTAACTTTTTTTTTGTTTTTTTCCTAAATTTTTTTTCGCATGGAACAAAGTTTTTTTAGGTTTTTTGGATCATTCCAAACAGAAAAGGTCTTTAGTGACATTTTTCTAAAGTTGATAGTTTTTGACATATAAGCGATTAAGAATTGAAAAATTTCGAAATTGGCCATGTTTGACCCTCAAAAACTGTAAAAAACTGAAAATTTGGATGTTGTTAAGGTAGGTCGATATTCTTTAAACATCGATTGGTGACATCTCGAAGAGTTTTTTCCAATACAATATTCAAAACTCCTTTGTTTTTTAATTTCTAATCACGCGTGCGCGACACTATTTTCCACCAACAGTATAGTGCAAATGAAAGGAATAAATTCGTTATTTCGTAAACCGGCGACTCTAAGGAAAAATCCCGAAACATGTCGATTTTTATTTTTAAGTTATGATATTCTGGCATATATGGTATACTAGTAACGTCATCCATCTGGGCGTGATGACGTAATCGATGATTTTTTTAAATGAGAATAGGGGTCGTATGCTAGCTCATTTGAAAGATTGTTCAATTCTCTATTCAGTAACATAAACATTTATATAATTATTTATAAATATTTATGTTAATGTTTACATTACTGAATAGAGCATTGGAGAACCTTTCAAATGAGCTACCACACGACCCCTATTCTCGTTTAACCTTCGAGTGGTAACGTACGGTCCCTGACACCGACGTAATGGATTTTTCGCTGTAAAACTCAAATGCGCATATTTTTTTGTCCGCGCGGTCAGGTAGCTTTCAAATTCTCATCACATTATTTAGTCTTGAAAAATCTATGGCCAAGTGTGGATAATTCATATGTTATTTGACCTGACGGTGTGAGAGACCGGGGTTACCATTTATGTTATACTTAACGGTAAGTTTTTGTTGTTTTTGGTCCATAGTCAGTTTAAATAATAGATATTAATTTTAGGAGTTGAGTATGTGAATATTGGTTATAAAAGAGAACAAATCAGGTTGCAACAACTTTTTGACGAAATTATTGCTAATTCCGAACCAGAACCGTACAGTGCGGTGCAGTGGATTGTATAAAAAAATGAGGAAACAAACGGACAATAATTTCAGTTTGTGTTGGACATTTGTTGAATAATTTTATTTTTTTTGTGACATTTCAACCCTTGTCGATATGTTTGTTGATATTTTGTATTCAAAAACTTGACACGTTTTTGTAAATTGTTTGTCAATTATGTTAGTATCTAAAAGAAGCCAATTTTTTTCATGTGCATTTTTTTCCCGAATATATGCATCCCAAATGAGTATCCGTAATTTGAGAAAAAATTGATTTTTTTTTCGATTCTTCTTCTTCTTTAGGTGCCGTGTCTGTATTCAGACGTTGGCCGTCATCATGTTTACAATTTCCTGAAATCTCTCTCTATCGGCTGCTGCGCGAAATAATTCTTCTACTGTGCAGCTTTTTTCGACTAGAATGATGTAATTGTATATTTAGACATATTTTATAATTTCAAACAACTGTTCATAATAGCATTTTTTGATATTTTGGAATATAAAAGTACTTTGCTCTTTAACGAAATTCATATTTTTGACATTACTCGTATAAAATTGATAAAATTTGATATCTGATGGTTGAGTTTTAGATTTTTGATTATCCAAAGCATTTTATTTAATACGCATTTATAAGCGTAAAATTGATAATAAAAAATTTTTCATGTGGTTCCTAGCTACGCAGACACAATGTATAAGAGCTTCTGTATAAGAATTTTTAAATTGCAATGCCATATTCGGATTCAGCATAATCAAAAATAAAATAGAAACATATTTTTGATCAAAGTAAATTAATGAATTTATCGATATTTTTAAATTTATTTATACAAAACAATTGTTATTGTTTAAAAAATTAATAAACAATTAGCGGCCAAATCTGCGAGTAGAACTTTTTACTTTAACATGTATATAAACTAACAAAAAAAGTTTTAGAAAAAATAAGCTTGTTTGAATTTTTCCGAAACAATGCATATTTTCGTTGTAATTGCACTCAGATTTTTAGCTAGACTAAAATATCACGAGCCAGACCAAATCCGCCTAAAATTCAAGATTTTACTCCACTAACGTGAGAATTTAATACGTCGAGCCAGGCATACAGATCTGATTCGTGTGTTTGGTATGTAGACCAGGGCGCATCTGTAAAAATATTAGTACATTTGGACGTTGAGAGGTGACTCAAATTTTTTTGCAGAAATTGCTTTAAAATAAATCAAATAATAATATTTGAGTTATCCTCCCTCTCAAAAAACTCCGGAACATTGTTTAAACAATCAAGATGTCAAAAAATTAAGGAAAAATTCGATTTTTTTCTTGGTTTTTTGATTATAACTTTAAAAGTATTCATTTCCGAGAAAAGTTGTACTGACATAAAAGTTGCGTAATTAAATTTCCTATAATACAGAATTGGTTAAAAATGTAGAAAATAGTCACTCTTTTTGCAAAATAGCAATAATTGTGAAAAAACATAAAAAAACAAGTATTTGCATTTTACGTTTTTCAACCATTTATGCTACACTTAGGACCTTCATATTTCACCCTGAAAAACTTTATTATACAGTAAAACAATACTGTAAATTCCATAATGATCGGTTCAATAAATTTTGCAAGATAAATTTTCCAATCCAGCTTTCGTAAAAAAAATTCATTTTTTCAAAATGTTACAGGACTGAAAATAAAGCAGATAGCAAGTTGAAAATTTTTTTGCATATAGAAGTGTACTGTACCTTTCATTTGCAATTTTGCAAAATTAAAATCAATTAACACCACGGCGTCAGGAATTTTTTTAAATAAACATTAATTATTGGTGCTACGCGCAGGACAGCGGATAGTTTGCTCTGATTGGGCATTCCAATGATCTTTGATAATGATTGATACATTTTAATTTTTATTACATTTCGATATAAATAAATAAATTTGTTTATTGCAAAATCAAAACACATACTCTATCCTTTGAAATAACACTTTTATTAGCAAAAACTTTCTTTGTTCATATATTTTAATTTAAATAATAAAAGTTTATTATTTTTAAACATATGCAATTGTTTAAACAATATTTTACAAACAATAATAAAATTAGTTTGATTTTTGTGGAATTAAAATATTAAAATACAACAAAATATAGAGTAATAAAATAATATATTAGTTAAAGATTGGAAGAAAATTTGGTGGAAATCAACTTGTGTGAATCGAACACGGCTGTCTGCGCGTAGCAGCAAAAATTATTGCTTATTTAAAAAATTTTCTGACGCCGTGGTAATTAATCGATTTTAGTTTTGAAAATTGCAAATGAAAGGTACAGTACACTTCTATAAGCAAAAAAAATTTCAACTTGCTATCTGCTTTATTTTCAGTCCTGTAACATTTTCAAAAAATGAATTTTTTTTGCGAAAGCTGGATTGCAAAATTTATTTTGCAAAATATATTGAACCGATCTTAATGAAATTTACAGTATTGTTTTATTGTATCATAAATCTTTTCTGGGTGAAATATGAAGGTCCTAAGTGTAGAATAACTGGTTGAAGAACGTAAAATTCGAATACTTGTTTTTGTATGGTTTTTTTCGCAATTACTGCTATTTTGCAACTAGGGTGACTATTTTTTAAATTTTTAACCAATTTTATATTGTAGTAAATTTAATTACGCAACTTTTATGTCAATACAACTTTTCTCGGAAATGAATACTCTTAAAGTTATAATCAAAAAACGAAGAAAAAAATCGAATTTTTCCTTCAATTTTTTACATTTTGATTATTTAAACAATGTTCCGGACCTTTTTGAGAGGGAGGATAACTCAAATATTATTGTGTGATTTATTTTCAAGCAATTTCTGCAAAAAAATTTGAGTCACCTCTCAACGTCCATCTCAAAACAGATGCGCCCTGGACTAATGTTGGTTTGTGGGCTCTCAAAGATTTGGTTCACCCGAACCGAATTTGTCACATCAAATCTGTATGTATCCGATATACCGGGTGTCCACTTATATTTTCCCCCATTTTAACTGCCTATAACTTCTAAACGGCTCAAGATAGAAATATGCGGTTTTTTCTGAAATGTTTTATTTTAGTAAAAATTTTGTCTGAATGGACTGATTTTTTTATATCGCTTTCAAATACGAAAAGAAAAATGGCGGATTTTTGAAAAAAATGTTGTTGACTTTTTTAATGGAACACCCAGTATATTTTTCTGTAAATTGAAAGAAAGGTCATTCGCCTATCCAGAGATATAAAGTTTTTCAAAATCGGTTGTCAAATCACTGAGTAATTAATTTTTAAAGTGAGAGGTGCAACGTGGATATCACATACCTAAATAACATAACTAAGCAAAATGATATTGTTATGTGATTTCCACATTGCATCTCTCATTCTAATAATTAATTGATCATTAAGTTGATCACCGATTTTAAAAAAAATTTATATCGTTGTATTGGGAAATGACCGTTTTTTTAAGTTTTTAGGTAAATGACCATCTTTTATGTCGCTTTTAAATAAAAAATGGCGGATTTTTGGAAAAAAAACGTTGTTGACTTTTTTTATTGAAACACCCAGTATATTTTTTTGTAGCTTGAAAAACGGTCATTTACCTATCCAGTAATATTAATTCTTTTAAAATCGGTTGTCAAATGACTGAGCAATTAATTTTTAAAATGAAAGATGCAATGTGGAAATCACATAACATAATATCATTTTGCTTAGTTATGTTATTTAGGTATGTAATATCCACGTTGCACCTCTCATTTTAAAAATTAATTACTCAGTGATTTGACAACCGATTTTGAAAAATTTTATATCCTGGATAGGTAAATGACCTTTCTTTCAATTTACAAAAAAATATACTGGGTGTTCCATTAAAAAAAGTCAACAACGTTTTTTTCAAAAATCCGCCATTTTTCTTTTCGTATTTAAAAGCGATATAAAAAGTTTAGTCCATTCAGACACAACTTTAACTAAAATAAAACATTTCAGTGAAAACCGCATATTTTTATCTTGAGCTGTTTAGAAGTTATAGGCAGTTAAAATGGGGGAAAATATAAGTGGACACCCGGTATTATACAGATTATCCGCTCCTGTTTGGGGCCCTATTTTGTGTGCAGGTGTGCCTGGAGGAAAATGTTTGGTAACGAATCCTGTTGTATTGGTTTTGTGTGGCATGAAAGCGAAATTTTTAATATTTTGGTTATACAGAATAAAGAAAATTTTATGCGTTATTTATTTTTTACGAAAGCAATAAAAATTAAAACACCAAAAAAAATAAATACACATTTTTAAATTAAAAATGTCTACCATTTTTATTCAGTTGCAATGCGAGGCCAAAAATTTCTTAATTTTCATTTAGATTAGAGAGCCAACCAGCACTCTTATCGACGATTTCACCTCTTGTTAGAGGCTCTTCAGACAATGCATAGGTTGCTTTTCTCTAATCCAGTAAATTTTTCGACATACATATATTAGTCCCACACTACATTGTTACATTTTTATTTTATAGTAGTGTTACTCGTGGAGTAACTAGGTGCATTTTCCGTTAGAACTTTACCAAGCTGCAGACGGGGGTTGTGAATTGCATAGTGTAGAATTCCTTCCCTTTTGTCTTAACTGCAGCATCCGTTTGACTTGCAAATTGTAGAAGCCTTGGAGGTGTTACCAGGGAAACGTACCAATACGTTTTCAATTAAAAATCTTTTAGTAATATTTTAATATTTTTCAATATTGTTATTGTTGCTATTATAGGATTGAAAAACTTTATCTTACAAATTTTTACTTCATTCATTCATTAAGCATTAAAATCCCTAGGGATTACAGCTAACACCATGGCGTTCAAAATCCTATTCTTTGGTCAGGTGGATTACTCCTCCGTCATCTATAGCTTGCTGTGTGTCTTTGCTGTTGCCGTAACTCTTTTCCGTTTCTTCCTCTACTTACACTGAACCTTGCAGTCTTTCTCATTTATTGCTATTTTGTCTTATTCTACATCATCCAGCCATCTTCGTCTAGGTCTTACTCTGCACCTGGTCCATAGTGGTTTCCAGTTAGTTATTTTTCTCAAATATCTTATTGTGGGCCTCTCTGTATATTTGTATATGTCCTGTCCCTTCTAGGCGAAGAGATTTTATATGTCTGACTATATTTTCTCTCTGTTTTCTTCAATTTCGGCATTTGGTTTGATTCTTATTCCTCCCTTATCTGTGACGTTGTAGCCCAGTATTGTTCTCACTATTTTTCTTTCAAATTTTAGAAGGTTAATCTCCTCTTTCTTGTTAATCGTCGTTGATTCCATTCCATATAAAACAACAGGTCTTATTAAGGTTCATCTTTGTTCTCTTACTTAGATTCTTGCTTTTAAGAAAATTTCTATTCGTTCCATATGTTTTTTGCCTTTCAGAATTCTTTCCTCTGTTCTCTCTTTTCCGGTTTTACCTATAGTCCAGGGTAATAAGGTTTTTTCCATGACACTTGAACAGCGAGGGTACTGAAGTATTTTTTCGACAGGTAATACCTATAAGAGCAAGTTGTAACTATTTCCTGCACAGGATCTGGCCGCCATTTTTATTTATAGACAAATAAGTATCAAAAAATGGCATTTTTCATTTTTTTTCCAATCAATGGAAAACAATGAAACCTATGGTTTTTTTAGTACAAATATATTCGAGATTATGGAAAAAGCTTTAGAATGACGTATTACAAAATTTGATATACTCATTTATTGTTAATATAATTGCGAAAAAAGGTCGGAATTGCAAAAAAGATTATTTTTGCAATAACTGTTGTAAAAATTAGTGTACAGTTTTGAAATTTTTGTCAAATAAGGGTTCTTTGGTGCTTAATATGTGAAAAAAATTTCAAAGCGATTTATTCAATTGTTTAAATTTTATTCAAATTGTTTATCCCAGAGAGAACTTTTTTTCAATAACATAAGTCAGAAGAAAATGACGTTAGAACCATTCCACAGGTGTCAAATTAAAGAGCATAAGCTATACTTTCAACTAGTTTAAAAAAAGTGAGCAAAAATTGCATTTATTAGTAATAAATAATTATGCAAATGTATCGTAAATCTTTCCTTATAAACTTTTTATTTTGTTATATAAGAAATTAAACATATTTATTACAATTTTTTATCAATTATGATATAGATAACATTACTTGGTAGTTTTGCAGTTAAAACAGGTAAAAAAGTAAATTTTTTTGGAAAAAGTTATTTAAAAAGTTTATAAAGAAAAATTGACAATATTTTGCATAATTATTTATTACTAATATATGCATTTTTTATTCACTTTTTTAAACGATATTGAAAATGTAGCTTATGCTCTTTCATTTGACATCTGTGGAATGGTTCTCAGGTAATTTTTTTCTGAGTTATGTTATTGCAAAACAAATGATCCCTGGGAAAACAATTTGAATAAAATTTAAACAATTGAATGAATCGCTTTGAAATTTTTATCACATATTAAGCACCAAAGAACCCTCATTTTACAAACATTTCAAAGCTTTACACTAATTTTTACAACAGTTATTGAGAAAATATTTTTTTTGCAATTCCGACCTATTTTAGCAATTATTTTACCAATAAATGAGTATATCAAACTTTGTAATACGTCATTTTAAAGCTTTTTTCATAATCTCGAAGATGTTTGTACTAAAGAAATCATAAGTTTCACTGTTTTCCGTTGATTTAATGTCACTCCCCCCCTTTTTTTCGCCATTTTTTGACAGTTAATTGTATATAAATAAAAATGGCCGCCAGATCCTACTCAGGAAATAGTTATAATTTGTTCCTATAGGTATTACCTGTCGAAAAAAATGCTTCGGTACCCTGGCTGCTGAAGTGTCACGAACAGGGTATATTTTTGCTCCCCAAATTATTGATGCTTTTATGTTATTAGATATTTCTGAGTTGTTGAGTCATCCTTCTCTATCGTCATGTATTGTGTATTGTGACAAAATCAAATAATTAAAATTTTACAGTTAACTACAAAAATTCTTGAAAATATTGTAACTTAAATTATTCTTTCATTAGGTGTACCTAGTTGAAGCACTCTCTCCAATATTTAAGAAAACTTTTATGCGAAGTAAATTAAAATTTTGATGCGGTTTAAATTACTTTACAGAAATATATTACTTTTACCATTTGCTGCGAAAAGGGATTGTGCTGTACAAGTAAAATATTATTAAATAAGTTTAAATTACTTCAGCCGTCCTATTCAAAAAGCAAATATAGCAAATGTTGAAAAATAAATTTACTCACAATCGGTTAGTAATTTATGGATTTCTAACCTTTGAAGTAATCAGGAAGCGCTTATTACTTACTTTACTTTCCCAGCTAGCCAGGAAAGTACTTTTCCGGCTAGCATCTGTCACTTTTCTACCTGCAAATGTCAATGTCATTTTTTATTAAAAGATGGTTTAGAAAGAATAGAATCCACTCAACATTTATTTAATTAAGAAACAACAACAACAACAACAAAAAGAAAACTATTTGGAATTATAAATATTAATAGTTACATTGGAATTATGATTACTATTAACGGTTAAAGTAAGACCGTGTTGCTCAAAATTATGAGTTTCAGAAATAGATGATGACGTATTAATAATAATAAAATAATAAAATAATTCTGGTGGCGTACATTCAAATTCACTATCAGACATTTTTGTAAAATAAACACAATTTGATTATGTACAATTAATGGCGTCGTGTATCGCCTAAATGTCAGATTCAACAAACTTGTTTTGTTACCTAGCAACGATCTGACAGGTTACTTAAAATAATTCATCTTATCACATAATGAAAATGGATACAGATGTTTGAAACGAAATTATTACTGGTAGATTGTCGAAATTGTACGAAATTATTACTGATAGAAATCCATAAGCTACTAACCGATTTTGAGTAAAATAGTATACAAACCTCGCGGGAACTCATCCTAGCCTCGCGTCTGTAGTTTACCTCGGTGCTTCGCACCTCGGTAAACTACCTTGCTGCTCGGCTGAAATAGAGTACTTTCCCGCTAGGTATGTAATATACTATTACCGTTATAGAAGAGGGTAATAAAAAAGAGTATAATTCTCAGAAACAGGATCCAAATGAGTAGGAATACCGTTTTACATAAAATAATTTCTGTCTTTTCTGTAAAAATGTAAAATGATGTTCACTATTGGAAATAAAACAAGTTCTAAAAAATCTTAATAAAATGAAAAAAAGCTTTAATTCTTTATACAGTGATGAGTGCACTAATAACTGGCAAGATAATACAAAAGAAGGAAAACATAAAACGTTGTGAAATAAAAGGAGATGAAACCAGCAGGGGTGGAAAATTATAACGCAGAAGACGGAAACATAATACGCTGTGAATAAAAAGGGATAAAACTAGTAGAGGTGGGAAATTAGCTGCTGTGCCATAACAGCAACCAATATGTAACAGTATCCTCTGGAAGACTTGGCATGGAGGGAATATAACATTTCGACGGTGACGAAAATTGCAAGCCGCGGAGGATGCTTGTATATACATTATAATTACGTTTATTTTAAAAAAATATCTCACAACAGTTCTTGTGACGTTTTTGATCGTTTACTTACGTGGAGAAATATTGGAAAAAATTTATTTCATTTTTCCACATTTAAAATCCGGGTCAAAGCTCGTTACCATTTTTACTATACAAAATACAATGGTTCACAAAAGTTCCTAACCTTTGCTTGGGGAATATCACTAAAAAGCTATATTTGATAGAAATTTAAAACCGAATTATTGTGGCATTATTTTAAAAAATATTATACTTAAGCGGGAAAAGCAGCAAAGGAAGCAACATTTCAACATTATAGGAATTAAAAAGTCTTGAAATTAGACAAAGCCTGTCTTTTCAACCATTGTTTACACAGTTCGGCTAACAGCCTTAAAAATCATGTCGTATTTTTCTATAATATAAATCTAAACTATATCTATATGTTACATCAGACATTTTCTGCCATATAGAGTCTTTATAGCAAAATTTCTAATGATGTATTGATACATTAGCACAGAATTACTTGTAAAATTTTAAATAATCCCTTTTTTTTGTAAATCACACATAAAGCATGCACATAAGATCCTGTCCCGCACCTCCAGAATGTACCACATAACCTATAATCATAATTAACGCTCCCAGTGAATACCGACCAACTGCATCATTGGGTTCCCATTGTTAAACTATAAAATGACACATCAGTCGTGTAACTATAAAAAGACACTGGAGATGCCAATTTACAATTTACAATTTACAATTTACAATTTACAATTTACAATTTACAATTTACAATTTACAATTTACAATTTACAATTTACAATTTACAATTTACAATTTACAATTTACAATTTACAATTTACAATTTACAATTTACAATTTACAATTTACAATTTACAATTTACAATTTACAATTTACAATTTACAATTTACAATTTACAATTTACAATTTACAATTTACAATTTACAATTTACAATTTACAATTTACAATTTACAATTTACAATTTACAATTTACAATTTACAATTTACAATTTACAATTTACAATTTACAATTTACAATTTACAATTTACAATTTACAATTTACAATTTACAATTTACAATTTACAATTTACAATTTACAATTTACAATTTACAATTTAGACAAAGGTACAGGTACATCTTTTCTTAAGGGCGTAGGCGCAAAATTTTGCGCCAATGTGTTTTAAATATATTCATTTTTTTTTCGAATCTTGTGAAAAGTAATAAATATTTTTGAAAAAATTTAAACGCAGAATGAAAGACTACGTTATTTTCAAGGGCCGAAAGTCCCTGAAAGCTTCTGTAATGTTTATTTTAATAAGTTACAGAGGTGAAAAAAACAAAGAAAATTTAGTGTGATTTTACTTTCAAATACCTCATTGAAAAGAAACTTTTTGGTTATTTTAAATTACCTTCAGCCATCAGTAATAATGTAAACTTTAATTATGCTTTTAAATTAAAAAAACATTTGCGCGAAATTTTGCGCCTAACACCCTGAATTCTTCAAAATGTACAATGAAAAATGTAACAGGGACAAACAAAAGATTATAGTAACTAGTCAAAAAAAAACAAATGGAAAAAATCTACTACATAATCTACTACATTATCCAATTCAAAATATATTTACTGCTACCAGAAAAGAGGAAACAATGTTTATTTGACAAATAAAAAATATGGTTTTTTGCAAATTCAGTATTAAATCGGCCACTCACCTGCCTCTTGAAAATTTGAGCATTTAATTTAAGCGAAAAGCCATAATTTTTTTCAAGTAAACATTTTTTTATGATTTCTGAAAGCAGTAAAGTGTATTCTGAATTAAATAAATTACAAATATTCTCCTTTTTATGTCACTAAATTGAATTCAAAAAAAATTTTTTTCGACACCCTGTATAAATAATTTTGTTAATGTTTATACTACTGAATAGAGAATTGAATTACTTTCAAACGAGCTCTCACACGACCCTTATTCTCATTTAAAAAAAATCATCGATAACGTCATCACGCCCAAATGGGTGACGCCACTAGTATTGTATATATGCCAAAAGTCGTAATTTAAAAATAAAAATTGAGCTGTTTCGGGATTTTTTTCCAAAATCGTCCATTTTAGAGAAAATGAATTTATTCCAACCTTTACGAGCTCACTGTATATGACTATATAGACAGAAAATGGGATGACGGAAATGCATCAAATTGTTTATTGCAAATTTACGGTTTTGCAATTAAAATCGGTGTTTGGAAATATCATATTTGAAATCCATGTCGTCTTAGATATCGATATCTGATGACAGGAAGCTAAGAATACTCCAATTTTTGTAGGGAGTTGTGAAGTCGCCGATTCACTTTTTGGTGGGCGCGCTGATAGGCTACAGCAGCGCCTCCACGATAACTTTAAAAAATTCATTAGGTCGTCCTAAATTAACTAATTTTAATTTTTCAAAATGTGAAAGATTGAGCTTGTCTTTATATGAAAAAAATCGTCTATTTAAGTCCTTATCTTGGGCAATCATAATTTGAAAATTTGTATTTTTTTGCGAATTCTGGATTGTTAAATTTTTACGCATTGGGCATTTCGCACCTTGAAAACCATAGGGCAGTAACTGCAAAAATCATATATTGAGTTATGAGCATTTTAAGTTTTTGTATAGTTAGTTTTATTTACTGTAATTCCAAAAACTAAGCTACAAACCTGGTATTTGGCATAATTGTCTTTAATTTTGCATATTTTTATATGAATTAAGAAGTACCTAAAACTTCCTCCAGGAAATAGGTATTTTAGCACATACGGCCATATGGTTTTAAAAAATATATCAATTTTCGCAAATTATGTAGTAAAAATGCATATCAAAAACAATTTTTTTATTTAAGATTGTACTTATTTATTACAAATTTTTAGTGTTAACACTTAATCAAAGTCTTGCATATTATAATCTGTCTGTTCGGTTTCTATTGTTGCATTGGTCACGTGTAAATCAGCATTAAACCTATGACAGTTCTTTTGAATAACATTAGCCTTACATAGTGAGAGTCTACATCTTGTTTTTTGAGATTGCATATTCCTAGTGGATGCGAATATGCTTTACTTAGTTCCATACTAGCCACCATCCCTCGTTATCTTTGGTTCTGAACTCTGTACCGTTGAAACTTGCCGCAACCTGAAGCTTATTTTCAAGTGTCTTCTCCACCTTGCTCATCTTATGTCATTCCAGACGACCTGATTTCCTTCTTCGTCAATGTTATAATTCTTCCCCATTTCCTTACATCGTTTTTTAAATGCAATATATCCAGTATATTTATCCAATATATCCGATGTACCTATTTCATTAATTTTATAAGGTTCACCTATTTTTTTCGCTGTTTGAACTATGGTGTATTTCACGAATATACGACTGTTTTGGATTATCGCGACAACTAATATTTTAGTGTGCAACATAAGAAGTACGAAAGTATTTTGCTCTAGTAATTACTTCAATAAACAACAATATAATTTGCAATTTACTTTCGTTCTTCATATTTTGCACAGTAAAATATTAGTTGTAGCGATAATCCAAGAGGGTCCTATATTCGTGGAATGGGGTATACTTGTTCTTATTTTGCCCACTGCAGTTTTCTGAGTATAATATTATTTCGTTTTCCCTGGCATGGTTCCTCAGAAATTGTAACAGGCACGACGCTATTTCATTTGAATCACAATTAGCAATCCGCTCGAACCAAAGATAGCAGTGTCCTGCATTTCGGTCAGATAAAAAATTTTGAAATTAAATGTTGATAATCTTTGTAATAAAATAAGGAGACTTCGCCTGAAGTTGTCGGTAGTAATGCTTGTAAATCAAAACAAGCAATGATGAAAGTGTTGGATTTTGCAGATTTTAAGTCATTTATTTCTCTTTCCTATTGATTTCCACTTCTTGACGGTGAGTCCTGCTTCTAATTTCGATTTATCTAACTAATTTCTGTAAGTTTCTCACAGTGACAAAGGTGTTTTTGGGCTTAAAGAAGTCTATATTAAATTTCGTGTGAAATATGGTCATCATCGTAGCGCAATTTCCGAACATCGAATCTTTTTCTTTGCAAAATTTTATATAATCGCGATGAATATCAGCAAGAGTTTTGTCATCGCTGACGAATTATCTGGTAGTTTGTTTTCTTAGGTAGTGTTTTCATTATATTTTGTTTCACGACTTCGTTGATTCTTTTTCCATTCTTATGAGTTCGTCGCTTTTCTTTTGGGATAGACCCATCTGCAGTACGACGTTGTATATTAATTTTTTAAAGTCTTGTCGCTTTTATTTCCAGTGTTGAAATGAAATTGTGCTGACACACACACACACACACACACTATATTTTGTTGCATTCAAAGCATTTTTCCTCAGTACATCTTGCTTTTATTTTACTAGCGTGGGTTACATTTTGCACATATTACCGTATAGGTGTGAGTTTTTGTTCCAATTTTAGAACCGGAGAGCATCAACTGCAGATAATGTCTGATGGTATAAACAGAAGAATAGATTTTTGACAAAAGCCATAGGGACGTAGGTATCTTTCTGGTGCCGAAATTAAAATTCGTTGCAGATGCTGCTATATAGCATTAAAAAATAGATTTTTTTCCTATTAGACTGTATTCAAAGGTCATTTCATGAGAAAATTACAGATATTGCCATATGGTTTTCAAGGTGCGATTTGATAGTGTGGAACACTGGCAGTAAAGAATTTCCTACAACAGAGCAGAATAGGCTATATTTATATTGTACATATACCGACTCTCCATTTGTAAAGTAAATACACTCTGACGTTTTTGTCTAAATTCAGTTTTAAATTTCTATATATTTCGGTGGACATGGATGCCTTAATTTGTAACAAACGTGCCATTCCCATTACATCATTCGAAATGTACGATTCGATACGACCGTATATAGAATTTATTTCTTTCGACTTTGTGTAATATTTTGCGTTGTTTAGTAAACTTTGAATGTAAAACGAAATAAAAAAGAAATGAAGTAACTATTAAAAAAGATTTTTCAAATATTTAAATATAAAATAAATACGAAGCAGTTAAATAAATACGAAGTAGATAAAATAAATACTGTGGAATATAAAAAACATAAAATACAAGGCATATTTTTGTTTTATGTATGCAAAAAGTTAGTTTATTTATTTTCGTTTAATTTACCACTAAAATAAATATATCGATAACGTATTATCGTTATATAGTTAGCTGACTATTTTATCGGTTTGTTATTTTCAATAAAACCATTATTCGTCATAAAAATGAAAAGTTTTTTAAAAGAAAGGTACCATTCTTATTCAGTTGCAATGCGAAGGCAAAACTGTCTTATTTTTCACTTAAAACAGGAAGCGCAAACCAGCACTCTAAATCGACGATTTTCGACTCTAGTTGGAGTCATTATCAGACCGGCGTAGGTTTGCACTGTTCTCTGCCCCAAGTGACGAAAATCCGAGAGTTTATCTCCGCATTGCAACTGACGTTATGGAGTAGGTGCCTAACAACATCTGCTTAATGAAAGTCAAAGTTTTTAACCTGATAAAAATATTCAAAATATTTAAAAATATCCAAAATAATTCTAAAAGGTATTTAATTGAATACTTTTTTTAAATAAATATTGGTTTCAAATACACCATTGGTTTCCAAAATGGAAAATACAGAAAAATATTATGATGCCATTACAATGGGATTAAACAGTATAATGTCGTAATAACGCCTAATAAGCATTTGGGGCTCACAATAATCTAATAAATGTAAAGGTGTTCATAATAGAATACAAATTTTGTAATTAGCCGATTTTCCAGTAAGTTGAATCATCCCATAATATGTAAGGCTTGAAGCGCTACTCCTTCATTTTATGGGTCCACATTTTCAAATTAAGGAAATACTCTCGTTACGTTTGGTATTATAAACTGAGTGAATAATCTGTTCCCAACATTATATTTCCACTTCGTTGGGAATTCCTACTAAAGTATATTTAACCAATTTGGGCCTGTTGTAAATTATTACTAGACCCTCGACAACCGACCCGATGTTTCATTCTACTGTACAGCATAAGAAGTACAAAGTAAATTGCTCTAGTAATGAAAATAGACCACCGGATAATACATAAGTTAAATGAGTTATACGCTTAATATTTTTTAAAATTATAGACCAGAGAATACACAACAAAATTTGTGCAAAACAGAATTTACTTGTGCAAAGGTGCATGGGTGTTAATCAACCAGTATACATGCATTTATTGGATAACAACAAAGCCTTAAATAAAGTCAGACCTAATAGCCTTATCGAATTACTTAAAAAGGAAAACTTAGACATGAGAGCAGAGTTGGGTCGGATACTGAAAAAAGTATCCGGATACCGGATACGGATACTCAAAATGTATCCGGATACTTTTTAAAAAAGTACGAATACTTTCTTTTCAAAAATGTATTCGGATACAAGTATCCGGATATTTTTTTCGGATACTTCCTAGGATATTTTGAAGGATACTTTTTTTAAGAAGGACATAAATTATTAGTATTAGAACTATGTGATGTGCATGTATTTTTAATGTAATATGTAATAATAAAAATATATTAAATGATGGAGAAAGAAATCAGAAAGTACTCAAAAAGTGGTTTATTGCTTAAGAATAATAAAACTCGAACATAAACTTATAAGGAAACATTAAATTAAAATAAAAACGTACTAATACAGAAAGTATTCCGATTGCTGACGAAGTCAGAAGTGAAGTGCCTTTGAATTTGCCTTTGTAAGTACCAATACCTCAAAGTGTTCATCGCTTAAAGCTTTTCTTTTAGGCGTATCAATCATAGTTGCAAAATAGAAAAGTCTTTCAACTGGTGCTGACGAAGGTAAGCATGTGTTTCACTTTATTGACACCCTTTTTAAGATTGGGTATTCATTTAAGATGTTCAAATTGGTTCTTTTGTCCTCCAAATATCTTAGCAACTCCAACTGTATTTTTAAGTTTTACTATTGATGCTAGAACCCTGTTCATTCTGTGTATAATTAATAGTAGAGCTGTTGTCCACTTGCTGGTCTCGAAAATTGCGAAAATCAAAAATGTCATCCAAATTTTGATCTCCACTTTCATCTGATTCATTGCAAGTTTCCAATTCCATTTTTGTTTTAGCGACAGTTATAATGCATTTTTTATATCTTCTATAGTTTTTTTTGGGATTTTTTTACGACATTGTACCACCTTAGCTTAAATCTAGGAAGAAGGACTGCAGCTATAATTGTATCTTCCCATTCCAAATTTAAAATGTTTGCAAAACGAGTATTTAAGCTTTTAATGCACATTTTTGCTAGATGTTCTGCTCCATATTTTAATTTCGTTTGGGCAAGAAGTTTCTCATATTTATTAATTAATGAAATTAAACTGGGTAACAAATCGCACACCTAGTTCACTAGTGCCACAAGTGCAAAACAAAATATTCTCGAGAAATAAGCAAAACGTTCTGTAACAAAAGCGTTTTGCCCTGTAAATAATTTATTTTGAGAATGACTGGCTTCAAAATTACAATTTAGGTAGCAAATTATACACTTATTGGCTGTATCTTATTACAATTTATTAAAAATAAAACGTTATTATTATTTTGATAGTTATGGCGATATTGCATTGTGAAGAAAGTCATTTATAAAACGATACCTAGGAGATGCGGCGGCAATATAATGAAAAAATCAATTGATTTTTGCAGTTGTGGGCGTGTATATTATCGCCACATCTCCTAGTTATGGCCATATTGCATTTTCAAAACCTCCAAAAACCCTACAGTGAAATACCGAAGTAACTTACTTTATACTTATCTAAAACAATATTTTAGTTCAGGCTGTATTACATTAGATGGGCCATCATATAGGCAATATTTTACAGCCTTAACCCAAAATTTGAATTTTTTGCAGTTGTGGCACAATTGAACTAGGTGTGCGAAATATCTAAAAGATACATTGTCTTCACCTTGTAACAAATCTAACGTTGAGGCCAAAGGTTTCATAACTAAACAGTATTCCTCTGGGTATAACAGTTTCAGTTTCCTTAAAAGGTTCTAACGTTAAATTTTGTTGCAAAATTGGAAGTTTTTCTTTTGCTTTAAGAATCTGCGAAACGGCATCAAAAGTGGAGTTCCATCTAGTGGCCCCTGGAGAACTTAGAGTATGCCCTAAAAGTTTAATTATAATTTCATTACTTTTTGGTTTATTTGATTTGTTCCGTAATTGAGCACATTTACTAAATGCATTATTTTCTCTTGTTCGTATCGATGGAATTTTTGTTACAGTATTTTTTAATCGGTTGTGGCTATTAAATTTAAAGTATGTCGCATCGCATATGTGTGAGTAACTGTATATCCTGGTCTTCTAACTCTTTTCCTTCATCGGCTTGATCAACGTAAAAATGTAAAATTTGCAATTCATCTTCTTCTTCTTCACCAATTTCCTCATCGTCGTCCTCTTCATTTTTCTCCTCGATTATAAATATCTCTGTTACACCCCATGGAAACTTCGCCTTAAACGTCTTTTGTCTATCTCAACTAAAGCATAAATCACAAATTATGAGCTAACGAAAAACTTTTTCTTCTGTACTCGGTAGACAAGAATTTGCAGGATTTTTCCTTATTGCAGGGTGTGATTATTTGTACTTGTAGGTACACTAAAATAAAATTATAAATATTAAGATGTGCTTTATTATAATCCGAAAAATAATTTCGTCTAATTATGCAGGGTACAAAAAGGGGTTCTTGAGAATAGAGATATAGAAAATATAAAAAATAAATGTAAGTAATTAATTAAACAACGTACTTATAAAGATTTATAACTGATTAGGTAAAAACAAAGCTCCATTAGCTATATATAATAATATATTATAACGGTGACGAGTACGAAAAATGGGATTTAACATATTAGACATATCTGGATTGAAGGAATGGCAGTGTTGTGCATACGTTAGGTGCATTATCGGCGGGCGATAAATATTTAAAAGTATCCGAATATCAAAAAAGTATCCGGATGCCGGATACTTTAAAATTTGATCACGGATACGGATACCGGATACAAATTTTAAAAAGTATCCGGATACAGCCTTCGGATACATAAAAAGTATCCGGATATTGTATCTGGATACAGAAGTATCCGGATACTACCCAGCTCTGCATGAGAGGCATGAAGATCATTAGCACTATCTATTATAATCAGATCGCTGTGGTAAAAGAGAACAACATATTTTCAAATGAAATACTGACTGAGAGGGGCGCAGGCAAGGCTGCCTTTTATCTCCTACCTTGTTCAATTTGTATTCATTGGAAATAATACACGAAGCTCTAGAAGGACTAACTAGGGGAATTAAAGTAAATGATCGACCAAAGTAAATGGTATGGTTTGCCGATGACAATATTTTATTAGCAAAATGTCTTGAAGATTTACAACAAACGGTTGACAGAGAGGTAGAAGTCAGCGAAAAAACGGACTGTCCCTAAACTCAAAAAGACACAATTTATATAAAAAGGAAAGAATCTCTCTCATTGGCTCTATACCATAATAAAAGTTACTAAAGAAGTAAAAATCTTCCTTTGTAGATGGTATATAATTTATTTAAATTTTTTTCTAAAAAATATCCAAGTTGGACTTAAAGTAGCTACGTCACTGGTACGATACAAACAAACGTTTTCGGACTAATCAGTCCATCATCAGGTTAAGTCTAAAATAAGTAAACCAGTGTATAAAAATGACAAAGTTAAATTTTGACTGTTAAAAGTTAGGAAAAATTTAAACATGTGGTTACTTACTTCAGATCCAAAGTAGTTGAAACTAGCCACTGTGGTAGGTCTAAAAACCTTACCATTATAAAAAATTAACAGTTTCGGCTACATCGAGACTGACAATAAGTCGATGTTACAAGATTTAAGTGTAATTAAACCAAAATGGAGTCTTTACCTTGTCTTCAAACTAAATGGTTATCTTGAAGATAGTAGGAAACGGACTAATTGAAATTTGACATTGAAAGACTAATGAGAGGACCTTCTATGGTCCTATGGTATGGAATTTTATGTATCTAAAGTTATTTTGTATTATAAAAGTGCAAACAAATTCTAAATGAATGAATTTAATTAGTTATTAAATAAATGAATATGAATGAATCAGTTTAAATTAATAATAACCTAGAATTATTTATGATAATTCTATGACTATTGAAAGCAAAAATTTTGCCAACAAGGTAATGACGTCACTTGTTCAAAAAGAAGAAAAGAATAAATAAAAACTGAAGAAAATGAAAGAAAATTTTAATTAAGATGAATATAAGCTAAGAGTATTAATACTTAAATATGGAGTTTGATTATTGTGGTATGGAATTTCAGTTAGTTTAAAAATGACAGATATGAATAAAATTAGGAGTATAACTGGTTGCCTGAATTTAAGTAAATTGAAAGCGAAATAAAAAACAAAATTAAGAATAAGTTAATAAGGTGTGAACTAAAAGAGATTAAAGTACCAACTGGTTGAATGAATTTAAATGAAAATAAAATTAAAAAATTGAAAAAGATAAGAAAAAGACTAAGGTGGAAGATAAAGGTAGAAAAGTATTGTTATGAAATAAAACATATCCACCTTTAGTCCAGAGAAATAAGATTTTTCTCGTGACACATTCCCCTCCAGGCCGAAACCAAATTTTTTGGGTAGTATGGACATCTGTATTAATAACCTTTATGTTTCCTGCAGCCGACTTTGATGATATACATAGTTATAAACAAATGAAGATCAAAAAACGGTAAATTTTCGCTTTTTTCGTCTATAACCAAGAAGTTAAGCATTTTTAATAAATTTGATAGTAAGAAACTCATAAATCGTCTAAAAAATTTCAATATGGCGTTCGCTGAATATGTCTATCCTTATTGGTTGCTTAGAAAATTGCCAAATAAATTATAAATTTTGAGTTTTTATAAAAATTCATAACTTATGTAAAAATTAACTTAGAACCTTCTTATTACGTGAATTGCTGAGATTTCTGGTGCTTAAATTATATTTTAAATTTCAAAGCAATTGGTCAGATAGTTTTAAAAGATATTTAATTTATTTATCCCAAATTCATTTTTTTGCAACACTACAAGTCAGACAATTATGAGGTTACAGTAAGACTTCTGACAGTTTATGGAAGAAGAACATTTATACTATTGACTTAAAAAAAATGACAAAAAGTAATTTTAAAGAGTGTAAAATTATTTTGCAAAAACACGTCGATTTTTTGCTTACTTAAAAACAATTAGAATAACTTTTTAACCGTTACCCGTAGAAAAATTATTTTTTCATATTTGGAAAAACTGAATTTTTTACATATTTAGAAAGAGTTTCAATTATCCTAGGACAATTAGGGACGAAGTTAGCCCCCCCCCCTTTTTAATTCACATGTTTTTGCAAAATAATTTTGCAGTATATAGAATTATTTTTTGTCATTTTTTTTAATTAAATTAATAGTATACATTTTCTTCTTTCATAAACTATTCAAAGTATTTGTTTAACTTCATCATTTTCTGACATAGCGTTGCAAAAAAAATAATTTGAAATAAACAAATTAAATACCTTTAAAACTATTTGACCAATTGTTTTGAAATTTAGGGTATGATTTAAGCACCGGAAGTCTCAGCATTCCGTGTAATAAGAAGGTTCTAAGCTAATTTTTACATAAGTTATGAATATTTATAAAAACTCAAAATTTATGAATTATTTTGCAATTTTATAAGCAACCAATAAGGATAGACATATTCAGCGAACGCCATATTGAAGTTTTTTATACGATTTATGAGTTTCTTACTCTCAAATTTGTTTAAAACTCTTATCTTTTTGGTAATAGACGAAAAAAGCGAAAATTTACGGTTTTTTGATCTTCATTTGTTTATAACTATGTATATCATCAAAATCTACTGCAGGAAGCATATAGGTTACTATTATAGATGTCCATGCTACTCAAAAAATTTGGTTTCGGCCTGGAGGGGGTTGTGTCACCAACAGGATATTTTTTTTCCTTATTTCTCTGAACTACTTGAATTATTGGTTGTCTTAATTGAAGAGAAATTAAAAAATTTTTAATAAAAGAAAGAAAACAAAATTAAGTCATAAAACAAAATGAGTATATTATATGCGGTCAACAGACCAACTGAGACATATGTACCTAAGCTTAACTTTTTAACAGTCAAAATTTAACTTTGTCATTCTTATACAGTGGTTTACTTATTTTAGACTTAACCTGATGTAGGACTGATTAGTCCGAAAACGTTTGTTTGTATCGTAGCAGTGATGTACTCACTTTAAGTCCAACTTAGATCTTTCTTAGAAAAAATTTTAAATAAATTATATAGCATCTACAAAGGAAGCGCCAATGTGTTTAACTACAAGATTTTTACTTCTTTATTAACACAAATTATGGTTATAGCAAAAGTTAAACAACGCCAAGAAAGCATAACAATACATGGACAACAAATTAAAAAAGTGGAAAAATATAAATATCTGGGTACAATAATTAATAAAAATAATGAAAACACAGAAAATATTAAAGCAAGACATAGAACAGGTAAGAAATGCTTTCAAAAAACTGAAAAAGTATTCTGTAGCAGGGATATTACAATTTCTCTAAAGATAAGACTTCTGAGATGCCACGTGTTCTCCGTATTTTTTTATGGGATGGAAGCTTGACATTAAAGAAAGATGTTTCGGTCAGATTAGAAACCTTCGAGTTATGAGCCTACAGAAGGACATTAAGAATAAGTTGGGTGTATAGAGTCACGAATGTCGAGGTGTTGAGAAGAATGGGAGAAGAAAGAGGTTTTGAATAAAATTAAAGTTACAAAACGGCAATATCTGCGATATAATGTCATGAAGGGAGAGCGTTATAACTTATTGCAATTAATAATACAAAGTAGAAGGAGTCATGGAAGAAGACGCATCTCCTGGTTAAATAATTTGAGAGCTTGGTTTAACTACACTAATCTCTTTATAGTAGCGGTATCGAAAGTGCGAATTACCACGATGATTGTCGACGTTCTAAGAGGAGATGACATATGAAAAAAAAGAAGAAGAAAGACATATGGTAAAAACTAAGAAAAAAAAACCCAACATTACGTTAGAGATTGACTAACACACATACAATATTACCGAAAGAACTACACGAAACCTTTGCCAAATTTATTAAACAAAATTATGGTAGGGGAGCAAAGCATGCTAAATGTGCAGTCACTAGAGCGGTATGGGGATCTATTGGATTGTGAAAAGTAGGTCCTAAAACCAAAAAAAGTTAAGTAAAGTTTTTCATTTTAGTGGGGACTTTCCATTTTTAATTTAATTTTCCATCTCCAACAATCGTTTTTTTTTTATTATAGCGCCATCTCTCCATAATTAGAAAAAATATCGTGAATATAAGTTACTTACTTTTATGTAAGGAATCCGAATCTGCAATAAAAAATGGGGGCTCGCATTTAAGATAGTAATGTAACATCTTACCACACCTCCCTGGGTGGTCGTGTTTGGTGCCATTCAATAGATTTTTTAAAAATATTGAATTATTGTAATTTTCATTTTTTCGATCTCATGTTCCTTTCGCGAAATATCGCGGGATTCGTATTTAAAATTTTAAATTTACTCCCCATTCCTCTCCGTGGTAAGTCGTGTTTGGTATCATTCGATAGATTTTTGAAAAATATTGAGCACGTATTTCTTAGTTTTCCAATCTCTCATTCATTTCGCGAACCATTCGCTTTTTCTTCTGAAACTTTGGGACTCACCCAATATCCTAACGCCCCGCTTAAATCGTCAGATTTTTGAAATATACACTATTTTGCATATTCTTAGCTTACCTTATCTTAATCTGACGATTTCGAGTTTTTCTAAGGATAGCTTTTTTTTTCGCCCCCCCCCTTAACGAACTACCCTGCATTAAGAGCGAATATATGGTAGAGGTGCATTTTCAGGGTACAAGGTTCCTCTCCATGTAATAATCTGACACCCTCGAGGAACTGAAAAAATTCTCGCTTGGGCTCCCCTACCATAAGAGTATAGGCGCAAATATTTTAAGGCTATCCCTAATTTTCTGACTTTACACGGCAAATTACGTGTAGTAGAATTCTCACAGGTATGGATATGTAAACATTACTTGACAATCTCATGGTTAGCTGTAAAGAGATGGCTTTTGAATGTTCTTGGATAACTGTTACTTGCTTAAATTAATAATTACGTTAATTAATATGATAATTTTTCCACTAACTCTGAATTCAAGATTGTAATAATTTATATAATATACAATAAAAACTGAGACTCAATCGAGAAAAAAAGAAAAGTGATAAAGAGATTTTTAATAATATATTGTTACTATGTAGCGTTTAAAATTTTGGACATCTTTAAAAACAAAGTACTTGGATTACAGAATATATCCTGGTGTATTCTCTGCTTGGATCTTCCATAAAATAATAAACAATCAATAAGTTTTAATTAAGTTCACGTCTTAAATCAATTATTTATCAAATACACTATCAATATTATTTAATCAACAACTCAAAATATTCCCGATACCATGTCAAATATCTAAAACTGTCACTGTCTTGTCACCATATTCTATTCGACTCAATGCGTTGTATGCCAAAGATAGCGAATGTTCGATTTGGAAAATATCACCGCGGTCCATTTCTTTAAAATCCTGAAAAAAAAACTAATAAATATTTTTAAAAAATTTAAACGCAGAATGAACGAGTGAATTATTAACGAGGGCCGAAAGTCCCTAAAAATAAATAAATTTCTTTTGAATGAGACATTTAAAATTTAAAATCACACTACATTATCTCTTAGTTTTTCACCCCTGTAACTTATAGGCCTTGGGCCCGCATATACAATTATTATTTATGACCACACCGTTGAAACTTTTTGTACTTGTTATTTGGGTGGAGTCGGACAAATTTTGAGCTTGGCGCATTATGGTAGTGGGGCGTTTGTCTGTCAAGCGGTGACGAAGTTGTCAATTTTATGCAAGAAAAAAATTTATTACCACATTGGTCATTCTATTTTAATCAATGGATTTTATCATATAAACAACGAAAACAATTTTGTCGGACAAAAATATTGGGGCATATGACGCGTCGGACACGCTAAATATGTCAAATTTATGAAAATAATAAATTTATTACCACATCGATAATTTTAACGGTATCTATCATAAAACCTTTTTACAATAATGTGGTAACCTTGTCGGACAATTTTCACGGGGCATATGCGCAGTCGGACGCGCCGAATATGTCAATTTCCTGAAAATTTTTTATTTATTACCACAGATGTCATTTTTATTTTGTACTGTTCTTTTACATGTGTAACGCATATTGGATCACTTGTCGGACAAAAATAATGGGGCGTTTTGGTACAATTAAAAGAAAAAGTAATTTTTATGCATACAGGGTGTTTGGTAAAGAATGGGCCATAGCTTAACCTCAGGTTCCTGAGGTTAAAATAGGCCGATTTAAGCTAACTTACCTTAGTACAAAGTTTATAATAGCCGAGATACAGGGTGTCAAAATCAAACTTTTTTTTTATTTATTATTGAATATTTCCTGATAGGTATGAGATAACAACATGAAATTTTATATCTGGGGGTTTCTTGAGTCGAGAAATCTAAATTCCTTACCAAAAATTATGCATTGCCCAGAGGGCGCCACATATGCCTTTCAGCACTCATTTATTACGTTCAATTTTTTTTATCCCTCACTCTGTATAATTTTGACATTAAAATTTTTATTTTCCTATTAGTTTTACTTAAAAAAGGTATACTTCTTTCATCTTCCTAAACTCAACCGTTTTCGAGATAAACGCATTTTAAATATGCGATACACCATCATTTTTAGCATAATATCATTGTAGTTACACCCAAAAAATAACTTAAAATTTATGAAAATAATAAATTTATTACCACATGGATAATTTTAACGGTATCTACCATAAAACCTTTTTACAATAATGTGGTAACCTTGTCGGACAATTTTCACGGGGCATATGCGCAGTCGGACGCGCCGAAGATGTCAATTTCCTGAAAATTTTTTATTTATTACCACAGATGTTATTTTTATTTTGTACTGTTTTTTTACATGTGTAATGCATATTGGACCCACTTGTCAGACAAAAATAATGGGGCGTTTTGGTACAATTTAAAAAAAATTAATTTTTATACATTTTTGACCTCATATTAAATTACGTATTTTTCGGCTCATATTACCCGTATGCGCGCCAATGGTGAATATTAAATTCTTAACTGTAGTTAAAAATGTGCAATAACTACCTCTTAAAACCCACCAAATTTCATTTGCATATCTCAACTGGTTTTAAAGCAATAAATAAATCGTCAGTTTGTCAGAAAAACTTCAACACCCCCTATCTCGGAAACGATGCATTTGTGGACATACGTTTTTCTCGTAAAGCAAACTGACTTTATTTTGTCATGCACAATTACTCCTTATTGCCATACTTATTTAAAAACACACTTTGTCTATGAAAAACATGGCTAGTTTTTAAAGTCCTTAACTTTTTTATTATCCAACATAAACGAATTAATGAAAAAACTGAATGTTGAGAAGGAATGAGGCTATAGTTCGGTTTTAATTTTAGTATTTTATAGATGCTAGAATATTCCACGGGGTGATGCGAACTTTGAGAAAAAACACAGTTTGATTCATACACTAGCTTTGCAATAAAAATTATGTGTGTACCGACAATATTACTACAGGAATATTGCTAAAGAATAAGGCGCTAATGTTACGAAAAAATCACTTAAATCGGACAAGAGGTTTATAAAATACAAACCATCAAAAATAACCCATTTTTAAGGTGGTTGATTAATTTTGGTCCAGAGTGTACATATACAGGGTGTTTGGTAAAGAATGGGTCATAGCTTAACCTTAGATTCCTGAGGTTAAAATAGGTCGATATAAGCTAACTTACCTTAGTACGAAAGTTGATAATAACCGAAATACAAGGTGATAAAGTTAAACTTTTATTTTATTTATTCTTGAATATTTCCTAACAGGCATGGGATAATAACACGAAATTCGGTAAGCAGGGGTTTTTCGGGACAATAAATCTAAGTTTGCCACCAAAAATGATATATTATCCAGAGGGCGCCACATACGCCTTTCAGCGCTCATTTAATAGGATCAATTGTTTTATTTCTCACTCTACATACCTTTTGAATCAACACTTTTATTCTCTTAACATTTATACTTAAAAAAGGTTACTATATTCATCTCGTTAAACTCAACCGTTTTCGAGATAAACGCATTTTAAGTCTGCGAGGCAATATAATTTTTTGCAAAATTGTGATCTGATATTTGCTTACATACTCCTTGAACAACGACAAACATCGTTCTGTAGTTTTTTTTTCCAATTAAAAAAAATTTCCGACACAAGTATCAGGTTATAAGTAGTTATATTCTAAATCAAAAAATCTAAGTGTCCGACAAAAATATTGGGTCAAATCCAAAGTCGGACAAAAAATTTAATTTTTATTAATAAACTGTCTTTTAAAAAATACTGGGTTCGTGCAACCCTTACCTTTAAAACCATTTTTCCGACAACATTAGTAGGTTATAAGTAATTAAATTCTTAATCAAAAAATCAAAGTGTCGGACAAAAATATTGGGGCAACTCGACAGTCGGACAAAAAATTTAATTTTTATTAGTAAAGTATACTTTCAAATTATGCTGGGTTCGTGCATCCCTTATCTTTACAACCATTTTTCCGACAAATGTAGTAGGTTACAAGTAATTATATTCTTAAACAAAAAATGTAATTGTCTGACAAAAATGTTGGGGCAAACGAACAGAAAACTTAATCCTTTTAGGCTATCGACGAGGAGGTATTATCAAAAAAAAAATTTAAAACAGTGTTTCTCGGTTACTTTTGAATCGATTTAGCTGAAAATTGGTACACACGCTAAGTAAAGCATTTAAAAGGGTATGACGTAGATCGGAACCCAAAATTTTCTTAAAAAATTTTCCGAAAAGAAGGAAAATTTTAGAAAAATTGTGATCTGATAATTTTTGTACATACTCCTTGAACAACGACAAACATCGTTCTGTATTTTTTTCTCGAATTAAAAAAAAAATTTCAGCACATGTATCAGGTTATAAGTAGTTATATTCCAAATCAAAAAATGTAAGTGCCCGACCTAAATAGTGGGGCACATCCAAAGTCGGACAAAAAATTTAATTTTTATTAATATACTTTTAAACTATTCTGGGTTCGTGCATCCCTTATATTTACAACCATTTTTCCGATAAAAGTAGTAGGATACAAGTAATTATACTCTTAAACAAAAAATTTAATTGTCTGACAAAAATGTTGGGGCAAACGAACAGGAAACTTAATTCTTTTAGGCTATGGACGAGGAGGTATTATCCAAAAACATTTTAAAACAGTTTTTCTCGGTTATTTTTAAATCGATTTCGCTGAAAATTGGTACATACACTAAGTAAAACATTTAAAAGGGTATGACGTAGAGTTGTACCCAAAATTTTCCCAAAAAAATTTCGGACAAGAGGGAAAATTTTAGAAAAATTGTGATCTGATATTTGCGTACATACTCCTTGAACAACGACAAATATCGTTCTGTAGTTTTTTTTCTCGAAATAGAAAAAAATTTCCGACACAAGTATCAGGTTATAAGTCGTTATATTCCAAATCAAAAAATCTAAGTGTCCGACAAAAATATTGGGGCAAATCCAAAGTCGGACAAAAAATTTAATTTTTATTGATAAACCATACTTTTAAATTATGCTGGGTTCGTGTATCCCTTATCTTTACAACCATTTTTCCGACAAAGGTAGTAAGTTACAAGTAATTATATTCTTAAACAAAAAATGTAATTGTTTGACAAAAATCTTGGGGCAAACGAACAGAAAACTTAATTCTTTTAGGCTATCCACGAGAAAGTAATGTCAAAAAATTTTAAAAGAGTTTTCTCGGTTATTTTTGAATCGATTTAGCTCAAAATTGGTACACACATTAAGTAAAACATTTAAAAGGGTATGACGTAGAGCTGTACCCAAAATTTTCTTAAAAAATTTTCCGACAAGAGGGAAAATTTTAGAAAAATTGTGATCTGATATTTGCTTACATACTCCTTGAACAACGACAAACATCGTTCTGTAGTTTTTTTTCTTGAAAAAAAAAATTTCCAAAAAAGTATCAGGTTATAAGTAGTTATATTCCAAATCAAAAAATCTAAGTGTCCGACAAAAATATTGGGGCAAATCCAAAGTCGGATAAAAAATTTAATGTTTATTAATAAACTAAAATAAATATTAATAACTATAATAAATGATTGTGAGTAAGTCTGTGTTTCATTACTAACTTTAATAAACTATACTTTTAAATCATGCTGGGTTCGTGCATCGCTTATATTTACAACCATTTTTCCGACAAAGTAGTAAGTTACAAAGTAGTAAGTTAGTAAGTTTTCTGTTCGTTTGCCCCAAGATTTTTGTCAACCAATTACATTTTTTGTTTAAGAATATAATTACTTGTAACTTACTACCTTTGTCGGAAAAATGGTTGTAAAGATAAGGGATACACGAACCCAGCATAATTTAAAAGTATAGTTTATCAATAAAAATTAAATTTTTTGTCTGACTTTGGATTTGCCCCAATATTTTTGTCGGACACTTAGATTTTTTGATTTGGAATATAACTACTTATAACCTGATACTTGTGTCGGAAATTTTTTTTTATTTCGAGAAAAAAAACTACAGAACGATATTTGTCGTTGTTCAAGGAGTATGTACGCAAATATATCAGATCACAATTTTTCTAAAATTTTCCCTCTTGTCCGAAATTTTTTTGGGAAAATTTTGGGTACAGCTCTACGGCATACCCTTTTAAATGTTTTACTTAGTGTGTGTACCAATTTTCAGCTAAATCGATTCAAAAATAACCGAGAAAAACTGTTTTAAAATATTTTTGGATAATACCTCCTTGTCCATAGCCTAAAAGAATTAAGTTTCCTGTCCGTTTGCAACAACATTTTTGTCGGACAATTAAATTTTTTGTTTAAGAGTATAATTACTTGTATCCTACTACTTTTGTCGGAAAAATGGTTGTAAAGATAAGGGATGCACGAACCCAGAATAGTTTAAAAGTATAGTTTATTAATAAAAATTAAATTTTTTGTCCGACTTTGGATGTGCCCCACTATTTATGTCGGGCACTTAGATTTTTTGATTTGGAATATAACTACTTATAACCTGATACATTTGCTGACATTTTTGTTTAATTCGAGAAAAAAATACAGAACGATGTTTGTCGTTGTTCAAGGAGTATGTACACAAATTATCAGATCACAATTTTTCTAAAATTTTCCCTCTTGTCGGAAAATTTTTTAAGAAAATTTTGGGTTTCGATCTACGTCATACCCTTTTAAATGCTTTACTTAGCGTGTGTACTAATTTTCAGCTAAAGCGATTCAAAAGTAACCGAGAAACACTGTTTTAAATTTTTTTTTGATAATACCTCCTCGTCGATAGCCTAAAAGAAATAAGTTTTCTGTTCGTTTGCCCCAACATTTTTGTCAGACAATTACATTTTTTGTTTAAGAATATAATTACTTGTAACCTACTGCTTTTGTCGGAAAAATGGTTGTAAAGATAAGGGATGCACGAACCCAGCATAATTTGAAAGTATACTTTACTAATAAAAATTAAATTTTTTGTCCGACTGTCGAGTTGCCCAATACTTTTGTCCCACACTTTAATTTTTTGATTAAGAATATAATTACTTATAACCTACTAATGTTGTCTGAAAAATGGTTTTAAAGTTAAGGGTTGCACGAACCCAGTATTGTTTAAAAGACAGTTTATTAATAAAAATTAAATTTTTTGTCCGACTTTGGATTTGACCCAATATTTTTGTCGGACACTTAGATTTTCTGATTTAGAATATAACTACTTATAAGCTGATACTTGTGTCGGAAATTTTTTTTAATTGGAAAAAAAACTACAGAACGATGTTTGTCGTTGTTCAAGGAGTATGTACGCAAATATCAGATCACAATTTTTCTAAAATTTTCCCTCTTGTCCGAAATTTTTTTGGAAAAATTTTGGGTACAGCTCTACGTCATACCCTTTTAAATGTTTTACTTAGTGTGTGTACCAATATTCAGCTAAATCGATTCAAAAATAACCGAGAAAAACTGTTTTAAAATATTTTTGGATAATACCTCCTCGTCCATAGCCTAAAAGAATTAAGTTTCCTGTTCGTTTGCCCCAACATTTTTGTCAGAAAATTACATTTTTTGTTTAAGAGTATAATTACTTGTATCCTACTACTTTTGTCGGAAAAATGGTTGTAAAGATAAGGGATGCACGAACCCAGAATAATTTAAAAGTATAGTTTATTAATAAAAATTAAATTTTTTGTCCGACTTTGGATGTGCCCCACTATTTATGTCGGGCACTTAGATTTTTTGATTTGGAATATAACTACTTATAACTTGATACATGTGCTGAAAATTTTTTTTTAATTCGAGAAAAAATACAGAACGATGTTTGTCGTTGTTCAAGGAGTATATACACAAATTATCAGATCACAATTTTTCTAAAATTTTCCCTCTTGTCGGAAAATTTTTTAAGAAAATTTTGGGTTCCGATCTACGTCATACCCTTTTAAATGCTTTACTTAGTGTGTGTACCAATTTTCAGCTAAATCGATTCAAAAGTAACCGAGAAACACTGTTTTAAATTTTTTTTTGATAATACCTCCTCGCCGATAGCCTAAAAGAATTAAGTTTTCTGTTAGTTTGCCCCAACATTTTTGTCAGACAATTACATTTTTTGTTTAAGAATATAATTACTTGTAACCTACTACTTTTGTCGGAAAAATGGTTGTAAAGATAAGGGATGCACGAACCCAGCATAATTTGAAAGTATACTTTACTAATAAAAATTAAATTTTTTGTCCGACTGTCGAGTTGCCCCAATATTTTTGTCCGACACTTTGATTTTTTGATTAAGAATATAATTACTTATAACCTACTAATGTTGTCGGAAAAATGGTTGTAAATAAAAAAATTTCAGGAAATTGACATTTTCGGCGCGTCCGACTGCGCATATGCCCCGTGAAAATTGTCCGACAAGGTTACCACATTATTGTAAAAATGTTTTATGGTAGATACCGTTAAAATTATCCATGTGGTAATAAATTTATTATTTTCATAAATTTGACATATTTAGCGTGTCCGACGCGTCATATGCCCCAATATTTTTGTCCGACAAAATTGTTTTCGTTGTTTATATGAAAAAATCCATTGATTAAAATAGAATGACCAATGTGGTAATAAATTTTTTTCTTGCATAAAATTGACAACTTCGTCACCGCTTGACAGACAAACGCCCCACTACCATAATGCGCCAAGCTCAAAATTTGTCCGACTCCACAAAAATATCAAGTACAAAAAGTTTCAACGGTGTGGTCATAAATAATAATTGTATATGCGGGCCCAAGGCCTATTATTAAAATAAACATTATAGAAGTTTTCAGGGACTTTCGGCCCTCGGTAAGAACGTAATATTTCATTTTGCGTTTAAATTTTTCAAAAACACCTATAAGTTTTCAAAGGATTCGAAAAAAATTATTTCATTTAAATAGCATTGGAGCCGAAACTGTGTATCCCCCTTTTTCCATAATACTTCCTAGTTTGCTATAACTTTAGATCCTTGTTGTAAATGTATTGTCGAAAAGAAGGATAATTGGGAAAGTTTCAGACCTTTTCATTCTGAAGTTTAAGCCTACTGAATTAAATTTTAACTTTTTCGAGTTTACTTGAAGGTATTGCTTGTATAGAAAGTAAATTTAAAACCTTTATCGCTGTTATTTCAAGATTGTGTATTGTTCGTCCGCTATAACTTTTCCCATACGTCACGATTTATTTTCAAACAAATTATGTAAGTCAAAACATAAAGCGAAACGAACGTTGATGTGCCCTAATAACACAAAACATTCCAGGAATGTTCCTAAAAGGTACACACAGGACATTGAAAACATTCCTGGAATGTCCCCAAAAGCACATGAACGTCCCTGGAAAGTCCCAGGAAAGTGCTGTGTCAGCATTTTAAATATTCCTTGAATGTCTTGTTGGAACATTCCATGAATGTCTACGAATGTTCTTTGAACATTCACAGTATATTGTTTAGACTGAATGTCTTGTTGAAACATTCCATGAATGTTCTTAGGACATTCAAAGTATATTTTTTAGACATTCTCTGAAATATATCGTCAGTGATGTGACAATACCTCCTATATGTTTTTTCATGAGTTTTGCAGGAGACGAAAAACATTTTTTACGGTCACCTTCTGTTTTCATACGTAAGTTTTGACTTGTTTTGCAGTAAATAGATAGTTGAATTTACTACAAAACAAATCAAAAAATATATGAAAACACGAGGTGGCCCAAACAAGTTTTTCATCTCCAACAAAATTCATGAAAAAGCAGATAGGAGGTATTGTCACATCACCGACGATATACCAGAAGTACAGTAGGAAAAATGAAAGAATACCCATGAACGAACATATAAAACACGCTGTATTTTCCTGTCACCGTGTCACACAAAAAACTGGTCAGCACAAGTACATATAATAATTATTGTTACTTGTACTGGACAATTTTCTTTGTGACACGGTGACAGAAAAATACAGCGTGTTTTATATGTTCATTCATGGGTATTCTTTCATTTTTCAGACTGTATATGTAGCCATACCAAATAATACATCCTTGATAAATATAAACATTTTTATTGCACAAAATCTTGTCATATATTTTTTTCCATAATCATCACTACGATGACGATTCATTGTATTGAATTGTTCATTAGAATTACAATCTGGTCATAACTCTGACCAATGAGCAATTTTAATTTAACCTAAATTACTACTGTTCCTTAAAATGAAGAGCTTACCCATAACGTCTCTTATCTAATCTAAAAGGCACACAAGCACTATGCTCTGCTTTTCTAACCGCACTATTCTACCATACACATGCACACAAGCATTGTGCTCTGCTTTTCACTATCACTCAAACTAGTTCAAAAGGCTTTGTCCTCTTCAATCTTCTAGTTTGCCCAGTAGTATCCAGGAGCTGGATTTCCTCAATATTCTTGTAGGTACTTACGAAGTTGTTGCTTGTGACTTCCAACTTTACTCCAACTTTAAAAACAAATCCAGCTGTAAAATATTTATGTGCCTGAAGGCTTTTGTATGCTTTCATCTATAATATCTATAATAGTAATTTGGTGGAACGCACTTTATGGTAAAATCCAATTCTGGCTGAATTGTATATGGATCTAAATCCCCAAATATTTTCAGCTTCAATAAATATCTAAAACAATAAAAGAAATAATGTTATTGCTTGCAAAATTCATCAACATTGATAAATATCAGAGAAAAATGAACATTGATAAAAATTGTTTGCCCTACCTTTCTCCAAACATCTGGTGTCTCCAATAATAATTTCCTTAAATAATCACTTTGCAGTGTGGTAAAGTTTATAAAGTTCACAAAATACAGCAAACGAAATCCAAATGGATCCAAAATATGACGATTAAACAGTGAAATGATGAAATGAAATGATATTACAAACATAACCTCTGTAACCTGTATGCCATGCCAACCAGAACCAGAAGTCACGTGGTTTGGATTGCCTAAATACATATACACGCGCAGCAAATTTGAAAATGAATGCAAATTGAATAGTAAATGGCCTCTCTTAAAATATAGGACATTGGTAGTATGTTCATAGAATGTCTTGTGGTAACATTCCACGAATAACTTAATCAGATATTCACCGAATGTTCCTTGAATGTCCAGTACATTCAAACATTAATAGAACTTTAGATATAACATTCCTGGAATGTTTTGTGTTGTTAGGGTGTATGTACATTTTGAATACTGCATACTATATACTACACACATCGGCGTACGTTTCACTTTATGTTTTGATTTAATTTGTTTAAAAATGAATCGTGCCACATGGGAAAAGTTACAGCGGATAAACTATACTATCCTAAATAGTCAGGTGGCGTTTGTCAAGAAAACCAAAGTGATGTCAATCCGAAAAAACCAAAACGAACCTCAACCTTGCACAATTAGCACGAGCATGCAGTTTCTGTTAGCCAAGAGCATTACAGAAAGAACATTATAAGACCTTATTTAAGATATTGGCGAAATTTTTGCCGCCCACGAAATCTAATATCCAGTAAAGGCTTCGTTGCAATGATCCATAGAACTATTTTTACATTTCCTACCTTTACTTTATGAACATTTTGAAAACAGAAAAATATCTCGTGGAACAGCCATATAGTATCCAGCTCACTTACCCGATTTGATACCATTTGGGGCATGCTAAAGGAATCAGTATTTAAGTCACTATCCGACAGCAGCTATTGAACTACCACAATACAAGATAATACCCTTTTTCCAATAACTGTAGCAACTACTTTTATTTTAATAAATATGTTGGAAAATCTGCAAAATTGTTACGACTCTTGTTTAAGCTGAAGTGGAGCACATTTTAAACTTGTAAATTATGTAAGTTACAAAATATATGCAATGTATACTTTCGGTAGTGTTTATTTTGGCGAACGCTCTATTATACCTGACCGCAACAGATTAAAAGCTTTTATACAAAAAGCTTCCAACGAATAATGTTTCAGTGTTTTCTGAAATAGTTTCCATTTAGCTACTAATATTTCGTTTTCCTGTAGCGAGCTTGTTATTAAATTTTATTATACGACACACAGCACAAAGCTCAAACAAAGACCTTTTAAAAAAAAACTTTGAAATGAAAATAAATGAATTTAACTTTAAACACGCCTGACGCAAACCCGAGATGCAACCCTTTTGTGTATTAAGAGCTGGATCACATATTATGTTTCCAAAAAATTCGGTCTTCTCTGGTCATGCTAGTTAAATTAATTAAAATAAATAGTACAGTAATTTACACCTAATATTTTAATGACGGCCGCAAAAGTTGACGTAAGGCCATTGGCACGGTTAAAAATAAATATAATTACAGTATATTTAACCCGGCGTCAGACAGGTGGGGTGTGGTACACTCCAACAATGCTGAAGCGCCTAAAACATGAGGAAATTTTGCATGTAGTGGAACTAGCAGCTAGATAGCTTTCTATTAAATATTCATCTATGCGATTACATATAGTTTTTAGTCGTCTGTTTATTTTCAGCAAGTATATTTGGATTGAAAGTGGTCAACCCCACGAGTCGGATTTTGTACTTTCTGCAAAATTGTCCGTATTTTGTTTTTCTCCTATAAATAAGTAAATATGTGTAAGTGAATAATACTTATTACAGATTTTAACATATTTTTTTATTACTCTAAGCTAAAATGAATTACGAAAGAGAATAAGCACGCCTTCAGGCCTTATGGGATGAAGCAGACAGTAACGAATGTATTGACAAGATTTATTCCGAAGTAGGTGAAGAAATAGACGATGTCAGTGTAAATAGTGACCATCCTGACAATCTTCAAGATGTTGACGTTCCACATATCACAGAAAACTAAACGTAAAGATATTTTTTTAAATTCTTTAACTCTTTCAATTGCTGGGGTTTATCACACCGCACTTGTCTCTTTATTATAAGGATTGCTTTGACTCATCAGGAAACCATGGGTAAGACGACAATGTCCAATAATTCTCAGTATTTTTATTACTGCTTTGTTTCTCTGTAAAAAGCAGAATTGCTGGTATTTTTAAGGTAAGGATACTAAGTTAAAAATCATAAAGTTTTGAGTTTGTTCTATTCTACAGGTTTTACCAGGCTCTCGAGCACATTTTATTAACCAAATATTAAGTTTTCCCTGAAAAGTGCTTTATTTTTGGTTATTTGACGTGGAAATATTTGATTTGGATTTGACGGATAAGAACCTACTTATGATTAGAATAGAATAAAATAGAAATATATTGTCGGGTACAATTTTATAGATAATGCTTTCAAATTGTCGAAAAACAAAACAAACACAATTTACTAAAATTACATAAATCATCAGTATAAACTGAAAAAATAATAAAAAAGTAAAACAAAAAAAATATTGCAACATTTAAATAAATTTCAAATAATAAACCTTAAGAAAGAATAAGTTTAATAAGTTAAGCTATATGTATGATACAGAAATATTGGTTATTATAAGGTTGGAATAAATTCATTTTCTCGAGAATGAACAACTTTGGAAAAAAGATCCGAAACAGGTCAATTTTTATTTTTAAATTACGACTTTTTGGCATATATATCATACTAGTGACGTCACCCGTCTGGGCGTAATGACGTCATCGATGATTTTTTTAAATGAGAATAGGGGTTGAGTGATAGCTCATTTGAAAGATAATTCAATTCTCTATTTAGCAGTATAAACATTAATATAATTATTTATACAGGGTGTCCAAAAAAATTTTTTTTTAATTAAATTTATTTATATAAAAAGAAGAATGTGTGTAATTTATTTAATTCAAAATACATTTTACTGCTATCAGAAAACAGGAAAAAATGTTTATTTGATAAATAAATATTGTTTTTTGCTTAAATTTAATATTAAAGCATCCATCCACCTGCCTCTTGACAGTTTGAACATTTAATTTAAGCGAAAAGCAATGATTATTTTTCAAATAAACATTTTTTCTGTTTTCTCAGAGCAGTAAAATGTATTTTGAATTAAATAAATTACATACTTTCTTCTTTTTATGTCAATAAATTTAATTCAAAATTTTTTTTTCTGGACACCCTGTATAAATAATTATATCCATGCTTATATTACTGAATAGATAATTGAATTACCTTTCAAATGAGCTATCACAGGACCCCTATTTTTATTTAAAAAAGTCATCGATGACGTCATCACGCCCAGATGGGTGACGTCACTAGTATGATATATATGCCAAAAAGTCGTAATTTAAAAATAAAAATTGACCTGTTTCGGGATTTTTTTGCAAAGTCGTCCATTCTCGAGAAAATGAATTTATTCCAACCTTTACGTGCTCACTGTATAATATACAGTGCTAGTCAAAAGTCCGTACCCCCCCTCGTATCTTTTGAACGGTTATACCTATAATAGTGAAATTTGGAGGGAGGAAATAAACGGACGTAAGCTTCTTAACTAGTCATGACAGGTGACGTAATAGTGACAGATGACGTTACAGAGCCACTGTGACCGATAATTTTAAATGGGACCTTATGACAAAATGATACCTTGTTTGAAAGGTATTGAAAATGCCTATTCATTCATACTAATTTCGTTTGAGTTTAAGCTAATTTTAATGAATAAATGAAATAAATATAAACTTGTAGTTTCGCATTTAATTAATTCAAATTCAAAATTCCGCCTATATTACTTGTCAAAAAGGTTCACGTTGACGTAAAAACTACTAGAGAATTAAAAAACGTCAACTTTTTTGACAAAAAAAACCATACGCGGACATTTGAATTTTTATTAATTAAATGCGAAACTACAATATTATATTTATTTACTTTATTCACCAAAATCAAAATCAACTTAAACCAAAAAAAAATAGTATGACTGAATAAGTATTTTAAATACCTTTCAAACGAGGTATCACTTGCCATAAGGTCCCATTTAAAATGATCGGTCACAGTGGCTCTGTAACGTCATCTGTCACTATTACGTCACCTGTCATGACTAGTTAAGAAGCTTAAGTCCGTTTATTTCCTCCCTCCAAATTTCACTATTATGGGTATAACCGTTCAAAAGATACGAGGGGGGTACGGACTTTTGACTAGCACTGTATAAAATATACTAGATACTTTTATGTAAGGGTACTGTAATTTAATAATGGAATAAAATGGCCTTTTAGGTAGCAGATGGTTGTATAGTTCTTTTTTTCACAATATAATATATATTTCTTTACTAGCTCGGTGGACGAGATCGGTAAATAAGCGTCAAAAGAAAAATTTCTGGTGAAATAGTCATGATTAACTCTTGCTGGAAAGATATGTAGGTAGATGTTTATGAATTAGGCAAACAGTTTCTAAAATATACTTTAAAGAATAAAGTGTTAAAATCCCGTGATCCTTAAAGCAGCTTCTGCAATGTGTTGTTCTTCTGAGGCCAAACAGATACACCTTATTGCTCTTTTTTGTAATTGACAAATAACATCCGATTTAAGCAAAGATAACATAAAAAGGATGACCAAATCGAAGATGCGACTTGAACAAAGAAAAATATGTTATTTAATAAGAGGCTAAATTGACTTCCTTTGAAACAGATCATATAGCGTAGCAAGCTAAAGATAGTTTCCTCCTTAACAAATCGATATGAAGGGACCATTTAAGGTTGCTGTCTAAAAAATACTAAGAAATTTTACAGAATCAACGATACTAATCTGCTTGTTATTAAGAGGTAAGGGTTAAAGAGCTCCTCTATAGGATAATGCTACTGTTTTATATACATTAAAAGAGAGTATATTAGAAGCGTACCAGGTTTTTATTGTGAGTAGATAGGAAAAGAAGTTTTAGTAGCATGACAAGAAACAATACAGTCAGAAAAATGAAAGAATACCCATGAACGATCATATCAATCAATTATTTTGTAAAAATAAAATAAAAATTCCATTTTTATTCAGTTGTAATGCGAAGGCAAAACAATCTTATTTTTCACTTAGAATACCGAGCGCAGTCCAGCACTCTTAATCGACGATTTTCGACTCTTGTTGGAGTCTCATCGGAAAAACGTAGGCCTGCTGCTCCATACTCTAAGTGACCAACACCGAGAGTTTATCCCCCACACCGCGACTGACGTGAATGGACTACGTGACTGTGACTAGCGTCATCTGGCAAATGAAAGATGAAGTATGTAATTTTCAATCCTAATAACAATATTAATAATATATAAAAATATTAAAATATTACTAAAAGATTTTTAAATTGAAAACTTATTGGTCTATTTTCTTGGTAATACCTCCAAGGCTTCTCTGGAAAATGGACCAATAAATTTTCAATTTAAAAATCTTTTAGTAATATTTCAATATTTTTAAATGTTAATAATATTGCTATTAGGACTGAAAACTACTTCGTCTTTCAATTGCCAGATGACGCTAGTCACCTAGTCCATCCACGTCAGTTGCGGTGTGGGGGATAAACTCTCGGTGTTGGTCACTTAGAGTATGGAGCAGCAGGCCTACGTTCTCTCCGATGAGACTCCAACAAGAGTCGAAAATCGTCGATTAAGAGTGCTGGACTGCGTTCCGTATTCTAAGTGAAAAATAAGATTGTTTTCTCTTCGCATTTCAACTGAATAAAAATGGAATTTTTATTTGATTTTTATATTGGTCGTTACTTCTTTGAGTAACTAGGTCCATTTTCTGTTGGAATTTACCAGCTGAACAGACGGGGTCGTGAATTGTAAGTTTTTTGAATTCCCTCTTGTCTTCTTCGCTTCAGCATCCATCTGGCTTGCAAATTTTAGAAGCCTTGGAGGTGTTACCAAGAAAATGGACCAATAATATTTCAGGTTAAAATTTTTTTAGTAATATTTTAATATTTTTGAATATTATCATTATTGCTATTAGGATTGAAAACTGCTTCATCTAACTTATTTTGTATTTGCTGTCTTCCTCTATAAATAACAAACCTTATAGAAAAAGATAGCAAATACAAAATAAGTGATTGATGTGCTCGGTCATGGGTATTCTTTTATTTTTCCGAGTCTATTTGAGTTGCCCCAAGTAATACTGGTATCATCAGCAAAAAAAAAATTTCCAACGATTTTTAAAGTAGTGCTGTCATTAAAAAAGATAAGAAAAAGTAAAGGACCCAATACTGAACCTTGTCGTACCCCACATAATATGTTTTTGAGACTAGAGTCTGTATCATTTTCTCTAACCGGTTGTTTCCTATTATTATCCAAGTAAGATTAAAACTAATTAAAAGAAATAAGTACCGTGAATTCCGTACAAATTTAGTTATTTATCCAAATATCGTTATTTACACAATTAAAAGCTTTGGCATAGTCACAAAAAACAGTAGCAGTGTGAAGATTCTTGTTCATAGCTTGACAAACCTCATGTTGTACAGAAAACATGGCATCAGTGGTACATTTATTATTTAAAAAATTAGCTAACTAAAACTCAGCTACAATTCTGTTTCTGCTGGGTTTACCGATTTGATATACATCATATTTTTACTTTTTTATAGGCTATATCTTTGCTAAGAATCTTTTTTAGGTTAAACACTTAGTTTTTGAGTTATTCTAAAACAGTTTTTTTTTTGGAAAAAGGACATATTCACTCTTATATTCCTATGTAAGTCGATGAGTGTTGACTTAGTGAAAAAACCCTATAAAGACAGTAAAGATCAGAAGCTGCTTATAAATAGTCAGTTAAGCCGTTTCTGAACTTACTCGTACGTTGTTTTTTAACCCACGAGAAAGAGTGATACCCACCATTACGGCAAAAGTACACATCATCATCTCTACATCACTTTTTTTCTTTTAAATGTTAGCTATGTACAATGTACATGCCACACTTCATATCAATCAAACTGTTTTTCTAAAATTTGGAGCAAAAACCTTAAGTAAATGGACTATAATATGTACCTACTTATAGAATTTATAGTTTTATTTTTTCTTATACTTCGATACACTTTTATTTTCTCACTCTTCAAATAATTGGGTTTCAGTAGGCGTCCCCAGAAAAACAATAAATCCCCATCCGCAATTATTGAACGATAATTTTAATTCACTCCTACGGGCTTATCTTAGATTTATGTACTTCATTTTTTACGTTTTAGACTTTAAGCTTTTAGTAGAGTAGAGAGAAAATTTAGTGTTTTCTGTCTGTCGAATAAAAGTGAAAAATTTGTTACGCGAGAATATGCCAGTGTGTAAATATAACCTCGGGAGATTTATTGCGGAAGACAAATATAAGGCATTGTAGATTTGAGAAAGTACTGTTGGGAGTAGTAAGCAATAATACCTTCCTACATGACTACAAGAAATCGTTATAAGAGATAACAATATAATAGACCAGGGCTGATCTCTGAAAAAACGTCTATTTTTGGATGTGAGAGGTGGCATTCGGATTTTTGCAGATAAAGTCAGGAGACAACTTCAATAATAATAATTGACTTATGCTCCTTCTCAAATATGCCCGGAACATTAATAAAAAAATTAAAATATTTAAAAATTTCGAAAAACATTGTTTTTTTTTTCTATTTTCTTTGCTTATAATTTTAAAACGATTCATTTTGGAACAAAGTCGTACAGAAATTACAGAAATAAAATAAAACTATAATTAAATTTTGTATGATATACGACTGCTTAACATTGTCTTAAAGTATTACCCTTTCTGCAATATAGCAATAAATGCAAAATAAGGGGGCAAAATAAGCCTGTTGTTATTCAAAGTTTTCTAACCACTTCGGCTGCACTTAGAACCTTAGTAATTCGCTTAGAAAATTCTTATAGCGTACTTGAACCGTCTACCAAATTTCATTAACATCAAGGTAATAGATTTTGCATAATAAATTTGCAATCTAATTTTTTTTAAAGTTCAAACTTTTTAAAATCTCCCTGAACAAAAAGTAGACCATTTAGAAGTTGGCTAATTTTTTACATATAAATGAGCGCTCTTTCTATCTAATACATTTTACAGAATTAAAACTGGATTATTTAAGCGGCCTCAGCAATGTCTTAAAATTTTATAAACAGTTTTTTGGTTTATTAATTTTTTTTTAAATTAATTTTCATAAATGCAAATAATCAAAACCGGTATAATTTAACTTAATCTTTTAAATGCTTAAGCAAAATATCCATTTTATTTGTTAGTCAAAAGTTATTCAGATTCAAAAATTGCAATTTTTCGATTTTTTTAAAGTTTAACCGCGTTTATCTCGAAAACTATGCATCCTACGAAAAAACTTGTAAGAACATTTTTTGCTTAGAATTACTCAAGAAATACAAAAAAAATGTATCGTTTTACAAAAAATCGCTGTTATGTAATTCCTCAAGTTCTTTGTTCATAACAATTTTATCGACAAAAAAATATTACCCAAAAATTCGTGTTCTACGGGTCAAAATACATAAAAACTGCTTGGGTACGTCCATCTAAATAAAGCAGGCCGTTGCACCCCCACCTGGCGACAAAACTAATTTTTTTATAAGCCAAAAAATTATTTATAACTTTGAAACATCGGTGAGGCTGCTTAAATAATCCGATTTTTATTCTACAAGGGGTATTAGATAGATATAGCGCCTGTTTATATGGTAAAAAATTAACAAACTATTAAATGGTCTACTTTTTGTTCAGAAAGTTTTTAAAAAATTTAAACTTTTTTAAAAAAATTCAGATTTCAAAACATTGGAGAGTTTCAAAGTGCTGGGATTCAACAAGAAACTGCATTTTTTAGATAACCAATTTGCTGACTTGGAAAATCTTGGTGCAGTCAATGACAAGCATGATGAGTGCTTTCACCAAAATTTAAAGCTCATAGAGGCATGGTACCGAGGTAGTTACCGGTCTTTACTTAAAAGTACTCTAAAGTTTTATTTTATTTTCGTTTATATGCGCAATTTATATGCCCTTTTGGGGTACCTTGTATCTTAAAACGTTGATGTGGTAGAGAAAATCCGCCGTTATTTTTGGTTTCAGAGACGAAAATTTAGTAAAAAGCACACTAAAGTCACAGATTTAAGACAACGAAATTTGTTATGTAAGTCCAAGCGTGGATTTTTGCAGTTACTCGAGCGCGTCAGATTATTACATGGGGAGAAACCTTCTACCCTAAAAATGTACCTCTACCATAATATATTGGCTCTTAATGCAGGGGAATTCGTTAATGTAGACCGAAAATAAATCTATCCTTAGAAAAACTCGAAATCGTCATATTAAGATAAAGTCAACATGCAAAACAGTTTTTAGTTAAAAAATCTGACGATTTGAGCGGGCGTAAGGAAATGGGTGAGTCCCAAAATTTAACAAGAAAAAAGCGAATATTTCGCGAAATGAATGACAGATCGACAAACTAAAAAATACGTACTCAATATTTTTCAAAAATCTATCGAATGATGCTAAACACGACTTCCCACGTAGAGGGGTGACGGGTAAATTTAATATTTTAAATACGAATCTCGCGATATTTCGCGAAATGAACGTCAGATTGAAAAACTAAAAAATACACTTATTCAATATTTTTGAAAAATCTATCGAATGGCACCAAACACGACCCCCCACGGAGGTGGGGTGGAGGGTTACTTTAAAATCTTAAATTGGAGACCCCATTTTTTATCGCAGATTTGAATTCCTTACGTAAAAATAAGTAACTTTTATTCGAGACATTTTTTCGAATTATGGATAGAGGGCGCTATAATCTAAAAAAACGATTGTTGGAAATGGAAAATTAAATTAAAAATGGAATGTCTCCACTAAAATGATATTTTTTTTGGTTTTAGGATCTACTCTTCATAACCCAATAGGTCCCCAAAGCGCTCGAGTGTATTCTTGCTCCCCTACCATTGTGTATTCTTCTTCTTCTTCTTCTTCTTTCTAGAAACTATGAACCATTGTGTATTATCTATTTTTAAAAACTACAAAAATTTGCATAGATAATTTCGAAACAAATAAAATCTGGAGTTTTCATTATTGTCACAAGCAATGTCTCAAAATATTTTAGAGACCCGTTCAAGGCGAACTTACAACGGGACGAGAAGTAAACAAAAGTCTAGCGGAATACTAAATAGTTTCAAAACCCCTTAAATAATTCCAATTCTGAATTGATATCCGAAACACGTTTGTTCATTTTAGAAAAAGTGCACCAAGAAAACGTATGCCGTTAGAAATACAAACAATGTCGTTTCAAAAGTATCTTGTTATTTTAAATGTAATGAAATTACTTGCTTAAGAAATACTGTAAAATACAAATAATTGAAATTCGTAAGTTGAACAGTATGCTACGGATGAAAAAATTATTAAAGTATGAGTATACAGTGATGGGGGACGAAGTAGAGAAGATGGGGCTCCTAATCAACGAAAATATTACTAAGGGTCGGTTGTTCGAACGCTAATCAAAACTGATCATTATCAAATATTTAATTACAATTATATTTGATTAAGCGTACTTCTGAAAGATGTCGCATTTTGAGGTTATGTTGACTGATTTATTTTATTATTTTGGTTTTAATTTAAAATAAAACATAATTAAACTCTTTCTGATGTTAATTTCTTGTTTTTACTTACAAATCAATAATAATAATAAGCAATTTTTAATAATTTAAGAGCTGCGGCTATATTTTAATTACTGTTTTACCTACAATCAATAACTGATTAGTGTTTTACATGTATTTTTCATGTCGCGATTTGATTCCCATCAAGAAAATTGATTACAATAAATGATTGATTATAATCAACTTCTTGATTAGCGTTCGAACAACCGGCCCTTAGTATATGTTTCTGAGCTTCAATAACCAAAGCAGAGACAGAATCAGTCAGATTATCACTAGACCTAGGCAAATATGCAAATTGCAGTTTTCAGTATATAAAATTATTATTAAAAATGGTTTTGACAATTATAAATATATGGTTATAAATAAAGTTACATGAATCTTTTAATTATTGTCTTAATAAAGCAACCAATATTTTCCTTTAATTTGGGGAAAAATTTAGCTACTGATGAAGTATAATAAAGTGTTTTGAATCGTCAACAACAGATGGAAATGGGATAGTCCATTTATTATTAGGTACTCCCGTTAAAAGGGAGGCCGTATACTTGTACAATCCTTTTTAAGGTCGTTAATAAATTATTGCTTTCAAAATATACTCAAATTGTATTTTTAAACAACTTAATTATTTTATATAGGGTGTCCCAGAAGTAGTGGAACGGTCGAATATTTCGCGAACTGAAGATCGGATCGAAAAAATGAAAAATACTTCTTCAATAATTTTCAAAAATCTATCAAATGACACCAAACACCAACCCCCACTACACCCCCTGGAGGTGGGGTGGGGGTTAACTTTAAAATCTCAAATGTAAACCCCTAGTTTTTCTTGCAGATCTGGATTTTGCAAAAATCCAGATATATAAGACCATATAGACTAAGAGCCGCTATAGGTGAAATTTCTTAATCATTTTAGGCACGATGGGACCCTATAACTTAAATAATAGAACCTAAAAGAAAACGTTTGAGCACTGTGCCGTCACTTTTCAGTGGCACATGCGTCTACAGTGGCGCATCAAACTTTCCACTTATGGACGGGATACATAAATTAAAAAATACCCTCCCTTATTACCAGAATTTAATTTTTCAATTTTTTTAAGTTCTATGTGATTAACACATAAGATTCATCGTAATTTTAACCCACCACCCCCTTCTCTCTGTCCCCACCATCAAAAACTTTATTTTTTGATTTTATTTTTTTTTTTTGGTGGGATGCAATCAATTTTAAAATTTCAAAAAATTCACACGCGTAGCTAAGGCTTTTATAAAACATGTTTATTTTTTATAGATCTTTAGGTTGAGTGCACATAACCTCAAACAATTTTTAAAATTTTTTATTTTGGAAAAAGTATATAACTTTTTTTGAGGATAGCTGCAGATATAATTTTTCTTAGTCTTGTGTATTTTATCAGACATTATATTTCTGATATCTTTCAGATTTTTCTGTAACGCTGGTCACCTTCAAAAATCCAAAAAACTGTTTTTTAAGGGGGTTTTGGGGGGTTGAACGTGTTTTTCTGATTTTTAAATATTATAAAGAACTCAGTTACTTTAAGTTACATATAACCTATAAAATAAAAATTTGATATATTATGAAGTCTATAAAATGGGGAAAATCCCCCAAAACCCCAAAAAAAAACAGTTTTTCGGATTTTTGAAGGTGGCGAGCCTTACGGAAAAATCTGAAAAAAATTAAAAATGCAGTGTTTGATAAAACACACAAGATTAAGAAAAAATTAGACCTGCAGCTATTCCTTAATAAAAGTTATACGCTTTTTTTTCTTATAAGAAAAAAAAATTCTTATAATTTTTTGAGGCTATGTACACTCTACTTATGGGTCTATAAAAATAGGCGTGTTTTATAAAAGCCTCAGCTATGCGTGTGAATTTTTTGAAATTTTAAAGTTGATTGCATCCCACCAAAAAAATAAAAATGAAAAATGAAGTTTTTGATGGTGGGGGCAGGGGGAAGGGGGTGGTGGGTTAAAATTACGCTGAATCCTATGCGTTAATTACATAGAACTTAAAAAAATAAAAAAATTTAATTCTGTTAGTAAGGGAGGGTAACTTTTAATTTATTTATCCTGTCCATAAGTGGAAAGTTTGATGCGCCACTGTCGACGCATGTGCCACTGAAAAGTGACGGCACAGTGTTCAAACTTTTTCTTTTAGCTTCTACTATTTAAGTTATAGGGTCCCATCGTGCCTAAAATGATTAAGAAATTTCACCTATAGCGGCTCTTAGTCTAAAACTTGATGCTATGGTTGTGTTTTAATTTCAGTATTCTATAAATGCTAGAATTTTCCTCAGGTTGTTGCGAACTTTGCGAAAAAAAAACACAATTTGATTCTTACATCCGGTATACAATGAAAATTTACGTGTTTAGCAACAATATTATTATAGTGATATTGTTAAGGAATAAGGCTATAACATACTAAAAAAATTACTTAAATCGGACAGCAGGTTTAGGAGATAACATACATCAAAAATGACCAATTTTTTGAGGTGCCCGTTTTCTATGACACTCAGTGTATTATGAAATATTTTAATAAATTACGACATTTTCAAAATACCACAATGTTTCCAACAACTTTATAAAAAATTCAAAAAATAACAAAAATTAAGCAATGTGTAAAAATATATTATTTACATAAATATCGTTATTTCTTATAACTATTTCTTGTAGTCATATACAGCTTGTCCCAAAGGTAGCGGAACGGTCGAATATTTCGCGAACTAAACATGCGAGCGAAAAACTGAGAAACACATTTTCAATAACTTTTAAAAATCTATCCAATGACACCAAACGCAATCCCCCACTCCACCCCCTGGAGGTGGGGTGGGGGGTAACTTTAAAATCTTAAATAGAAACCGCCAGTTTTTATTGCATATTATTTTGATTCCTTATGTAAAATTAAGCAACTTTTATTTGAGACATTTTTTCGAATTGTGGATAGATGGCACTATAATCGGAAAAAACAATTTATTGTAATACAATAGGTACATTATAAAAACGCTCTAATATCTCGAGAAATACACTTTCAAATGAAAAGCCAAAAAACATGTTTTTTATTTTTTTCGAAAACCTATCGAATAATACCAAATATGACCCTCTACCCCACCCCTTACAGGTGGGGTGGGGGTTAACTTTAAAATGTTAAATAGCAACCTATATTTTTTATTAAAGATTTGGATTAATTATAAAAAATTGAGCAACAGTTATTTAAAACATTTTTTAGAATAATTGTTGACATATGGCGCTATAATTGGAGAAATACTATTTATGAGCGCCATTTATCAACAATTCTAAAAATTGTTTCAAACAAATGTTGCTATTTAAGATTTTAGAGTTACCTCCCACCCCACCTTCAGGTTGTGGAGTGGGGGGTAGTGTTTGGTGCCATTCGATAGGTTTTTGAAAAATATTAAATACGTATTTTTTGTTTTTCCTTTTGAAGTGTATTTCTCGAGATATTAAACCGTTTCTATTATTTACCTACGACATCAGGATAAATGATTTTTTTCGATTATAGCGCCTTCTTTCCATAGTTTAAAAAATGCTCGAATAAAAGTTACTTACTTTTACGTAAGGAATCAAAATCTGAAATAAAAACTTGGGGTGTCCTTTTAAGATTTCAAATTCACCCCACGCCCCTCTAGGGTGTCGTGTTCTTTGTCATTCGATAGATTTTTGAAAATTATTGAATACGTATTTTTCAGTTTTTTGATAGCATGTTTATTTCGAGAAATATTTGACCACTCCGCTACTTTTGGGTCACCCCATATATATTATTGCTTCTTACTCCCAACAGTACTTTCTCAAATCTAAAATGCCTTATTTGTCTTTCGCGATATATCTCCCGAGGTTATATTTATACACTGGCATATTCTCGCGTAACAAATTTTTCACTTTTATTCGACAGAAAGAAAACACTAAATTTTCGCTCTACTCTACTAAAAGCTTAAAGTCTAAAACGTAAAAAATGAAGTACATAAATCTGAAATAAGCCCGTAGGAGTGAATTAAAATTATCGTTCAACAATTGCGGATGGGGATTTATTGTTTTTCTGGGGACGCCTACTGAAACCCAATTATTTGAAGAGAGAAAATAAAAGTGTATCGAAGTCTGTAAGGCCGTAAATTCTATAGTAGGTACATTTAGCTCTAATGAAACAATTCGGTCAAACTTTTTCAATTGAAGGAGACTATTTTATGTATCTCGTTTGTGCATTTGCCAACCTGTCATTTGAAAAATGACCGGTATTTATAATGGTCTGCAGATTATGTCGCTTTATGAATATTCCATCAGATCAATGCCAGAAATTAAAAAGCAAGCTTAGCTGGATTTCAAACCCTTGTTAAAGCCTTTCTTGGAAATACAGGAACATAGAATTACGTTTAAATTTTCTTGCAACTCTTGGAGAGGTTCTTGATATAGTCAGTTATATATAGGGTGAACGAGTCCATCAAATATGTAAAGGACATTGGGAACATAAAAAATTTCTAAAAATACATCAAGAGAAAGAACATGGAGAGGATATACATATACACTGGGTTGGACCTACCTGTAGAAGATCCAAATATAGACAAAGCATTCCAAGCCATCAACAAAAATTTGAAGAACTCAAAAGCTCCAGGTTCCGGCAATTTGCCGGCCGAATTCCTTCAGACCGGTGAAGGATCTTTACATAAACTATTAACACATAATATATAGAATGAAAATAAAATACCAACAAAATGACACGAAAGTGTAATAACCCCAATCCATAAAAAGGAGGACAAAACTAATTGTTCTAATTGTAGAGGCATGTGCCTACTTATTATAACGTCGTACAAAATCCTATCGAACATCCTATTAAGTAGGCTAACACCATTTATGAAAAATTTCATAGGGGAATATCAAGCCGGCTTCAGAAAAAATAGATCGACCATAGATCAGATTTATACTCTAAGCTGCTTGAAAAACGATGTAAATTTAATAGAACTATCCATAGTCTCTTCGTATATTTCTCATAAAAGTATGACAGCATAAAAAGGGATCAGATGTGGAATGCAATGGCAGAACTTTTAGTTCCAAGAAAGCTTATCTGTCTTGATAAGATATGTGTAAATGGCTATAGATCCAGAGTACCGATAGGTAACAAACTCTTAGAATCGTTTGAAATAAACTGTGGCTTGAAACAGGGAGACGCGCTGTCACCTCTCCTTTTTAATAAAATCCTGGAGAAAGTAGTAAGAAGCACACATTAGAACAGCACAAGTTAGAATAGAACTACGTACAGTAAATGGACTAGAATTACTACTGGCATATATGCGAATGACATTAATATTTTCGGAAATACAGCCACCAATGTGAAGGAGAATTTCAATAAATTAGAGATAAAATCAAAAAACTAGTAGAAAAGGTTCAATAAAGAGAAAACCAAATATAAGTGCACTGACAAAAGAGACATATAGAATAGGGCAAAATAGTAGAATAGACACAGATCACTTTGAAAGAGTGGAGAATTTGGGTGTGAGTTCTCTCTTAAAACTTAGAAGTTTTGAGAGAGAAAATCCTCTAAAATAAACTTTGGATCTTATCACGACCCGAATTGTAACCAATGCCGAATGAGAAGAAATAGGCACGAAATCATATTGATTCAACGCGACCCGTGAGACATGTTCACCCCTAGGAAAAGTACGTTCGAGTGTAACAATTCATTGGAGCGAGGTGTTTTAACCCGAGTCTATGACAGGAGTTACTCCACCGCGCTCCAATGCTCCAGACCTTCCCTTTTCCCCCTATAGCACGCTGATGCGCGATAGGGGCACAACTATCAGCCAAATGCTCTTCACATAGGAATCCTGGGTAATAAGATTCCAATGTGGTGTCCTAATCGATTTCAAAACTAGGCCAGCGTGAAGCGCTCTATGCCTGTGACTTCTTGTGATTTGTCCGCGGTACCAATTTATGCTTGCTTGTGCCCCAGGCCTCTGAGCCGAGTTAGGCTACGGCTCCATGGGCGGGAAATTGACGCTAGCAGTAGCGGGAAAATTACGGCAGCAGCACAGCTGTAAAATCTTGGCTCCACGAGAACGACAATTTACAACATGCATAGCGTCGCATCTGGCCGCATCTTGGTTTGTAGTGGTTTCATGCAGAGTCGGCGATAAAGGGCCTGCGATGGATGCACTGCAGGCGGGCGCTCTTATTTGACGAGCGACAAGACACAATACTGCAGTTGAACAGTGGATTGTGGATTCAGAAATCGGCTAGTTGAACCCCAGAATTTTATAATCCGTCTTTACAATAGCCGAGTTGAGTTCCGAAGATGGGTAAATTGATTCCCGTTGCCATCTGGGGCTTGGTCGGTGTACTTAATGTTTTCTAGGAATGAGAAAACAATAAATTATTTTATAATATATAGTTTTGTTACAAAAATGTATACCTATATATTTATAATAAAAAATATAGCCTACATTGACATGCTAAATATATGCTAAGGTATTTAAATGCCAGTCTAGGGGTACCTATTATGTACGTTTTTGTCTATTTGGCAATAAGAAGAAAACCAAAGGTACTATCCCTTGCAAGATAATTCGGATGGAATTCCCCAGATTTTTTTGTGCTTGATATCGGCCCAGTCTCTTAATCTGGGGAATTCCATTCGCATTATCTTGCAATGGAGAATATATATAGACCATGGACGGAGAACATTTACTTAAAAGAACTTTGGGCAATATTCAAAAGTTCCATCTATATTCATAAATGGTGTTCAAACCTGTTAAAAATTGTAAAATGCTGTTACAGGAAAACATAATAGTTTGATTTTCTATGTCGTTTACCATTAGAAAATCCTCGTTTTTGTTGGTTTTCACCTGGAAATGTTTTAATGTTTATGAGTTTCTTCCATACTTTTTGGTAATTTAGGCAGAAGAGATAGTCGGGCGTTACACATATTTTTCGGACCAATTCCACATCTTTGGTAGTCAAGGTACTAATATCGCCATTTCGTAATTCCTCATGCAAAATTTTCATATCACCCATTTTCATAGGTCCACTGACATCTTCTACGGTCTTTCGCTTCAAGGAGTTACTTAACATTTTACGATTGAGCACATCTTCGTTTAATTCACAATGATTGTGGTCATCCATAATTTCCGTCACTACGTTGTCCCCTTGGGTTTTTAAAAATGCTTTACATTTTTCTTTTGGCTGCGCACAAAAAAAATCAACGCTTGTCATCATGCCGTCATTTTTGAAAGATTTGTGAAAACGCTATTTGAAGCCATTCCTGAGAAGACTAATAAATATTTTTGAAAAAAATAAACGCAGAATTAAATATTACAGTATTATCGAGGGTCAAAAGCCCCTGAGACCTTCTATAATGTTTATTTTAATAAGTCACAGGGGTAAAAAAATGAAACTTCTTGTTTATTCTAAGGACTTTTAGCCCCCCGTATTAATGTAATCTTTCATCCTGTGTTTAAATTTTTCAAAAATACTTATTGGTTTTCTCAGGATTTAAAAAAAAATGAATGCGTTTAAAAATATTTCGATCAAAATTTTGCGCCTACGGTCTCAAATAGTGTTAAAGTATCATCCATTTTTGTAATCAGTATTTCAAAAGCTTTTAAATGAGGTGTCACATGATGTACTTTCCCATTTAAAAAAATTAAAGTTATGTCTGTCATCTGAAGAGGCATCGCGTAAAGTTCGAAACATTGATGCTATAATATACTATGATTATTTTAAAAATCGACCTGTCCCAGTGTTTTGCTTATGTGCTAAAAATAAATAAGTTAATAAGGGGGTAACACTTATTCGAGCGCACTGTATGTATTACATTTTATATTTGATTATCATAAATGCATAAGCAATAAAATAATTACAAATTAAAAGCTATTAAAAGGTAATTGGAAGGATTACGATTCCCGGGATTCAATTCGACCATCTAAATATTTTGACCCTTCTTAATTTAGATATTTACCTCCGCCCCTGTAAATTACTGTAAAAATGGGTCTGGACTTATCCATCTGCGACATGACCTTGACGACGCGTCTTTTACCGATCTTGAGCGATAGTTTACAGCATCGTGGAGCCGCCCAGTATTATCGTTGTTGGTTTCATTTATCACTCTTCATTTTGCTGCTACTGCTAGCGTCAATTTCCCGCCCGTGGAGCCGTAGAGTTTCCTCAGTCTGTTTATTCTCAAGAAGAAATACTGCGGTCAAACAAATAAATATATAATGCTAGCGAAGTCGTCCAAGAAATTAAATTCCAACCCCTAAGATGGGGTATTCCTATCTCGGCTCACTATAATCCTTTAGTCCTTTATGATAACCCAGGTACATTTTAAAAACCCCCAGGTTGGCTCGATGATTAACAGGTAGGTATTAGTACTCCATTAGTAGGTATAATAATAATTTTATCTTGGAATTATAGATTAGGGAAAATTTCTTATTAACATAGAAAAACATCAATACCTCAATACCCCTTCCTTCAATATTGTACAAAAATTTTGGGTTCTTTGCGAATTTAAGAAACAGTTTCTCTTGGTTGGAAATGTTGGCCGTGGAATTGATTTCGCTACTGATATTTACATAGGATAAAGCTTGGTTAGATTTACATTGTAAAAAAAAATCTGTATTATGCTCGCCAGATGTTACAACCAGCTTTATCAAAATCAGTTTTTGAAGTTCATGAAGTTTTAAGAAAATTAGAACCAAAAACAAATAGAGGAGAAAACTGTTTATTAGTGAATGATTCGATCGACAATTTACTCTGGGCTAATTAGCAAAATTCATGGAAAAGATATTTACCAGCAATTTTATTGCTGGAGTCGAATTATAAGATCCTATATATTAATAATATAGGTATGCAAAGTCCGCAGATAGTGTGCTACTTTTTTTATAAACAAAATGGCGCAGACAAATCGTATTTTTTTCAATTATTGCTCTATAACTCCGAAGATTTTAACTTTACAACAAAAACACCCAAATAAAAATTCACCGCAATTAAATTCTGCATAGAGATATGTTTTTCACGATTTGCTCCGACGAAAATTTTCCTCGGAAAATGCGGGTTTTCCTAACAAAAACTATAATTTTCCAATAAAGTTTTAGGTAAGTAATTATTAATCAATAATTAAATAACTTAGTGACATCAAAGATTTCTTGGTATAGATTATAATTCCAGAAGCCGGTGAAAATTAAACGAATATTTTAGCAACAATTCAATTGTTAATTAACAATTTACGATCGCAGTAATAACCAAAATAACCATGATACATTGATCAAACTTATAAAGATTATAAAGATAAGATGCTTGTTTAATATTTTATCGACAAAATATAAATTTTTCTTTTTTTTGCATAATCTTTAAATTTTGAAAAAAAAAATAGTTATAATACGTAGTCTAATTAGTAAAGTACAAAGAAAGGTTATTTACCAGCAATTTTATTGCTTTAATCGAAATATAAGATCCTATATATTATTAATATAGGTATGCAAAGTCCACAGATAGTGTGCTACTTTTTTATAAACAAAATGGCCCCGACAAATCGTATTTTTTTCAATTATTGCTCTATAACTCCGAAGATTTTAACTTTACACCAAAAATACTCAAATAAAAATTCACCCCAATCTAATTCTACATAGAGTCATGTTTTTCCCGATTTGCTCCGACGAAAATTTTCCTCGGAAAATGTGGGTTTCCCAACAAAATCTCGAATTTTCAAATAAATTTTTTGGGCCAGTAATAATTTATCAATAATTATATAGCTTGGTGAAATAAAAGCTTTCTTGGTATAGATTATAAATTCAGAAGCCAGTTAAAATGAAACGAATATTTTAGCAACAATTCAATTGTTAATTAACAATTTACAGTCAAAATAACAACCAAAATAATAATGAGACATTGATCAAACTTAGAAAGATTATAAAGGTGTGATGCCTATTTAATATTTTGTCGACAAAATATAAATTTTTCATTTTTTTGCATAATATTTAAATGTTTAAAAAAAATGTTATAAACAAATTAACATTTCTTAGAAATTGTTTATTATATTCTAATTTTAAAAAATACTTAAAATGCGTATTTCATAGGTCTTGAAAATGAATGCTTTAAAAAAATTTTCCAACCATTTGCAAAAAAGTTAGGAAACAGCAAAATAAATATACGATATCTCCATTGTTTATAATTTGTTTTAATTGTTTGAAAGCTTAAAAGTGGTACAATCTAATTACTCACAAAAAATGTCAAAAATTAGTGCAATGCTTATATTTTAATCAAAGATTAAAAATACTTTTTTTTGTAATTTTTAGCGCGAAAGTAGGCTTGATACAGAACCGGAGATAAAATGTTCCCTCGAAGCGACTGACACGCTTAAACTCGCGCGAGTTGTGTATGTGGGCGGGTAGCTACGGTAATGTATTATTCTACTTTCGCGCGTGTAAATTACAAAAAAATATATTTATAATCTTTAATTAAAATATAACCATTAAGCTGATAATCGATATTGTTATACAAATAAGTAGCTTGTGCTTTAAGCTCACTTCTACGCTTTGAAAGAATTTAAAAAAGTTATTCACACCGTAGTAATCGTATGTTTACTTTGCTGTTTCATAACTTTTTTGCAAATGGTTGCAAAAAAGTTTTAAAGCATTCACTTTCAAGGTATTTGAAATGCGCATTTTAGCTATTTTTTTAAATTATAATATAATAAAAACTTTCTGAGAAACGTTAATTTGTTTATAACTATTTTTTTTAAACATTTAAAGATTATGCAAAAAAATAAAAAATTTATATTTTGTCGACAAAATGTTAAATAGGCATCACATATTTATAAGATTTCAAAGTTTGATCAGTGTATCATAATTATTTTGGTTATTATTGCGACCGTAAATTATTAATTAACAATTGAATTGTTGCTAAAATATTCGTTTAAATTTCACCATCTTCTGAAACTATAATCTAAACCAAGAAATCTTTTAAGTCACCAAATTATTTAATTATTGGTAAATAATTACTTGTCTAAAACTTTATTTGAAAATTAAAGATTTTGTTGGAAAAACCCGCATTTTTCGAGGAAAATTTTCGTCGGAGCAGATCGGGAAAAACACGTCTCTATGCAGAATTTAATCACGGTGAATTTTTATTTAAGTGTTTTTGTTGTAAAGTTAAAATCTTTGGAGTTCTAGAGCAATAATTGAAAAAAACACGATTTTCGGGCGCCATTTTGTTTATAAAAAAGTAGCACACTATCTGAGGACTTTGCGTACCTATATTATTAATATATAGGATCTTATACTTATGTCTGACGACATTGTGATTATAGCGAGCTCATTCGAGGAACTGCAAATTATGATAGAGGAACTCGCAGGCAGCTCCTAATACGTCGGTCTAAAAATGAACATGAAGAAAACAAAAATAATGACAAACACAGATGACCCCAGACGCATAACTATAAATGGCAGTGAGATAGAAAAAGTCCAGGAATATATCTACCTAGGCCAAATCCTGAAACTTGACAAAGAAAACCAAAGTGCGGAAATTAATAGGAGAGCAAGACTAGCATGGGCAGGATTTGGAAAACTTGGTTGGATACTTAAGAACCGCAAAATACCTCAATATTTGAGGACCAAAGTGTTCAACCAGTGCATCCTTCCTATCATGACGTATGGGTGTCAAACCTGGACCCTAACCAAGGCAAATATGAATAAACTAGCTACAACAGAAAGAGCTATGGAAAGAGCAATGTTAGGTATACGACTGTCAGATAAAAAGAGGAGCGACTGGGTAAGATCAAAAACAAAAGTCGAGGACATAACAACAAAAGTTGCCAAACTTAAATGGAGCTTTGCAGGCCACACTGTTAGACAAAAAGACCAACGTTGGAATGCCACGATACAACATTGGAGACCTTACCAAAGTAAACGACCGAGAGGAAGACCACAGATGAGATGGGTTGATGATATTAAAAGAGTAGCCGGAACGAATTGGAAATATGTTGCTCAGGATAGAGACCGATGGAAGGAGTTGGGAGAGGCCTATGTCCAAACGTGGACGATAGAAGGCTAAGAAGAAGAAGAAGAAGGATCTTATAATTCGATTCCAGCAATAAAATTGCTGCTAAATAACTTTTCCCAAAAATGGCCTATTCTTCGATAATCAGCCCAGACTAATTAATGATATTTTCATGTGACAGTAATTTAAAAATTTTATGTGAATCGAAAATTATTTATATGGGTGTTACATTTTCGTACTGTACAAATTTTGGTAAACAAATGTTTACAGTTCACGGCTATGTTAATTATCATTATATTCCGTTAGTATTTTGTTTATTGAAAGACAAAAGCAAAAATTCTTATAGATAATGCATTATTGTTTGACTTCTAGTTTATAAATGTATTTTTCCCATTGAGATGTAAATTATTTGATAGTAACAATTAATATCCCATGAGCCGAGCTGCTATATTATTTTATATCGGGCAGTTCTAATCTTTGCGCTGACTTGGGACATTTTTAAAAGACCTACCTGTTTCTTGGGCCGATATAGGCACTGTCCTCTAAGATTGGCTGGTCCGTAGACTCCATAATAACCACCTTACCAAATTAATCTGAGAGGAAACCCCAACGGGGGGAAGGCCCTTAGGGCGCCCACGAATGCAATGGAGAAATAACGTAGGGTCAGACTTAAGAACAATGAGCCTACCCACTACCCACTAATCCAACTATCATGGAAGACCGTTTGAGATAGATGCGAGTTGTGCAGTCAGCCAAGATCCACCCTGGGTTGTAGTGTTACGAGAAAAAGACGAAGAAAACATGGAGAGAAAGTATCAAGGTCTTCTTCTCGTCTTCTTCGTTTTGTATAGACATGACTCTCTCTGTTTTTTCAATGTGCATTTAGTAAGTTGTCGTTCCATCGTTTTCGTGGTCTTCCCACTGATCGTCTTCCTACTGGGGAACCGTCTATCGCTGTCCTGACTATCCTATTTGTTGTCATTCCGCTTATGTGGTCATTCCATTCTTTTCTTCTGTTTCTTGCCCAGTTATTATTGTTATACACCTTGCATCTCCGTCGTATATCTGTACTTCTAGCTCTGTCCCATAGAGTCTTACCATCGGTTTCTCGAAGGGTTTTTATCTCCGCTGTTTCAAGAAACCTTTTTGTCCTCTCTCTGTCGGGTCGTGTTTCTGCCGCGTATGTCATTATTGGTCTGATGACTGTTTTGTAAATCCTGTCTTTCATTTCGTTTCCGATATTTTTATTTCTCCATACTGTGTCATTCAGGCAAACTGCGGCTCTCTTTGCTCTATTCACTTGATCTTCCACTTCTGTTTCAAGCCTTCCGTAGCTAGATGTGTGATGCCTAGGTATTTAAACTCCATCACTTTTTCTAATATCTGACATTCCAGCTCCAATTTACATCTTATTGGATCTGCTGTTACAACCATGCATTTTGTCTTTTTTTAAGGAAATTGACACGTTAAATTTTCGGGCGATTATGTTGAATTCGTGCAGCATACGTTGTAAATCATCTTCACTTTGAGACTATAGTATTGCATCGTCCGCATAGCAGGTTATTTTAGTTGTTTTTCTCCCATTTGGTATCCTTTTTTAGTTCTTACTTTTTAATTATTTGGTCCATGATCAGGTTGAACAATAAAGGACTCAAAGAATCCACCTGTCTTATCCCATTGAAGGCTTCAATTTGGTCTGTTAATTCTTCGTCCACTTTTACTTTTATTGTGTGGTCTGGTAGATGTTTTCGATCATTTTAATTAATATTGTAAAATGATAAAGTTTGATCTGACTTAATAGGCTAATGATTATGTTCAAAATAAGAGAGCTAATAGGAACTACAACGTTAACGGGATTTTATTCTCATATGGTCAATGGAGCTCTAAATTATAAAAAACCGCTGAGTGCTACCATTTAAATGGGTGCGTTTTTGAGAAAGGGGTGAATTAGTCCCTAGGCACAGGGTGAATTAGTGTGAGTTCTATGCACTTTTAGCACAAGCACGTCTACAGAAAAATTGTTCCAGGTTAAATTTATAATCGAAATATCACGTTTTAACGTCAAAAATATCTTTTTTTACAAAAATATATTCAAAAGAAAAGCAAGAAAAAACACGAAAGGAAGCAATTTTGTTTTTTTCCCCATAACTTTTTTCCACAGGGATATAGGTATAGGCATTGCTTCAGCGAAAAATAACTTCCATCCTTTCTTTTTAAAATTTAGTTTGTTAAAATTCTCTAAGGTTAACACTTTCCGAAATAGGATTTTTAAAAATTCGCCGCTCACATCATTTTTGGGCAATTTTCCCCAATATTTCGCAAACATTGTTCTGTAACTTTTTTCTACACATTTCTAGGTATATCCAATGGTACATTTAGTAGAAAGAGAAGTCAATTACCTTTAAATTGGTCTACTGTATAAGGTTATACGGCTCTTCTTAAGCAAGTTATGCTTTTTCAAGGTTTCATACTTTTAATGATTTTTGAGATTTTTAATGATTATTTTTTAAATTTCTCATTACGACTTTTTTTCTTGTACATTTAGGTATATATATTGTGGAATAAAAAAAGCTTATTTTCTTTACTTTAAAATGGTGTATTGCAAAAAATTCTAGGTCTATTTTTAAACAAGATATCCGTACAATATCCAAAGGTATCCGTAATTTGAGAAACATTTTAAATTTTTTTTATTTTTTCCAATTAAAAAAATATGATTACATATTATAACATAATTTTTAATTCTAAATAACTTTTCTTAATAACACTTTTCGATATTATGAAATATAAAGGTACTTTACTCTTGAGCGAAATCCATATTTTTTAATATACCTCGTACACTGTTGATGAAATTTTATATCTGATGATTGAATCTTATGCATTAGGCTATGCAGAGCATTTTATAAAGAATAATTTTTTTCATAAAGTTAATAATAAAAAAGTTTTCCATATGATTCCAACTAGTGGGACCTATTGCATGTGTATATGTGACATTTTGAAAAAGCATATCTTGTTTAAAAATAGTCCCAGAATTTTTTACGATACACCATTTTACAGTAAATAAAATAGGCTTTCTTTTTATTAGAAAATGTATATTTGTATATACCTACATATACAATAAAAAAAGTTAAAATGAGAAATTTAAAAATAATCGTTGAATATATCAAAAACGCACCTCTTTAAATGGTAGCACTCCGCGGGTTTTTCATATATAGAGGTCCGTTGACTATATTAAACAATAAAACCCCGTTAACGTTGTAGTTCCTTTCTAAAATACGTAATCAATTGCCTATAAGTCTTTTGTATCAGAGAATAAAATAGTTAAGTTTTTTTTGACCTGATATTTTAATCATATTAAATACACAGGTTTACATTTTAATAACAGTAATATTTAGTTTTTATAATATTATAATGTAGCTATGATGAAGTTATTCGTCATCAGAAACAAACTCCTCTAAATCTGGGTCCTTATATTTGTCCATCATACTTGTAGTTGGCAGTTCTTGATAAAAATTTTTGTATACTGCTGGTACGAGCGGTAAGAGATCTAGAAGATGTTGCTGTTTTTCAAGAGCTATAGGTATTAACCCATCATACTTATTCTTGAGTTCTATTGCACTTCGTCGACCTCTTCTAGTGAAATTAATTTCCTTAAAATTTTCTGACTCTTCCAGAGAACTCTTATAAAATATTTTAACATATTTTTTTCTGTATTGCAGCCAACGACATTTCTGCAATTTGAACAACTCTCCATCAACATTTTTTTGCTTCTTTACAAACGTTGTCCTTAATAAAGCAGCAAAATCGTAGAAGTCATCTGAAGTTAATTCAATGACCTTAAATGGACGTTTTTTGTCTGTGTGTCTAATGAGAGTTGCCCAATCATGAGGATGAGCAATTTTCATTCCCGATTTTTTTTCTGCATTTTAATAAGGGAATGGTCGACATCGCATTCCATGTGTAAATGCTCAGAGATAATAAATGTATGGTTGATCTCATTTATTGAGCTTTTCATTTGCATGATTGACATGAACATGGCAGCTACGTGGAAATTTTTATTCTGCCCTGCACATGTATCTGAGTAAAAGGCTATTTTAGTGACTTCAGGTGGCAGGTTCATTATGTCCTTGAAAAGACAAGAAGCAATCTCATTTGCACCACGGTGAGCAATTGATTCATGCCAGATATAACAGGAAGCTGCTCCTGAAGCACAATTATGTACAGTTATAAGTCCAGTACTTTCTCTTATAAAAAGAAACAGAAGAAGAAGAAGAAAACTTTTAGCGTTTATCAAACAACAAGTGAGGGTTTTAGCACGATCTTGAAGATTTATGTCATAAACAATTACACTGGCACCTACGCGTGGACTATTGATACAGAGGACTTAAGTTTCATAAGTCGTATTATATCGGACAAAACTACAAAAATAGCATTCGGTAAAAGGATTTTAAGTTACATATGTTTATTTGCTGAAACAAAAATAGTCTGATGTAACTTATGTTCGTTGAACCAGTCTTAATAAAAACCTTATATTTTAAGATAGACTTAATTCTTTTTTACCAAAACAAACTTCTTCACAATTTACAACCAAATGTGTAGATAACTCATTTTGGCCAAAAATGGACTTAAGTCCTTTTGCCCTAACACTAGAGAATTATCCCTAGAGGTACCTCTCTCGAGTATAACAAATGGATAACGTCCTTTAATGTGACCCTGTCAAATGCTTTCTTAAGATCAACGTAACATAAATATGCCGGTTTGTTGTATTCCAACGATTCCTCCTGAACTTGCCCCATTATAAATATAGCGTCAGTGCGTGACCTTCCCGACCTAAAACCTTGTTGTTCTTCTGCTAATGTAATAATTTCATTCAATTTGTTTGTTATCACTTTGGTTATTAATTTTATTGTTGTGTTTAATAAGTTAATTCCTCTGTAATTCTCCTGGTCCAATTTGTCTCTTTTTTTCTTTTTTGAAGGGAGGTATTAGGATGCTTGATCTCCATTCTTGTGGTATGCTGTTTTATTCTGGTATTTTTGTATTAGTTTTAATAGTTTTTTAGTTAGATCTTGTCCTCCGTACTTTAGGAGTTCGTTCGATATTCTGTCCTCTCCTGGAGATTTTCTATTTTTTAATTTTCTTAATGGTTCCTTTACCTCTCCCTTCTCGATGTTTATTTCTTCGTTTGTTGTAACTTCAGGTGTTGGTGCTTCATTTTCGTCGCTTTAGCAAATAGAGATGGGAAGTAGTCTGCCCATATTTCCTTCTGAATATGTTTCGCTTTTATAAATTCGTTCATCTCCTTTCTTTGCTCTCTGATCATTCTCCATACTTCTTTTTGTGTTCCGTAGAAGTCGTGTTCCATCTGTTTTGAGAAACTGTGCCAGTGCTCCCTTTTTATTTGCCTCACTATGTAAAGTATTCGTTTCGTTTTTGATTCGTTTGTAGTGGTTGTTTGCCTGTTGTGTTTGTTGAGAGAAGACGAGAGTGGAATCAGCATGTGTCAAGAATGGACAGTTAGAAAATAGCCCGTATAGTCAGAAATTTAAAGAAACAGACAAGAGACCAATGAGAAGGCCCCTTAATGGTGGCGAGATAGCTGGTAGGCAACATTACAGCTACGAATACAAGCTCAAAATCGGTTAAGGACAGGTCAAGAGATCTACCTACTATAAGAAGAAGAAAAGAAGAAGAAACTGTTGTTCTCTTGTACTTACTCTCCAATATTCATACAATTTTTATTATAAAGCATACAATTCAAATCCAGTGGTATTCCCAAATTATTCTACGTCAAATCAATGAATTTTTCAATACCAAAAAGTTTTATAAAGTTTGAATAAAGCTTTTAGTTTTCAGCGAACAATCCCCACAGACATCAACATAATTATATTGCTTGTTTAATATTTGTGATATTTGACTCGTTTTCCCTCAGGTATTTTTTCATACATATTAAAGAAAAGAAACTCAATCCAAGCTTTCATTATATTACTTCTGTTGAAGTTATTCGAAATGAATTCGTCTTCTCAATTTATGCCAAAATATGGAAATTAGTACATAATATCATCTAAATTTACATTTAAAAATATAAATATTTTATACTTTTTTATACATTTTGATCTTATTTACAACGACAAACGGTACATATCACAAACACACATTTTTTTTTTCATGAAGGCGTATGTTAAGTTTAATAGGTGTTCTATATAAATTGGATTTCTTGATTACGAATATATGCGCTTAGTTTTTTCCGGCGTTTCAGGTTTTTGAGGAAAGTGTGTTTGAAATTTTTCATAGAAACTGACATAAATACTAAGAAAATATACAGGGTGCACCAAAGAAAACAGTGCAGCTCGATATTTGCGTGTGTGTGTGTGTGTGTTCACAAGGAGGGGATGGACCTCGATATTTGGCAGTAGTTATTAGATTTTAAGTCGATCTATATTCTAAGGGGACACGTTTTTATGGTGCATGTTTTTGTCATTTGTCAACGCCCTCACTTCCAATTCCTCAACTTGTTATTTTAACATAGGGACTATGCCATATATGGCACACCATTAGAAAGGCATTTAGATGGAGTATTCAGACATACAACCATCCAAGATTTTTAAAAGGTTTTTATATATTTGGCTTGGTCTTTTGCACTATGTCCGAAAATTTTGTCATCCATTTAAACATATTTCTAGGCTACTGAAATTTGCAGAATAGCTCAGACCTAGCTAACGATTGGGGTTGGGGAAGTGGAAGGGAGTGATTGACAAATGACAAAGGTACATATCGTAAAATGTGTCCCCCTTAGGACAAAAATCGACTTGCTCGTGAGCTAGAACCTTATAAACAATTTATAAACAATTAAATTTTTTATTTATAACAATTTTTCAACCACTCGTATCAAAATCCATAAGAAACCGTTGAGTTTACCCATCAGATTTAAAAAGGCCAGGTTGGCCTAGCTGGCACGCTGACTATGGCCTATTATATACATACCTATAGTGACTGTACACCCCGACATGCTAGTTTATAGAAGCTAGTTTTCAAAAGAAACAAAAGAGAGCAACAGTATTTATAGATCTAACAGCAGCATATGATACTGTTTGGAGACAGGGATTATTATGTAAACTAGCCCGTATTATCCCCTGCAGAAAGATAATTAACCTCATTGACAACATGCTGACAAACAGAGCCTTCCAGGTTATAATGGGAAAGGAGACGAGTAGACAGATGAAACTTAACAGTGTCCTTCCACAGGGTTCTGTCCTTTTCCCTTTAATTTTCAGCCTCTATATTGCTGACATGCCTGAAACCAATTCTCGAAAGTTTGGATATGCTGACGACTGGACCCTTGCAACGAGCCACCAATCTTTAGAAACCACAGAAATGAGAAATCACTCTCACGAATGACTTATCCATTCTCAGCGAATATCTTAAGAAATGGAGACTACCACCAAGTACTATAAAAACTGAAGTATCAGCTTTTCATCTCAACAACAAGCTGACATAAAGAGAATTGCGAGTGTATTGTAATAACAAGCTTTTTGAAACACAATAAATACCCGAAATACCTTGGCGTTACTCTAGACCAGTGGTTCTCAACCTTTTTGTGGCGACGGAACACTTTTAATTACCGAAAAAAATTGCGGAACACCAAAGCAATAACATGCATATATTGATAAACAGATTAGGATTAGCACATAAATTCTGTAATAAACTTCGTTATACGTACTCAAATTTGTAAAATTTTACTTAAAATATGAAAACAAAAAACATTTTTAAAATTAACAAAAGCGTAATTCTCAAAATACATCATATGAGTAAATACTTCAAATTAGTGAGACACTTGTGCCTGGTGTCGTTTGCAAATTTGCTCAATATCAGGCCTGATGTGGGAAAGAGCTACTCTCATTTCTTGTTCTAAGTTTAGCAGCCTTTCCCGTTTCTTATTTTTAATGTTTGTTAAAGATAAGAACCCAAATTCACATAAATAGGACGTTGAAAACTATATTAAAATACTAATCGCTTTTTTGGCAAGAAGTGGATATTCCTCTTGGACCAAGATCCAAAATTCCTGAACATTCACTTCTGCAAACTTAATTTTCAGAGTACGATCAGATGACAACGAAATAAATTCTTCTTCTTGGTTCAGAGAAAACTGGAAATTGGCTGTATTACCTGTGCTAAAAGGACTTCTTATCCAGTCATATTTTTCTACGTTCAGAGATGGAAAATACCTAGCAATTGTCTCCTCTAATAGTGATAAGTGTTCTGTAACTATATGCGTGATTTCTTGTTCTTTATCTTCATCACCTTCATTCTGAAGCAATGGAAACATATCCATTGTATTTGTCTCTAAAATGCGCTTCTTCCAAAATGACAATTTTTTCTGGAAAGCTGACAGCTTGTCCGTGGATGTTAAAATATTTTCATTTTTGCCTTGCATATTTGAGTTAACGCCATTTAAATAATTAAAAATATCGGCCAAATATGCCACTTTAGTGCACCATGCATCATTTTCAAAATATGTGGTAAATGTACCTTCTTCCTGGAAAAAAGTTAACAGCTCCGTTCTAAGTTCATAAATTCGACATAATACTTTGCCCCTTGACAACCATCTAACTTCGGTGTGCAGCAACAAACATTCATACTTTGATTCCATTGAGATGCAGAGTTGTTTAAAAAGACGGGTTTTTAGTGGTCTTGATTTGATGTAATTCACGACATTAACCACTTGGTCTAATACAGATTTCAAAGGAGCTGATAGCGTTTTTGAAATTAGAGATTCTCTATGCAAGAAACAGTGCGTAGATATATTTTCATTTCGCTTTTTTGCAAGGGTACAAAAACCTTTTATGGAGCCTACCATGGAAGGGGCACCATCCGTACAAATTCCTACGCAAAAGTCCCATGATATATTTTTTTTCTCTAAATATGACGTTATGGAATCAAATACATCCTGACCTGTTGTACCTGCTGTAAGTTCTCTGCAGCATAAAAACTGATTGACTATTTCACCTTCGTCGACAAATCGAATAAATCCTAATAAATGAGCTTTGCCACTAATATCAGTGGATTCGTCCACCTGCAACGCGAAGTTTTTTTTGTAAAGTTTATTTGTAACTTTTTCCTCAATACCTGCAGATAAATCAACAATCCTCCTTCTTATTGTATCATCCGACATAGGAATTTTCCGTATTTCGATTTGTGCATCGTTGCATAACATAATTTTGACCATCTCACAACATGCTGGTAATATAAGAGATTTGTTAGCGACCTTTCAAATTGTTTCGCTTGTTTAGCTTGTGTCTCCAAAAGTCGCTTGAAATAGTCTTTATTTTTTGAAGCTACACTAGCGTGTTTGGTAGTAAAATGGCGTTTTAATTTAGCCGGAGCCATTGCGCTATTAGCGAGTGTCTGCCGACAAACAATACACTTGGGAATTGGACAGTCTTCTTCCCCAGTCCAAATGAAGCCATAATCCAAATATTCATCCAAATATTGCCGGTTCAACATTTTTTTGCTGCGCTTCGATTTGTCATCAACCCCACTTCGTAAAGTTCCAGTATCTCCGCTGGTGCTCGCTTCATCATCATTAATTATGAGTTGTTCCACAGTAGTTTTTCTTTTAAGTTTGAGGAACTTATCCATTTTAATTTATTCGTCTCTAAACAAAATAATGCGGATGAATGCTTCACATTTTGTATAAAATATGCAATTACTTACCTTTGACAGATAAGCCGTACGTACACGTTACCATAAAAAAACTCACACAGCGATTTTCACGTATTACGTTTGTGCGGTGTAACAAATTCAACATTCAGTTGCAGACTGTTAGGTAATTCCACGATACACAAATACACGGTATGCTTATTGGGTTGCGCGCGTCTTTAGAGCCAAAACCATCGCGCATCGTTCAATGTTCAATAGGCATACGAGGCATACCGTCGTGGGTGATTCAGATTGGCTGTGGTCAGTGCGGAGCTCACTCGGCGCTTATAGTATTTTTACTACAAAAACGTTATTACGTAGGTCAAAATTTTTGACGTAAGAGAACTGTCAAAACATTAAAATGTGACTTTTCATTATTGCCATGTTTATAATAAACATGACAATAATGAAAGTCACATTCTAATGTTTTGACAGTTCTCTTACGTCAAAAATTTTGACCTACGTAATAACGTTTTTGTAGTAAAAATACTATGTAAAATCCAACGTGTGCACTGTGCCGACGCGGTGTTGTCACGTTGGGCAAATGAACATTTACGCTGCAGAATTTTATTAAATTAAAATGTACGTAAGTGGCTATTTTAAAATTTGAAAATATTTATTTGAAAAGAGTAATTGAGCAAAATGGTATGTAGGATTGCGAGTATTTCGCGGAACACTTGGAAGGAATTCGCGGAACACTAGTGTTCCGCGGAACACCGGTTGAGAACCACTGCTCTAGACAGAACGCTCACATTCAGAGACCACCTGACGAAAACAGCAGCAAAATTGAAAACACGCAACAATATAATACAAAAACTCTGCGGCACTACATGGGGGTCCACAGCATCAACTTTAAAATCCTCTGCTCTTGGCCTGATATATCCGGTGGCAGAATACTGTGCACCAGTGTGGCTTAATAGCAGACACACCCACCTGGTGGACACCTAACTAAACCGTACTATGCGTATGATAACAGGCACAATTAAGCCAACCCCTACAATGTGGTTACCTACCCTTAGTAATATAGCACCACCCAACCTACGCCGCGAACACGCATTGGTTAAAGAATATAACAAAATAATGGAAAACCGCCAGCTTCTAGTCCACAACGACATCCCCGATATTCTTGGAAACCGTCTCCTATCCAGGTTACCCCCTCTACAATCTGCTCAAGCGCTGCAGCAATCCAACTTTGACTTAAATACCCGAAGGAGAGAAGATTGGGAAAGTAAGACAGATCCGCATTACCATAGTCTACCGGATATCATAGGAAAACCTAGCGAATTTGAACGTCCCCGTAAGATTTGGGCAGCCCTTAATCGAATTCGAACAAACTGTGGAATATGCGCTAACTCCCTCTACAGATGGGGTAAACTTCCCTCGCCTTCTTGTGACTGCGGCGCTGCAAGACAGACGATCAGTCACATTGTTCAGGACTGCCAACGCAGAGCATACACAGGCGACCCTATAGACTTTGTAATGGCAACCGAAGGGTCAATTAAGTATATAAAAAAACTGGACATCTGTTTGTGATGCATTGTATAATGCATAAATCTAAATATATTCTGTGATGTACTTAAGCCATACGCTAAATAAATAAAATCCCCGACATGGGGCTAAGTCGCGAAAGCTTTCTAGATCCTATGACCTATTACTTATCTAAGACCTTTTTTTTAATTATTGTATTCTCATATTACACACATTAGTTTAATACAAATTCCTAGAATGTGTATAGTACTTTTTTAATTTTTATTTCTATTTTTCTTTACCTTCACTCTGTTTTATTTCTGCAAATTTGTTGTTTACTATAAAACTACAATTTTCACATCTCAACACGAGCTTGATATTATGTGACTATGTAAATGAAGGGGAGGAAATGAATCAAATAAGCTGTCACCAACAGATATCATGTTATTATTGGTTGAGAAAACGTGTAAAAATTTATATATTAGAATCGACACTGTATACTTTATCACGAAAACGGAAAAAGAAAAACATGTAAAAAAGAATCAAGAGAGCGAGGCAATTTCCATATTTTTCATCTAATATAAACTTTAAGTGCCGACTTGTACAGCTATGGCCACTGAATAATTTACACCCTTTAATATCCAGTGGCCAATTTCTTGAATTTTTACCTAGTTCTAACGGACCTTTTACGTCTACCAGTGGTGTCACCAGTTACCAGTGGTGGGCCCAGAATGGCTTGATTAACCTTCCGATGACCAACCTTTTTTTGTTACACGGATGACCAAGGGGGAAAAATTTTTGTCAAAAATGACAATTAACAAAAAAAAATGAAGCTTTTTTTTTCCTTTTTCCTTTTTTTATGGCATGGACTTTATGTCATTCAGCCAGTCACAACATGAATATTAGTGTCATGTGTAGTGTGTATGTTGAGTAAGTGTCTTGTTACTTTGCAAAGTCGACGTCATTAGCGTAAAACTACTTGGAATTACACATAAGAGACGGTATTTTACTAAACATCAACTTCAGAATATATTTTTTATTCGTAAAATATAGGGAACTTTTTTTTATTTCAAAATTTGATAATATCTAGAATAATATTAAAGTCAAATAAAAAAATAATGAGTTAAAAATTAAAAATACTTTTGAATTTATTAAAGAAAAACTTACGCTGGGGTCACAATTTCCCCCGCTTGGTCATATGAAGGTTAAAATTTAAAAATTAGAATTAAATCAATCTATTTTACAAAATGTAACAAAATCAAAATTATAGAAAAAATAATTTCGATCGGTATTTGAATATAAATAAAAAATATTTTTCCATTAATGTTTTTATCACTGCTTGTATATTTATAAACAGGACTTACAAAGAGTAGATAAGAATATGTATGGTAGTAATATAAACCCATAACTCATTCCCTTACTCACCAGCGACATTGTACCATCTGTACTGTAAAAAAATATGTGATATTAATTTTACTGAAGCATTTGTAATGCGTATTGTCTTTTTTGATAAAAATTAAAGAAATGAAATCGCAAATATAGATATATTAAAGATTCACAAAAGCATTTATGGTAGGGGAGCACAAGCGGGTATTTTTGCAGTTATTCGAACATGTCAGAAAATCACATTGTACTCTGTAAATGTAACCCTGCCATATATTGGCTGTTAATACAGAGGAGTTCGTTAAGGGGGTCCGAAAAAAATCCATCCTTAGAAAAATTCGAAATCGTCAGACTGACATAAGGTAAGCACACTGACCGGCACAAAAAACGGCAACTCCACAAAATGGGTCATTTTTAATGCCTTGAATTTCTTAAACCGGTTGTTTGATTTAAGTGATTTTTATATAATAAGTTATAGCCTTATTCTTTAACAATATCGCTGTAATAATATTGTTGCTAGACAGGTAAATTATCATTTTATATCGGGTGTACCAATCAAACTGTGTTTTTTTCTCAAAGTTCACCACATTCTGTGGAATATTCTAGCATTTATAAAATACTGAAATTAAATCCCGCCTATAGCGTCAGATTTTCTTAACATTCTGTTTTTTGATTCATTCGCTTATATTGGATAATAAAAAAGTTAGGTACTTTAACAACTAGTCATGTTCTTCATCAATACAGGGTGTTTGTAAATAAGTACGACAAACTTTAAGGAGTAATTCTGCATGAAAAAATAATGACCGTTTGCTTTATAAACATGTCCGCAAACGTTTTGTTTCCGAGATACGGAATGTTGATTTTTTTTACAAACTGAGGATTTATTTATTGCTCTAAAACCGGTTGAGATATGCAAATAAAATTTGGTAGGGTTTAAGAGACAGTTATTGCACATTTTTTGACATGCAATTAAGAATATTATATTCTCCATTGGCGCGCATACGGTTAGTATTACCAGCATGCACGCCAATGGTGAATATAAAATTTTTAATTGTATGTCAAAAAATGCCCAATAACAACCTCTTAAAACCTACCAAATTTTATTTGCATATCTCAACCGGTTTTTAGAACAATAAATAAATCGTCAGTTTGTAAAAAAATTCAACATTCCGTATTTCAGAAACGATGCATTTGCGGACATATATTTATAAAGCAAACGACGGTCATTATTTTTACATGCAGAATTACTCCTTAAAGTTTATCGCACTTATTTAGAAACACCCTGTATTGATGAGGAACATGGCTAGATGTTAAAGTACCTAATTTTTTATTATCCAACACAAGCGAATGATACATAGAATAAATTGAATGTTAAGAAAACCTGATGCTATAGTTCAGTTTTAATTTCAGTATTTTATAAATGCTAGAATATTCCACAGGGTGTGTTGAACTTTGAGAAAAAACCCAGTTTGATTGGTACACCTGGTATAAAATGATAATCTACCTGTCTGGCAACAATATTATTACAGCGGTATTGTTAAAAGAATAGGGCTATAACATATTAAAAAAATCACTTAAATGGACAACAGGTTTAGGAAAATCGAGGAAAAATGACCCATTTTGTGGGGTGGCCGTTTTTTGTGCCGGTTAGTGTACATGCATAACAGTGTATATTTCAAAAATCTCATGGTTTGAGCGGGGCGTAAGGAAATGTGTGTCACAAAATTTCACAAACAAAAGGTTAATATTTCGCGAAATGAACTTCAGATCAGATATAAAAAATACGTTTTCAATCTTCAATGATACCAAACACGACCTCCACCGAAGTGGGATGAGGGTTATTTTAAAATCTTAAATAGGAGCCCCCATTTTTTATTGCAGATTTGGAATCCTTATGTAAAAATAAGTAACACTTTTTGAAACATTTTTTAGAATTATAGATAGATAGCGCGATAATTGGACAAGTCGATTGTTAGAAATGGAAAACTAAATTAAAAAATGGAAAATCGCCAATGAAAAGGGAAACGTAACTTAACTGTTTTTGGTCTCAGGACCTTATCTTCACAACCCAATAGGTCCCCATAACGCTTTACTAACTGCAAATTTAGCATACTTGCCTCCCCTACTATTATACTGTAACAAAAGAGAAAACTTGGCCGACCGCCGTATAACAGTAAACACCTCGAGAATGACGTCATCGAATGATCTAGGCCTCGGCGGAAAGGAGGAGGAACTTCTCGAACATACGACCCGTAGGCGGAACACGCTGATAGCTAGAGATGGGCGTCGATTGTTCCAGAATAACAACTGGGTATAAATACGGGCATATTTGTAAATACAGTTTAGTCTTAAGCCAAAGTTTGTAAAGTAAACTTGTATAAATAAATAATAAAGTCGTAAATAAATACGAACCGCTAGTTTTATTGTAATTATAAGTAATTACAATAGTCACGTTACAGTTGGTGTCGGTGTTCGGTTAACTTAGTGCGATATAAATAAGTGAATTACAGAGAGACTTTAAAAGACTTTTGGACTTTATTCGTCGGGAATAGTTAAAGTGCGTTGATTGTTCGGTATTCGGAAAGACTGTAAAAGACATTTTGGAAAGTACGTGTGTGCCGACCAAAGATGTTGCTACAAGAACTTACAGTAAAACAGCTCCGTGAACAGCTAGAGGAACGGGATCTGGACAGCAGTGGACTCAAGATAGTCCTACAAGCACGACTCGAGGATGTCCTCACGAAGAACGGAGAAGACCCAAAGACGTTACACTTCCAGTCAGCAGAACAAGTAATCTTATCGAAATTAAAAACTGTTTCTGAATCGATCGATGAAACTTCTAGAAGAAGCAACGAGAAACTTGTAGAAGTTAGTAGACAGAACAACGAGAAATTTGAAAGTGTTTCTCAAAAGATCGATGAAACTTCTAGAAAAAGCGAAGAGAAATTTGAAAGTGTTTCTAAAGTAATTAAAGACGTTTGTAGACAGAATGACGAGAAATTTGAAGAAGTTTCTAGAACATTCGATAAGATGCAGAAAAGTGTAGAGACCGTAGAAGAAAAGATCAAACAACTAGAGAGCATGATAACCGATACAAAAGTACAACCATCAGTTAATGCAGCAGCGTTAGATCCTGTAGTGAAAGATGAGCTACCGAGAGACGAAACGTCGCATAATATGAGATTCAAATTACCACCATTCGATGGAAAGTCCTCTTGGTCCATATATCTTAGACAATTTGAAGCTATTGCGACCGCCAATCATTGGACCGAACAGGAAAAGGCTGTTTCCTTGACTGCTGCTTTGCAAGGTGATGCTGCAGATATATTAAGATCAATTCCTAAGGGTCAAGAAAATTGTTACCAGACCTTGTTCACTCGTCTAGAAAAACGCTATGGAGATGCCCATCTACAACAAGTATACAAAGCACAACTGCGAAGTAGAAGTCAACGGACAAGTGAGAATCTGCAAGAATTTGAAGCAGATGTTGCTCGTGTGGTGCGGTTGGCTTATCCGGAGGCGCCAGACAGTATTTTAGAAGAAATTGCGGTAGATACCTTCGTCAATGGGCTGAAAGATAGTGAACTACAGAAAGCTTTACGACTAGCAAGACCGAAAGTTTTAGATGAAGCACTTGCTATTGCCTTGGAACACGAAGCAGCTAGCCAAGCTTCACGAAACAATCGAGTGATAACCGTGGAAAAAGGCGATAAGAGAAAAGATGAACGTTTGGTGGAAATGGTACGGAGGGTGATTCGTGACACGATGCCGAAGAGACGCATGAAGAGGGCTGGAAGAGTTGGTTCAAATACAGATGCTTCCTCGATACGGCCATGCAGTGAAAGTTGTAATCACCGGCTTAAAGTAGATGAACAGCTTTGCCCTGTGAGACGAACTACCGTCGTTAATGAGCAATGGCAGCCACAACAGTTACAAGAAGCCCAAGAAGACGATCCATGTATAAAAAGAATATTGGATTGTATGCGTCGAGGTGAGAGACCTAGTTGGCAAAACATTAGTGCATGTAGTCCGGAAGTCAAGGCCTACTAGAGCCAATGGAATTGCCTGATACTAAAAGATGATCTTCTGTACAGAACCTTTGAGAACGATGATGGTACAGAATCTAAGCTTCAGTTGATTGTACCTAAAAGTAAAATGTCAGAAGTATTGCGTCAGTTGCATGACGGTACATCAGGTGGACACTTTGGTATTACGAAGACTCTGCAAAAGGTTCGAGAACGGTTCTATTGGGTGAACTGTAAAGATGATGTAAGAAGATGGTGCCAGAAATGTGAACTGTGTGCATCCGGTAATGGTCCAGTTGGTAAAAAGAGAGCACCCATGAGACAGTACAATGTTGGCAGTCCTATGGAAAGAGTAGCAATCGACATTGCAGGTCCATTTCCAGAAACTGATGCTGGAAATAAATACATCCTGGTAGCCATGGATTATTTTACGAAATGGACCGAGGCCTATGCATTACCAAATCAAAAAGCTGCTACCGTTGCAGAGGTACTTGTTAAAGAATTCCTCAGCCGATTTGGTGTTCCCTTGGAGATCCACTCCGACCAAGGGCGAAACTTTGAGTCAGCTCTTTTCCAAAACGTTTGTAAATTGATTGGTGTCAATAAGACCAGAACAACACCCCTGCATCCTCAATCAGATGGGATGGTCGAGAGGATGAACCGAACGATGGGTAAACACTTGTCCAAAGTTGTATCTGAAAATCAGCGAGATTGGGACCAACACATTCATTTATTCCTGATGGCCTACCGCTCGGCCGTAAATGAAACTACAGGTCAAACACCAACCTGCCTGATGTTGGGTCGTGAAGTTCGTTTGCCCTGCGACCTAGAGTTTGGTTGCGGACCTTCCGAGGAACATGTTGCAGGTGAAGAATACGTCGACCGCCTGAAGTTACGAATGAACAACATTCATGAACTTGCCCGACAACACATCCAGATAGCCAGTGACAGAATGAAAGATCAATATGACTCTCGATGCAAGATTGAAAGCTTCGAAATAGGTGATCTTGTCTGGCTTTATAATCCACAACGTCGTCGCGGCTTGTGTCCTAAACTACAAAGACAATGGGAAGGTCCGTATGAAGTTAAGAAGAAAATAAATGACGTAATATACAGAATTAAGAAGTTGCCAAACGGTAAACCAAAAGTTATTCACATAAATCGTCTTGCACCATATGCTGGCTCAAATGAAACAGAGGAAGCCCGACTCCTCCAACAGGAGATGAAAGATGCACCACAGCCAAGTTTTAAGGAATTTATGTCAAATTACGCAGAAAGAAAGAGTGCTAGATTCGGCGTGACCACAGAAGTTCAGCAAGATCTGTTTGGTGTTCCAGAAAACGTCTCTCTAGCCCACTGTGTTGCCCAAGACCTCGAGATGACTAAAGGAATCTCGTCCGTATTCAATAGAAAGTTCGGCTGCCTGGACGAGTTAAGGAATCAACAACCTAAAATTGGAAGAGTATTGCGATTGACAGATGGTCCTCGATCTTTGCTGTATATAGTGACCAGGAAGTCTTATACGGACACGCCAAGCTACGAGAACATATGGCGTGCTCTAACTAATTTGAAGAAAATCGTGTGTAATTATGACATCGAAGATTTGGCTATACCAAAAATAGGCCATGCAGTAGAAAATCTGGATTGGAAGATTGTGAGAAGCATGCTTGAAGTGATCTTCAGAGAAACTGGCGTACGAATTACTGTGTGTTGCATGAACCCGAAGATGTCATACCCTTCAAAGACAGTAGACTTCTATTTCTTCTTGAAGGGTGTATGCAGAGCTGGAGAGTCGTGTAGATTCCGCCATCCTGGGCCTTCATCTAGAGTTGCTGATCGGGACGCTCAGATCTTAAGAGGGGAGCAGTGTAACAAAAGAGAAAACTTGGCCGACCGCCGTATAACAGTAAACACCTCGAGAATGACGTCATCGAATGATCTAGGCCTCGGCGGAAAGGAGGAGGAATTTCTCGAACATACGACCCGTAGGCGGAACACGCTGATAGCTAGAGATGGGCGTCGATTGTTCCAGAATAACAACTGGGTATAAATACGGGCATATTTGTAAATACAGTGTAGTCTTAAGCCAAAGTTTGTAAAGTAAACTTGTATAAATAAATAATAAAGTCGTAAATAAATACGAACCGCTAGTTTTATTGTAATTATAAGTAATTACAATAGTCACGTTACAATACTTTTAATATATAGGGTGATGCAGATAACTGGCCTATTAAAAATATCTCGAGAACTAAAGGCAACAGAATCATGAAATTTGGAATAAAGCGGTATTGAAGGATGATCTATTAAATGAAAATATTTTCATCTCTTTGCAACTTCCGTTTATACCGGGAAGTTGCGCTTTGCAACTTCCGTTTATACCGGGAAGTTGCTTATAACTTCGTTTTTTTAAATGGGACACCCTGTATGTTTTTACATTTTTTGATTCTCCTCAATATCTTCTTTCTTAAAATATGAGATTTTGTAATATTATACAGGGTAATTTAAGAGATATTTACGTTTTTTTATATTAATTTCGTAGCAACATTCACACCCTGTACCTAACTTTGGGGTACCTCGCGAATGTGAATATTCAAAAACATATTGAATTATTTTGTCGAATGGACCCGTGCTTCTCGTCTTATCTAATAAGCGCATAAAAACAATATTTTAAAATAAAATAAGTCCAAAATATTCATAGATAGCTGCAACCACTGCTGTTTTTGTGACGGTACGCGCCGGTACGCCGTACCGGCACCTCTTGGGACAAAAAATACAAAAACGACAAAATTACAGACAAATTCCTGAATTTATCCCTTGTTCCCAAATAGCTTTAAAACGCCCTTATTGAGGGTAAATTTTAAAAGTTTTCCCCTGGGCGGACCCCCCTTATGAACATTTCCCAGGCCCCCCGGAACATTGCGTACCGGCACCTATATTGTTACATAAACAGCACTGGCTGCAACTATAACCTGATGGAGATAGGACAAGAGGCAGACATAGATCACGATCTAAGGACTAGATAAAAGAGAACTTACTAGTGTTAAAAGTACGAAAATTGAAAACCAAGACGACGGATAGAAAGGAATGAAAGCTGATTCTAGGACAGGCCAAGACGCAATGTTGTAGAGCCTTTGATAATTATGATGAGCTATATAAGAAAATTTTAACTTTAATTTATTCACTTCTTTCAATTTGTGTTTTCTACACGAAGCAAATTCTACACTGGCGACCATGGGAACAAAAAAGAAAAAGAGGAAGACCACAGATGAGATGGACGGGTGACCTAACGAGAACTGCAAGAAAGGACTGGATGCAGATCGCCCAGAATAGAAACCAATGGAGATTAACAGGGGAGGCCTATGCGCAGAAATGGACAGGCTAATCATTTCCCGTTATTTAAGCTTGAATATTCCGATTTGAGTAGGTACTCACCGAAAAAAAATAGGTACATTTAATTACCTATCTTAAGCATCCAACCATCCTTCTGTAACACCACATTTCAAATGACTGCAGTAACTCTTATTATATATTTTGATTATTATGTATATATATAATAGACCTGGATCCCGCGTACCAAAAAAAAGTTGATTAATAGCAATAGCAAACTGAAAATTTGTTAATAGCTTAACGGTGTCTAGTCGAACAAAACTTTGATGTACGGGAACACTGGAACAGGGGAAATTTTAATTGTGGAACAGTTTAAAAACTTGGAACGTCATATTACGAAAACGTCCCATGTATTTTGTCGGACAGAACATCCAATTGATTTGTTACCCTTTCATTAAACTTGCATGCAAAAATCAGACTGCTATTACGAACCAACATGATTCCTGTCATTTGACATGTTCTTCGTGTTCCACTTATTATAATGCCCAGTTGGTGATAAACACTAGTCTGATTTTTGCACGAGAGTTTAATGAAATGGTAACAAATCAGTTGGAATTTCTGTCCGACAAAATACATGGAACATTCATTCTCGTAGTCTGACGTTGCAAATTTTTAACCTGTTCCACAATCAAAACTTCCCCTGTTCCAGTGTTCCGAGACACCAAAGTTTGTCCGACTAGACACCCTTAAGCTTTTAACAAATTTCCAGCTTGCTATTAATCAACTTTTTAAGTTATACTTCTTTAGGCGCGACTGAGGGCGAAATTTTATTAACCTGCGCGCATGCGCACACAGACAGTATGGAGTTCGTTACTAAATGTTTTAATTTATGTATGTATTAGTCCAGAAAAGGTGTGGAAAGGATATATTAGTGTTTTTAAATATATTTTTCTATAAACGTGTTAAAAATGCAATTTATAGCACTCCATAGAAGCGTTAAAAATGCTACTTTAAAGCGCCAGTGCTTTAAAAATTTTAAGGCACTGCAGTGAAAAGTGAATTGTATAATTGTGAAACGTCAGAATATTTATATTTTATTTATTAACATTAATATTAATAATACAACTTGCGCAATTTGAAAAAGGTGGTTTAAAAGGTTTTTTTTTAATTTAATTTAAACTGTATTATTGCATTTTTAACACGTTTGTAGAAAAAACTATTAAAATTTGTTAGAATATACAAAAATAAAAGTAGATGTTATTCTATAGATGTTATGATTTACGTATTGACAGTATAGGCAGTTTTGATGTAATGTCAAGAAAAATATAAAAATGGAATGTCAGTCAAGTTCAAGTAAAAGTTTTTCTAGGTATTGTCCTGTAATTGAGAATGAATAAATTATAATTGTTGATATATAAGACGTTTGTAGAAAAAATATTGTATGATATAGGTGTTAAAAAGTACATTTTTAAGGCACTTATGTGAATTGCAGAATGAGCGAAGCGAATCTTTCACATACGTGCCTTAAAATTGTGCTTTCAACATTTATATCATACTATTATTATAATTTTTGTGTATTTGGACTTGTCTACCTCGGGAATAAGCTAATAAGTAATATTTAATTCACTTCATATGTTTGTCACTATGTCTAAAAAATCTTGTAGCCCGTATAAACGAAAGGGTATAGCTCAGTGGTAGAGCGTTGAGCTGGAGATCAAGAGGTCCCTGATTCAAATACTGGTGTTTTCTAATCTTTTTTTTTATTTTTGGTATTGTTTTAATAAAAATTTTTGGAAAGTAGTAAGTAAAAATTAATTTAATCTTTAAATAAAATACAAATAAACTGTCCGAAAGTATATTAATTTCATTGAAATCTACAAGTATAACTTTTTACGTACGTACAAAGTACACACACATTCTTTTTTTTTGGTACACGGGATCCAGTTCTATAACACCTTTTGATAAATTTACAATGTAAAATTTACCCAACTGACACTGAGTTATTTACATGCCCCTAGAAATTATATTTTCCACACTGAAGCAGTAATACTATTCATCTATATGTTAAACCGTTTGTTTTCGGAAACAGAACAAATTACTAAGTCCCCACAATTAAAGTCCCTACATTAATCCAAAATTAGGCACGAAACAGCTCGTGGCTCTTGGAGTGGTTGTAGGGACACATTTGATATATTGCATCGTACTGCCACGTTCAATAATAATACGACATTCCATCCATTCCTTAATAACGAGATTGGATTGTTTTTTAATTTATATTTATATATTATTATACAGGAAAAGATCAGGGGAGGAAGGAGCATAGGAAAAAGGAGTGTGATATCGTTGAAAATTTTAAGGAACTTGTTTAAATGGAGCCATATAACTCTTCAGAGCAGCGGTAGATAGAGTAAAGATATTGATGATGCTGACCAACCTAAAATGGGGAAACGGCACGTAAAGAAGAAAAAGAAATCTTATATATTGTTGTGATCTTACTTTTGAAATCTAATGATGTTCTCAGATGTAATTTATCTTAATTAATTAATCAATAATTATCCCATTAATCAAACAGATGAAATACCAATATAGTGTCAATCTCAGGACTAAATTATAATATCAATTACTTACTTTCGTGGCTTCAAAGTATTTCTCAGTGGATTCCTAATCGGGATAGATAAAAGAGAGTAAAATAATACACACATACGGATTTCAATTAGAAATTATAAAATCGTTTATTTTATCTAAATAGCAATAACTGCTTAATATTTCTTATATCTTATCTTTCTATCTTTATTTAGTACAACAGTTACAAAAATGGGAATCTTATTTCTTTTTGTCTCCAAATTTATTTTATTTATAATGAACTATTATGATTTATCAGTAAAAAATTGATTTAGGTTTGATGAAATTTTTTTAATAGTGATTGTGTGGCTCAATTTTTAATGTGGTATTTAATACACAAACCATACATTCATGTCATAACAAAATAGACTGACCTTTACTGATGATTTGACAATGTCTTCACACAAAACACGTTTCCTATTGGCTTGGGTTGCAATCCAACGACTCGTCCAAGTCTTCCAGTAATGCCTCTGCTCCTTTGAAAACTACGCCTCGTACAGCACTCGTTCCTGCCTTCTCCTGATGCCGTGTTCCACCTTTTTTAAACACTTCAACAAACCGGGATACTCTAGACTCATAGAGTTATATACTATCCCCACTCGGCCTATCCCTCGTTCCACGATATCTTACTTTTTATTTTGTTAAAGACAAAACTAACCAACCCGGCGTTTCACTTTTGGGTACATTCTTCTCGAAAACGGGACTTCGCCTCTCGATCGCTCAAAACACACTGACTCTCATTGCTCATTCATTCTCCTCCTTCCAAATACCCCTTCCAGCATTCAAAAATCAACCAATCCAAAGCAACTTTCAATTATCCGTATTTACCAACACAAACTTTCCTTTTTCTAAATAGCTTAATGGATTTCAAGAAAAAATAATATTCCCCATTGCAATTTTACTTTCCACATTAATCCTCTTTACAAATTTAATAACCTATTATCTTATTTACTAGAATGTTAGTTATCGGTGGTTATTGACAAACCTTTCCACGAGCACTTTCTTTTTAAACATCACTCTAATTGTTTACTTGAGTCGTATTGTTCCTGGGGTTCGTAAACACTTCTCCGAAACACTTTCTTAAAAACTACCTATACAAAATTTGTTTTATACAGGGTGTTCCAAATTTACATGCCCGCGGTCGAGAAAAACGAAAACCTTTATTTTTATTTGAATTTTAAATATAACTATAGACTTTTATTTCTTATGTCAAATAGGAATATAACAATATAGATACTGCAAACAAATCTTATACAGTGTGAGTTTTATATGTATGGAAACGCTCAGTTTTCTCGGAAAAGGCTTGCACGATTTTTATTAACTTTGATGGGTAGGGGTTTTCTAAGGCGGCCGATATTATAGTGATAATTACATTGTTGTCAGATCTTCCGTTTTTCTGAAAATCTAATTAATTTTCTTATTTCAAATGGAACAACCTGTATATTATTTTCGTTTTGAAGTCCTTAAGAAATGTTGATAATTTTTCATGTTATATTCCCTATACCTAAATGCGATAATTTAGGAGTTATTGCTACATTTATGAAAAAAAAAATTTAAAAAATTTATAAATATCAATTTTTTCGGCCCGGGTAGACATTATTTTACTTTCTTTTTACCATTGGGACAAAAAAGTTCTTTTGTAATTTTTCTCTAAATTTAATCGTTTTCGAGTGATAAACAATTTAAAACTGAAAAAAAAATCGAATAATGACGATTTTCAAGGTTCAAAAACACAAATAAAAATATTATTTTTGAAACTGCGAAGTACTGCGAGGTACGTGAATTCAAGTTCAAGCCTTAGTTTATCAGTCACCAATAAGTAATTTTAGCTTGTTTCATTCTAAAATATTGTTTTTTAGTTGTTAATGCCCGTTCTCTCAATGCGCTTCATTAACAATTATTAAAAAACAATGTTTTAGAATAAAACGTGCCAAAATTTTTTATAGCAAACCCCTATAAGAAGGGTTTAGCTTGAATTTGAGTACTCCGCAGTTTCAAAAATGATATTTTTTATTTGTGTTTTTGAACCTTGAAAATCGTCACTATTCAATTTTTTTCATTTTTAAATAACTTGAAAATAATTAACTTTAGAGAAAAATTACAAAAGATTTTTTGTTCCCAATAATCCAAAGAATGTAAAATAAAATCTACACGGGCCGAAAAAAAGATTTTTATAATTAAATTATAAATTTTGCTTAATTTTTTTTTTAAATAAATGTAGCAATAACTCCTAAACTATGGCGTTTAGGTATAGGGAATATAACATGAAAAATTATCAATATTTCTTAAGGACTTTAAAACGAAAAATTATACAGGGTGTTCCATTTGAAATAAGAAAGTTCGTTAAATTTCCACAATAATGGAAGATCTGACAACAATATAATTATCACTAGAATATCGGCCGCATTAGAAAACCCCTACTCACCAAAATTTATAAAAATCTTTCCGAGATAATAGAGTGTTTCCATACATAAAACTCACTCTTTATATATTTTACACATAGAAAATATATAATATTGTTCGTCCGCTATAACTTTTCCCATGCGTCATGATTCATTTTCTAACAAATTAAGTCAAAACATAAAGTGAAACGAACGTCGATGTGTATATACATTTTGTATACTCTATATTATATACTACACACATCGGCGTACGTGTGACTTTGTGTTTTGACTTAATTTGTTTGAAAATGAATCGTGACGCATGGGAAAAGTTATAGCGGACGATGTATGTATTATCCACTTCTGTAAAATACAGCTCCTCCGTATTAGCGTTGAGATCTCTGTAATTTTTAGTTATTTTTAATTTTAAAATCTCCATATTTTAATCAAGTAAGCAGCTTTTGTATACCGGGTGGTGAATTGGAAAACGGGCCATAGGAAACTCAATGTAAAATTCTAAACTGTTTAATTCCTACTTCCCTAATTATTTTACATCAAAATATATGAGAAATTATTTGTAGAGGTTTGAAATCTGTATTGAAACCAACTGTTAAAATTGTACTAGAATTAAACATACTCCAAAATTTTGTAAAAATGTAATTAATTTTTCAAAATACTGCTCCAAAGTTAGGCCACACACAGTGCAATAATGTGTGACGGTTGCGTTCGGTCAGAATGAAGTTACTATAGATTAACCATATTTAAACTGTCATTATTTTTAATTTATCATTTATTGTTTAAAAAACAATAAAGTTAATAAATCCCCTCTGTGGCTCAGTGGTAAGAGAGTTTTTGGATCAAAAGGTCCGAAAGGTCGTGAGTTCGAATCTCACCAGGGTCAGAAATTTTTCGTTAATTATAAATTAAAAATAGTTTCTGTCCTTGTGGGATCGGTACTTACCGGAGGAACCGCAGACGTTCGGATACAATTAGCGTCTCGTTGCAAAGACAATGACGTCGACTTTGCAAAGTAACAAGACACTTACTTAACACACACACTACATATGACACTAGTTACCTAACTGCAAAAATTCACCGTACCTACCATGCCAATGGCCTTTAGTTGTCGAGGCATTAGCTAAATAAAAAAAATAATAATAATAAATAAAGTTAAAAAGATACTCTCAATTGAGGAAAAAGTATTAACAAAACAGATGTTTTACTCAGTCAATAGTGTACGCACTGTTGGTTAAATAGTAACGTGTGGCCTAACTTGTACACACATACCTACTGTGGCAAATGTATTATATTCTACAAAATTTTGCAATGTGTTTAAATCGTAGAACAATTTTAACTTTTGTTTTTACTACAGATTTAAATCCTCTACAAATATTTTCCCTTGACTTTTGATTTAAAATAATTAGGGAAGCAGGAATTCGACAGTTTGGAATTTTACATTGAGTTTCCTATGGCCCGTTTTACGATTCACCACCCGGTATATATTCTTTATTTATTATATTTTATATACGTGTATATATCCGTTTGTATTCGATAGGTGCATAAGCAGTTATAGTCTGGGCTGATTATCGGAGAATAGGCCATTTTAGGGAAAACTTATTTACCAGCAATTTTATTGCTGGAATCGAATTTTATTATTGTACGTATTAATAATATAGGTATGCAAAGTCCGCAGATAGTGTGCTACTTTTTTTTATAATCAAAATGGCGCCAGAAAATCGTGTTTTTTCAATTTTTGCTCTATAACTCCAAAGATTTTAAATGTACACCAAAAACACCCAAATAAAAATTCTCTCGAAAAATTCCCGATTCACTTCGACGAAAACTTTCCCCGGAAAAAGCGGGGTTTTCCAACAAAATCTTTAATTCTCAACTAAAATTTTAGATAAGTAATTGTTAATCAATAATTAAATAACCTGGTAATATAAAAGCCCTTTTCGTATAGATTATAATTTTAGAAGCCGAGGGAAAATGAATGAACAGTTTAGCAACAATTGAATTGTTAATTAAAAATTTACGGTCGCTATAATAACGACAATAATTATGATGCATAATAATAACTATAATTTTTTCATAAAAAGACACTATACCTATCTAATGTACTATACAGAATTGAAATTGAACGATTTAAGCGGCCTCAGAAATATTTTAAAATTATAAACAATTTTTTGGCTTATAAACAAATAGAATATCTCGGGAAATATTAAACTAAATTAAATTGTGAAAACGGTATTCGAAAACAGCGGCATGATGCTTCTTCCAAAAGAAAAATTGTTTAATTATGACGAGTGGTTCCTGAGATACAACCGGTCAAAGTTGACCGGAATTTACGGCAAAGACATAAATAATAGGATCATAATTTTCAAACCATCACCTTTTTACTTTGTCTTCTTTCTCCACACCAGTTTTCATATCTTTAAAATACTCATAACATATATTATTATAATAAAAACTATCGATAATACGTGTGAAAATTGCTAAAAATAGCAAAGTTCCAATCAAAAATTAGGTTGGAGAAAATGTAACCCTCAAAGTTCAAAATCGGTATACGTTAAAAAAATGCATTTTCTCTGCTTCCCATTGAGAAATTTCCTTCATTCTTTTTTTGTTCTTAAGTAACTCGGGTAGAGCCATCGAACTAACGCATTATTAAAAATGTCAAACTTGCTTTTGTTTTGTTATAATAAATTAATTTATTTATTATAACACAAAATTTTAATTTGTTTAAATAAAAATTGATTAAATAATTATACAGCTTTCAAATGAGAATATTTATGTTTTTTACTTTAAACGGTACACTTGTAGTAAGTTTATCTAAAAAAAAAGCCTACAACTGGAAATGTAGTTTTCTGTTCTTATAAATAAATTAATCTATTATAACAAAACAAAAACAAGCTTGACATTTAATAATGCCTTAGTTCGATGGCTCTACTCGAGTTATTAGGGAACAAAAAAAGAATGAAGGAAATTGCTCCATGGGAAGCCGAGAAAATGCATTTTTTTAACGTATTCCGATTTTGAACTTTGAGGGTTACATTTTCTCCAACCTAATTTTTGATTGGAATTTTGCTATTTTTGGCAATTTTCACATGTATTATCGATAGTTTTTATTATAATAATATATGTTATGAGTACTTTAAAGATATGAAAATTGGTGTGGAAAAAGAGGACAAAAATAAAAAGGTGATGGTTTGAAAATTATGATCCTATTGTTTATATCTTTGCCGTAAATTCCAGTCAACTTTGACCGGTTGTATCACAGGAACCACTCGTCATAATTAAACGTTTTTTCTTTTCAAAGAAGCGTCCTGCCACTTTTATTGGAATATTGTTTTTATAATTTAATTTAGTTTAATATTTCCCGAGATATTCTATTTGTTTATAAGCCAAAAAATTGTTTATAATTTTAAAATATTCGTGAAGCCGCTTAAATAGTCCAATTTAAATTCTGTAAAGTAAATTAGATAGGTATAGTGTCTTTTTATGAAAAACTCATAGTTATTCTTATGCATCACAATTATTGTCGTTATTATATTGGCGACGTAAATTTTTAATTAACAATTCAATTGTTGCTAAACTGTTCATTAAATTTCCATCGGCTTCTGGAATTATAATCTAAACGAAAAGAGCTTTTACATTACCAAGTTATTTAATTATTGATTAACAATTACTTATCTAAAATTTTAGTTGAAAATTAAAGATTTTGTTGGAAAATCCCGCTTTTTCCGGGGAAAGTTTTCGTCGAAGTGAATCGGGAAAAACACGTCTCTACGCAGAATTTAATTGCGGTGAATTTTTATTTGGGTGTTTTTGGTGTACAGTTAAAATATTTGGAATTATAGAGCAAAAATTGAAAAAAACACGATTTTCGGGCGCCATTTTGTTTATAAAAAAAGTAGCACACTATCTGCGGACTTTGCATACCTATATTATTAATACATACAATAATAAGATTCGATTCCAGCAATGAAATTGCTGGTAAATAACTTTTCCTCGTATTTTGCTAATTAGCCCAGAGTAATAGTACATTAATGCCATTTGATCCTTTATGACTCTGAAAGTTAAAGCTAGCGATGTCAGTTAAGTTTATGGTAACATCAACGTAACTCGCAATGTTTGTTAAGATAATCCGTTAGGGAATATGCAACTAGGCAAAAGTAGAACAATAATTCTTCAACGTATTGATTTCGATCTAAAAGTCATATTAATTTCATCAGCATGTAAGTTGAAACACGGAACTCCTAGTAAGATACAAACCACTAACACATCTCTATCCGTACGTGACGCTCCATTCACTAAATTAATAATGTGAGATGCCTTTACTACGACATTATGCCAGATATTCCTTTGAAAGATAGGGTAATAGTTCTGGATCCCGCGTACCAAAGAAACGTTTATTATTAGCAAGCTAGAAATTTGTACATAGCTTAACGATGTCAAGTCGGACAAACTTTGATGTATGGGAACAGTGGAACAGGGGAAGTTTTAATTGTGGAACATGATTAACATGTAATCCTGACAAGTTAATGATTGTGAAAAGTAGAAAGTTGTTTTTGAATTTATTCAATAGCCAACGTTAATATTATATTGAAAAAATGTTTGTCCGACATATCACCTGACATTAATTATGTTGGTGATAAATTGCAGTTTGATTTTTGCGTGAGAGTTTAATGAAAGTTTAAAAAATAAATTGGAAGTTCTGTCCGACAAAATTAATGAAAAGTTTTCGTAGTCCGACGTTCTAAACCTGTAAGATATAGACAAAAATGCTAGTGATAAACAGCAAGCTAATTTTGATTTTTTTATGTTCAAATTATGTTTTGTAACGCAAAAAGTGATATGTCGGACAAAAAGTTTGGGAAAATCTAAGGAAATAAATATAAAATTATTTTTCCAGAATGACTTAGTTGCATATTTTAAATATTTTTTTAAAGTTAATTTCGCATTCATTTTGAAAAACCGGTAATTATGCATAATTATCACCACATTTACTTTAACACACCAATTTATATTTACTATGATTTTTATTCTATCTATCCTACAACTAGACCAGGGCCCATCTGTAAAAATATTAGTAAATTTTGAACGTTGAGAGGTGACTCAATTTTTTTGCAGAAATTGCTTGAAAATAAATCAAATAATAATATTTGAGTTATCCTCCCTCTCAAAAAGGTCCGGAAGATTGTTTAAATAATCAAAATGTCAAAAAATTAAGGAAAAATTCGATTTTTTCTTGGTTTTTTGATTTTAACTTGAAAAGTTGTACTGACATAAAAGTTGCACAATTAAATTTACTACAATATGGAATTGGTTAAAAATTTAAAAAATAGTCACCCTTGTTGCAAAATAGCAATAATTGTGAAAAAAACATACAAAATCAAGTATTCGTATTTTACGTTTTTCAACCTTTTTATGCTACACTTAGGACCTTCATATTTCATCCTGAAAAACTTTATGATACAATAAAACAAAACTGTAGATTTCATTAAGATTAGTTCAATAGATTTTGCAAAATATATTTTGCAATCCGGCTTTCGTAAAAAAAAAATTAATTTTTTCAAAATGTTACAGGACTGAAAATAAAGCAGATAGCAAGTTGAAGATTTTTTACGTATAGAAGTGTACTGTATCTTTCATTTGCAATTTTGAAAAATTAAAATCAATTAATACCACGGCGTCAGGAATTTTTTTAAAAAGACATTAATTATTGGTGCTACGCGCAGGACAGCGGAGAGTTTGCTCTGATTGGGCATTCCAATGGCCTTTGATAATGAGTGATACATTTTAATTTTTATTACATTTCGATATAAATAAATAAATTTGTTTATTGCAAAATAAAAACACCTACTCTATCCTTTGAAATAACACTTTTATTAGCAAAAACTTTTTTTGTTCATATATTTTAACTTAAATAATAAAAGTTTATTATTTTTAAACATATGCAATTGTTTAAACAATATTTCACAAACAATAATAAAATTAGTTTGATTTTTATGGAATTAAAATATTAAAATACAACAAAATATAGAGTAAGAAAATAATATATAATATAAAGATTGTAAGAAATTTTGGTGGAAATCAACTTGTGTGAATCGAACACCGCTGTCCTGCGCGTAGCACCAAAAATTATTGTTTATTTCAAAAATTTTCTGACGCCGTGGTAATTAGTCGATTTTAATTTTGAAAATTGCAAATAAAAGGTACAGTAAACTTCTATAAGCAAAAAAAGTTCAACTTGCTATCTGCTTTATTTTCAGTCCTGTAACATTTTGAAAAAATGAATTTCTTTTGCGAAAGCTGGATTGCAAAATTTATTTTGCAAAATCTATTAAACCGATCTTAAAGAAATTTACAGTATTGTTTTACCCAGTGTAGCATAAATGGTTGAAAAACGTAAAATGCGAATAATTGTTTTTGTATGGTTTTTTCGCAATTATTGCTATTTTGCAACTAGGGTGACTATTCTTTAAATTCTTAACCAATTCTATATTGTAGGAAATTTAATTATGCAACTTTTATGTTAGTACAACTTTTCTCGAAAATGAACAGTTTTAAAGTTATAATCAAAAAACCAAGAAAAAATCGAATTTTTCCTTCAATTTTTGACATTTTAATTATTTAAACAATGTTCCGGACCTTTTTGAGAGGGAGGATAACTCAAATATCATTATTTGATTTATTTTCAACCAATTTCTGCAAAAAAATTTGAGTCACCTCTCAACGTCCATCTCAAAACATATGCGCCTTAGACTAAACCAAATTAGCGCATTTTTGAACTCTTCAGGATTCTCTGTCCCGGGCTTCACTCAACAATTTGGAACCAGCGCGTTTTTTGATGTCGTCGATCCATCTTACTTGAGATCTTCCTCTTCCCCTTCGGTATTTCCAGGGTCTCCAGTGTAGTATTTGGTTATTCCATCGGCCGTACTTTTGTCTTACATTGTGCCCAGCGAAGTTCGATTTCAGTTCTGCTATTTTTCCATTTGTATCTTTGAAATTAGTTCTTATCCTTTAGATTTACTTGTAGCATTTTTCTTTTCAAGACCCTTTGTGATTTTAATGTATGTATGTATCGGTTTTAGAACGTCTTTCGACGTTGTCCGATGCCTAACTTCCACGTCCTTCTATCATCCCATTGGCCATCTCTAAGATCCCTTGTACTCATTGCTTTGGTTACCCCTTCTTTCCATGTCTTTTTGGGTCTTCCTCGTTTTTTGCGGTTTGGTGGTACCCACTCCAAGATCTTTTTGAGCAATCTTGTGTCTTCCATTCTTTGAACATGACCATACCAAATCAACTGTTTCCTCTCAATGTCTGTTGTTAAGTAACCATCTATTCCAATTCGTCGTCTTACTTCCTCATTTCGAATTCTTTCCCTACGGGATATACCTAACGATCTTCTAAACACATCCATTTCTACAGCTTCTAATTTTTTCCTGTTGTTCTCGGTTATTCTCCAAATTTCTGCTCCGTAAAATAGGCTGCTTTTAATAAGTGTTTCATAGATGTTGTATTTTCGCTGTATTCCTATTTCGGAGCTCCAAAGTATTCCATTTAGGCATCCAATTGTTCTTCTAGCTTTTGTTACCCTTTTCTTTATTTCCTCATCGTCTTTTCCCGTTCTATCGAAGATTACTCCCAGATAAGTGTATTCACTACAGGATGTGATTTGTTCATTATCCTCTAGTTCGATATTGGATAACTCAGCTCCTATGGGTAGGTATTTAGTTTTTTCCACATTAATTTCCAAGCCCCACTGTTCATATTCCTCCTTCAGTTTCCTTGCCATATACTGTAGGTCGTCTTTATCATTAGCTATGATGACTTGGTCATCAGCAAATTGTAAGGTATACAAACAAACCTCTCCGAGATCTATACCCATACCGTGGCATTTACGTTTCCACTGGTTTAGTGCTTTTGCAACATATATCTTGAACAAAGTTGGTGAAATACAGCAGCCCTGGCGCAGACCCTTGTTAACTATGAACTTTTTAGATAGTGTGTTGCCAATTTTTACTTGTGATGTAGAGTTTTCATATATATTTTTTAAGACTTTGACTAGAGTGTAGCTGATGTTAGTTTCTTGTAGTGATTTCCACAATTTAGTCACAGGAACGCTGTCGTATGCTTTACGGAGGTCAACAAACATGAGATGGGTCTCTTGATTGGTTGCTGATTTTTTTTCAATTAATTGTTTTAGGCAGAAGACATTATCTGTGCAAGTCCTTCCAGCGCGGAAACCAGCCTGTTCTTCTTCTTCTTGTTCCCTATACTCCATCTCAATGAGATTTCTAAGAATGCGCCCGTACACCCGGCTTAGTGTACTAGTTACCGATATTCCTCTGTAATTTGAGCAATCCAACTTATTTCCTTTTTTATGAATGGAAGAAATATAAGCTACTTTCCATAAACTGGGTGACGTGACACCGTTTATATATTTGTTCATACACCAAGTAAGTGCTTGAAAGAGTTTATCTGTGCCACATTTTATTAATTTGGCAGGAATATTTTCGGGCCCTGGAGCTCTACTATTTTCTAGTTCATTTACAGCTTTCTTCACCATATCAACTCCCACTACAATCTATTCGCCTTCAACAAATACTTCTGTTGGTGATTGTGTGGTATATTCGGCTCTACTTTCTGTTAGCAAACTCTCGTAGTATTCTTTCCATTTTTCTGTTGATATTAACTGAATAGAAATAGTATTTGTTTCTGTGTTCTTTATTTTGTTTAAAAATTTCCATGTCTCTGAACACTTCCTTCCGCCTATGTAAGTGTTGATCTCTTGGCATTTCCTATCCCACATTTCTTTTTTTGCTGCTGTTACTGCTCTTCTTGTTGTTCTGCGTAGGTCCAAATATTTGTCTTTGTCTACTGGATGTTTAGTACTTAGTTACCGTGCGTACGCTTTCTTTTTCTCCATTATTAGGTTTTGTATGTCTTCGGTCCACCATAGCTTTTTACTGTGGCGTTCGGATTTTAAACCAAGCGCTTCTTTTGCGGCTGTTTGTATACTCTCTATTATATTTTTGTACACTTCTTGCACGGATACATTTTGGATTACATCTTCTAATTTTTCATTTAGTCTTCGTTGATATAGTGTTCTCGTACTTTCATGTTGTAAGCTGTCCAGGTTGTAATTTGTTGTGTTAAAAATTTCTGTGGCTTCAGGTGGTTCCCTTGTTTTCTTGGATTTTAATACCTTATCCAAATTATTTCGTGTCAGTGTCCATGTTTACACCCCATATGTTCATACAGGCAATACACATTGGTTGTGGGCTTTTGTTTTTAGATATTTTGGGTATCTCTTATTTTTCAGAATGTAGCTGAGCTTTCCAAACGCTACCCATACCAATCTGATTATCCTGATCATCTCATATGTTTGATTCCGCTTGCTAGACCTAAATACTTGACCCAGATAGATATACTGTTGGAATTTCCCCCTATGGCAAATATCCCCTCCCAAGGCAAATTTCTAGATCCGCCACTGCATCTAGCACGAAAAACTCTTTAATTCTAGTGGCAATTCCGAAATGGCAGACGGTGGATCTGTCCGCCTCCTTCAGCATTCCCCATAAGTACGCATCTGGTGGCGTTAGTTCTGATGAGTTTCAACGCTCAAAATGATCGCGCAGTATTCAAAGAGACTCCCTGGTTGTATAATAGGTTGTCCCGTCCTGCTGAAACCATTGTTGATTGGACCGTTTTCGTGACATTTTCCGTATGACCGAAAATAGTACTCCACCATAAAATATTTTTTTCTGGAAAACTGAGAACCATTCTAAAGCACCTATATCACGGTATTCACATACGTTATAAGGACGTTCGGAAACCACCCAGTACGTTTCGACGCTTGACACATACAAATTTAAGGCATATGAATTTCATTACTGTTCATTTTGCCGCATACCGTAGTTTTACCTTTCCTGCATATTATGTTGCTTATCAAATCATTACATCTTTGGGCAATCCTGCTTTTGTGTAATGTGTGTGTTTTTTAAAACGTTTTTATATACATACTTGGCTTAGTCGGTGTCACGGACTCCGCAAATTTTGTAATCCATTTTAAAAATAGTTATAGGCAACGTAGGTACCTGAAATTTTCAGAATAGCTTTGAACTAGCTAACAATGCAATATTTAACTACTATTATACAGGGTGATTGATTAGTAGGGTAAAGCTCCGTAGATCCGTTATAGTAATGGATAGCGATAAAAGTTAATAACAAAAATTGTAGTCAACTTTGAGCTTCACATTTCAAAATTAGTTAGAATTTTACAGGGTGTTCGATAACATAGTGGCAGAACAAACATATGTTTTTTTAAATGGAACACCCTATATTTTATTGAAGTTATACTTCTTTAGGCGCGATTGAGAGTAAAATTTCATAATACAGCGCGCATGCGCACACAGACAGTATGGCGTTTAGTTGCTAAACCTTTCAAGTTATGTATAAATATATCAGTGCAAGAAGAGGTGTGAAAAGAATATATTAGTGTTTTTAGTAAATATATTTATTATAATTTTTGTGTCTTTGGATTTGTCTTCCTCAGGAGTAAGATGAGTATTATTAAAACATTTTATTGTATATGTATTATACTTCACCTTGTCTGTTTGTTACCGTGAATTGTCATTAGGTACGTCCGAACCGATACAGACACAGTCCTCGTAGCGTATTTGGTATAGCATTCGGCTAGAGATCGAGAGGTCTTGAGTTCGAATCCGGAGCAATCCTATACTTTTTTTATTTTTTTTTTTTTTGAAAGCGGTAAGCACAAAATTAGTTTGGTGATTAAAAAAAATTAAATTAAACTGTTTAATAGTTATTTATGATATAAGTGTTAAAAGTACACGTTTAAGGCACGCATGTGAAAGTTTGCAGAATGAGCGAAAGCGAGTTCTGCAATTCACATGAGTGCCTTAAAAATGTACTTTTTAACACGCATATCATACAATATTTTTTCTACAAACGTAATTACAGGACAATATCTACAAAAACTTTTACTTGAACTTCACTGACATTCCAATTTTATATTTTTTTGACATTACATCAAAATTGCATATACAGTCAATACGAACTGCAGTGCCTTAAAAATTTTTTGAAACACTAGTGCCTTAAAGTAGACTTTTTAACACTCGTATGGAGTGCTAAAAATTGCATTTTTAACACGGTTGTAGAAAAAGTATATTTATTTTTAAGAAATTATATAATAGAAGTATAACTTCTTACGTGCGTACAAAGTACACACACATTCTTTTTTTTTATATTCGAAATCTTCTAAACTTCTCAATTACAAAAATATAAAGGTTTGGTTTGTTATACAAGGTATTTACAAAGTTATACATAACAAATTTTATATGAAAATCGTAACAAGTTCAACTCCCTGTATGAATAAAAATAAGCACAACGGCAATGGTTTATTGATGCCATATTTTTTACTTATTGTCAAAATTTTCCTAAATGGTTGATATTCTTGATTTTCTTTATATTGAATACAGGGTGAGTCAAAACGCAAGTACATTATTTTTTCAGTAATTTTAAATGAAACACCCTGTATTTTATATCACTATCGAAAAGTACTATTAACGTACTTTAATCTATATATAACATTACCTATGTCTAAATTTATAATTTTTTGAGATATTTTCATTTTTCAGAGCAAATGATTATTTACGGGTCTAAATATTTCCAAATTTTAGGTAAGCCATGACTGAATTGTCTAAAACTGACAAACTACGATTACTGATTATCAAGCTGCAATCAAAGTTGGCTACAATTTTTGTTATTAACTTTTATTGCTATCTATTACTATAACGGATCTACGGAGCTTCTCCCCACTAATCAATCACCCTGAATGGATAAATCGATTTTTTTTATTTCAAACTATTTTAAAAATGTGGCTAATGCCAATATTTTAAAGTAAGTTAATAAATCGGTATCTCCAAATTGATGGTGGGTCAGTGGCATTAGACTGCAGACCTAGAGTGCCCTTGTTCGAACACGGCTGTTGCGTATCTTTCTTTAATTTTTTTAATAAATAATTAAAAGTTGATATACTTAAATTCATATTTTATAAGTTTATCATAATAAATATTATATATACCATTTTAAACAACCGTGGTATTATAAAAAGTATTTTTTATACTAGTGTAATTTTTGGAATTATAATTTTAACAGTTAATACGGGTCTACCCCAAAATCCCGACATCCGAAATCCCGACAGCCACAATCGCGACGGCCAAAATACCGACACGCCAGAATCCCGACAGGCCAAAATTCCGACAGGACAGAATCCCGACAGGTTTGATAAGTTACTTTTAAACATATAATTACATTTATTTCTTGTTTTTTTTATGGCAATCTGTTTTTATTTTTTGTTACTAAACAAAAGTATTTTGTATTAAAAGTATTAAACAAAAGTCGGAATTTTTACTTATGCGAGAATTGTTCCATGTCGGGATTTCGGCCTGTCGGGATTCTGGCGTGTGGGGATTCTGGCGTGTCGGTGTTTTGGCCGTCAGGATTTTGGCTGTCGGGATTTTGGCTGTCGGGATTTTGGGCGGCACCGGTTAATACACCTACTAAAACTTTATATTTTGTTCTTTCGAAACATGTTGTGTCCTATATATAACAAAACCGTGTTATTATAAAAATACTTTTTTATTATAGTGTAATTTTTGGAATTTTAAGCATTTTATATCGTCGAATTATTTTATATTCTCTCCTATAAGTAATAAAAACGTTTTATTATATAAAAGTCCTTTTTTATAAAAGTGTAATTATTATTATCTTTACTGACTTAATAAGACTTTTCAGATATCCTTTAACGACATTAAAATCAACATAAGTTGAATACCTTTTCAAACAGTGTAACTGCTTAAAATGAAGACTTTTTTTAAAAATACATGGCAATAATTATACTTGCGGTAAACTAAGTTAATGGTTCCAATCACAATATAATCTGATAAACAGACAAACACTGGGGACTGCTGATACAACTAAACGTATTCTACTTTGGGAGTAAACCCATCAATTATGGGAAATAGCTCATCCCGTTTCATTCCATGGAATATGCATTGTAGATGAAATCTAATTGTATTAATTGTCTCGCTGACCAGCGTAAATTTAGCGCTCATTTCACTAGTTTACTTTAATAGTAAGTATATTGTATTGTTGGTGCTGGAGTGATTTAGCAATTGTCAGATGAACGGTCTCCTTAATTATCCTGTTGACAAACTTAATGCATTGTCTTCACAGAATACGTTTATTAGTAACTTTGTGCATTAAGTAACTACATGCTTATAATATACTTATTATACAATGAGCAGTAAAACGTAGAACATTTTTGAGTAAAATAATTTTTTATTGTACAAAATGAGCACATCAGGTTTAAAAAAGGATTTACAGAATTTAAAATTTTTCCAATTATAAAAGTTCATTAGAGCGTTTAAAGCTGAGAACCAAGGAACAAGCAAAAATTGTAGATATGATAAACAATACTAAAAAGGATGCAGCAAAATATTTTTAATTAGTATAGTTAGTTGTTTTTTTAAAACGAGTGTTAGCTTTTCTGAGTATTTTTGTAATTTAAATTGTTTTTATTTTTATCGATGTGATGCATCTCTTATAAAAATAATCTATTAATTTATAATTATACGTTTACACTATTTATTTATATATAGAATAAATAATATCCGATACGAGGACGACACTGTACTAGTTGCAAGAACAGTAGAAGAATTACAACGATTACTTATTGCTATATGTATATTGCTTGCAACAATTTTCAGTCTTCAGTTAAAACATGACAGAACCAGCACATATTACTAAAAACGGCACTCAAATTGAAAAAGAATCAAGTTACAAATACTTAAGAACTTTAATAAACGAAACGATAGACCAAAAGAATGAAATAAAAAGAGGTATCGAAATTGCCAGTGCCACCTTCCACCTTCATAAAGATGAGAAAATTCTTCTGCAACAGAGATATACCTAAGCATCCCTCTACGATTAAGAATGCTAAAGGGCTACGTATTTAACACGCTAGTATATGGTGTAGAGACCTGGACTCTCAAACAGAACAACGTAAAAAATATTGAAAGTTTCGAGATGTGGTGCTACCGTTGAATGCTGAAGATAAGTTGTGTTGAAAGAGTCACAAATATTGAAGTATTGCGAAGGATAGGAAAAGACCCAGAAATTTTGTTAATGATAAAACGAAGAAAACTTCAATATTTGGGTCACCTAATGAGAGGACACAAATACGCATTACGTCAAAATATAATGCAAGGGAAAATAGAATCAAAACGGTATCCAGGCCGTAGAAGAATGAAGAATGTCATGGTTGCGGAATTTGAGCGAGTGGTTTGGCTGCACCACGAATGAACTCTTTAGGTCAGCTGTAAACAAGGTCAGAATAGCCTTGATGATTTCCAATCTCCGATAGGGGTGTCCTAAGAAGAAGAAGAAACAAATTATTGAAATATTCAAATAAATTGATTTTGTTATGTTTGTTGAAGTCAAATTTCTAAATAGTTTTTAAATTACAAGTAAAATAATGAGTTTGACGTCATGACGTATTTATTTAAAAATAATTTCACTAAAAAATTGATGAATCCGTAGATGAGCGCCTTTGGTAATATCCCATACTAAATAATAATTAAAATGTAAGATAGAGAAGTCTAGGAATGCATTCAACATCATGGCCAAACTTTTTAAAAGCTACAACCTTAATCTTGGAGGTAAAAGTAAGGCTCCTACGATGTTGTAATATCGTTTCAATATTATACTACGGAGTTAAATCCTGGACACTCACTAAAGCCAAGAAGAAAAAGCTTGAAGTTATCGAGATGTGGCTATACAGACGACTCCTATGGATACCATTGACGAACAACATAACCAACGAGACCGTACTATGAAAAATTGGGAAAGAAAGAGAAGTGATGTTTACGATTAAAAGGACAAAGTGAGGATATCTCGGACACATAATGCGAAACGATACTAAATACAGATTACTGAAAATAATCCTTCAAGGCAAAGTATTTGGAAAGCGAGGAATGGAGAGAAGAAGGAGAGCATGGATAAAGAACCTGAGGAAATGGTTCTTCACAACAACAACTACCTAATCTATTTAAAGCATCAGTTAATAAAATAATTATACCCTAAATGATCGCCAATATTCGAAACAAATAAGCACCAAGAGAAGAAGAACATACTTCAACTGTCAAATACGTCTAAACAATTTTAACGAAAAAATACTTATTAAACGCTTTTATTTAGTTCAATAGTTTGCGTCAAATCTTTATAGACGTTAATTTGACTGCCTTTTCTTCAATGCAAATGAATGAAAATTTGCAGACATGTGCATCCGCGGGAACAATACACGAATAGTCATTAAAAAAAATATTCATGTTTATTAATTGTTTAAATAAGAAAACGATTTTAATGGAAAACGCTTAAATTCTCTTGTTTTTTACAATGTAAAAACTTGAAACTTTTACGGATTGTATAGTTAATGATATGAACAATACATAATTTCACTATTTTACGGTAATTTTTTACGTTATGCTTCATTAATAAATAAAAACGTTTCAAATTTTTTGCCGATTCCGACTACATTTCATGTTAGTGCATCATATGTTTTATACATATTTTAATAAACATGACGATATATTTTAATGTTTGAAAAGTGTATGACTAAAAAGTAAAATAAAAAATAAAAAAATATGAAAAAAAATTTTTTTTAAGAAACACTTTTTTTAGTTACGAGTGACTAAAATTAAAAATATTATAAAAAAATCAACCAAAGAGCAAAAAATAAAAAAAAAAATTGAAAAAATCTAACACATTTGTTAAAGAAAAGCGTGGGGCTAAAACCGTTTATTCGATGAACAGGCGCCACGCTTTGCTTTGACGGATGTGTTAGATTTTTTAATTTTTTTTTATTTTTTGCTCTTTAGTTGATTTTTTTATAATATTTTTAATTTTAGTCACTCGTAACTAAAGAAAAGCGTTTCTTAAAAAAAATTTTTTTTCATATTTTTTTTTATTAACTTGATTGAGCTACATACACTATATTAGGAGATCATGCTTTATTTTATTTTATTTATTTGACATAAATTTCCATCTGCAAGAATTCTATAGTTACCTGTTTGGAATGTATGTATTCAATTATTTATTTTTACAATAACACACCTCTGTCTGTATTAAAAATGTACGAAAGAATTAAAAATAATATTTTTTATGTATATAAACCTTCTTCAAACAATAAGGAACTTGCACATATTTTTATTACATAATAATGTTCAGCATTTTTTAAAAATGACATGTCCAAAATTTCCCGCTTCAAAAACTCATAATAACTTAAAAGTACAAGTTTAAAATCGTATGTATATTTAAACCATTTCAAATGAACCGTGACGTCACATAATTATATTTTATTCATGTTTATGTTTATGGTTATATTTTACTAACATTTATCGTATGTTATTGTAATAATATACTTATACCAGTTTGTTGAGATTGGAGTTTGATACAGTTTTTGAAGGAAAGAAAAGGAAAGAAGGTTTACTATGGAAAATAAAAAAACACTATAAGTCTTTTTTAGTGCTATTTTGTAAAATTACAGCCATTAAAAACCCCAATAAAATATTTATTGGATTACCAGCCGATAAAAAACGGCGTTTAAAGTGGTTACTTGCATGCCGAGAAAACGTAATAAAACGTAATAAGTCTGGATCCCGCGTATGAAAAAAAAAGTTGATTAGTAGCAAGCTGAAAATTTGTTAACAGCTTAAGGGTGTCTAGTTGGATAAATTTTGATATATGGGAACACTGGAACAGGGGCAGTTTTAATTGTGGAACAGATTAAAAATTTGGAACGCTCAGACCACGAAAAGGGCACATTTATTTTGTCCGACAGAACAGACTTAAACTCTCCGAACAGAGATTAAACTCTCATGCAAAAATCAGACTGGTATTTATCACCTGTCATAATTCCTGTCATTTGACATATTCTACATGTTCCACTCATTAAAACGCCCATTTGGTGATAAATAGCAGTCTGATTTTTGCAAGAGAGTTTAATCTCTGTTCGGAGAGTTTAAGTCTGTTCTGTCGGACAAAATACATGTGCCGTTTTCGTGGTCTGACCGTTCCAAATTTTTAACCTGTTCCACAATTAAAACTTCCCCTGTTCCAGTGTTCCCATATATCGAAGTTTGTTCGAATAGACACCCTTAAGCTATTAACAAATTTTCAGCTTGCTAATAATCAACTTTTTTTTTCACACGCGGGATCCAGACCTATAAGAACCGTATAGTAGGAGTATAATAATATACACACATACTGTGAACTTACTTATTTGTTTTAACTCCCCGAACTTCTCCAATAGTAGTCAGAAATAGCAACTATCAAAATATTTATAAAACTGAGTGTTGAAACGAATGCCAAACCTAATGAATTAATGGCGAGGACATCCAATACTACAATGGTATGACGTCACGACCAATAAGGACGCGTTTTGGGCTGGCTGCTATAATTTGAATTTTTAATCGTCTTTAGGGCCAAACAAAAGACAAAAAAAATAGTTTTCTTTGATATACAGTAAGCCCGTGTTGGTTGGAATAAATTCATTTTCTCGAGAATGGACGATTTTGGAAAAAAATCCCAAAAATGGTCAATTTTTATTTTTAAATTACGACTTTTTGGTATATATACCATACTAGTGACGTCACCCATCTGCGCGTGATGACGTCATCGATGATTTTTTTAAATCAGAATAGGGCCGTGTGATTGCTCATTTGAAAGTTAATTCAATTATCTCTTCAGTAATATAGACATTAACGTAAATATATATACAGGGTGTCCAAAAAAATTTTTTTTGGGATTAAATTTATTGACATAAAAAGAAGAATGTATGTAATTTATTTAATTCAAAATACATTTTGCTGCTCTCAGAAAACGGAGAAAAATGTTTATTTGAAAAATTTTTGAAAAAAAACATTTTTCGCTTTTCGCTTAAATTAAATGTTTAAACTGTCACGAGGCTAGTGGGTGGCTGCTTTAATATTTAATTTAAGCACAAAACAATATTTATCTGCAAAATAAACATTTTTTCCTGTTTTCTGATAGCAGTAAAATGAATTTTGAATTAAATAAATTACACACAATCTTCTTTTTATTTTAATAAATTTAATTCAAAAAAATTGTTTTTGGACGCCCTGTATAAATAATTATGTTAATGTTTATATTGCGGAATAGAGAATTGAACTACCTTTTAAATGAGCTATCACACGATCCCTATTTTTATTTAAAAAAATCATCAATGACTTCATCACGCCCAGATGGATGACGTCACTAGTATAATATATATGTCAAAAAGTCATAATTTAAAAATAAAAATTGACCTGTTTCAAGATTTCTTTCCAAAATCGTCCGTTCTCGAGAAAATGAATTTATTCCAACCTTTACGTGCTCGATGTATATGTTTTAAATTATGTTCTGTTGTGATTTATAGCAATTATTGGAATTTAAAATTGTATGCAAGTTCCCTATTTAATATTTTAAACAACAATTTATTTTGTTGGGGGAGACACATTGCGTTGTGTCTAAGCATATTACGGAATTAATTTGTGCTATCAGGGAGAATTTACGCAGGAAATGAGTACATTTAATCAAACCCCTTACTTAATTAAATGAAGTTGTGTCGTCTCTACTTTCTTAGAGCCCCAGACAATGTCGTCTGTTACCCTCTTAATAACACCTTCGAGTTTTATTTAAACTTACCTTAGCATACTTCAGGTGAAGGTCTCGACCGCACTAATTCAGGAACGTTTAAGCTAAAATTGCATTGAGTTTTTTAACTCTTGCATAATTTATTTTGTCTCTACATTTCTTTTCATATTTAAAGATTTTTTAACCGATTTTTGAATTATATTTGGATGATTCTTTATTTCCCTGACGGCTTCCGGTTTTTTCTGGTAACACCGTCACGATTATTTATTTAGGAAAAATACACTTGTAATTTTAAATGAACCCATATACAGTTGAGTCCGCGAGTATTTACCCGTGCGTCATTAATACCTGGCGAGATAAAACATACTTTTTATCTAGCATTATTCTCTTCCAGGCATGAAATTAATGACAAACCAGCTGCCGTCTGTTATTAAGTATAAACACATGTTAATTTTATTAACGATCTAGACTTAGTGCATTAAAAAGAGATAGGTACAAAGATAGGCGATTTGGGATGTTTTCACATACTTTAAGTACAATTTCTGACGTTTTGGTTTGTTTACTTTTGTGGCTATCAGTTTGTCGAATTTTTTGCTGTTATTTTGTCGAATTTTTGCATTTTGAATTTTTTTATAGTATACAACAGTTGTTTTCACAACTAATTTTTTTATATTGGAATTAGAAATTTTATGATAAGTTTATGTTATTTTACGATAAATTTTAATTTTAATATTCCGTCTGATGCTTGTGTTTAATGTTCCGCCAAAGTGAATAAAATAACAGAAAGAAAATATTTTATCGATTTTTTTTATAAATTGATTATTTATTTATTTATCAATGATAATAAAATAATTTATTAATATACTGCAAATGTAGATGTAATTATGCACCACAATTTTAAAGCAAAACTTAAATTTGACATTCTATTTATTTGATAATGTCAAATTTTATACTATAACCCGTGATCGGAATAATACCCACTTTCTGTCACTTACTGTTGCGTTTAGTGAATTTTCGACTTATTTCGTAAGCTTTAAATGACGACGCACGGGTAAACACTCGGGGATCCAACTGTAGACCAGAATTTGTTAACACGGAAGACAACACGACAGGTATGCATATAGGATGTCGCTATAGCGTCTGAATGTTAATTATATTTTATAATTGACAGAAATGGCAATGATTTTCCTGATGAGAACTAAGGAGTTCGAAATGGTCCATAGAAAGATGGTAATGATCTCTGAATCGAAAATAAAAATAATGCCTTTATCTACCTACGTTCTTACTCACGTATTGAGCACTAGGAGACAGATTTGTTGATCTTTGCCTCGGTGAATTGATGTGTTGTGGAGTGCAACTATATAGACTCTCCATGTCTCTGCATTCATCACCCTTTATTCCTTGCAAACTTTAGAAAGATGGGGAATAGGTATAAGAGAGAATCTGTTTCCGAACTAAGAAATCCAAAGATTTTATTATTTTTAAACATTTATTTGTTTGAAAATGGAGTCTTTTGGGTTTCGACAAGTTGTTAATAGATGTCGCTATAGCGTCTGAATGTTAATTATATTTTATAATTGACAGAAATGGCAAAGATTTTTATTTTCTTTTCAGAGCATCATTACGGTAGCTTTCCTGATGAGAACTAAGGAGTTCGAAATTGTCCATAGAAAGATCGTAATGATCTCTGAATCTGAAATAAAAATAATGCCTTTATCTACCTACGTTCTTACTCACGTATGGAGTACTAGGAGACAGATTTGTTGATCTTTGCTCGGGGAATTGATGTGTTGTGGGGTGCAACTATATAGACTCCCCATGTCTCTGCATTCATCACCCTTTATTCCTTGCAAATTTTAGAAGGATAGGGAATAGGTATAAGAGAGAATCTGTTTCCGAACTAAGAAATCCAAAGATTTTATTATTTTTAAACATTTATTTGTTTGAAAATGGAGTCTTTTGGGTTTCGACAAGTTGTATGCATATAAATTCATCATCATTACAAATAAGCAAATCAGAGATGGAAGAAATAACTATATCCCTGAAAAATGGAAAATCCCCTGGTCCTGGTAATATCCCTGCCAAATAAGTGAAAGCCGGTACAGACAAACTCCAGGAACAGCTGAGAAACTCTTCCTAGACTGTTTACATCATGCAGAATTACCGAAATAATAAGAATTATCTATCATGTCAACCATCTACAAAAAGGGCAGCAAGGATAAATGTAACAATTATTGAGAAATTGCGGTAAACAGCACAATAAGTAGGATGTATGGGGAACTTATTAGGAAAAAAATAGAAAATGACTATAGACAGACATTACGGAGCAGAGGAACAGGCTGGCTTTAGAGCTGGGCGATCCACAGCAGATCACCTATACTCTAAGCAAGTTATTGAGATAAAGCCAGCTGTCAATAAAAAAGTTCACCTGGTGTACGTAGGTGCACGTAGGTACAATTTTGTTTTCCCATAAGAACAGTGCATACCTCTCAAATAGGACAAGTTCAGAAATTATATATTAAGTAAGGTATAATAGGCCTGGATCCAGCGTACCAAAAAAAGCTGATTAATAGCAAGCTTAAAATTTGTGAATAGCGTAAGGGTGTCTAGTCGGACAAACTTTGATGTACGGGAACACTGGATCAGGGGAAGTTTTAATTATGGAACAGTTTAAAAATTTGAAACGTCAGATTACGAAAACGTCCTATGTATTTTTGTCGGACAGAACATCCAATTGATTTGTTAACCTTTCATTAAACTCTCATTCAAAAATCAAACTGCTATTACTAACCAACATGATTCCTGTCATGTGATATGTTCTTCGTGTTCCACTCATTAAAATCCCCAGTTGGTGATAAACACCAGTCTAATTTTTGCATGAGAGTTTAATAAAATGGTAAGAAATACCTACATAAAACGTTTTCGTAGTCTGACGTTCCAAATTTTTAACCAGTTTCACAATTAAAATTTCCCCTGTGGCAGTGTGCCCATACATCCAAGTTTGTACGACTAGACACCGTTAAGCTATTAACAAATTTTCAGCTTCCTATTAATCAACTTCTTTTAGTACGCGGGGTTGCAGGTCTATAATTATTGTGTAGACTACAGAATAAGAGAAGTGTTGTTAAGCAAAGCTAGAGCTAAAGTTACGCCTAACAATCTAAGGGATGTATCGTGAAACCAAAATTTGTTGCAAACAAGCAGAGTTTGAAACTTAAACTCAGAAATTGTTGGCATATTATTAATTTTCTATATCTCGTGAAAACAGGGCAGATATTTAATGTTTAAGCTAATTTATAAAACTATACATACACATATATTGTAAAATGCACATATATTGTAAAATATTTTTTTTTATTTGGACTTATACATTAACGTCTCGACATATTTGGTCATTGACACGAGAACAAAGGCTTAAAAAAGTACATACTTATGAATAATTACATAATATGTAATTATTCATGTAAGATAAATATTATCTTACATGAATAATGTGTTACATAAATTAAGATGTAATATTATATTACAGATACTTAAGCATAAAGAAAAAGAATTAAAGAATAACAATATTATGTGAATTAAATTTTGTTAAACAATTGTGTAGTCATTAGGAAATCTATTACGCTCTTGAGTCAGCTTGAACAGTTTAGAAGTTCTTTTATTTGTTTAATATTGTTGGCAAGTTATTGGTAACGTCTAATCTTATAAAAGCCTAATGCGACAATTCACGCAGTCTATCCAACACATTTGTCGATATGTAAACATTAAAATAACGTTTAGTAAACGTCATTTTATTTTTGTGTACCTTTTTTACAACAGCTTCAGAATAACTGAACCGATTTAGCTCATTTCCAGTTAAGCCTTAAGCCAGTTTCTATCGAGATATTTTATCTCGGTAATTATTTATAGATGTTATCTCGTCACTGATCACTAACGTTACCAGGTGTCCCGATTTGCGCGGGACGTCCCGATTTTCAGGGGTCTGGGGACGCGTACCGATTTGTACCTGATCGGGACACTAAGTGTCCCGATTTTCACCCACGAAAACCAATTTCAGGAGGACTTGCAGTGGATTTTATAACTATGTTATAAAAACAAGGCACTCCTAAAAGCAGCAAAATCGAACGAAAAATATAATTTTAATAAAAAATAAATAATTTACATAATCTACGATTTTTTTTGTAATTTCGTCTGATTATTATTATTATTATGTAGGATTAAATACAGATTATAGAAACACCTTGTAGTAAAGTAAATGAACTGGAAATACGGCGATACCGTGTAATTTTCCGGATCAACTCTGAATTGCATAAAAATTTGGACGGCTTGTGCCGTTGGTTGCTTTTCCCCGTTGGGGGTGAAAAACTGCGCGTTTAAAATAAGTCCGGAGATGGATAAATTGACTAATTCTAAGCAATTTTAGTTCTATAGAATTGTAATTTAGTTAATACTTTTCGAGTTATTTACGATTAAAAATGGTTATTTTTCAACAAAAAATCCCGTTTTCATTCGGTTTTCACAAATAACTCAAAAGTAACTATTTGATCGAAAAAAAAATTCTTAGCAAAAATGTAGCATAATATAAAAAATGAAAAAACTGTGAACTCGTAAAGTCTATAGACCCAGCAAATGCAAAGTTGTAGCTCATGAAAAATACGTTCTTATTCGTCAAATTCCAAATCAAATATTTCAACGTAAATTCACCAAGAATTGAAGCACTTTTCGGGAAAAACCAATTAAAACTTTTTTAATAAAGCTTTATTTTTATGTTTTAAAAAATTTCTAGCATCAAAACTAAGAAAGTTATGCTCAAAATCAAGGTGAATCCTTTATTTGGAAAAAAATCGTGAAAATCTCCCCCTACTTAGCACCTCAAATAAAATTAATCGTTACCGCTTTCTAAAAATTATATAGAAAAAAAAGTTTTTTATAGTTAGTCAGTTGATCCATTTTGGGTCTTACTTTAAACGCGCGATTTTTTACCCCCTGGAAGGGCTAACTGTAACTGTCACCACCCAAGTAAAAGCAACCAACGGTACAAGTTTAACTTTGAAGTAGACAATAAGTAAAACCTAAAACCAGATTTTCATGCAATTCGGAGTTTAGTCTGAAAATTACACTCCAAAACAGTCGTTTACTGAGTTATTGTTGTTTATTTGTCCCAATCTACAACCCTAAATCCCGATTTGTTTTTGCTTATGTACCGATTAAAAACAAATCGGACCTGGCAACACTACTGATCACCGTAATCTAAGTTCGCCAGAAACAGGGGTTATCGGTGATTAATAGTTCAGGGCGACTGAATCACGGCGACTGAATCACCGGTAGTGAAATGACGTCCCATTAGTTCTTCATTGCAAAGCTAATCTGTAAAATAATAAAACTATTTAAAGCTTATGTAGATGCTTACGCATTTTTATTTATGCTTTTAATCTATTAGTCGGAGAGATAGAAGCGGATTTTTTGCGTGATAAGTAATATGGAAAAACTATACGGAAATATGTTGAATTAGTTGTGTACATGACTTTCCCCAACGGTCGGAAACCAGAGTGGGGGACGAGGGTAGTTATAAGGGGCGTGCATGATTTGGACGCTAAATTTAAAATTCGACGCTGAAAAATAAAATTACCTGTTTCTGCATACATGATTTGGACGCTGGGTCTAACTGAAATGTAAATGGAAAGTCAGGTAATAAAATTCTAGAGATTAAGCTTGATAAGGTTTATTTGTCACTTTGAAATAAATACGACATACATTTTACGAAATGGTATCGATCGATACAGTTAGTTTGATACTCATGTATCCTATCTCTAACGAACATAATTTTTTTTCTACTCTTTGGATCTTTAAGTCTATTACTTTCATGGACACTAAACTCTCACTCATCGTAGCCCACATCTCCGGCGGAAATGTTGCGTGGTCGCCAATGTAGTTGTCCAATAAGTAGTCGGAAAACTTTTCAATTTTTGCATCCTTTGGTTGAATAGCCATAAAATCATATATGAAAGATTCTTCGACTTCTGAGGGAGGTAAAAATGGCAGCCCAAAAATATATTTCAGCCATTTAGATATTTCACTGTCTGCCAATTTATATTCCCGAATTAAGCCACAACTGCCGATATTACGATACCAAGCTTGCATAAGATGAAAACTGCACCCTTTAATGTGCACATTTGGAAATTCAATACGCGCAGCATTGTGGATAGCATATTTGATTTCGTATTAAATTAACGTCTTTAACAGTCATGTGGCTCAAGCAATCTACATTTTCTTTCAACGCACTATGTATGATTTTGGACCTAATTCCTATTCTACCTCTTACTCTACATCAGTGGAATTTATACAACCCGTTGGATGGTGTCGCGAAAAAAGGTCGCCAACAATTGGTCGAGCGAAAAAATGTCGCGCACATTTGAGCGCGTATCAAAAGGTCGCCGGCGAAAAAACAGCGCCGACGAAATAAGGTCGCGTGCAATTGATCGCGCGAAAAAAGATCGCGTCATGTTTTACATTATTAAAACCATTCAATTGGTTTTCAAAAAGGTTCTAAAGAAATTCTATTTGCATACTTTAACTTTATGCATTATGAGCCGATTAGTCTTGGAATTCCATCTAATTACTTTTTAATGTATTTTGGATGTATAAGAAGATGGGAAAAATAACGTATATCTAAATACTTTTTAATGTATTTTGGATGTGTAGGAAGATGGGAAATATAGGAGAATGGGAAATTATTTCATATGGTATTTTCAGGTTATTCAAGTGAATATACTTGAAAATTGAACAATTTTTAACATGAAGAAAGTATTTTTTTTTGTTCTACGTGAATAATTTTAATATATGGATCTAAATTCAGAAAGGTACTTTCCTTCACACTTTTTACAGGCTTAGGACTGTCATCAAAAAACTGGCGTGTTTAAAAGTGTTTGCTCTTCCTAATCGGATATCGTTAAAAATGTACAGTAATAATAGTTCTATTTACAGTATATATTACATACAAACGAATACCAGGTACCAGTTTACCTATTTTTGGTATTTTCAGAGACCGGTAATTAGCATAATTGGTTCTTAGTAGAAAGTCGTTATGCAGATTAGTGAAGAATAAGTAGTTTAGATAAGGGCACCTTATTGTGTAGGTATTTATTAGGAATTCCATGAAGTCATTACGATAAGACATTATTGGAAATGCTAAAATAAATATTGTACAAAAGTTCTTTGTCTAATTGTGCGTTATTCACTAATGTGGTAATTATTATTCCATATTCGTGAAACGTACTTTTATTACTTTTTAATATATTTTGGATGTATAAGAAGATGGGAAAAATATCGTATATCTCATTATTCATTAGCTTGTCGATTTGTCAAGATGGTCTTAACTTACGTAAAGAGTCAAAAAGGTGCCAATATGTTGGTGTATAATGGATATATCCATAGAAAGGAAAAAACGATTGATCAAAAGACAATTTGGAAGTGCACTCAGTACAATAAGCATAAATGTACCGGGAGAGTTCACACAGTGGGAGATGAAGTAGTGAAAAGTACAAGTCACAACCACGTTGCCGATGCGTCAATATTAGAAGCAAAAAAGGCTTGTAACAGAATGAAAGAACTGGCTCATCAAGTTGAACTAACAACACAAGGAATCATAGCTACCGTTTCACAAGAAGTGTCTGTGGGTGCAACTGGGCAGCTACCTTCTATTTCATCCCTAAAGCGAACTATTCAGAACACACGCCAAAGAGTGGAAGCTATTCCGGCAAATCCAAGAAGCTTAACAGAGCTTATTATTCCGGAAGAATACACCAGAAACAATAACGGCGAACCGTTTCTTTTATTTGACAGTGGTCCAAACGAACAGAGAATTTTAATATTTTCCACTGAAAGAAATTTAACTTTGATGGCGAGCTGTGAACACTGGTATGCCGATGGAACATTCACATGTACTCCTCTATTGTTTGGTCAGCTGTATACAATACATGGCGTACAGTATAGCAACGTTATTCCCACTGTTTTTGCTCTACTTCCTAATAAAACTCAGGCAACATACACTCGACTCTTCCATGAATTAAAAACGTTACGACCAGGTTTACGTCCTACAACAATAATGGTGGATTATGAAAAAGCAGCAATTAATGCTTTACAACAAGAGTTTCCTGAACTCAGAATCCGTGGATGTTTCTTTCATTTCACACAATGTTTGTGGAGAAACATACAAGGTACAGGACTGCAACAAGTTTATACAGAAGACGCGAATTTTGCTCTACATCTGCGACAATTGGCAGCCCTAGCCTTCGTCCCTGAAGTAGATGTTGTTGCAACATTCGGAGAGCTACTGGACAGCGAGTTTTACACTCAAAATGAAAATTTACTAACACCTTTAATAAACTACTTTGAGGATGTATGGATAGGCAGATTGGATCGACGACAACAAAGAAGACCGCCAATGTTTCCAAGGAATCTTTGGAATTGCTTCGAATTTATAGAGGAAGATCTACCGCGTACTAATAATGCTGTCGAAGGTTGGCACAACAGCTTCTCCTCGATATTAAATGCAGCACACCCAAATCTATGGAAGTTTATTACGGGGCTAAAGAAAGAAGAGAGTTTAAATCGATTAAAAGTGGAGCAATACATAGCTGGAAACCAACAACCTCAAAAAAAAAATTTATAAAGATACAGCGCGGCGAATAAAAACGATTTGTTTGCAATACGGGAACCGGCCAAATCTAGAATATTTAAGAGGAATTGCCCAAAATTTTCAACTGCAAGTATAAAAAACTAAAAAACAATTAAAAAAAAATTAAAAAAAAAACAAACAAAAAATAAAAATTAAAAAAATACAAAAAAATAAAAATAGAAAAAATAAATAAATAAAAATTAGAAAAAAATAAAAAAATTAGAATTAAAAAAACTTTTAAACACGCCAGTTACTAACTGCCAGTCCTAAGCCTGGATAAAGTGTGAAGGAAAGTTAAAGTATGCAAATCTGTTATTAATATAAATGTATTCTTTAACTATGATATCTTCAATAAGTACTCACCAGTGACAATGTATTAATGAAATTGTGCCTGTTATATAATTTTTAACCACAATATCATTACTTTATTTGGGAAATTTTATTTTAATAAAGATGGTAGCCCTTAACCTACCCTATCTATATGTAGTATATACCCTGTAAAATATATTAAGCTTATATTAAAACTTACTCTTAAATAACCAAGGGTAAATTTTGCGACACTGCCAAGTCGTGAAATAATACCTCTAGGTACTTTCCCTACAACATTTACAGTTAAAATTACCTTAATTCGACCATTAAATTGGTCGAACATTTTACATGATCAATTTCAAATAGGATTATTTACTTCCAATTATTTTCCTATTATTTAAAGTGGAAAATAAAACTAAAGTCATTTAGAAGTCAATATTGGGTTGACGAAATATTTTTTACCAATAGGTTAAAATGACTAATAAGAAAATATTTAACTGTTTGGGTCATTATTTAACAGCAATCCTTTAGTTCTATTGCATCATCTAAATCTGACCTAAGCCTGGATTAAGTGTGAATTAAAGTTAAAGTATGCAAATGAAAACATATTTTCTGACGCGATCTTTTTTCGCGCGATCAATTGCACGCGACCTTATTTCGTCGGCGCTGTTTTTTCGCCGGCGACCTTTTGATACGCGCTCAAATGTGCGCGACATTTTTTCGCTCGACCAATTGTTGGCGACCTTTTTTCGTAGATCCCCGTTGGATGTGCATGATTTGGACGCTAAATTTAAAAGACCCAAAGGAGGAAGACCCAACCCTTCGGTCCTAACTTTACTTTCTGGCAGCGTCCAAAACACGGGTACTTTTAAGACCCTCAGGTACTTTAGCGTCGAAAACATGCCCGCCCGTTATAAGGGGTCAAATACGCGGTTTTTATTATTTTTTTGTGACGCTCATGATCGAAATACTGCACCAAAATTTGGTAATAATTAGGTCATGACGTAACTAAGTAAAATCTCTAAGGGAGGAACGCTGCGTGGCCGACAAAGGGGTGGTTGTAGGGGTGAATATAAAAAATTTAAAGAGTTTTTTGCGACGTTCGTGATTGAGATAGTGCACCAAAATTTGGAAATAAGTAGACTATGATATTATAAGTAAAATCCCCAGAATCGGAAACCAGAGTGGGGGACGAGGGTAGTTGTAAGGAGTCAAAGTCGCGGTTTTTATTACATATTTTTTTGTGACGCTCATTATCGAGATAGTGCACCAAATCTGGTAATAAGTAGGTAATTACGTAACTAAGTAAAATCTCCAGGGGCGAAAGGCTGCATTGCCAACAGAAGGGGCGGGGGCAGGGGTGAATATAAAAATTATAAGGGTTTTTTTGTGACGTTCGTGATCGAGATAGTGAATCAACATTTGGGACTAAGTAGATCATGATGTAACTAAGCAAAATCTCCAGGGGTGGAAACTAGAGTTGGGGATGAGGGTAGTTTTAAGGAGTCAAAGTCGCAGTTTGTATTATTTTTTTGTGACGCAGCACAACATTTGTCCCCCACGCAACGTTCCGCCCCTGGAAATTTTAATTAGTAATGTTATGATCTACTTATTCTCAAATTTTATCTCGATCACGAACGGCAAAAAAACCGCCTATGTTTTTATACTCACCCATGCCTTCCACCCCTTTGTACCACAAGCAGCGTTCCGTCGCTAGAGATTTTACTAAGGTACGTCATGACCTACTTATTTCTAAATTTTGGTGCACTATCTCGACCATGTGTGTCACAAAAAAATAATAAAAACCGCGACTTTGACTTATAACTACCCTCGTCCCCCACTCTGGTATCCAGTCGTTGGGAGAAGTCATGTACACAACTAATTCAACATATCCCCGTATAGTTTTTCCATATTACTTATCACGCACAAAATCTGCTCCCAGCTCTTAGACTATAGGTACCTACGCATTAAAAAATACCAGTAACTAACGTAAGGGTTAAGAAAATAAAAATTACCCTATAACCTATTGATTTTTTTATTAAACAGAAACACGTGTACGGTCTTTTTTCATGTGAAAACACACACGCTACCATAAAAAAAGTTAAGAAACACTCGAGCCTCGTTTAAATAACGATTATAACGAATGATCGTAACAACATAAAAAACATTGTTTGCGCTCAATTTTATAAGATGTCCAATCTAACAAGCGTCCTTCAGGTTGACGTCGATAAACATCTCTATCAATCAGAATGTTCGATTCGATACATGATTGATATAAAAAAGCGTATTCGTCTCAAATTTTCACGGTTATACATGGCTAAATTTGCTTTTCGATACCAAACACGAACTAAGTATATACATTTGTCATTAGTTTTTCAGAATAGTTTATACAATTATGAGAGAATATAAGTGATAAATTGTGAGTTTTGATGTTATTCTCAGTATCTATAGGTAATAAAAAAATCAAAATCAATGTTGGCTGGGAAATCATTTATTTATACGTTTAATACTAATAGCCCGATCAGCGAACACAAAATTTTACGAAAACCTCCAAAAAAATAAAGGAAAGATGAAAATTTGCAAATAGGTAGTTGAAATTGTCTATTATTATATAAGAAAAAGTTTACAATTCTACATCCCCTCCATTTTACAAAAATTGGGAAATACGGGGTGAAATATATTTTCTCGTGAGTGAAAAAATATTCGTTCAAAATAGGCCCGGAATTGGATAAAATGACTAATTCTAAGCAACTTTTGTTCTATAGAATTTTTTCACTAAGTCAATTCTTATCGAGTTATTTGGGAGTGAATATGTTCATTTTTAACAAAAAAAAAACATGTTTATGGACGGTTTTTCGCAGATAATTCAAAAAGTAAGTACTTTAGCAAAAAAAATATTCTTAGTAAAAATATAGCCTATAAAAAAGAATGTGTGTGTACTTTGTACGCACGTAAGAAGTTATACTTCTACTACATAATATGTGATTTTTAAGACAATACCAACAATTTAAAAAAATAAAAGAATAAAACGCACACAAACACATTGAAAAATGCCACAAAGAAAAAATGATTTCTGAACGATAATAAATGTTGGCAAAAATTTTAAATACGCATTTTCTGAAAAAAAAATATATAACAAATATACTTACAATCATAAAATGCATAAAAAAATAAAAAAATAAAAACTTGCACCGGGAATCGAACCCGTGAACTTTGGGGCGCTTTGATTCGTAATCGAAGCCTAGACTCACTCGTCCAATTCCACATTATTTGTTATGTGGAAAAATAGGGTAACTGAACGTTTTACTGTTTGACAGTTGTTTTGAATATAATTAAATTATGTAGTTTAAATTTTGTGGAAGAAAATATTAAAATATAACAAAACAGTAAGAAAACAATATATTAGATGAAGATTGGTAGAACTTTTGTTGGTAATTAAATTAAGTATGTAAATCAAAGCATTACATACCTACTAGATAAATAAATCTACGCCAAAAAATCATAATTTAAAAATAAAAATCGGACCTAATTTGGGATTTCTCTCTAAAATCCCCATTCTTGAGAAAATAACTGTACAGTAGAGCGTCGATTATCCGAACGTCGATCAACCGAACGACCGCTTATTCGAACTATCGACTCCCGCGTCCCGCACTCGAATACCGAGCAAGCGTTAGTAATTGACGCTTAAAATATCTTCAATTTTCTTCAATATTGTATCCAAAAATAATTATGTTGTTGCAAAGACTGCACTTTTTTGTTTAGTTGCTAGTTATCATCAAGATATAAATAAATATGTAGGTATATATATATGGCTTTTATTCACTTGTGGATAAATATATATGACTATAAATATGTATCAATATATTGCAGTTCGATTATCCGAACAAATCGGTTTTCCGAACACCTATGTCCCCCAATTAGTTCGAATAATCGACGCTCTACTGTATTTCAACCTAATCCAAATGTATAATTACAATATGATTATAATAAAAACTACTTACCAAATTAGAATGAGTTTTCCTTGTCCAAAATAGTCCAAAAGTCCAAAAATATAGGTATATGAAAACTATTTAAAAAGGCAGTATAACTATTAACTAACTTTTGTTTGTTGTTTCTTTTCACACAAATTTTAAAACGCAACAACCATAAATAATCTAACTACAGCTGTGCCACAGCCGCCATATTGAATAATTTTTGACATGTCATTTGAACATCCAATCAGAACAAAGTTATAATGCGCATGCGCCGGGATCATAGGTTTTAACATATAAAAATTCACCCTCATATCGCCGGTAAAGAAGTATAACTTCAAAAAATTTAGACAAATGGTGTACGCCTGAGGTCTGCAGACCCAGTATAAGCAGTGTTGTAGCTAATGAAAAGTAGGTTCTTCTTCGTCAAATTCCAAATCGAATATTTCAATGTGAAATAACCAAAAAAAAGAGCATTTTTCGGGAAAAATTCATTTTAACTTTTTAAAGTGTTTAAAAAGAGGTTTATTTTTGTTTTTAAAAAAATTTCTAACATTTAAAATAAGTGAGTTACGCTCAAAATATTGTTGATCCCTTTTATTTTTTGGTACAAAAATCGCGAAAATCACCCCCTGATTAGCTTTCCAAATAAAATTAATCGTAACCGCTTCACAAGTTACTTTACTTATGTATTGTTTAAATTATCTATAAGTTTCATTGGTTCAAAGTGCTCAATTTTGAAATAAATTGGGTTTAAAATAAAACTTTTTTTTAATTTTGAAAAAAAATGGAATTGTTCATGGAACTAACTTAAAAATTATTAGTAATACCAAAAATCTTAAAGAGTAATAAAATGTACGTTTTGCTTTTCTGAATAATTTTCCTTTTTTGCTTTCTTGTTATACTAATATTATTGATTATGCTATGGCTGTTCAAAATTTGCCTTTACTGGTGATTAGTTACTCGTTCAAGCCATTTTAACTGCAGCTCTTTTAAAAATAAGCACTTTGAACCGATGAAACTTACAGATCATATAAATAATACATAAGCAAAGTAACTTGTGAAGTGGTAACGATAAAATTTATTTGTGATGCTAATTAGGGGGTGATTTTCGCGATTTTTTTGCCAAAAAAATAAAAGGGACCAACAGTATTTTGAGCGTAACTCACTTAATTTTAATGTTACAAGTTTTTTTAAAAAACAAAAATAATCCTTTTTTAAACACTTTAAAAAATTTGAAATGAATTTCCCCGAAAAGTGCTCCGTTTTTGGGTTATTTCACATTGAAATATTCGATTTGGAATTTTATGAAGAAGAACCTACTTTTCATTAGCTACAACTGTGCTTCTACTGGGTCTACAGACCTCAAGCATACCACTACAGACCATTTTTTTCAGTTTTTTATACGCTATATTTTTGCTAAGAATGTTTTTCTCGCTGAAATACTTACTTTTTGAGTTATGTCCGAAAAACCGTCCAAAAACATGTTTTTTTCTGTTAAAAATTAACATATTCACTTGCAAGTAACTCTAAAAGTATTGACTTAGGCAAAAAAACCCTATAGAACAAAAGTTGCTTAGAATTAGTCGTTTTATCCAATTCCGGACTTATTTTGAATGTATATTTTTCACCTTTGAGAGGGGGTATTCCCCTCTATTTTTGAAAAACGGAGGGAATGTAGAATTGTAAACTTTTTCTTATATAATAATAGACAATTTCAACTACCTATTCCCAAATTTTCATCCTTCCTTTATTTTTTTTTGGGGTCAGATTGTTCTTTGATCGGGCTATAATGTAGGTAGTAACAAGCAATTTTCATTGAATCACCATAGATTTATGACATGAGACTACCAAACACATAATATTTTTTTCGAGAAATTAAACAAAGAAAATACTAGTAAACAAACTAACTAAGTTCTCAATCTAATAATATATAAACCGGTAATAAATATCGTTCTATATACCACCAGATTGAACACAGGTGGAAAACTCTCTGGTGACAATCTCCGTGGCTTTTAAAAATTACAAGCCATGCAGCTGCCAAGATGATCAGAAGTTGAGGGAATTTTAAAATTTATAATTCACGTCCGATCTGCTCAGCGTCGTAAAGCTACAACGAGAAGGTTTCCTAAGTACTCCAAAAAGAGTAAATAAGTTAAACATTAAAAATATATAAACAATTTTAATTTCGTTGCAAACCGAAAATGCAGCAGGATTATATTCTAGTTCAATCAGAGAGTGCAGGAAGAGTCTATACCTAATTTGGGGCTTTTTCCCTTCATCAATAGACACATCCTCTTCTCTCTGATTGAACTAGGATGCTTCGACGCGTGTCGTCCCGAATTGCAACGAACTTCAACATTTGCTAATGCTGGGGCCACAGTAACGTCTAATGCCGTTAATTAACGCGTTATTTGACTAACGCGTTAGGTGTAGCCATGAGTTAGCGCGCTACTTTGTTAATGCCATTATTAATGCCGTTAAACTTTGGACGATAGATCGTGTGTCGGTTTCTTTCGACACTACAAAGGAGTTACTCCGTTACTTATCGCGTTGTTGTGGCTACACTTACACTGTTTTAACAAGTTTTAGCTTGCAGCGCAGCAGAGTAATTTGTTTTGTGACATAGGAGTGGAATAATACTACGAAAGTGGAGTGAAGTAATGAGAAAATAATTGAATTTCTAACAGTGTTGGAAACAGAACCTTGTTTATGGGATCCCGACAAAAATCACATGAAAATCGTGGTGTTCATGGTGACGCTTGGCGTCGAATTGTGCAATCATTATCTTTTCCAGCGACGGTCGAAGAATTGAAAAAGAAAACAGACACACCTATGGGATACTATAGGACCCATTTCAATAAATATAAAAAATCGTTAAAATCTGGCATGAGAACGAATGAGGTATACAAAACAAGCTGGTTTGCATTTGATCTCATGCATAGTTTTCTTAAGCCTATATACGAATATAATACGAATTCATAAAATAATAATTAGCACTCATAAAATATAACAGCGTAGCAGCTTCGACTTCCATCTTGAAATTATTGGATTAAAAAACGCGTTTTCTGCTGACTACCCGCTAAAATAAGTGTGGCCAGTCAATTTACCGCGCAGATTATTCCATCATTTTTGGTGTGTTAATTAATACGATAATGGACGTTACACGTTAACGTTACTGTGGCCCCAACATAAGAACAAAGCGACATAAGCGACAAAAATATCCTTCTACATACCACCAGATTTAAAACAGGTGGACACCGCTTTTAAAGGCCTCGGAGGAGGCCCCCAGTTGTAATAAACTAGGTTCTCGATATCTGCCTTTAATTTCAATAAATTTCATATATACTCCAGGGAAATAAGGTTTTTGTCGGGACACTTGAGCAGCCAGGTTTCAAATGGGTTTTTTGGGTACTATATACCTAATACATTATACATACAAAAATGCCCGTCACAGTTCGGACGAGAATTTTAGTTATTAACAAATAAGGGTCAAAAAATGGCAGTTTTTTCGTTTAAATCGCTACAGGTAAAAATAGGATCATTAAATATCTTATTTATAGTATTCTTCTTTTAGTAGATGAGCCAATATTTAAAACGGCAGTTTTTTAATTTTGGTCCGATCATTTGTTGCTTTTAAAATTGCAAAATAAAACTAAAATTTCGAAAATAAAAAATTTGCTATAACTTTTGCGAAAGTGACCTTACCACTTTTATATTCCAGAAAAAGTTGAGTCAAAGAGTCTATATACTGCACAAAAAATTATAAGACGATTCGTCAATTAGTTTAAATTTTATTCAATTTGTTTATCCCAAAGAGCTTTTTTTGTAAGGTTATTGTTCAGAAAATAATAATTATATTAAAATTCTGTGAAAACCACATGAAAGAACAATAGTCCTGTTTTTAATTTATTGAAGAAAATCATTAAAAAGTAATTTTTGTCACTACGAAAACATTTTACTAATGTAGAGTCATTTTTGGCTTGAAAACAATTTGAATAGCTTTGTTAATATTGACTGTAGAGTAAATTTACCTTAGAATTTCAAAAGCTGGTATTTTTACACAAATTTAAAAAAAAAACTTTTCGCCTATGTTAATTACGGTCAAAGTTAGCCACTTTTATTATTTAATTCACAGTTACTTCAATCTACATAAAATTCTCCTGTAACAGTGTTAGTTACCATACTACTCCGAAACGGCTTGGCCGATTTTTATGAAATTTTACAAGTGTATCCTATGGGACTGAGAATAGGTTTTTAATCTATTTTTCATACACATAAGTTACAAGGGGGTTGCCCCCCTGACATTTGTTTTATTTTTTTGGACAAAATTGTCTATCTTAATTTTATATGATGTAGGAGTAAAAAATACATACAACCCTTAATTTACACTTTTCCATCACCAACCCCTATTTGTTAATACCCATCTATATATTATTTACATCTATAAAATTCTCCTGTCACAGTGTTAGTTGTCATACTCCTCCGAGGCCGCTTGACCGATTTTTATAAAATTATATATGTATATTCGGTAGGTCTTAGAATCGGTCGTAATCTATTTTTCATTTCCCTGAGTGATAAGGGGAACTCCCCCTATCATTTTGAAATGTTAGGTGGGGATTTACGTGCATAACGTACTCTACAAGACTACGAGTACATACAATTTAAAAAAATTATGATCAAAATCCATCAACAAGCTCTGGAGATATTAATCGCAGCATATGTTTGAAGAATCAGTTTCATTTTTTGAGTGCACGGATTTTAATAATTCATTTCCACCGACCACAAATCGATTTCGTTAGAACGTTATTTTTAAAGCTTTATTAACAACTCTGTTAAAGTTTAAAGTTTACTCAAACTTTTACACATAAACTATATACCCTCAACTTCGAAATGGCGCCAGTTGGGTTGCTTAATTGTTATAAACAAAGTAGCTGTCAATTAAATAAAAAAAGTGGCTAACTTTAACTGTAATTAACCTAGGCAAATAGTCTTTTTTGAAAATTCGTATAAAAATACCAGCTTTTCAAATCCCAAAGTAGTTTGAATGTATAGTCAATATTAACAAAGTTATTCAAATTGTTTTTGAACTAAAAATGACCCTACTTTAGTAAAATGTTTTAGGAATGATAAAAATGACTTTTTAATGATTTTTTTAAAATACTTTGAAATCACGACTTTTCTACTTTCATGTGGTTTTCACAGAATTGCTATTATATTACTATTTTCTGAACAATAATATTGCGAAAAAAGCTCATTGGGATAAACAAATTGAATAAAATTTAAACTAATTGACGAATCGTCTTAAAAATTTTTGTGCATTATACGGACTATTTGTCTCAACTCTTCTTGCAATACGAAAGTCTCAAAGTCATTTTTTCAAAAGTTATAGCAATTTTTTTACTTTAGAAATTTTTGTTTTATTTTGCAATTTTTGAAGCAACAAATGATCGAACCGAAATTCAAAAACTTCCATTTTAAACCTTGGCTCATCTACTAAAATAATAACAGTATAAATAAGATATTTAATTACCCTATTTTTACCCGTAGCGATTTAAACGAAAAAACTGCCATTTTTGACACTTATTTGTTAATAACTAAATTTCTCGTCCGAACTGTGACGGGCATTTTTGTATGTATAATGTATTAGGTATATAGTACCCAAAAAACCTATTTGCAACCTGGCTGCTCAAGTGTCCCGAACATGGTATATTTTTGCCTTATTTCCCTGGAGTAATATTTGAGCATTCAACCTTCTCCTATATAAAAAGGGTTTTAAGTCAGTATTTTCTACATGTACCAAATTATCACTTTTGTTAAAAAAGTTTTTAATAAAAAGTAGAAAACATAGCGAAATGTTAAATGTCAAACACAAACACCGAAAAAATCCGTAAACCTATTTATAACAACTTTGCACTCAAAATCTGAAATGAGAAATGTAAATTTTCCGTTTTGTTTGCAATGGTATTTCGCTCAAAAACTAAAATAGAAACGAATTACCTGTGATATTAAAACACCGGTTTGAACTCAAATAGCCAAATTTAAATGAAAATCAGCAACAAAAAGTCTAACAAAATACAAAAACATACCGTCCGTCACCTGAAAGCAACAGTAGGATATGTAAAATAATGTAGTTTCGAGAGAAACGCAATTAAAAATTTTACGAAACTTCTGTAATTAATAACTTTTTTATATTTGAATGGATTTACATTGAATTTTGTTTGAGTACCTAACTTTACATGCGTCACATAACAATTTATATTAATTCATAAAAAAATGAAAAATAATTGGAAAAAGGTTAGTTGTCCTATACTGTTGCCCTCAAAGATAATCTGTTTTTTAAAGATATCCGTAAATTTCTGTTATAGAATCTAATATTGCACTAAAGTTTTGTTTAAATATTTTACACATTTGCATGATAGCAACTCAAAATCAGTATTATTTGTGTTCGGTCAATACACTAAATACTGACTTCCTCTAGATACCCATAATTTTTACAATTTAAATTTGCTAAATTATTCATTTTTACTCTTAACGTACACCTTTTAACATCAATGTAATATAATTATTGTTTAAGGCCTTTAAAGGGGCCTTTAGACGGGCCACTAAAATTGCACATTTTCGGCAATATTTAGTAGAAATATTGCTCAGCGATGTTTGTGAAAACAGATGTTACGCATGGCCTGTCAACAATAATAACAAATATTTACTGCAATATTTCCAGCCATGCTTGTTGCATTATATTTCCGTTTTAGATGAAAAATACCTTTTTGAAATATTGACGAGACGAAGTCAAAAATAAAGATGTCCGACATTGTACAAGTTGCCCCGTCCTTAATCGCGCTACGACGATACATAAAAAAGAAAAATAAAAAGCAGAAAATGTGGATACACCCTTTTTTAAGTAAACGCGAAACAATGAGTAATTTAACTATGGAAATAATGCTAGATAATTATTTGCTTAGGAATTTTACAAGGATATCAAAAAGTGATTTCGAATTATTGTTTTCACCCAATTTTGAAAAAATGTAAAAACGTTGAATTAACCGCGTTCGTCCGTCTGTCCGTCCGTAAACACAGTTCCTCCGTCATTATAATATTATGTACCAGTCAGAATGACAAATGAGCTGTCGAATGAAAGCTTATCATCCAAGGACTAAGACCTAGGTTTTAGAAATATAACCGGAAGTACTGTTTTAAAGTCGTCGAAGAATACTAAACACGAGAACAAATATATACGTCCCAAACCAGGCTCCAGAGAATTCTATAAAGCAATCTATACAGAGAAAAGAGGACACAGAACCAATTCTATCCATACACTGAGAGACAATCAAGGCCATATGATAATCGACGATAAAGAACTAACAGAAGAATGGAAAGGGTATTTCAGGGACCTTCTAAACATCATACAGGAAGAACAGCACAAAGAAGAGATCTATATAACAGTTATTATTATATTATATATAATCTATATATAATAAGCTGAAAAATCACAAAGGGCCGGATACAAACGAGATACCAGCAGAATTGCGGTTACGTGGAAGAGCGTTGCGGTTACGTGGAAGAGCGCTTCTTAGCTGGTGTTTCCAGGAACATCATCTGAGAGCGAACGTCGCCTTTTGCTTTATTATAATTATTACTGTTTGTCTAGTTTGTATTTTTTTTTGAAAAAAAGCAATAAAGTCATTATCCAGATTTAGCCATACGGCTCACACTCCCTCTAAGGGGAAAATTGACTCATCCCAGATACCTACGGTATCAAAAGGATTGAGCTCTGGTGGGACTCTTTCCGTGTTATCGAGCCCTAGGTGACTTGGTATGCAGGTGTATCTCCCAGAAATTTTCGTACACATCTGGCCGTTGCGAGTAGTACAGCTTTCTGCATGGTCTTGTAAATATGTTCATTTAGACCCAGCCTTTTTATGCTTTCGAGGAGGTTCTTCGGAATGACTCCAGTAGTAGACATAATAATAGGTATCGTCTGGGTACTTTGCATTCTCCATTGTCTTCGTATTTGAATTTCCAGATCTCTGTACTTGGCGATCTTTTCAGTAAATTAACTACGTAGGTTGTTGTTGTTAGGTATCGCCACATCAATTAGTGTTGTTTGTCTTGTTAATTTATTAACTAGTACGAGATCTGGTCTATTATGTGCCACTGTTTGGTCTGTGAGCACAGTGCGGTCCCAGTATAGCTTGTAGTTGCCATCCTCAAGCATACTCTCGGGGACGTATTGATAATACGGGAGATGGTCCGTTTGGAGAAGTCCCAGCTTGATAGCTATCTCTTGATGAAGTATTTTTCCAACTGCGTCATGCCGTTCCTTGTATTCAGTTGCAGCAAATGCCTGGCAGCCCCCTGTAAGATGTTGGATGGTTTCTTGGGCTTGACATCCATATCGGCATCTGTCGTTTTGAACCTGAGGGTCTTTGATGATATATTTCAGGTAATTTCTGGTTGGTATAACCTGATCCTGAATGGCCAGTAATGAACCCTCCGTTTCAGGGAACATCTTTCCTGCTGTCAACCAATAGTTCGACGCTGTATTGTCGACATAGTCTTGGCTGACCTCATTGGGATGTCGCCCGTGCAGAGGTTTACCCATCCAGGCGCGCATTTTTTCGTCTTTATTGAGGTGGTTTATGCGCATTTCTGGTTCCCTCAGTTTGATCGGTGTTGTGTCATCTACTGCGCAAATAGCGCGATGTAGAGTAGATGTCTCAGCTTGCATCTGAAAATAAGATCTTAAATTAGCAATTTGTTTATCTAATTGCTCACCTATATCCATAAGTCCTCTTCCTCCTAGATTCCGTGGTAATGTCGTTCTTTCTACTGCACTTTTAGGATGGTGTTTTTGTGCCTTTGTGAGGTGTGTTCGTACTTTTCGCTGAAGATTTTCTATATCTGTTTTTGTCCACTTAACAATACCAAATGAATAGCTAAGCGCGGAACAAGCGTAGGTGTTTAGTGCCTTAAACAAATTTTTGCTGTTAAGCTGTGCACGAAGCAGCTGTTTTATCCTTCGTATAAACTCAGTAGTTATCTCAGTTTTCATTTGCTTATGGTCAATTTTCCGCGCCTTCTTTACTCCAAGATATTTGTATATATCATTTTCACCCATGGCCTCGATGTTCTGGCCATTTTGCATATCGAATCCACCGGGCTGTATCTTTCCTCTGACTATATTTAAAACGCGGCACTTGTCTAGTCCAAAGTGCATATTAATATCATTAGAGAATGTTTCTACTGTTTTTAGCATTTCTTCTAGATTATCTCGAGTAGAAGCCAGTAATTTCAAATCATCCATATACAACAGATGATTAAGCTTCGCTACTACAGTATTGTTGTTTTTAATGCTAAAACCTGAGTCAGTGGAATTTAATAGCTGTGATAGAGGGTTCATAGCCAAACAGAACCACAATGGACTCAGCGAGTCTCCTTGAAACAGGCCCCGGTTGATTGCGATATTTTCCGTTTCGATATTGTTTTCACCAGGTATTTGGAGGTGAATTTTAGTCTTCCAACTTGTCATTATATGCCTTAAAAAAGTCACTATGTTATCATCGACTTTGTATATTCTCAATATATCTATAAGCCATTCATGCGGCACTGAATCAAAGGCCTTTTTATAGTCAATAAAGGCAGTAAAGAGGTTCCTTTTTTTGGTGAATGCCTGGTTAGAAATGACTGAGTCGATGATCAGTTGTTCTTTGCAACCCATAGAACCCTTAGCGCATCCTTTCTGTTGAGGCTCTATGATATTGTTTAGAGCACAGTGTTGGTAGATACGCCGGGTTATACAGGATGTGACCAGTTTATACAAAGTTGGAAGACAAGTAATTGGGCGGTACTTGGCTGGATCTTGGGTGTTCTTTTGGTCCTTCGGTATTAAATAAGTGGTTCCCTGAGTTAGAAATGATGGTATTTCCTGCGGGTTAGAAATAACATGATTAATTAATGTTGACAAGCACTCATGAATACTCCAAAACTTCTTAAGCCAGAAGTTCTGAACTCCGTCTGGTCCAGGAGATTTCCAGTTATGAAGCTCTTTGATGATATTTGAGACCTCATCGGTAGTGAATGGTTCGTAGTTAGCTGTGACATAGTGGCGACAGTTCTGCGTCGTATCTTCTATCCAGCCAGCATTGTTGTTAAGAGCAGCTGGTGTGGAAAGTTGATTTCCCCAAAACTCATGAATCTCTTCTTGGCTTGGGTAAGACTTGTCGACACTTTCTACGGTGGAATTGAGTTTTCGGTAGAACGCCTTCTCAGAGTTCTCAAAAAGTGCATTGTCACATTTTCGGTTGTTACTAACTTTATACCTTCTTAATCGACCTGAATAGACGGAGAGTTTTTGTTTTAATGTATCCAGACACTGTTGGGCTGTGTTATTTTCCGGATCGTATCTCGAGTGTCTTGCAGTGCTCCGCATTATTTCTTCAGCTCTCTTAATGACTTTTCTACTTGTTACACCTCTTATATATTCTGTTACTTGACCAATATCCCTACGCAGTAATTCAATTTTTCCGAGAAGTCTTTTTTCCCAAGGCGCAGTCCTGTTACAAGTCCTTCCGTTATTAGTACCCCCTCTTGTTCTGATCTTAACGCCCATTACATTAGCAATTGCTGTTGCTGCACAGTAGATTAGCATATGCAGATATTCCAATGAGTGGGCTTCTACGACATAGTTGGGTAGGACTTCAGTGTTTACAATTTGTAACAGCGCACCTAGTTTCTTACAAGAGTTTATTCGTGGTAGCGGTGGTCTGCTAAGTGGATTTGTTCCATTAAACTCTTGTACAGCACGAGCCATTTCGTTTGCTAGACTATCGCGCAACTCGTTGTTTTCCTGCTCTGTATTGTCAGGTTGAGTTTCTGCTATAGGAATCTCAGGAATCTGCTCATCAAGACCTGCATCAGGGACTTGATCTATAACTAGCTCTTGGTTATTAATCTCCCGTTCGACTTCGCTTTTGATCGTATTGCGTCTAGTCTCTGGGATAAGGTTGTTTCTTATGATTACCCGGTATTGATCTGATACTCTTTGCTCCGATACTTGAATATCTGGGTACTCCCTGCAAAATTCGGTATACAGCTGTTGTCTGTAGCCGATCGTTTCTTGACCGAGGTTTGTCACCTTATAATAGGAGCGCAAAATGCTTTCGTTAATGGACACAGTCCATTTCATGCGCTGCCTCGGTCGTCCCGCTTGAGTGAGCGCCGGCTGACGTTCCAGCGCAGCACCTTCAGCGAGTGGAGCTCTTGCTGTTGTTTGGCTCGCTTGTGGTTGTTGTTGTTGTTGGGCTGTAGCTGTTTGTGTGACAGGGGCCCGCCTCCTCAACACCCTGCCACCGACGTCTCGCATGCTGTCACGTCCAGCGCCGGCTCCAGACGTGCCCTGGCGATCCCCAGGCAGCGATCCTAAACATAAACCATAATTCTCCATATTAATGGGTGTGCATTTTATACCTACTGCCAGGTGTCAGTTTTTGTTCCACGGCAAGTATCCCTGCTACTCTCTGGGTATTGGCGCTACGAATACCCAGAAAGTATCCCCCATTCGCAGGGGGCCGCGCCTGATAGAAGAACTGACAAAAAACTCCCACAGGAAGTCATTATTATTATTATTATTATTATTAATTTCTGAAATATGGTGGAGAAACACTACATCGCCAAATCCACCAATTAATAACACAGATATGGTTAGAAGAAAGGATACCAGCAAGATGGAAGGAAAACATCATAGCGCCCATCCACAAAAAAGGGGACAAAACAAAATGCGTGAATTACAGAGGAATTTCACTCTTAAACACGGCATATAAAATCCTCTCAATCATTCTTAGTCAATCACTAACCCCTTATGCTGAAAATATCCTAGGAGAATATCAAGCCGGTTTTAGGGTAAACAGATCCACAATAGATCAACTATTCACGCTGAGACAGCTTCTAGAAAAGGGATAAGAGTATAACAGACCCATACACAATCTGTTCATAGACTTTCGACATGCATATGACAGCGTAGAAAGAAGCCAAGTATGGAATGCCATGGCGGAGTTCTCAATACCAAAGAAACTCATTCGGATGACTAAAATCTGTATGGAAGGTGAAATATCAAAAGTACGTGTAAATAATAAAGTATCTGACAGCTTCGAAATCAACAGTGGCCTCAAACAGGGTGATGCGTTTTCTCCACTACTTTTTAACCTTGTTTTAGAGAAAGCCATGAGGTTGGCCGAAATAAAAACAGTACTGCTATCGGTTCAAGGTCCCAAGTTATTACTAGCATACGCAGATGACATTGATCTCGTTGGAGACTCCATCCTATCCACAAAAGCCATTTTCAACAAGGTGGAAGGAGCAACAAGCGAAGTAGGGCTGAGGTATATGTATAAATAGAACGACACGAAGAGACAAGATAGGACAAAATGTGACGGTCAACACCTTCAATTTCGAAAGAGTACAACGTTTTAAGTGTCTGGGGGCCGTAATCACAGCTGACAACGATGTTACTGAAGAAATAGAAGACAGAATCCAATCAGCAAATCGCTGTCTATTCGCATTGGATAATCTTATAAAACCAAAAAATCTTACAAGAAGTTCCAAGATCAAAATCTATAAATCCATCGTCAGACCTGTATTAACATATGGTTGCGAAACGTGGATCATGACCAAATCAAACGAAGAAAATCTCAGACGTTTTGAACGAAAAATACTTAGAAAAATGTTCGGACCTCACCACGACATTAACACAAACCAGTATAGGATCAGAACCAACTTCGAATTAAAAGATCTCTACAATGACACCGATATTGTCCAAGAAATTAAATCACAGCAACTAAGATGGGCAGGCCATGTGCACAGACTTCATAACGAGAGACTTGTAAGACTGGTATGGAAGGAGATTCCTACAGGCAAAAGAGCACTCCGACGTCCCAGAATGCGATGGAGAGATAACATCCAAGCAGATCTCCGAAAAATGAACATCCTATTTGACCTTAGGTTGATGGAAGACCGAACAAATTGGAGGAAAGTTGTACAGTCAGCCAGGACCAACCCAGGGTTGTAGCGCTAATGAAGTAAATGAAAATACTATAAAATAAAATTTTGTTTTAAATATGTATTGTTAGATATAATCTAACGAGCGACCGATCGTGTGACAGAAATGAGCGCGACTGTTCCCGGGTTAACTACAAACACTGTAAAAAAAAGAATGTGTGTGTACTTTGTACGCATGTAAGAAGTTATACTTCTATTATTATAATTTCAACGAAATTAATATACTTGAAACAATTTATTTATATTTTATTTAAATATTAAACTAATTTTAATAGTTACTACTTTTCAAAAAAAAATTATTAAAACAATAGGTACCAAAAATTAAAAAAAATAAAAGAATAAAACACACGCAAACACATTGAAAAATGCCACTAAACTTATTTCTGAACAATAATTGTTAAAAAAAATGTTAACTAAATACATATTTTCTGAAAAAAATATATATAATAATATACTTACAATCATAAAATGTATAAAAAATAAAAAAATAAAAGTTTGTATTGGGGATTAAACCCGCGTGTGCGATTAGATTTAAAATTCAAGCATCTTTAGATTTTGGCTACGGAGACATATGCACCATGTTGGAAGATAGACCAACTGAACGTTTTAAACTTTTGACAGTTCTGAATTTAACCAAATTAGTTTGATTTTTGTGGAATTGAAATATTAAAATAAAAAAAAAACATAGAATAAGAAAACAACATTAGATGAATACTGGTAGAAATTTTGTTGGTAATCGAATTATGTAAATCAAAGCATTACATACTAGGTGGGTTTATTTTACATCTTTCAAATAAGTAGGTACCTATGTAATTTTTTATTACGATACTGAAACATTTACAATTACGTACCAACCTGTTGCTTTTAAAAATTATTTAAAAAGTCACTACAATTATAATCTTGCTTTTTCTCTGCCCTCACAACAATAAAAACTAGTATACACAACATTTATTTGCCCATAACCGACATATTGAACAATTATTGACAGGTCATTGTAAATACTCAATCAGTGCACGTTTAACGTTTCAGGTGCGCCCAGGACCAAGAATTTTGATGAATTCGTGCACATATAAATTTACTCCCAACGCGCCTAAAGAAGTATAACTTGAAGAACATACAATAGACCAGGGGTTCTTAAACTGTGGTACATGTACCACTGGTGCTACATTTCATTAGGTGCGGTGGTACACAAAACGCGAAACCACAGCCAAAATCCAGCATATTTGTAGTTAATTAAATTACCTACCTCCATAGATACTTCAGTTAGGTGGTACCAAAAATAATTATCAGCATTTTGGTGGTACATGGCTCAAAAACATTGAAAACCACTGCAATAGACCAATCAATCACAGATCACTGTCATTATTATGTCTCTCACTGTTTGATGTATGCTTAGAGTAGAGAGAATTTTACACTTCCAAGTGGAAGTGTAAAATTCTCTCTACTCTAAGCGTACGTTCAAAGTGGACGAGCAAAGAGCAAAGAGCAAAGAGTAAAGAGCAAAGCGAAGAAATCAAACTACTACTGGGAAACGGAGGTACACAGAGTGCTAGCAAAGAGCAAAGCGGCGAAACCAAACAAGTTTGATTTCTCCGCTCGCACTCTTTAGTCCATGTGGTGAGACCGCTCCCGTCTGAAAAAATTTTTGATTCGGTTTCTTTGTGGATTCCTATTCAAAAATGTCCCCTTTGAACAAATCTGAAGGGTGCCGGGCTGAATTTTTGGGCAGAAATTGTTTAAACAATTTTATCTACTCTATGTTATATTATGCGTAAGTTTTTAGTTTGTGAAAACTGTGATTATAGATAGCAGTGCGTGAAGTGTTTAAAGTGAGCGTGAAGTAACAATGTATTTTAAATGGGACTTACTTTTTCGCACATTTTTAACACACTTTCATATAATCAAATATCCTTAACTTTGGCGTTGTCATGGTGATGACATAATGAGCAATAAATTACGACAAAAGTTTTGACAGTTTTGTGGTTTGAAAGAAGTTAGAATTTTTAAATGTCAAAGTTCTAAAAATTGTAGAATAGAAATAAATTCCAGTGACAAAGAGTGACAGTTTTTTTACTTGTTCATCATAGATAATATATTGTATGAAACTGTGCGTGAAGTACTTTTTGCGAACTTAAGCGATGTATAGCACTCGCTCCGTTGTCGCTCGTGCTCTAAACATCGCGTGCGTTCGCAAAAAGCATACTTCACGAACTGTTTCATAAATAACTATTTTTAAACAAATAAAAACGATCACGTTTTTTTTGCTCCGGAACATATATTTTTAGGTTTTTTGGTTTATTCTAAACAAAAAAGGTATCTTGTAATTTTTCCCAAAAATTAATAGTGTTCGAATTATAGGCGATTTAAAATTTGAAAAATGCGAAAATACGCATATTCGAGGCTTAAAAACTCATATTTAAATTAGTATTTTTGAGGTTGCCAGATACTTAAATTGATGATTAAGCATTCAGCTTCGATTCTGAAGAGTGATCGCGTCTAACCTTAATTTATACCGTTGTTTTTTAATTGTTAAATATGCGTGTTTATCCGTTTTTTTTTGCCGGTGCGGCGCGCTCTATTTCAAAAATCTCCTATTTCCTCCGAAAATTATTTTTCCCAGATTTTTTGGGATATTCTAAATAAAATAAGTTTCTTGACATTTTTCTCAAAAGTTAATAGTTTTAAAGTTATAAGTTAATAAAAAACTCATTTTTGGATTTTAAATCGCTTATAACTTTAAAACTGTTAACGTTTGAGAAATTTATTTTATTTAGAAAATCCCAAAAAATCCAGAAAAAATAATTTTCGGAGGAAAATAGGAGATTTTTGAAATAGAGCGCGCCGCACCGGCAAAAAAAACGGATAAACACGCATATTTAACAATTAAAAAACAACGGTATAAATTAAGGTTAGACGCGATCACTCTTCAGAGTCTTGAAGCTCAATGTTTAAACTTCAATTTAAGTATCTGGCAACCTCAAAAATACTAATTTAAATATGAGTTTTTAGGCCTCGAAGTGCGTATTTTCGCATTTTTCAGATTTTAAATTGCCTATAACTCGAAAACTATCAATTTTTGAGAACATTATTTACAAGATACCTTTCTTGTTTAGAATGACCCACAAAACTTAAAAATATATATGTTCCGGAGCAAAAAACATGATCTTTTGTATTTGTTTAAAAAAAATTGTTTAAACAATTTCTGCCCAAAAATTCCGCCCGGCACCCTTCAGATTTGTTTAAAGGAAATTTTAAAATATTTTTAAATAGGAATCCACAAAGAGACCGAATCGGAAATTTTTTTCAGACGGGAGCGGTCTCACTACATGGACTACTGTGAGAGTAAAGAGCAAATATCCTACCGCTCCTATCCATACTGCCGAGTGGAAAATAACTAAACTCTCCTCGAGCGTAACTACCCGCTATTAGCACTTCTTTGCTCTTTGCTCTTTGCTCTTTGCTCGCACTCTTTCTTCGCTCCACTCTGAACGTGCACTTTTTGCTCTTTGCTCTTTGCTCTTTGCTCTTTGCTCTTTGCTCTTTGCTCGTCCACTCTGAACGTACGCTAAGCGAAAGGCCACACGGGCGATAATTTACGGCGCCGTAAGAGCAGTAAACACCAGACATTGGTTGACTAACTCCCTATTTCATCTACAATTGGTTAGTCAAATGCCTCGTCAGGTTTACTGCCTTTACGGCGCCGTAAATTATCGCCCGTGTGGCCTTTTGCTAACGATTTATGCTATTGTGATAGACAGGCGGTTCAAGTTGTCATCGTTTTTGTTTTTGAGAGTAGGAAAGAAACGTAATATAAAAAAATAATTCATGAATAAAGTCATACTTGTGCAACAAACCGGTGAACAGATTGTGTACTTTTTTAGGATTAAAAAGTTTCACCTAACTGTTATTTCAGTTATATACCAGGGACCCGGTGTTTATTTTTCCTTCATAATTCAAAATTTTCACGTTTATAACATACTTTCCTGATTTGTTATTCTTCATTTGTTTATGTGCTCTTTTGACAGTACGCTGATTTAGTTCCGGTTGTGGGTGTGAGATGACATTTTTATTTTCAGATTTAATTATCTGAAATAATAGCTTTTTATGGTAGGGGAGCAAAGTATGCTAAATGTGAAGTCACTCGAGCGTTATGGGGACCTCTGAGTTGTGAAGAGTAGGTCCTAAAGCCAAAAAAATTAAGTAAAGTTTTCCATTTTAGTGGAGACTTTCCATTTTTAAGTTAATTTTCCATTTCCAACAATCGTTTTTTTAGATTATAGCGCTACTATCCATAATTCGAAAAATGTCTCGAATAAAAGTTATTTACTTATTTTTACGTAAGGAATCCAAATCTGCAAAAAAAAATTGGGGCTCCCATTTAAGATTTTAAAGTGACCTACCTCCCTGGGGGTCATGATGTTCATTTCGCTAAATATAGCGCGATTCGTATTTAAAATTTTAAATTTACCCCCGTCCCTCTCCGTGGGAAGTCTTGTTTGGTATCATTCGATAGATTTTTCAAAAATATTGAGCACGTATCTTTTAGTTTTTCGATCTGTCATTCATTTCGCGAAATATTCGCCTTTTTCTTGTGACACTTTGGGACTCACCTATTTCCTTATGCCCCGCTCAAATCGTCGGATTTTTGAAATCTACACTGTTTTTCATGTACTTAACTTACCTTATTTTAATCTGACGATTTCGAGTTTTTCTAAGGATAGATTTTTTTTCGCCCCCTCCCCTTATCAAACTCCTTTTCATTAAGAGCCAATATATGGTAGAGGTATATTTTCAGGGTACAAGGTTTCTTCCCATGTAATAATCTGACGCGCTCGAGTAACTGCAAAAAACCTCGCTTGGGCTCCAATATGGTTTTTAGTTTGAATCGCAGGAGCGTGAAAAAAAATTAGCTTAATTTTAAAACCGAATTTTTGACTTGAGGTGTAGGCGCAAGATCTCGAACTAAAGCATTTTAAATGCATTAATTTTTTTCGAATCCTGAGAAAATTAATAAATATTTGTAAAAAATTTAAACGTAGAATGAAAGACTACAATATTACTGACGGCCAAAAGTCCCTTAGAATAAACAAAAAGTTTCTTCCGAGTGAGATATTTGAAATTAAATTCATACTATTTTTTTTTTACAAAATCCACAAGGAAAGAAAAGTTTTCCTGTAGTTGGCTGTATACCATCAATCACAAAAATTGGAATAAATCCTTTGTAAAAGGTATAAAATTTATTAAAATCCCTAAAGGGCTACATCAGAACAAAACGTTTTCGATTTTATTACAAAATCATCATCAGTGTAAGACTTAAAAGTAAGTATAACCTATTTTATTAATGTAAAATTGATATTTAAATTCTGACTAAGGTTTAAAACAAGTGGTTATACTCACAGTCTGGATGCTAGCTGAGCCACCAAAGAAATATAGGGGTAATAACCCTTCAAATATAAAATGTATGCTTTACAGATGCATATTTACTTAAAATGCCTTGTGATGGGCAAAAGGCAACAGGAATAATGCCCTAAGGTAAGGTATTTAAATTCCCAACATGTGGGATGCAAAAAAATTTGAGTTTACATTTCGATGACTTTATGGCAACTGAACGAAAGTTGAGTGATGTTTCTGAAAGGTGTCAAAGATCAAACCGAACAATACATGGTAACCATTATGTCACTTTGTTCGGTTTGATCTTTGACACCTTTCAGCAACATCACTCAACTTTCGTTCAGTTGCCATAAAGTCATCGAAATGTAAACTCAAATTTTTTTTGCATCCCACATGTTGGGAATTTAAATACCTTACCTTAGGGCATTATTCCTGTTGCCTTTTGCCCATCACAAGGCATTTTAAGTAAATATGCATCTGTAAAGCATACATTTTATATTTGAAGGGTTATTACCCCTATATTTCTTTGGTGGCTCAGCTAGCATCCAGACTGTGAGTATAACCGCTTGTTTTAAACCTTAGTCAGAATTTAAATATCAATTTTACATTAATAAAATAGGTTATACTTACTTTTAGGTCTTACACTGATGATGATTTTGTAATAAAATCGAAAACGTTTTGTTCTGATGTAGCCCTTTAGGGATTTTAATAAATTTTATACCTTTTACAAAGGATTTATTCCAATTTTTTTTTTGTTTTTAACTCTGTAACTTATGAAAATACAAGTTTTCGGGGACGTTCTGATCTCAGTAATAACCTAATCTTTTATACTGCGTTTAAATTTTTCAAAAAATTTCATTAATTTTCTCAGGATTCGAAAATAAAATGAATGCATTTAAAATGCATTAGTCCGAGATTTGCGTCTACCCCTTATATCATGTAAATTCAGATTATACACTCAACCAAACTTATATTATATGGAATCATCTGATATTTTTTATTATTTTAAGCGAATTAAAGCTAAATTCAATTTTCTTTCATTGAACCTCTACGGAGCCTAACTACAGGTTATAGTACCAAATCACCGGATGGACCAACAGTAAATGAAATAGATAATTTGCTAATAGTAGCCAAACATACGAGAGCCATAAAAGATAGCCGAAGTTATAAAGGTGCAGATGCAAATTCTGCTCACTTTTTGGTCAATGTCAAAATAGAGCAAATAACTCCCGCAATTCATAAGACTAGTTGTACAAAAATGAAAAGATATAACGGTGCACTACTTTAGAATGAAGAGGTTAAGAAAAAATTTAAGCAGTAAATTGAACAGAAACTGGAAAGTCAGACAACAGTAGATGATAAAGAAAGCAGATGAGTACAGCTGAGGGGAAACATTCAAGAGGCAGCCGACTCAGTATTATTAAGAAAAAGACAAAGTAATTAAACAGACTGGTATGATGAGGATTGTAAGAAAGCAATTAGAGAACGAAATAAAGCCAGAATAAACAGCATAATGAGAAATAATGAAGAAAGTAAACAAGCTTATGCTGAAAAAAGATGGGAAGCAAAGAAGATCTGCAGAAGAAAGAAGCGGTTAAATTTATAGCAGAAATTAGACCGCATTGAAGAAGATTTTTTAAAAAATGAATAACCATTTTCAATTTCGTTGCAAAACGAAAATACAGCCGAACCATATTCTAGTCCAATCAGAGAGTGCTGCAAGCACCTCTACCGGTTTCGAAACTTATTAGTCTCTCATCAGGAGGCACATATGTTGCTCTCCCCGATCCAACCAAAACAAACCCCAGCGTGCAGTCCCGGATTGCAACGAACGAAATGGCATAGATGCCCTAGCGGCAACTGCTAACAAAAAGACTAAGTTTTCACTCTAATGGCATATAAAACAACATAATGCTATTCTACATCCCATCAGAATGAAAACAATGGGAACCTTCTCTGGTTACACCTCCGAGGCTTCTACAATTTGCAAGCCATACGGATGCTGAGACTAAGGAAGATGAGGGAATTCTACAATTTACAATTCACGTCCCATCTGCTCAGCGCGGTAAAGTTCCAACGAGAATGGTTCCCTTCATACTCCACACAGAGTAAATGAAAATCAAAAATGAATAACCATTTTCAATTTCAAATAAGATTTTTTAAATAAACAAGTCAGGAATTTCTCCAAGAAATAAAACGAGACCGAACCCAGTACAAAATCACATCAAGATATTATAAAGACGAAGAGGGAAATCTGATAGGTGGAATAGATGAAAAATTAAGAAGATGAGCCAATTATTTCGAGAACATATTATGCACAGACGACCAAGATGAAATAGAGAAAAATGCAACTACCATACGGAGAAGAAAGAGACCCAAATGTGAATGAAGAAGAACCTACCAAGAAAGAGATCATACAGGGTGGGGCATTAGTGTGACAAAGTCCAATTACTCATTTGTCGTAAGAGATACGAAAAAAAGTTATTTAGGTAAAAGTTGGGGCACACATAGTACCATAATTTAAAAATATTTTTAAATATACAGGGTCGTCCTTATTGACAGGGTGACACAAACTTTTGTTTTTTTTTAATGGAACACCTTGTATATTTTTACATTTTTGGATTCTCCTCGATGTTTCCTTTCTTAAAATATATGGTTTTGTAATATTATACGAGGTAGTTTAAAAGTTAATTACGTTTTTTTGTTAATTTCTTAGCAAAATCTACACCCTGTAGAATTTTAGTGATTTGACATCAAATTATTATTTTATGTTCAAACGATTTTTAATATAGTCTACTACTGTTGAACATTAACAGTATAGCGAAATGTTTAATTTTAGTATACAGGGTGGGTCGAAACTCGGAATGAGTATTTTCTGAGTTTTCTTAAATAGAACACCCTGTATTTAAGTATTGTAATGAAATGATATTTTATGATACTTTTTTATTTCTTAAGCATTCCCTATACCTAAGTGCTTTAATTTGTAAGTTATTCGTGATTCTTTAAGCCAAACATTAATTGTAAGAAAAATTACGTGAAGTTTTATTGGGTGGCCGTGAAAATATTTAATCAAAAACAATTTTTGGAAAAGAAAATACATCATAATCTAGTCTGATCCTTAATTTAGTACTATTGGATGAAATATCCAAATAAATTCGTAGTTAAGGTTGTTGGTGCGCAAAATATTAATAAAAACATACAATATTCTATCTAGTCGGCTATGACACTAAATTTCCTTAAAAATTTGACATTACACTATTTTTATAGATCCAGTTGCTTTGTTACCATTACTAATATGTATTTTTCTTATGAGAAACTGATTAATAAGATTTTGGTGCTAGTGGAATATAACAAAAATGTGCTACTAGCAATAAGAATTTTTCATCAGAAATTCCCTGATAGACGACAACTAAGAAGAGAAACGTTTAAAAATATACTAAAACAGTTTCAACGGACTGATCACTTAGATTATGATAAATCTGCTCGAATAAAAACTATTGTAAGTGAAGAAAACAGCAATTAAATGTAATCCTTAATGTCACTGAGGATTTGCATATTAGTACAATTGTTCTTACAATCTAAGTATCTAGTCTGTTGAAACCGTTTTAGTATACTTTCAAAAGTTTCTCTTTTTGGTTGTCGTCTATCAGGGAATTGCTGATGATAAATTTTTATTGCAAGTAGCTCATTTTTGTTATACTCTCCTAGCACAAAGCCATTTTAATCCGTTCCTCATTAGAAAAATTAATATTAGTAATAGTATTAAATCAACTGAAACTATATAAATAGCATAATGTCAAATGTTTAAGCAAATTTTGTGTCATAGCCAACTAGGCAGAATTTTGTATGTTTGATTCATATTTTAAGCACCAACAACCTTAACTACGAATGTATTTAGATATCTCATCCAATATTAATAAATTAAGGATCAGGCTAGATTATTATGTATTTTTTTTTCGAAAAATTACTTTTGATTGGATATTTTCACGGCTACCTAATGAAATTTTACGTAATTTTTGTTGCAATTAATGTTTGCTTAAAGAATGACGCATAACTTACAAATTAAAGCACTTAGGTATAGGGAATGCTTAAGAAATAAAAAAGTACCATAAAATATAATTTCATTACAATACTAAAATACAGGGTGTTCCGTTTAAGAAAACTCAGAAAATACTCATTCCGAGTTTCGACCCACCCTGTATACTAAAATTAAACATTTCGCTATACTATTAATGATTAACAGTAGTAGACTATACTAAAAATCGTTTGAATGTAAATAGAAAATTTGATGTCAAATAACTACAATTCTACAGGGTGTAGATTTTGCTACGAAATTAACAAAAAAACTTAATTAACTTTTAAACTACCTCGTATAATATTACAAAACCATATATTTTAAGAAAGGAAACATCGAGGAGAATTTAAAAATGTAAAAATATATAGGGTGTTCCATTTAAAAAAACATAAGTTTGTGTCACCCTGTCAATACGGACGCCCCTGTATATTTGAAAATATTTTTAAAATATGATACTATGTGTGCCCCAACTTTTACCTAAATAACTTTTTTTCGTATCTCTTACGGCAAACGAGTAATTGGACTTTGTCACACTAATGCCCCACCCTGTAGATATCCTAAAAAACTTGAAAAACAAAAAAGCACCGGGATAAAACAGTATCATTGCAGAGTTTTTAAAAGACGGTGGCGAAGGGCTTCAAGAAGAAATCACTGAGTAAATATGTGAAGTGTGGATCAAATAAAAAATACCCAAACAGTGGAAACAAGCTATCCTATGTCCTGTACATAAAAAAGGAGATGTTAGAGAATGTATAAATTACAGGGGAATAGCTCTACAAGATACAGTATATAAGATTCTGGCGATATTAATTAGAAATAAAATTAAAACCAAAGTTGAAAATTGTCTATTGTGCGTCCCACCTTGACTTTACAGCACAGGTTCTTATGGCCAACAGTGGTGCCAAATTTTATCAGAAACAGGTTTTAAGCAAACATACTTTTTTCTATAGGATAACTATTAATAACTTAGGAATTAATATTATTGATATTTTGTGGCTGTCAGGGGTTCTAAAATATTTTTTTTCTTCGGAAAATGAATTTATGTGAACAAAATAAAAATAATTTTGTATAAAACATTTATATAATAATATATTTAAGCGCATAAATATGTTAAACCTTAATAAATACGTAGGTACCTACAGAAATAATTAAAATACATTTAAACTATATATTTTAGAATCAACTATTTATAATGGGAAATAAGCTACAATTTTACCAAAAAAAGATTTTATTAACGTTTCGAAGCCCAAATCGGGTTTCGTTGTCAAAATACAAAATACTACTAAAGTAAACAAAAATGTTGTTGCTAAGTAAAAAAATTCTTCTAATAATTTATTTAATCTGACTCATTTATATTGGCAATTCAGACGTATATTATACATTTTAAAGTAGAAGACTTTAAAATTATATCGTCAATATTTATGAGTTGCGTTCCTGGGACGACTTTACTAAAAGATAGTTCATTCGATTACATGAAATCAATCCCAACTCAAGAATATCTCTCACAGAAAATATCATAGCATGTGATCTGTCTTTAAAAAGACAACCAAATGCAACGATGACAGTAAAATTCTCGCGTTAGAGATTCCATAGTAAATCACGAGGGAAAACCAGGAAAAAACCTCGTGATACTATCCCGACATCATAAGTATTTGGTCTTACATTTAATTTACTTTCAAAAAACTAATACCAAATTCTGACTTTAATATGTTTCAATTATAAATAATATTAATAATACATATTAATCAGTTATTGACTTACTAATGGTGGTATTTTCTTTCTGTTGACTTCCTCTTTCAGTATGGGTAACCATATATTATATTTTAGATTCTTTCTATAATCCCGTCTTCCTCACTTTCACTGCTACTGTCGTAGGATGTAAATACATTAAAATGACATTAATTTCATCTTGCAAATCAGTCATTAAGAATAACAATAAACTGCAATTAGGATCCAAACTTTTCAAATAGGACTTTTCATTATCAGTCATTTGTTTCGAGCTTCTGTCATATGTAGTATAATCCGTGTGTATTAATTTTATACACAGAATATACAACATATGACAGAAGCTCGAAACAAATGACAATCGATGAAAAGCCCTATAAGCAATGAGTTACTCAATACAATGTTATCAGTAATAATTTTAAGCTTATTTAATATTCTTTGTTATAATTTAATTTAGGTAAACGGACCATCAATAATTATACTTTATTTATTCTCAACTGTAGGACCTGGTAGGACAATATAAAACTTTACTTAAACTTGACTGACAATATATTTTGACATTACTTCAGTACTGTCAATAGGTACATAAATTAACAATTATAGAACAACATCCACTTTTAATGTTGAATATTCTAACATTCTTAACCGAAAAAAGTTAGTACGCATGTCGATTATAAAATTGCTGATTACTTTTCGAAAATGACTATCACTCACAAAAAAACAATGAAAAATATTGTTTTACTTGACTGTAACGGGTTAGTTTTAATTTAAAATTTTTAGGGACCTATATTTTTAGGCCTTGGTAATGTCCGATTGAAAATTCTTTTAAAGAAAGTCGGCATCGCCGCGCTAAAAACTCCCATAAGCATTGTATTGCCGTATGTTCGTGTACTGTAAAGTCAAGGTGGGACAGATATTAGGTGAATATCAAGCGGGTTTTAGAGCACACAGATCGGTAATAGACCAAATTTTTGCCATGAAACAAATTTAATCTAGCTCATATGAATTCAACCTAGCATAATATATGTTATTTATTGATTTTAGACAGGCGTACGATAGCATAAAAAGAAGTAGAGTAAAATAAAGATAAACTGCAGCATCCATTTGGCTTGCAAATTGTAGAAGCCTTCGAGGTGTCACCAGGGAAATGTACCAATAAGTTTTCAATTTAAAAATCTTTTAGTAATATTTTTAATACTTTTCAATATTATTAATGTTGCTATTAGGATTGAAAAACTTTATCTTTCCATTGACAGATCACTGCAGCATCCATTTTTCTTGCAAATTGTAGAAGCCTTGGAGGTGTCACCAGCGAAATATACCAATAAGTTTTCAATTTAAAAATCTTTTAGTAATATTTTTAATATTTTTCAATATTATTTATGTTGCTATTAGGATTGAAAAACTTTATCTTTCAATTGCCAGATGACGCTAGTCACCTAATCCATTCACCTCAGTTGCAGTGTGGGACTAATATATGTCTAAAAATTTACTGGATTAGAGAAAAGCAACCTATGCATTCTCTGAAGAGCCTCTAACAAGAGGTTAATCGTCGATAAGAGTGCTGGTTGCGCTCTCTAATCTAAGTAAAAATTAAGACATTTTTTGCCTCGCATTGTAACTGAATAGAAATGGTATACACTTTTATTTTAGAAGTAGAGTATATAAAACGCTAGAATATTTTGAATTTCCACCAAAAATAGTAAGATTGACTAAATGCATACTCAGTGACACTAAAAGTAAAATTATGATAGAAGGACGGATTTCAGATAGCTTTATAACCAATAGAGGCCTGCGACTAGGTGACTCTTTATTAACAGATTTCTTCAATTTAATTTTAGAGAAGATTTTACGAGAATGCAACATCTATACTAGATGCATTTAACGGATGCTAAACTAATGCATTTAAAATGCATTAGTCCGAGATTTTGCGCCTACCCCTTAAGTAATATCATAATATTTCGTGTAAATTCAGCTTATACAGTCAACCCAACTGAATATGAAATCATCTGATATTTTTTATTATTTTAAGCGAATTAAAGCTAAATATAATTTTCTTTCATTGCACCTCTCGGAAGCCTAACTACGGGTTATAGTACCAAATCAACACACCTGTGAACTGGTAAAGTTGATTGGATGAAAATTAAAGGGTTTTTGAACCGAGTATATTGTCGGACATCCGGTTTATATGTGTTTCATTGACTTTGAGAAGGCCTTTGATCGGGTAAAACATACGGAAATGATTGCTATTCTTCAGAAAGTGGGTATTGATGATAAAGACCTACGCATTATCAAAAATCTTTACTGGCATCAACGTGCAAACATCAGGATTGGCTGGGACACGTCTGAATAACTTCAAATACGAAGAGGAGTAAGGCAGGGCTGCATTTTGTCCCCACTAATATTTAACATCTATTCTGAGTTTGTTTTCAATAAAGCAGTGGATAATGCTCAATGTGGTATCAAAATGAATGGCGTCAATAATAATAATTTGAGATATGCGGATGACACGGTGTTAATTGCGAGCAATTATGAAGAACTTCAACATCTGATTAATAGGATTACCACAACGTGTGATGAATATGGACTCAAGCTAAACACCGCAAAGACCAAGGTGATGGTTGTCAGTAAGACGCCAATACAACCGGAAGTAGTAACAGCTTATGGTGAACAATTAGAAAGAACTAACAGTATCACCTACCTTGGTTGTAATCTAAATGAGAACTGGGACATGAGCAAAGAAATTAGGATACGTATAGAGAAGGCCAGAGCTGCATTCTTTAAGATAAAGAAACTTTTATGTGGAAACAACATTACTTTGAATCTTAAAATTAGATTAGTGAGATGTTATGTGTTCTCTACTCTTTTGTACGGTGTCGAAGGTTGGACTTTAACAGATACTCTTCTCAAGAAATTGGAAGCCTTTGAAATTTGGGTATACCGAAGAATCCTACGAATAAGTTGGGTGGATAGAGTTCGTAACGAAGTTGTTTTGCACCGGATGGGAAAAGTCACAGAAGTCGTCAGAACAGTTAAAAATCGAAAACTTGAATATTTTGGCCATGTTATGCGACACCCAGAGAGATATAATATCTTCTTCTTCTTCTTAACGTGCCCTATCAAGTCCCCTTGACGTTGGCGATTAACATGGCGAAACTGTCTCTGTCTCGAGCTATTCTAAATAGGTGTTCTGCTTTCTTTATTCCTGTCCACTCCCGGATATTCTTCAACCAAGAGGCCTGCTTTCTACCAATTCCTCTGCGTCCTTCGATTTTACCCATCATAATAAGTTGAAGAATATTATACCGGTCTCCCCTTACTACGTGTCCAAAATAGGCCATCTTTCTATATTTGATGTTATCAAGCAGCTCACGGGTAGCATTTGCTCTCTTAAGGACTGCCACATTTGTCAGCATAGCCGTCCATGGTATTTTTAGAATACGTCTGTGCAGCCACATTTCAAAGGCCTCCAAACGGTTAATGGTGGATATTTTTAAGTCCATGCTTCGACACCATACAAGAGGACTGACCAAATGTAGCATTTAATCATGCGCTTTCGAAGTTGAAGTTGCAAGGTATCATTACAGAAGAATGACCTCATTTTTAAAAATGTCGTGCGGGCTATCTCGATTCTACATTTTATCTCTTTATCTGGATCTAGTTGTTCAGTAATATGGCAACCAAGATATTTAAAACTGGGTACTCTTTGAATCATATGACCATCAACATATAACCGTGAATCTTGATGGGCCAAACGGCTAAATACCATGTACTTTGTTTTTGAACAGTTTATATTTAGGCCAAACTCTCTTCCCACTCTGTCAATGGCATTTAAAAGGTGTTGTAATCCATTCATATCATCACTTAAAATAACTGTATCGTCTGCATATCTGATTGTATTTATCAGAATTCCATTAACCTTCACACCCCATTCCAAATTATGCAGCGCTTCCTTAAATATTCTATCTGAATACAAATTGAACAACAGTGGGGACAGTATACAACCCTGTCTGACGCCTCTTTGTATTTTGCATATTTCTGTTGATTTTCCATTTATGCAAGCTGTCGCTGTTTGACGCCAGTATAATTTTTCTATGTTTCGTACATCTTGACTATCAACTCCTTTATCCTTTAGTATTTTAATTAATTTGTGATGTTGTACTCGATCAAAGGCCTTCTCATAGTCAATAAATACAGCAAAGACGTCTTTCCTTTGATCTCGGCATTTCTGCAATAACACATTTAGTGCAAAAAGTGCGTCCCGGGTTCCCAGTCCATTTCTGAAGCCAAATTGTGTTTCATCCTGGTCTTCTTCACATTTATCTCTGATTCATCTCTGAGATATAATATACTCCATTTAATAATACAAGGCAAGGTAGACGGAAGAAGAGGGCCAGGTCGAAGAAGAACGTCATGGCTTAAAAACCTGAGAGAATGGTATAACAGATCCTCTGCATCCCTTTCCCGAGCTGCCGTTAACAAAATTACTATAGCCAATTTGATAGCCAACGTTCGATAATCGGGCACGGCACATGAAGAAGAAGAAGTACCGATTATAATTCCTCCCCAGAACGTCACCCTTCCTCTTTTATATTTGTAAACAAATCTAGCAGTTTCCATTCTTGCTTGTCTTCCTTGTCCTATATGTACACGAATTCGTTAATTATCTATTTTACATATCCTACTTTCATTTGGAAAAGCACACTTTTCCAATTTCCAATGTTCCAGTCTTGTTCTTGAAGACACCAATTTACGTGATCAATCTTGTGCTTCCTGGTTCGCTCGGGATCCCGTAACTGTCTTCTGCTATATAGTCCTTGGGCACGGCAACTTTTGTTCTTAGCGGTTCAACTAAACTACTTACACCTACAGCTTCCAAAAGCTGCAGATTTCAAATACATAGTGATTCCATTTTCATATAAGTTAGGTTAAGTGTATGCATATTGCATATAAATATAGTAATGTAAAAATGATCTTAGCTGACCTTAAACAAAGTTTTCGTTATGATAATGCTCGCATTTGTAACTTATTTCTAATATTTATTTTTTATTTTTAGGTATTGGTTCGACCGTAGTTCCGCTGAAGCTGTGGATTTACTTGTCCAAAAATTTCTCTTTCTCTTTGCCTGTACAAACTCCTGTATGAACCCTGTCGTCTATGGACTCTTCAACATTAGAAGACGTCGAAGAGGAAAGGTGAGGTCTAGAACATATACAAATAGTACACACGTCAATGGAGCTTCCATGAGTACACGAACTGATACACGCTTATCTATTAAGAGTTATTCCTGAAATACGTACGCACAGTCGTATCACGCGACTCTAGTTTAAGACTTATGTAGATAGATTATAAATTTGTGCTATGTACATTACCTGCTTAAGCTTCAATTTTATTAAGCTGTGGTCTCCGATAAATGCCGTAGGTTACGCACAGCGTCAAGCTAGACGTTGCATACAGCCTTTGTCAGTCACCGGCAACTTCACGTAGTCAATACAAAACATAGGCCATGATTATCAATAAACACCGTAAGTCGTGTCCAAAGTCATGTGGTCAGGAATAAATGCCGTAGGTTGGGTAGAGCGTTTTCGTGGGCAACAACATTCCGATAATTTTCGTTATCAGTCAAGTGCGATACTTGTTGATAAGCAACTCGTCTTGTTCTTTTTTTTGCTGCGTCTTGTTTTACTCACTTCGTTAGGTTTAAATCCTGAAGAAAAGTACGTTGCAATGCTCGAAAATAACTAAAGACGCTGCTTCCAACATTTTAAGTCGCTCTTAGCAGATCGACACTGCGTTCGACATCCAATAGAGAGCATATCCATTATTTATTGTACAAACCTACTGCGTGATAGTTTAGGCAGCATACGGCGTTTATTGGTGACCAGTGCTTGTGAAGGCGTGTAGAGCAGTTTGATGCTATGTTCGGAGTACGATAACAGACCGCAACTATTACTTATTGTATTAAGTATGCAAACGCAACATACGACGGGACTCGTACGCAGCGTACGGCATTTATTGGAGACCACAGTCTTAGAAATATATAGAAAAAAACTTAAATGTCATAACGTTAAGGTATACTAGGAAAATATAGCTGCAGACTTCGCTTTAGAATTTCGACTAACACAAATCTATTAAAAATGTATAGATGTCGTATAAAATCCATATCAACCACTCAGCTTTATTAGTGTTAAAACGAACACATGCATTAAGGGATAGGCACGAACTTTCAGATCCAATGCTATTTAAATGTATTCATTTTTTTTAAATACATGTCCGTGATGATATTTTACAAATTGAACATTCGCTATCTTGGTCATACAACGCCCTCAATCGATAATAATGTGGTGACAAGACAGTGACAAACAACGCTATTAAATATATGGCAGGCTTCAGGAACATTTTGAGTCGTTGATTAAATAGTATTGATAGTGTATTTGATAAATAATTGATTTAAGACATGAAATTAATAAAAAGTTATTTATTGTTTATTATTAATGGAAGATTAAAGCAGAGAATACACCAGGATATATTCTGTGATCCAAGTATTTTGGTGTTGAAGATGTTCAAAAACGATCCATATTAACACTATATTATTCAGAAAAACACTTTATCACTTTTCCTCTTTTCTCGATTATTAGTTTTTATTGTATAGTATATAAATTATTGTAATCACTGAATACATAGTTAGTGAGAAAATAATCATATGATTTAAATGAATTAATGATTTACGAGATTATACAAGTGACGGTTATCCAAGAACGTTCAAAAACCATCTCTAAGTTAATGATGACAATGTCGTTGTCAACTGATGTTTACATCTCCATAACAGTGAGAATTTTACTACACGTAATTTGCCGTGAACGAAAGAAAAAGTAGGGCTAGCGGTAAAATATTTGCGCCTACGCTCTTAAACTTTTGTATGTATATAAACAAAATAAATAAAAAAAATATAAATATATTTTTGAATATTTTGATTTTTAGCAGAATTTTGATGTGAAATATTTAAAGTGATAAAAAAGTCGATTTTTGCATGTATACTATTTGTGATAATATTATGTACTATTATGTTATTGTTATAGACGAGGGCATTTAGCACAAAATAAATAAATTTTTAAATACAGCATCTAGAGACTTGCAGTTTCTTGCATTATGTTCAGGATGACGTCAGGAAAAAAGTTTACTATTCAAAAATGGGTGGAAATGCATAATTGCACTGTAAAGTGCATAAAATGCATCCAAAATTGCATAAATATTAAAATAAAGTCAGAATCAGTATACTAAGGAACAAAATTTATTATTTGAGGGTTTCTGGGGTCACTGAATACGATTAAGCAATCAGAACTGACCCCCGGATCACCTCCCAGCTAGCAAGGTAACGTTACCTTAACGTTAAATTTAGGTTTTTGTGTATTGTTACGTAACATGTACCAAAAAATGACGTTACTGATACGAAATTTTAATACGTATATTATACGTATGAATTTATTCGTTTCTGAAACGTGGCTCTTTGGTATGTATAATACGTATGAATTTATTCGTCCCTAAAACGTGGCTTTTTGGTAGGTAAGGCCACGTAAGGCAATCTCGTTGACTGCAGCGCCATCGCGTATTTATTTCGAACCTTTCAAATAGACATTATAACATAACCTTACATTTCAGTTCTTAAAATGTGTTTATTATTTTAATTGAGTTATGGCAAAAAAATCAAATTATTTTTGTTGTGTGCCTCAATGTGATTCTTGGATAAAGCGTAATATTAATTTATCGTTTCATTCTTTCCCTAAAAAGAATAAACAAGATAGAATTATATTCAATGGCAGTTTAGTTGAAAAACGAAATATATGGAAATATCTTCTAAAAATGGGATAAGAGCCTAGTCCTGATATGAAAGTGTGCAGTTTACACTTTAAGAATGAAGAATACTTTAAGGGTATGTTTATGTATTATATAAAGTAGCTATTAATAATTTTGTATCTTACTCTCACATAAAAGTCAAATACCTATATAATAAATGTTTATTTCAAATATTTAATAAATGTGTCAGCATCATGTATGTGGTTTTGTTTACACAATAATTTTAAGTCCTTTTTATATATTATTTATAACGAAAATTCAACTAGAAAGTGACGTTTATGTGACGTTAAAAAGGTTACGTAGAAATAACGTAAAACTGTTACGTAACATCGCTGTAACTTTTATACGTATATTGTAGGTAAAATTTGATGTAACTTTTGACGCAACTTCTCCCAAAATGTTGACGTTTGTTTGACGTCATATATACGAACATTTTTAGCTGGGCTGGTGCCCAACGTCAGTGAAAGAGAAGTCATCTTCTGGACTTTCTAGGGCTTTCGGTATTAAATTGGTGCAAACGGATTACTCGGGGGTTTTAAGATCGCCAAACACGAACATATCATCAGAATAGACCACCGGATTACCTGGTGCCCAAGGTCACTGCAAGGGACGTCATCATCTGGAGTTTCGAGTGCTTTCGGTATTAAATTGATGAAAACGGATTACTTACTGGTTTCTGAGGTCGCTAAACACGAATATGCCATCAGAATTGAATTCATTCCGGAGTACCTGGTGCCCAGGATCGCTACTAAGGCATGTAATCTGGAGTTTCGAGTGTTTTCGGCATTAAATTGATGTAAACGGATTACCCACGGGTTTTTTGGGGTCAGTAAACACCAATATGATATCAGAACTGAACTCAATTCTGATATCGTATTCGTGTTTAGCAACTTCAAAAACACGTAAGTAATCCGTGTGCATTAATTTAGTACCGAAATCCCTCGAAACTGCAGAAGATGATGTCCCTTGCCGTGACCTTGGGCACCAGGCGTTCGAGAGGTCTGTTCTGATGGCATATTCCTGTTTAACGACTCAAAAACCCCCGAGTAATCCATTTTTATCAATTTAATGCCGAAATCTCTCAAACTCCAGAAGAGGACGCCCCTTGCGGTGAGCTTGGGCTCCAGGTGTACAGGGAGTCGGTTTTGATGGCATATTCGTGTATAGCGACCTCAAAAACCCGTAAGTAATCCGTTTGCATCAATCTGATACCAAAAGCCCTCGAAACTCCAGAAGATGACGCCCCTTACAGTGGCCTTGGACACCAGGTGATCCTAAGGTCTGTTCTGAGGCATCTTCGTGTTTAACCACCTCAAAAACCCCCCGAGTAGTCCAGTTACACCAATTTACTGCCGAAATCCCTCGAAACTCTAGAAGATGACATGCCTTAGTAGCGACCCTGGCCAACAGGTACTCCGGAGGTCAATTCTGACATCATATTCGTATTTAGCGACCCCTAAAACCGGTGAATAATCCGTTTGCATCGAGCTAATGCCGAAACCCATCGAAACTCCAGAAGATGACGTCTCTTGTCGTGACCTTGGGCACCAGGTGATCCGGGGATCAGTTCTGATAGCGTAATCGTATTCAGTGACCCCAAAAATCCCCCAAATAATAAATGTTGTTCCTTAGTATACTGATTTTGACTTTATTTTTATATTTATGCAATTTTGGATGCATTTTATGCACTTTACAGTGGAATTATGCATTTTCACCCATTTTTAAGTAGCCGACTTTTTTCCTGACATCATCCTAAACATAAGTCTCTAGGTACTGTATTTAAAAATTTATTTATTCGGGTGTTTTTAGTGCTAAATGCCCTGGTCTATTAACTATTTTAAAATAAAGCAACGAATGTCGAGTGTATTTCGGGTTTTTTTGCGTGCTTGATAATATTGGCTATCTGATGATTAAAGCAAATTTTAAATTAAATAGTTCTGCTTTAGTGCAATAATTAATGCATGATTATTAAAGCCACGAATATACTGCTATTAGAAATAAGTGAATATTTTGGTGCGATTTTTTGCGTGCATGTAAATATTGGTTATCTCATAAGTTAAGATACTGTTATGCTCTACTTTATCTCTTTATTTAGACTGATGAGCAAATTCTTAATTCAATTAATTATTCAATTACTTTAATCACTGCCTATGTAAAACAAAAACTAAATTCAAATTAAATATTCCAATAAATTTTATTCTCAGGGCTAATTTTGTATTTGATACAAAATACCTATGATTTGTGGCTTCTAGTATTTCTAGTTGCTTACTTCGTCCAGGATGGAACAGGGAAATTAAAAACATTCAATATCATATAAATGTAATATATTATTCCTTTGCCAAATAAGCCGTGTACATACATATGATTTAAAAATACTTAATTTAACTTTGTTGCAACAATTTCTTACTGAATAAATCAAACTTTAATTCTGATATCTGTTTGTTTTAAAAAAAAAATTATTTAAATAAATTATTATTTTCTCATACTAAATCTAATAAATTTTACTTTTATTTATTTGAATTGAATTCTTAAATTTGAAATAACTGCGGAATAGTATGTATGTATATACACCGTTCTTAGGCGTCAACGCCCTTCGGTAGGGATCTATGGGGAGTATCACCGAGCCGCAAGCCCTTATCCCTTGCCGTACTGCTCCCTCATAGGTCGATCAGATGCCCGCATATTCCAGTCTAAGCGCCAGATTCATATTTAGAATTTTATACTGACGCGTTAGCCTTTTTGTTTTTCCGATGGCCTGGCTTGGGCTTGAACTCTCGTACCTCACAGCGAAGTGAAGTGCGGGTCAGCCGCTAGTCGCACTGAGCTATCCGATCGACGGAATAGTAATGTTCAATAAACAAAAAAGCAAATATGGTTCTGATATAAACAAATTCTCTCCCTTCCAACAAATGATTTGACTAACCTTTTTGTTTCTTCACTTCCTCTTTTTCCGGATTGCGTGGTTCTCGATTCTCCCATCGTACTCTCTGGATGTCGATGTTATCCAGATATATGCCCCTACTTCAGAAAAGAAATATGACAGTGATGTTGAATCATTCTATAGTCAATTAAAACAGACACTTAACAATCTAAAAAGGAACGAAATCACATATATTATTGGAGATTTTAAGGCGAAAATTGGTCAAGGACGAAGATCTGACCTGATAGGTGAATATGGACTAGGGAAGAGCAATGAAAGAGGCGATAGATTATACCAGTTCTGTCAAGAACATGACATGATAATCGCAAATACATGGTTCAAATTACACAAAAGAAGATTATATACATGGAAGGGACCAGGAGATAACTCACTTCATATAATTAGAAATCAGATAGATTATATTCTAGTAAACAAGAGATTTAAGAATGGTGTCAAGAGATCAACGACATATCCTGGTGCAGATATCGGTTCAGACCATAACCCTCTAATAGCTGACATCCAAGTGAAGCTCAAAAAAGTCGAAGAAAGCCCCAAAACACCAAAATTACATAAATCAGCATCCAACAAAACGCTAATAGAAAATGACCTGAATAATCAGCTAAAGAATTCAACAAATGAAAACAATACAGAAATATGGAACACGTTTAAAGATCTTACCTGGAAAGTAATGGAAAAATATACAACAACGATGCAGAGGCACAAAAAACAACAATGGATGAGTGATGAAATCCTGGAATTGATGGAGCAGAGAAGAAAACTGAAAGATAACAAAACAAAATACAAGGAAAAACAGAAACTAATTAAACAAAAAATAAAGGTAGCTAAAGAAAAATGGATGGAGGATAAATGCAAGGAATTAGAAAAGTTGAATGAAAAACATGATACGTTTAATATGTTTAAAAAAGTTAGAGAAGTAGCTGGTCTTTAATATAAGAAAACTTCACATACTATAACCGATTCGTCGGGAAAAATGATAATAGACGAACACGAAATTCGAACTACCTGGTATAATTATATAAATGAACTGTATAATGATGATAGACCCGATGATAGCCCACTTTAGATGAAGGTGAAGGACCAGAAATACTAAAATCAGAAATACAACATGCTATAAAATTGGCAAAAAACAAGAAAGCCGTTGGTCCCGACAACATACCTACAGAAATGTTAAAGCTCATAAATGAGGAAAACATTGGAATACTAGTCAAACTTTTCAATGATGTTTATTCGACTGGTGATATCCCTGAAGGTTGGTTAAAGGCCGCATTCATAACCCTACCAAAAAAAACAACGTCCGAAAAACTGTAGCGACTATAGAAAGATAAGCCTTATGAGCCACACCTTGAAAATCTTTCTACGTATCATCCACAGTAGAATCAGAGATAAATGTGAAGAAGACCAGGATGAAACACAATTTAGCTTCAGAAATGGACTGGGAACACGGGACGCACTCTTTGCACTAAATGTGTTATTGCAGAAATGCCGAGATCAAAGGAAAGACGTCTTTGCTGTATTTATTGACTATGAGAAGGCCTTTGATCGAGTACAACATCACAAATTAATTAAAATATTAAAGGATAAAGGAGTTGATAGTCAAGATGTACGAATCATAAAAAAATTATACTGGCGTCAAACAGCTACAGCTTGCATAAATGTAAAATAAACAGAAATATGCAAAATACAAAGAGGTGTCAGACAGGGTTGTATACTGTCCCCACTGTTGTTCAATTTGTATTCAGATAGAATATTTAAGGAAGCGCTGCATAATTTGGAATGGGGTGTGAAAGTTAATGGAATTCTGATAAATACAATCAGATATGCAGACTATACAGTTATCTTAACCCTTAAACGCCCAACCTTTTTTAGGTTCCATGTACGCCCAAGGGTGGGTAAAAAATGTACACCTCGAAAATAGCTAATATATTTATTGAGAGTTGTTGGAAATGGATTAAACTTAAGGATCTTACGCTTAATAAACACAGCATCTTGTAAAATATTAATATAAACAATTTACAAACCTTACAACAAAATTACAATGTACATCAGAATTAACATACCAGTAAAAGCCAGTAATTCAAATTTGTCGATTTTCTCCATATTCTTCCTTTCAGCCTTCTCATTGGCGAATAATTATGTCGATTATGTAATTATACGTCGATAATTATATGGATTATGTTCCTACCAACGAGAAATTGTATAGAAACTTTAAGTAACAAGTTTTACCAAGGGTATACTTTTTATGCCCACCCATATTTAACTCAAGCTATTACTTTTATTGTCAAAAATATCGGTAGATACAATTTAACATCCGATAAAAACCTGTCTTTTTAACAATAAATAATTTTTGGAAAATTTTTAAACACGTAATAAGTATGTTACAAGGAAATACGCATTAGGTGGACATTTTTTACCCACCCTTGGGCGTTTAAGGGTTAAGTGAAGATATGAATGGATTACACACCTTTTAAATGCCATTGACACAGTGGGAAGAGAGTTTGGCCTAAATATAAACTGTTCAAAAACAAAATACATGGTATTTAGCCGTTTGGCCCATCAAGATTCACGGTTATATGTTGATGGTCATATAATTCAAAGAGTACTCAGTTTTAAATATCTTGGTTGCCATATTACTGAACAACTAGATCCAGATAAAGAGATAAAATGTAGAATCGAGATAGCCCGCACGACATTTTTAAAAATGAGGTCATTCTTCTGTAATGATACCTTGCAAATTCAACTTCGAAAGCGCATGATTAAATGCTACATTTGGTCAGTCCTCTTGTATGGTGTCGAAGCATGGACATTAAAAATATCCACCATTAACCGTTTGGAGACCTCTGAAATGTGGCTTCACAGACGTATTCTGAAAATAACATGGACGGCTATGCTGACAAATGTGGCAGTCCTTAAGAGAGCAAATGCTACCCGCGAGCTGCTTGATAACATCAAATATAGAAAGATGGCCTATTTTGGACACGTAGTAAGGGGAGACCGGTATAATATTCTTCAACTTATTATGATGGGTAAAATCGAAGGACGCAGAGGAATTGGTAGAAAGTAGGCTCCTTGGTTAAAGAATATCCGGGAGTGGACAGGAATAAAAAAGCAGAATACCTATTTAGAATAGCTCGAGACAGAGACAGTTTCGCCATGTTAATCGCAACGTCAAGGGGACTTGATAGGGCACGTTAAGAAGAAGAAGACTCTCTGGATATTGCGAAAAGGTCCCTCTCGTCCAAACTGCTTCCAAAACAACACACAGGAACTTGCTCGAATTCTCTTACTCAATTTTCTCCTTGATCGATATCTTGTGCAAATAAATATCAATCAGCTACTCGTTCTAGACAAAACATAGGAATCTCCCTCGGACCAGGAAAATTAACTTTTCAACCGGTCGACAATTTGGTTCCAACTTGATTCAGCTCGCAAAGGCCGATCACAACACTATACACTGATTTCTAACTTTTGAAAATTGGACTCCTCTCATCAGATCTCCATCATACAGTGACCCTCTCTTCTCTCGCAAATTCAGACTCCAACTTTCTTATCCCTTCTACCGATCTTTTCCACCCAATCAAAAACAAGCCTCTCTCAAAACCTTTCCTACCCATTTCTTAAGAACCAAATATTTATCTACATAACTTTCCAATTTGTCAAATTTTAAGATATATCATACTTAGTTTTTTCCTACATACTACTTTTACTTCTAAAAACTAAAACAAAGTATTTACCATCATTCAATCTTCCCGGAAATATTTTAAAAAGATTATTGTTCTCGCCAAACGATATGTCCACTTTCTAGTCCCCGAATTTTTGTTAGTGTACCCATTCACTTCGTCGAATCATTATCACTAATCGTTTTCACTTTCCTGAAACACTGTCTAATAGCTAAATTAGATTGGGATGAGAATCTATGATCTAATGGTCTTTGATATAAATTTAATTTTCTTTTTAAATGATGAACTATAATTTTTGAATTTCTTTAAAAAAAACAATTCTACAACAATACATTAAACGTCTTGTGGTTTTGATTTGACGGGAAGTGTTCCATCTTTTGTCGGTAAATGAGCACAGTTCAAAGGACGTCAGAAGCGGAAACAGACCCCTCTAACTCGGCTAGTGGCTGGTACAGTCAGTGCCATGGTAATCTTGTCTAAATCCAAACGTTTTGGGTCTTTGTTCTTCCTCTGTTACTGAACAAGCTACCTACTAAGGAAAGGAAGCAGTGAGATTGTCCTACATCCTGGTTGTCGAAAGACATAGCTCAAACCCAGCAGATGGTTAGTTAAGCTATATCATTTTTTATGATGTAAAGATGGTTTACCCAAGATTTTAATTTTATTTGAAAGAAAATATAAAATCAAAGTATAGGGTAGCTCATCACATATATTTTGGTGTATAAATGCTGAAAATGATTCATGTTTTTTCGCAATTTTTGTTTTGTATGAAAAGTAACATAGCAACGTTAAGACATTTATAGTTTTTTTATTTATTTTATTTGTAAATAAGTTTTTGTAAGTTCAGACTAATCTAATGTAATATATTTAATAATCTTCATATTGTAATGTGTACATATTTACGTATTTGCATGACTTTTCATTACAAAGATGTTTGTGTTAAAATTTTGCTTTGTCATTTATTTATATCATAGCTTAAGTCTATCAACACTTTTAGTTTTTAACAATAAGGGTGTACTTAATTTTTTTAAATATATAGGGTCATCAGTTAATCATGTCACACAAATACTACTTATTTGGTGCTAGAAGATTTATGTTAGATAATTATAATTTATCTGATTTTAGATACAAAGTGGACGTTTGAATCAATAATTTTTTTACACTTTTTTAGATGGTTTTGTTTGTCAATTTTTATGTTGTATTTTATAGTGTTTATTTTGCATCATTTGAATATTAAATAGCTCATTTTTTCTATATAGTTTTAAATATTAAATATTATAATTTATTTATTACTTAATTAAATAAGCACACAATTTCACATTTACTTTGTTTATTCACATAAAAATTTTTGATTAGAACATATATATCTATAAATAGCACGTTTTTGTACCCTACAAAGGTAACGTTAATAAAATACATAAATGATAATCTTAGTATATTTCAAGGATAGAAAACTAATATTGTGTATTATTCATTGTCCATTCTTATTTTTAATAAAACTGTAAATAGTACTGCAACATAAAGTTTTATTAGTTACAAAAATTTATAAAAGTAACAGAATTTGATTAATGGTGGAACGTTAAATTTTAGAATCTTTTCAGAGTAGGCATTAAAAAGAATTGGCGATAATACGCATCCCTGTCTTACCTCATGCCTAGTTTCGTCTGAGAGCTGTTTGGTAACACTTACTTTTGTTCGCTGTTTGTAGTATAGATTCGATATTATCCTGAGGTCTTTAAAGTCTATAAAATTCACAAGGAAAAGAAAATGTTTTTCCTGTAGTTGGCTGTATACCATCAATCACAAAATTGGAAAAAATCATTTGTAAAAGGTATAAAATTTAATTAAAATCCCTTTAAAGCTCTACGTCACAACAAAACGTTTTCGAATTTATAAAAAAATCATCATCAGTGTTAGATTGACTGGATGCTAATTGAGCCACCAAAGAAAAATATTCGGGTAAAAATCCTTTAAATATAACATAGATGCATTAAAAGTGCATACTTTAATAAAATGCCTTATGATGGTCACATGGCAACTAGGATAATGCCCTAAGGTAATGTATTGAATTTCCCAACTCAATTTGCATCCTACGTGTTGGGAAATTCGATACATTACCTTAGGGCATTATCCTAGTTGTCATGTGACCATCATAAGGCATTTTATTAAAGTATGCCCTTTTAATACATCCATGTTATATGTAAAGTGTTTTTACCCGAATATTTTTCTTTGGTGGCTCAGCTAGCATCCAGTCTATCTAACACTGATGATGAGTTTTTTTATTAAATCGTAAACGTTTTGTTGTTATGTAGCCCATTAAAGGGATTTTAATAAAATTTTATACCTTTTACAAAGGATTTTTTCCAATTTTAAAGTCTATCTTTTTTATTTCAAGATATTAATTAATTCATCATGTCGTACTTTATCGAATGGATTATTATAAACAATAAAACACGCGTTATATCAATTGACATCCAGGCACCTATGTATTAGTATATTAACTAAAAAAAGAGCTTTACGGATTCCTAGGCCATTGCGAAATTAAAATTGTGTATCATTAAGAGGCAACAGTAGCGATCAACAGATAGCAACAAACGCGGTCCAAGATTGCGGCTGTAATTATGAATATTTTATCGAGATATTTGGCACACATATTCGTAATATAATAAAGAATGGCGGTACAGAGCCCAATTTCAGAAATATGTTAGTATGTGGAAATTACTCTACAACTAAGTAAAATATTGCAAAAAGGAGCCTGTACCGCCATTAAGAATAACAAAAAAATAAACTTTTTTATCCCATTCCTAGATTTGGTGTCATATTGGACCTAGTAATTTTTTTTATCTCGAACAAGAAATCGAACATACATTATAATATTATAACTAAATAACTGATTAGTCAACATAGAGAAAGTATCACTGTCATTTTGACAAACCTGCTTCAGATATCTGTTCTGTTATCTGCATAGGAATTACGAACACTTGATACGAATCGTATCCGCCATGTTTAACCGTAGCGCAGTAGAGTGTTCGTAATTCCTATGCAGATAACAAAACAGAAATCTGAAGCAAGTTTGTCAAAATGACAGTGACATTTTCTCTATGTTGACTAATCAGTTATTTAGTTATAATATGTTCGATTTCTTGTTAGAGATAAAAAAAATTTACTAGGTCCAAAATGACACTAAGTCTAGGCATGGGATAAAAAAGTTTATTTTTTTGTTCTTCTTAATGGCGGTACAGGCTCGGTTTTGCAATATTTTATTTAGTTATAGAGTAGTTTCCACATACTAACATAATCAACTATTTTCAATGGGAGATAAGCCACAATTTTACAAAAAAAATGACTTTATTAACGTTTCGACGCCCAATTCGGGTGTCGATGTCAAAATACAAAATAATACTAGATTAAACAAAAATGTTGTTACTTAGCAAAAAATTCTTCTAATAATTTATTTAATCCGACTCATTTATATCGGCAATTCAGGCATGTATTATACATTTTAAAGTAGAAGACTTTAAAATTATATTGCCAATATTGATGAGTTGCGTTCCTGGGACGACTTTTCTAAAAGATAGTTCATTCGATTACATGAAATCAATCTCAACTCAAGAGTATCCTCAAAGAAGGATACTGGATATGAGACTCAAGTTTATAGAAAAGCAACACACACCAACCGATATCTCAATTACAAATCAAATCACAACATCAACGTTAAAAAGGGAATCATTAAATCCTTATATGATAGAGCCAAAATTACTTGTTCTAAATAAAATTCATTTTTAGAAGAAAAACAATTGTTAACACCTGTTTTGAACAATTTAATGGAACAGAACAACTTAGAATGGGATCCTACAACATTCACAAGAAATAATACGAGGAAAATATCAATACCATATGTATATAAAAGGACTATCCTAGAAACATAAAACAATAGGAAATAAACTCAACATTTCAACAACATTCAAAACAACAAACACATTGAGATTTATTCTTTCTAAAACTAAACCTAACAATGAACAAGAAAGAACAAAGAATTGCATTTATAAAATACCTTGTGAATGCGAACAATTTTATTTAGGTGAAACATCAAGACCATTAAACGTTAGAATAAGTGAACATCAGTATTATATTAAAAATAGAGAATTCGATAGATCTCAAATATGTCAACACGCATGGGATAATGATCATAGAGTTCAATGGAGAGATTCAAATATAGTCCTGAAAGAATCAGATAGTAAAAAGAGAAAAATCAAAGAAGCGGCTCTAATTATGCTAAATGAAACCAATTACGTCGCAAATTCCTCGGTAGAATGCAGTAGGATGTGGTTACCCATACTGAAAGAGGAAGTCAATAGAAAGAAAATACCACGATTATTAAGTCAATGACATATCGAGTTAGTACAAATTTTATATTTTAGTATTACTTATTGTATATATATATGTATTATTGATATTATTTATTATTTAAACATATTAAAGTCAGAATTTGGTATTAGTTTTTTGAAAGTAAATTAAATGTAAGACCAAATACTTATGATGTCGGGATAGTATCACGAGGTTTTTTCCTGGTTTTCCGTCGTGATTTACTATGGAATCTCTAACGCGAGAATTTTACTGTCATCGTTGCATTTGGTTGTCTTTTTAAAGACGGATATTCTTGAGTTGGGATTGATTTCATGTACCTAATCTTTTAGTAAAGTCGTCCCAGGAACGCAACTCATAAATATTGACGATATCATTTTAAAGTCTTCTACTTTAAAATGTATAATATATGTCTGAATTGCTAATATAAATGAGTCAGATTAAATAAATTATTAGAAGAATTTTTTTTTACTTAGCAACAATATTTTTGTTTATTTTATTAGTACTTTGTATTTTGACAACGAAACCCGATTTGGGTTCCGAAACGTTAATAAAATCTTTTTTTGGTAAAATTGTGGCTTATTTCCCATTATAAATAGTTGATTATAAAAATGCCACAAGGAAATAGCTTCAGAAAAATATCAGTGTATTAACTTAAAAAAGAGCTTCACGTATTCCTAGGCCATTGCGAAATCAAAATTGTGTATCATTATTATCTATGTATGTCCAGTTTGTGATATATTCGGTAAAACATATTCATTATATATTATCAGATATTAAGTAAAATACACAATATATAAATATGTACAATAAATAACCTACAATAAATTTAGTCGATAATCAACTTGAACAAAAAAGAACATTTGAGTCCCCTTTCTTTGGTATTAGGGAGGATTTCCACACAGCCAGAATCATTAATTATAGCCTTTTAAAAACAAGGATTTAACAGGAATTACATATTTCCTCGATCGCCCAGGGATTGATCAGGACATTTTAATTGGTAACAGATGGTAGACCTCGGAGAGCATGGGGATAAGCATTTTTTAGGAAAAACACGAGGAGTGAAATAGAGATGCTATTATAATTGAATTTTCGATCTCTTTGTAACAATAAACTAGCACAGAGAATTAAAATACTATTGTAAAATAATATTTCAATCAACTATGATGGTTATCGTTTAGCAGCTTTAGCTCAGTCTCTCAGGTTGTGAGTATGCCTTGTCTTGATCAAACGTTAGGAACGCTGAACATTTAGATGGAGACAAATAACACAATAAGTTAATCAGATTTATTTTCAATTTATTAAAAATATAATAAAAATTCTCCAGAGAATGGGACCAACAAGATGGCCCAAGAAAATGATCCAGTATGTACCACCCGAGAGAAGAAAAAGAGGCAGACCGAAGAGAACATGGATACAAGATGTAGAGAAAGCAATGAACAGTAGACAACTCAACGAGGAAGATATTCGTGACCGAAAAGCATGGCGAATAGGATGCGGGAAACGGCGAATGCTGTAGAACACCCGATATATATATATATAATAAAAATACGATATAATATACGATTCAATTATTTACTTACTTACTTATCCTCTTCTTTCCCACTGGAACATAAGGCATCTACTGTCTTTCTCCATTTTTGCCGATCTTATGCTTTTTCTCTAACTTCTTTCCAGGTTAGGCCGACGTTTTCTGCTTCTTTAATAATTGTTTTCTTCCATGAATTTACCGGCCTCACCTGTTTCCGTTTTCCTGGAGGTTGGAATTCCAATGCTTCTTTTGTTATGTCTGTGTACGGTTTCCGCAGAGTATGGCCCACCCATTTCCATCTTCTCTTTCTTATTTCTTCATGTATTGGTTCTTGCTTCGTTTTTTTTTCATAAGTCCGAGTTTGTAATTCTGTTGGGCCAAAATATTCTTAGAATTTTTCGTAAGCATTTATTGATGAAGGATTGAATCTTTCCAGTGTTGTGTTTTGTTATTCTCCAAGTTTGTGATCCGTATAATAATACTGCCTTTACATTGCTATTGAAGATTTTTACTTTGTTGTCCAGTTTTATTTCATTAGATTTTCATATAATATTTAACATATAATATGCTGTCTGTGCTTTGCCAATTCGTGTCTGGATATCCTCCTCTGCTCCTCCTGTCGTGTTTAGTATACTTCCTAGGTAATTAACCCTTTCCACTGACTTCAGCTTTTGGTTTTCTATGTGCATGCCCAATGCCCATTTCTCTCGGTGGGTTAATCTTCATTAATTTAGTTTTATTCGTGTTTATTTCCACACCCACTTTTTACCTTCTTTGGCTAATTTCTCACTTTTTTTCTGCATGCTCTGTCTCTTTGCTGAAAGTAGGCATACATCATCTGCGTATTCAAGATCTTCTAATTGTTCAAAGGTATTCCAGTGTATCCCAGTTTTGCCGTTGCTGCTTTTTCTCATAAGCCAGTCCATGACAATAATAAACAGAGTAGGAGACAGTATACAACCCTGCTTTACACCGCTGTTAATGTCGATTGGTTCTGTTAAATTCCCGTCGTATAATACTTTTGCTGTGGTGTTTTCATAAAACAACTTCATCATTCTTAAGAATTTGTCCGGTATCCCATAACTCTCTACTATTTCCCACAATTTTTCTCTATGTAGGATATCGAACGCCTTTCTAAAGTCAATGAAATTTAGATATAGTTTGCCATTTCACTGACTGTTCGATGATCATTCTGGGCGTGCAGATCTGGTCTATACATGACTTATTTGCTCGGAAGCCAGCTTGATTTTTGTCTTAATTTTTGGTATATTTTATTTTTCATTCTATTAAGCATGATACGGGTCATTATTTTGCTCGCAACACATAAGAGGGTTATATAGGTCTCCAGTTCTCGCACTTTGAGGTGTCTCCTTTTTTCGGGATAGTGATTATAATGCTTTCTGTCCATTCTTTGGGAATTTTCTCTTGATTCCATATATTTTCAAATAGTTTATACAGTAAATGTATCATTTTTTCAGTGTTTACTTTAACCCTGCTGTCCCGTTCGAGTCAACTACACAAATGTACTGTTCGGGTCAATATGACCCAACTATGGTTAACGCTCCTTAATCGAAATAAAATAAGATAATGGTGATAAATAAAACTTTATTAACAAGAAATTATGGTTAGTTAAACAAAAATTATGTTGTTAATGTAAATTAAACCTTATTAACAAAAACAAAAAGTATTTTTTTGTTTCAAAAAAGCCTAGTAACAAATATCTACAAAAATTTAATTCAGTTTACAACTGACAGTAATAAAAAGAATGGATTTTACTCATATGTTTATGATATATACAACATGATAATTAGACTTGTCATCGTTTTTAGGGCAAGTTTACAGCGTGCTCGTTAAGCAGGCGGAGTTAGATTGTCCATAGATGGTTCACTAGCATTTCCATCTTGTCTACTTGTTTCTGCTCGTGTCCTTTTTACCAGTTCGTGAGAGTCTTTAGTTATTGGTATATTTTTCTGGAAATGATGACTGGCTTCATTAGTTTTTTCCCAATTCCTCAAGAAAAATTCGCCGTTTTGCCAGTTTATTGTTATTCCATTGGATACAATATATTGATGCCCATAACACGAACGCGTTGTAGGCAGAAATGTCCAGCACATTATAAAAAACAATCATTGGCCAGCGATTTATCTCTTATCACATGTATACGTGCCAACAAACTAATCTAGAATATCCACTGCTCCCTTATTGGAATTGTAATCTAAAATAATTTGGGGCTTTTTTATTTGATGAAAGTGATGCACGATGCATCGATTCATAATGCAAATTACTCATAAGAACAACATTTTTATCATTTTTGGGAATATTGTCAACAACAGTGGTATCTTGCGTAAAGCAAAAAAGACGAGCTATGACCTTCTTTATTCGCGATTTTTGCTGAAAGCTCCGGTTTATTTTAATTATAATCCCCGGCATTGTATCTATTTTGTGATAGAAGAAATTTTCCTAAATTTGACGATGTAAAAAAGTTATTACACGTAATATTGTGGGCTTCCAAATGGCTACTCAAGTCACACATCACACGCATTCCTGTATAGATCTGCAATTTTAGAGCATAAGAAGTTTTACTATTCATAACTACATAAAATCCAAACTTTTGTGCCATATTTCGCTGGCTTGCTTGGAATGTACCATTTGAAGGGAGAGCGGCCTCTAAAAGGCTAGTTGCTTATCGACGGTAACATTTTCATCAGGGTTAAAAAATGTTGGTACATTTTCTACCTACGTTTCATAAATTTCACGTAGTGCAGCAAGTTTATCAAAACGTCTAGTATCCTATTCTGTCTACTAGTTTTGTTATCAAAACGTATTACTTGCACACTTTTTGTAAATATATCAAGCGACATTGTTGATTGAAATATACTACGACTCGTTTCTTTATTCCACAAACTTTTAGTTGATTCACCATGGGACTTATAAACTCGAACTAAAAATAAGAGACCAATGTATGCTTGGAAACCAACTTTATTCATGTCTTTCCAGTTGGTTCCAAAGACCTGCTGTTTTTCCATGTTGGTCATATTTACAATTTGGTTTGCAACATCGTCCAGCTATACTACAGTTGTTTATTTTACAAGTTCTAGCTTGCAGAAACCTGTTTTTATTTACAGACGTATCTGGCTGACAAACACACAGGTACTACCAATATAGAATACTGCCAACTAAACACACATACACAGGTAATTTTTAACGGTTTAAATACGCGGGTCATATTAACCCGAACATACCCTAGGTAACAATTTCATTTTTATCAAAAAAATCAGGAAGTTGATTATTTATCTCATATGCAATTGAAAGAACTCATATTAGGTAATAAAGTCACGAAACACCAAATCGTTACGCCGGGTAATATTTTGTAAAATAAGAAATAAACTATTTTTTGGGTCAAATAGACCCGAACAGGACAGCAGGGTTAAACAGCTCACCTACAATATCATCTGGACCTGCTGCCTTTTTCTTTTTGAGTTGTTTTATACTTTCTGTTATTTCCTCTCGGCTGAAGTTGGGGACATCAATATCTAACGGTTCCGGGTTTTCTTCTTTCTCAATATAATAAGTCAGTGAAATACTCCATCCGTCGTCTTGCTATATCTTTTTGTGCTGTTATTATTTGATTATCTTTATCTCTAATATGTGTGTTATGTGGTGTCCATTTCCTGGCGAGTTTCTTTGTGTTTTCATAAAGTTTCCTCATATCATTAGTTGTTGCAGCTTGTTCGGCTTCTGTTGCTAAATTATCGTAGTACGTTCTTTTGTCTTTTCTTGAACTCTTCTTGACATCAATGTCTTTTCTCTTCTAGCTAGTGATTACCGCGCGACATAAATACCCGCTATTCTCTTAAGTCTATTTTGCAACCACGTATTATTCATATCCTATCTCCTTCGCCTCATATTTGTTATCTTTTCTTGTCGTTTTAGTACCGTTTAGCTTTCCCTATTCCCCATAATTCCTATCCAGCGATAGGTGGCGCCCAAAATTGTCTTCCCTTACCTTATCTTCTCTTCTCCTCTTCTCTTTCTCTTTCGTACCTCTATCTCTTATATTTGAGCCTTTTCACCCCGACTAAGACACCTCTAACCGACTGAAGCCCGGAGCCTAGTGCCGTTCAATGTGTTCTCCATTCTATTGTTAAAGAGGGTACAATGCAAAACGCAAAACTAATAAAAACCTTTAGCCCAAATACTAAAACTAGCCTTTGAGATAGTATTACATATATTATCGAGTTTACCATTCTATCATTCACAGCTTGAAAATAAATGACCGCTTTTTATAATCCTGCTAATGACAGGTGCTCGATAACAAAATCCTGGGTTACACTGCGTTCTGAAATGACCCTCTCCTAATCAATGTCAGCTATTCCAGCTACTTTAATGTATCTTGTCAACGGTTTTTCAATAATTTACAGCTTGTCATTATGTATTTTTGACGCTTGCATGTTTCCAGTTCCGATATTCATTATATAATTGGTTAATTGCATCGACAAGCAGCTAAATTTCTACCGCGAATAAATTAATTCACCGCCTTTGGCGTCGCCGTCAGCCTTTTTTAATTAACAAAGTTTAGTAATCCCCTTAACGTCAAAAATAAAAAAAAACACTATACTGTGATTTAGTTTCTCCAGGTAAGTTTAAAATAATATACAGATTATTTCAAAACCTTACTTGTACTGACCCACTGACATTGAATGAGTAATGGCTGGTTGCACCAACAGATCTCAAGCTTAAGACGTACCTTAAGCACACCTTACGAAACATATGCGTACCATTTAGTCTTAGATCAATTTTCAGCTTGCCGCAATGGATTTCCACGTGGATTACATTTTAAACTTCGTCTTTGTTAAAACGTGTTTAGATAAGACAAGGATAACGCATCGGGACAAGGTCCCATCAGTGCGTTGCGCTGCGTCGTGTCGTCAGTTGCGATATTTCAACGGATCGACGGACAAGGGTGTTCTTCGATGGCAGTGTCATCGCAAGGCAGGTGTGGCATGCAATTCGTTGTTCTGTCGCGACGTCACAACGCCACTTTAATGGAATGGGAACCATCATCTGAGAGAATAATCTGGGCTAGACTCAAAGTTAAGTATTGTAACCTAATAGTGATTAACGTTTACGCTCCTACAAATGAAAATAATGATGCAGAAAAGGAAGAGTTTTATGAAAAATTGCAAGCAACGTACAATAATATAAACAAAAAGTATAAAAGAGATATAAAAATGATAATTGGAGATTTCAATGCCAAGATTGGCAATGATAATATAGGATATGAACGTGTGATGGGAAAAGAAGGTCTAGGAAGAAAAAATAATAACGGAAATCGATTAATCGAATTCTGTGAACAGAATGGGCTCATTATAGGTGGCAGTATTTTTAAAGATAAGCAGATCCACAAAGAAACTTGGAAATCACCGGGTGGTAGATATAAGAACCAAATCGACCATATACTAATTGAATCAAAATGGAGAAGCTGGCTACAAGATGTCAGGGCCTAAAGGGGTGTAGATGTGGATTCGGACCACATGCTTATCAAGGCCCAATTAAGGATGAAACTAGCCAGAGAAAATATTCGCAAGACTACCAGAAGAAAAAGATACAATGTAGAAACCCTAAAGCAAGAAGAAACAAGGAAAATATTCACTGAGAGACTTACAGTAAACCGACATATACACCACTGTAATGGAGGTTATGTGGAGGAAATATGGAAAAACTTCAAAGGGGTCATGATTAAGACAGCAGACGAAACAATCGGGCTGAAAAAAAGTGAAAATAAAGAATGGATAACTAAAGACACGTTACAGCTTATAGAAGAAAGAAAATCAAGAAAGACATATTGCAAAAAGAACGAACAGGAAAAGAAGAGATCCTCGAAAGTAAATGCAAAGCAAAAAACATAGAAGTGAAGAAGGCATCTAGAAAAGATAGAGGGAAATGCTATAAAATCAGCAGAGAAAGCAGCACAAGGTAATGATCTACGAACACAATACACGGTTATACGAAACCTAACAGGCAATCAAGTAAGAAATGTAAGAGAAATAAAAGAGAAACAAGGAAAATTAATTAAATCTGAGAAAGAACTAAATCAAAGATGTAGAGAATACTTTGAAGAAATATACGCCAAACATAGCCGAACACAGGAATTGGATGATCAAATTGAAATATCAGAATTAAACACTGGGGAAATTACCAGTGAAGAAATTGCCAACGCACTTAAATTGTTATAAACAATGGCAAATCCGCAGGAACAGATAATTTACCTATCGACCTGATAAAAGCAGACACCAAACAAGCCATAGATATGCTACATAAACTTCTAAATAAAATATAGACCAACGAAAAACTGCCACAAGAATGGAAAGAGGGACTGATAATAAAAATACCAAAGAAGGGGAATTTGAAAAGGCCTTCGACCGAGTCAATAGGGAACAAATGTGGAAAGTTTTAAGACAGCATGGTGTACCAACAAAAATTATTAACCTGATCAAACTGTTTTACGATGGGTATAAAGCTAGACTAGAACACGAGGGAGCGTCAACAGAAGAAATAGCTATTGAAAGCGGTGTTAAACAAGGTTGTATCTTACCTCCTACTTTGTTCCTTATCTTAGTAGACTGGATTATGAGGAAAGTAACGGATGATCGGACAGGCATTAGTAGGAACCTCTTTAATCAGCTTGAAGATCTTGAATTTGCTGACGACGCGACGTCTGCCTGTTAACAGAACACAGAAGTCACATGCAAACAAAAGTCGATAAGCTAACACAGTACTCTGACATGATTGGTCTGCGGATAAATAAAGAAAAGACAAAAATCCTAAAAAATGATAACCCGCAAATTAATAAAATAAAAATTAAAGACAAAGAAATTGAAGAAGTCGATAAAGTCACTTATTTGGGATCAATCGTGGAAAGAAAACGAGGATACATGAAAGATATACAAACAAGAATAACGAAGGCACAATTCGCCTTCAATGTGAAATAACAGAGTCAACAAAAATCAATATATTCAATACTTGTGTAAAAAGCATATTATTCTACGGAGCAGAAACTTGGAAGCACGACGAAAGCACAACAAAGAGGCTACAGACTTTTGTAAATAGGTCCTTAACAAAGATCCTGAAAATTTACTGGCCTAATAAAATAACGAATGAAGAACTATGGAAACAAACGAAATAAACCAGTATAATAACAAAAATCAGACAGAAGAAATGGAAATGGATCGGCCGTACGTTAAGGAAAGATCCTAGTAACATCACAAGACAAGCACTCGAATATCAACCTAAGAGGACAAGGAAGAGGGGACGACCAGATAATACTTGGAAGAAAACAGTAACCAGAGAACAAAACAGAATCGGCTTAAGTTGGGGGGAAGTGAAAAACAAAGCAAGAAACAGAGGCGAATGGAAGGAACTGGTACGCAGATTAACCAGAGAATAAACACAAGAAGACGCGCTGAGCTGGCCACCAGCCTTCTTACACTATCAACCAAGAAACGCAGATGCGCCCAATACTCCACTAGGAGTGATGTTCCAAGAGAGAGAGAGAGAGAGAACCGTATCTAGTCGGACAAATTTTGATGTATGGGAGCATTGGAACAGGGGAAGTTTTAATTCTGCCAAGAGATTTCAATTGTGAAACGTGTCATCCTGACAAGTTTATGATGGTGAAAACCATCAGGTTCTTTTTAAGTTTATTCAATAGCAAATTTTACATAATATAGGAAAACATTTTTGTCCGACAGATATGTTGTACATTTTAAGTCCGACACGTAGAACATATCAAATGATAGAAATTATGTTAGTTGTAAATAATAGCAGTTTGATTTTTCACGAGAGTTTAATGAAAGGGTATCCAATCAATTGGAAGCTCTATCTGACAAAATATATGAGACGTTTTCGTAGTCTGATGTTCCAAACTTGTAACCTGTTCCACAATTAAAACTTCCCCTGATCCAGTGTTCCCGTACATCAAAGTTTGTCCGACTAGACACCGTTAAGCTATTAACAAATTTTCGGCTTGCTATTCATAAACTTTTTTTTGGTACGCGTGATCCAAGCCTAGACTGTATTAACCAAATTAAAAGAATACAACATTACAAGAAATATATTGTTGTTCTGAAGCTATTTCCTTGTGGCATTTTTATGATTAATTATTTATATGGGAAATAAGCCACAATTAAAATGAAAAAAAATAATTTTATTAACGTTTCGACGCCCAAATCGGGTGCCGTTGTCAAAATACAAAATATTACTAAAATAAACTAAAGTGTTGTTGCTAAGCAAAAAAATTCTTCTAATAATTTATTTAATCTCACTCATTTATATTGGCAATTCAGACATATATTATACATTTTAAAGTAGAAGACTTTAAAATGATATTGCCAATATTTATGAGTTGCGTTCCTGGGACGACTTACTGAAAGATAGTTCATTCGATTACATGAAATTAACCCCAACTCAAGAATATCCGTCATAAAAAATTATAGCATGTGATATGTCTTTAAAAAGACAACCAAATGCAACGACAGTAAAATTCTCGCGTTAGAGACTTCATAGTAAATCACAAGGGAAAACCAGGAAAAACCCTGTGATACTATCCCGACATCGTAAGTATTTGGTCTTACATTAATTCACTCTCAAAAAATAATACCAAATTCTGACTTGTAACATGTTTAAATTATAAATATTATTAATAATACTAGATATATAAGTAATACTAAAATATAAAATATGTACTAGCTCGATATTATTGACTTACTAATCTTGGTATTTTCTTTCTATTGACTTCCTCTTTCAGTATGGGTAACCACATCCTACTGCATTCTACCGAGGAATTTGCGACACAATTGGTTTCATTTAGCATAATTAGAGCCGCTTCTTTGATTTTTCTCTTTTTACTATCTGATTCTTTCAGGACTATACTTGAATCTCTCCACTGAACTCTATGTTCATTATCCCATGCGTGTTGACATATTTGAAATCTCTCAAAACCAACACACACCAACAGATATCTCAATTACAAGTCAAATCACAACATCAACGTTAAAAAGGGAATCATTAAATCCTTATATGATAGAGCCAAAATTACTTGTTCTAACGAAAATTCCTTTTTAGCAGAAAAACAATTGTTAACATCTGTTTTATTAAAAAATGATTATCCTTTATCGTTTATAAATAAGGAATTGTCAAGATTGGATCGAATGGAACAGAACAACTTAGAACGGGATCCTACAACATTCACCAGAAATAATACGAGGAAAATATCAATACCATATATAAAAGGACTATCCGAGAAACTTAAAACAATAGGAAATAAATTCAACATTTCAACAACATTCAAAACAACAAACACATTGAGATCTATTCTATCTAAAACTAAACCTAACAATGATCAAGAAAGAACAAAAAATTGCATTTATAAAATACCTTGTGAATGCGAACAATTTTATTTAGGTGAGACATCAAGACCATTAGACGTTAGAATAAGTGAACATCAATCTTATATTAAAAATAGAGAATTTGAGAGATCTCAAATATGTCAACACGCATGGGATAATGAACATAGAGTTCAGTGGAGAGATTCAAGTATAGTCCTGAAAGAATCAGATAGTAAAAAGAGAAAAATCAAAGAAGCGGCTCTAATTATGCTAAATGAAACCAATTGTGTCGCAAATTCCTCGGTAGAATGCAGTAGGATGTGGTTACCCATACTGAAAGAGGAAGTCAATAGAAAGAAAATACCAAGATTAGTAAGTCAATAATATCGAGCTAGTACATATTTTATATTTTAGTATTACTTATATATCTAGTATTATTAATAATATTTATAATTTAAACATGTTACAAGTCAGAATTTGGTATTATTTTTTGAGAGTAAATTAATGTAAGACCAAATACTTACGATGTCGGGATAGTATCACAGGGTTTTTCCTGGTTTTCCCTTGTGATTTACTATGAAGTCTCTAACGCGAGAATTTTACTGTCGTTGCATTTGGTTGTCTTTTTAAAGACATATCACATGCTATAATTTTTTATGACGGATATTCTTGAGTTGGGGTTAATTTCATGTAATCGAATGAACTATCTTTCAGTAAGTCGTCCCAGGAACGCAACTCATAAATATTGGCAATATCATTTTAAAGTCTTCTACTTTAAAATGTATAATATATGTCTGAATTGCCAATATAAATGAGTGAGATTAAATAAATTATTAGAAGAATTTTTTTGCTTAGCAACAACACTTTAGTTTATTTTAGTAATATTTTGTATTTTGACAACGGCACCCGATTTGGGCGTCGAAACGTTAATAAAATTATTTTTTCATTTTAATTGTGGCTTATTTTCCATATAAATAATTAATCAAAGAAATATATTATCTTTTATTAAACAGTTTCTCTCTGGTCTTTGCTTCAAAGTATAAGTTAACGGAAAAGCTTTCTAAACCTACGTTCGAAAAACGGTATATCCAAGAATTAATGAATTATTAATGATATTGCAAGACTATTCACAACCCAGTGAAGTAAAACTTATCAGACGACCTGATTTTATATTGCCGAGGTAAAGATACTTTCCCAACTACACATTTAATCCAAAAAGCAGTAAATGAACTAACTTCTTAGTCTGTAAGTTTTGGAATTAATTTCTCTGCTGATAACTCAAAGTGTCAAAAGTATGAAATGTGTAGTTAATCATTAACCATTCAACATATTCTTAGATGGTGTATTAGTCCTGTCGCCAGAGGGGTACAGCGGCCTCCTTTATTCATATGGCCTTACTCAAGTTTTTTTATGCAGTTTTACCCGTAGAACACGAATTTTGATCATTTGCATTGCTAAAAATAATTTTTTTAATGTCAGTCAAAGCTATAAACACATAGTGCTTTAGTGATGTTTTCAATGCATCTCTCATTTAAATTCGAACGAGTAGGCGCGCTTACAAACAGGCTATTTCTACGTAGCATGCATTCCGTTCACACTTGTCGTGTGTCGGATCCGTATTTTAATCGAAGGCTCCAGTGGCAACAGATTTTATACGGCGCTATTCACATTTATCCGACACCCATGTTTTCCGATTATTCGAAGTGTGAATAGGATGCCGATATCCGATTTAATATAAGAATCCGACACACGACAAGTGGGAATGGGCTATTACGCGCAGCTAATCGATAAAACCTCGTGCGCCGCTTGAGGCAAAAGTCAAGTTTATCTCGCGAGCCAAAGGCCGCGCGCGGCAGCCTTGCGAAATGGATACGCGGCTTAATATGTGGGCTATATGAAACCACTGTATATTTATATTTTATTAACTAATTAAACTGTCTCGCATTGTGTAAAGGAATATTTTAATTTTCATAAACATTTGTTAGAGAGAACTATTTTATACAGGGTGTTTCATTGGGAAACGGAAATACTTTAACGGTGAATAAAGGTCACCGAGCCGGTTATAGATATACTACATTTTTTGCCCTACCGACTTTTATAACCGAGTTAGAGGGTGTTTTATCGATTTTGCCCATTTCTATCCTAAGCCATAACTTTAGCCACCCTGTACATTTTTTTGATATTTGGTACACATATGTCTCATTCAAAACCCAAACGACCGACATACTAACCATAAGAAAAATCCAGGTCCGGATTAACAAAAAATTATAAAATAATTGTGACCTTAAAAAAACACCCTGTATATTCAAATTTTGAAAATCTGTTTGCACTTTTGAAAAGAGCACAAAAAACTAAGTTTAATGGTTCGCTTCAGTTTTTAGGCCAGGCAATTTTATGACTTTAATTTTGAAATTATATTGAATTTTTTAAGAACTCTGACATTAAAAAGCAGGTATTATTAACTTTTAGTTATAAATTATTAAAGTTAATGAATAAATACTCATTTTAAAAATAATCAATACTTATTTACCACATTGGAACAACCCAATTACTAATGACAAGAAAAATCCAGGTCCGCATTATCAAAAAAATATAAAGTAATTGTGACCTTGAACCAACACCCTGTATATTGAAATTTTTAAAATTGCAAGGTCACAATTACTTTATATTTTTTGTTAATCCGGACCTGGAGTTTTCTTGTGATTAATAATTAGGTCGTTCCAATGTGGTAAATAAGTATTGATTATTTTTAAAATGAGTATTTATTCATTAACTTTAATAAATTTATAACTAAAAGTTAATAATACCTTCTTAAAAAACTCAATATAATTTCAAAATTAAAGTCATAAAATTGTCTGGCCGAAAAATTTAAGCAAACCATTTAACTTAATTTTTTGTTCTCTTTCCAAATATGCAAACAGATTTTCAAAATTTGAATACACAGGGTGTTGTTTTAAGGTCACAATTACTTTATAATTTTTTGTTAATCCGGACCTGGATTTTTCTTATGATTAGTATGTCGGTCGTTTGGGTTTTGAATGAGACATATGTGTACCAAATATCAAAAAAATATACAGGGTGGTTCTAAAGTTATGGCTTAGGAAAGAAATGGGCAAAATCGATAAAACACCCTATAACTAGGTTATAAAAGTCGGAAGGGCAAAAAATGTAGTATGTCTAGTACCGGCTCGGTGACCTCTATTTACAATTAAAGTATTCCCGTTTACCAATAAAACACCCTGTATTATGATTGAGTGTAAGCAATTTACAATAACCACTGCATGTTAAAAGAAGGTATAAAAATATTGTTTCTTTAGGCAGCATATACATATAATAAAGGTATATCGTAATAATTAAAGAGCCTTAGGCAACTTAGGTAATTTTAAACAATCAATTATCCAAGATATCTGATATAATACTCGATTTTTGTTTATAAAATCTATTCATCCTTCTAAAGCTTATGATTTAGAATCTATTTTTCCTCGAAAATATATTTTTAAACTTTTGGATCGATGATAAATAGAAATTTTAATTGTATTAAAATTTTTATTCTTCCAAAGTCAATGGCTTACTATGAAAACCTCATATGTAATTTTACAGAAAATTTTACAGAAGAGACTTTAACTGAATTTGCACCATACGATCCTCTCATTCTAGTATACTGGGCACTCGACATAATAAATGTTTCACTGATAAATGTAGTAATGAAACAAAGACTTACTCACAATCATTTAATTATACTTTGACGACCGGTTTCGATCTCTACATTATTCAGATCATCTTCAGGTCGGCGTTACAAGTAGTTAAATGCTACAATTAAAGAAAACCAGAGTTAGAACATTGTCTGGTTGCACAAATGTTAATAGAAAGCTAAACCCGAAAAACATTTTTTTGAAATAAAGGTTTGCAACTGTTGACATTTTCAGTTATGAATAACAGATACTCATAAGCATTCATAAGCAAATAGATGCTTGCAGTTTATGAATATTTGTTGAAAAAAAATTTTTTTAATAAAAACTAATGAAAATATTAATTAAAATTAGATATGCTTCCAAAATTCAAAAAATAATAATAATAGATAGTAATATTGCTCTGATCTACTTACATGCCGTTACAAGGGATGTGTTGCCACTTAGTTGTTAACATGTTAATACGTCCAACTTATGCTAATAGATTAGCGGGGAGAGGTATAGGGCAAACAGACATGTTACGTAGGTCAAAACACAGTAAATTTTGAAATTTAAATGGATCCTGGTTTCACTGATAATTGAGCGTTTTACTTGGTACATATCGGAGCAGACTCCTTTTTAAAGATATACTATTAGTTCAGAGAGTGCCAAAAGCACCCTGGCCGGTTTCAATGCTTATTGGGATATTCTCAGAGAGTGCATATTTGTTTTTATCCGAAAAACAACCAAAATTTAGGACGGTTCTTGTTTCATTATACAACATAATAATTATTTATTTATATTAGTTTTACTCTCATTGTGAGTATTGGGAACTAATATTCGTTGAAATTTTACCAGCTGGATAGACGGGAAGTGAGATGCAACCTTTTAGATCTCCCTCTTTGTTCCAGCAAGATTGGTTCCAATAGTTTTATTTTTGATATTATTTTTTTTAAGTAAAACTTACACTTGTCTTTAGCAGAAGTCACTACGACAGACACACCATATTAGGTTATCTCGTTGTGAACCGATGCTGGCCGCCCGAAGTTTGGTTGTTCAGAGAAAAACAAATATGCACTCTCTGAGGATATCCTAATAACGATAGAAACTGGTCAGGGTGCTTTTGGCGTTCTCTGGTCTAAACAAAAATACGACGGCTCTTGTTTCGTTTTACAACGAAATAAATTATTTATTTATATTATTTTCACTCCAATTCTGAGTATGGGGGACTAACCTTCGTTGAAATTTTACCAGTTAAACAGGCGGGAAGTGAGATAGTATTGAGGAAGTAACTATTTAAATCTTCCTCGGCCTTCTTTGCTCCGACAATTCATTGGTTTGTAAATTTTATAAACCACGAGGGTGTGACCAGGAGATTGGTCCCAATAGTTTTATTTTTAATATTACAGTCGCACCCGCTTATTATAATAGCCTTCGTGCCAATCAAAATTATTCTTATAACCGGGATATTCTAATAACCAATCATTGGTTGGTGGCCGTAATAATAGTAATTACCATGGTTAATATGTAGGTACTTATAATATGGTTTTAGGTCTTCTTATGTCAATAATACAATAGCGTAACTTATTTATTAAAAGACCAAATTACATTAAGTGTATTATGTGGATGCATACAGTAATTAATACAAAATTTATGCAAAATATAGATTATGTAAATATTTTCGTATTAAAATACATATGTATAAGAAAATTACTTATTCAGTCTTGAAAAGCAATCAATCAGTAATTGTAGCTTGTTTTTTTTTATTACATAAAATACTAGTCACTTGTTGCTCTAAATTATAAAAACTAGACAAATTTACATGGGTTTGGCCATGCAGAAAACGTCTTATCTTATAACATTACAAGCGATTAGGATGGGCGAACTGTTTCTTAAAAAGTTTATAACAGGCAAGTGGGTGGCGGGTCTAGGAAAGTTGGTCGACAAACAGTTGGTCGAATGCACAATTCATCGAATGTACCGGGTGTCCCAATAAGAATGGCTCTCGGCCATATCTCAGGAACCGTTTATAGTAGAGCTTTGAAATAAAAAATTTTATAACAAAAGTTGCCTCAGGAAAAGCCTGGAAATTATTTTCAAAATTGTGGGTCCACCGCTAGAGGGCGTAATTGAATATCAAAAATAAAAAAATCTAAATTTTACAAAATTTTCCTAATGAAGGGGCACTCAAAATCCGATTATTGTATTCTTTATCAAATTCTGCGCATATTTTATTTAACAAGTTTAACTCTACCTTTGCAAATAAGAGGTGGGGGTGAGTGGGAACCTTGTTATGAAAAAATGGCTGTAAGTCCGGTTCTGCTAAATCAAATTTTGAAAACTGGGTCTTGTTGAAGACAGATCTTTTTCTTCAATGTAAGCGTGATAATTTTGAACCATCTTAATAAGAAATAAGCCAGCTGGGAGGCGTTATTTAATTTTTTTCAGAAATCTACTTTTCTTTGGAAAATATTAAATACAGGTATGCATTTAAAATCATACTTTATAACATTAGATTAAATTAGCAATAGAATAGCGAAAACCGCATGTCGATACCTTTTTTCTATCTCAAGATATCTCGAGAAACGTGTAAATTTTATACATAACTGTTACTATCACCGGTAAACTAAGTTAATGAAAAGTAGTGTGCTGTGTAAAAAAACAAAATAACATTTTCCAGATGTCAACGTATAAAAATATAATTAATTAAAACAACAATATAAAGAGAAACAATACTATTAAAATTAAATATAACACAGAACAAAAATAACTACTTAGTGACGACCTAAATATTCAAATTGTTGCCCATCATACACTACTCTAGAATACATTATCCAGAGAATACTAAACGCCATTCAAAGCATATCGAGAGCAGAAATTGAGACTGCTGTTCAATCTACTCTTGAAAGAGTAAATGTTTGCAACGAAAATGATGGGCAAAAATTTGAACGTTTATGTCATCACTAAATAGTTGTTTTTATTTCTTTGTAATAGGGCTTTTCAACGCTTCTCATTTGTTTCTAGCCTCTGTCATATGCCGTATAATCCGTGTATAATATTAATATACGAGATACGAACGAGGCTCGAAACAAATGAGAAGCGTTGAAAAGACCTAATATACGTTGACAGCTGGAAAATGTTTCTTTGTTGTTTCCATAGCACACTACTTTTAATGAATTTCGTTTACCGGTGACAGTAACAGTTGTTTTTAAATTTACACGTTTTGTAAGATATCTCGAGATAGAAAAAAGGTATTAACATGCGGTTTTCGCTATTCTGTTGCTAATTTTATCTAATTTTGTAATATGGTATTAAAAATGCATGTTTGTATTTAATATTTTCCAAGGAACACTAGATATCTGAAAAAAATTAAATAACGCCTTCTAGCTGGCACATTACTCAGTAAGTTGGTTCGAAATCATAACTTTTACATTGACGAAAAAGCTCTGTCTTCAACAAGACCAAATTTGCAAAATTTTATTAAGCAGAACCGGACTCACAGCCAGTTTTTCATAACAAGGTTCCCACTCACCCCCACCTCTTATTTCCAAAGGTAGACCTAAACTTGTCAAATCAAATATGCGTAGAATTTTATGAAGAATACGACGATCGGATTTCCAGTGCCCCTTCATTTGGAAAATTTTGTAAAATTTAGATTTTTTAATTTTTGATATTCAATTACGCCCTCTAGCGGTGGTCCCACAATTATGAAAATAATTTCCAGGCTTTTCCTGAGGCAACTTTTGTTATAAATTTTTTTATTTCAAAGCTCTACTATAAACGGTTCCTGAGATATGGCCAAGAGCCATTCTTATTGGGACACCCGGTACAATTGGTCGACGAACATTTGTTCGAATGGATTTTTCGTCGACAAACTTTTATTTATTTTTAGGATAAAGGGATTAATGGTGACAAACGACAGATTATTGGTTTTTATTTTGTTAACTGGAATATTATATTATACATATTATCTGAATTTATTTTTTTTTTGGGGTTTTGTTAATTTTTTTTCTAAATCTTAATTATTTTTAAATTTACCGAAAAAATTGGCTGCGGTGGGAGAGTAGACAGCTAATATAAACCGATATTTTAGTTAGTGATGTTGTACCGTTTTCCTTTTTGGTGTCGGCGCACTTGCGAACGGAGCATTTCCGGACAAGTATAATTAGATCAAAGATCAAAAATCAATAAACCTTCATTTGTCACCATTATTCCCTTTGTCGACGAAAAAACCATTCGATCAAATGTTCGTCGACGAATTGTACATTCGATGAATTGTGCATTCGACCAACTGTTTGTCGACCAAATGTCGTCGACTAATTTTCCGTCGACGAAGTGTTCTCGACTAACTTTCCGACAACGGTGGGCGGCAATATGTATAGTTTGTACACAAAAGAAATTATTTTATGACTTGAAAACGTGAATTTGTGGGAAACCGATTGAATTGGTGCTCATAACAAACTAATAAAATGTTTGTTACCTGATAACAACCCGTCCAACTTTTTGAACATAGAAATAACACTATAATAAAAGGTATTGTAGAAGCAAAACGATGCATTGACATTTTGGTGGATGGGGGTTAAAATTATTTCTCATTTTTTCTTAAGATACATTAGTTATCAATTTTGTTTGCAGCATATCTCGCTTAGTTTTAATGCAGTGGACTCTAATATAGCTCATTTTAAAGGTTTTTTCAAGCACTACAAAAAGTATTAGTAGCATTATACAACTAAAGTTGACCATTTCTCTGTTATTTCAAGTTGAATACACCAATTTGAGAATTTACCAAAAAACAAACTATTTTCACCTACCATATCTCTTTTTGTATTATAACTAGAAGATTTATGAAGACGAGCTTCTCTTTGTTTTTTTATAACCTACAAAAATGTTTAATATAATTTTTTTAGTTAGATGTATAGTTTTTAAGGTATTCGCAAAAAACCGTTCGAAAAGGTAAGTACTATGTTTTAATGAAAATAGCCAATTTTCAACCACGAATATCTCAAAAAGTATTGAGTTTTCAAAAAAAAATTATAGAACAGTTTTTGCTTAGAATTAGGTTCTCTAGCGAATTCCGTGGTAATTTTAACCAAAAATTTTTCCAACCCTAAGAAGGGGTGGAAACCACCCCCCAAGGTAAAAGCGCACATCGGCATATGGTAGACTTTGAATTAGGAGATAAGTAAAGGCTAGCCCCAAAATGTCATTAAAATACATGCAGTATGATAGAATTCGGAGGTAATATCCTATTCTTGCTCCTATTGACTGGAGTACAAGAATTGTGCAGCAAAATCGTCAGAAGGTTTTGATTCCAGTCATGATTTGGCTTGCGAGAAGTCCCGACCCCAACCCAATGGAACATGTTTGGGATATTGTAGGGAACCGACTACGACAACTTAGGCTATTGATTATACTCAAAATAAGATAGCTAAAAGGAACTACAACGTTAACGGGGTTTTATTATTTCATAAGATCAATGGACATCAATATATGATAAAACCGCGGAGTGCTACCATTTAAAGGAGTGTGTTTTTGAGAAATGGGTGAATTAGTCCCTGGGCACAGGTTACATTAGGGTGAGTTCTATGCACTTTTGGTACAAATACGTCTACATAAAGATTGTTCCTGGTTAAATTTCCTATCTAAATGTAACTTTTTAAAGTCAAAGATGCTTTTTTTGCAAAAATATATTCAAAAGAAAAAGCACAAAGAAACCCAAAAGAAAGAAATTTTGTTTTTTGTCCCATAACTTTTGTCCACGAGGATATAGGTATAGACATTGCTTCACAGAAAAAAAACTTACATATTTTCTCTTTAAAATGATGTTTGCTATAGGTTATTAGGATTTACAGTTTTCGAAATATGATTTTTCAAAGTTCGTCACTCACAGCAATTTTAGTCAATTTTCCTTGTTATTTCGCAAATATTGTTTTGTAACTTTTTTCTACGTAACTTTAGGTATATGCAATGGTACACGTAATAGGAATAGAAATCAATTACCTTTCAAATGGTCTACTGTATAACGCTGTACGTATTTTTTAAAGAGATTATGGTTTTTCAAGGTTTTATACTTTTAACGATTTTTTTATAATATAATATAAAAATAAAATAAAATTAATATATAATATATTATATATTATATAATACCTAATGTAAAAAAACATTATTTTTTACATCTTTTACTATTATTTTTGAAATTTCTCATTATAACTTTTTTTTTCTTGTACATGAATATACTATCTATATACATATTGCGCAACAAAGAGGGCTTACTTTCTGTTCTTTAAAATGGTGTATCATCTATATTTAAATACATATTGGAAACCGAGTGATTCTTTGATATTTTTTTACCTGTATTATTTAAAATTATTTCTTTTACAAAAATTACATAAACATTAGTCTTAAAAAACATCACTCGAGTTAAAATTATTTAAACGTTGACATTTAAAAAATTTTCAAAATCAAAGTCCATCTCTTCGTTAGCATTAGCTTCAATATCTTCCTCTGACACCTAAGTTATCTTTAGAGTTCCCACAATTAATACCCATGCACATGCACCCTTTGCAGAATATTGAACAACTAATTCCTATCTTCCTACAACCGCAGTTTTTGTACATCCTTTGGTACATTTACATGCTATTTTTTCAAGCAAAAATTGTGGTTCAGGAGCTTTGACAGTAAATATTGGAATTAATCCATATTTTGAAGTCTGCCCGGCAGAGTCAAGTGGATCCAAAGTATTACCTATAAAAAATAAGATTAAATCATAATACTTCTTCTTCTTAAAGTTCCCTCTCCTATCGGAGGTTGGATATCATAATGGCTATGGTCACTTTGTTGGCTGCTGCTCTGAATAGTTGTAATGAACTACAGTTAAACCATTCTCTAAGGTTCCTCAGCCAGGAGATGCGTCTTCTTCCTATGCCTCTTCTTCCTTGGATCCTTCCTTGCATAATAATTCTCAGCAACTCATATTTTTCTCCTCTGGTAATGTGACCCAAATATTCCAGTTTTCTAGTTTTTATACTTTTCATAATTTCTAACTCCTTATTTAAACGTCGTAGCACTTCAACATTGGTAATCCTTTGAACCCACTGAATTTTCAATATTCTTCTGTAACACCACATTTCGAACGCTTCTATTCTTCTTATGTGTTGTCTCTTCAATGTCCAAGCTTCCATTCCGTATAGCAATATAGAAAATATGTAGCATCTTAGAGCCCTCAATCTGAGAGGCAACTGAAGGTCTTTGTTTGTCATATCACATATTACATAATCACAAATCATAATACACAATTACATAAAAAAGTTTTAATGAGGAATTTAAAAAATAATCCTAAAATCAAAAATCGTTGCAAGTACTTATTACAATTTGAAAAAGCATATCTTATTCAAAAATAACCCTAGAATTTTTTATAATACACCATTTTAAAGTAAACAGAATAAGCTTTCTTTTTTATCATATAATATATACCATATAGAAAAAAAGTTATAATGGGAAAAAAAATAATCGTAAAAAATATAAAAACTCGTTAAAAGAAGTCGTACAACATTATACAGCTGACCATTTTAAAGGTAATTGATTTCTATTCCTCTTACATGTATTGCCATTGCATATACCTAAAGTTACGTAGAAAAAAGTTACAGAACAATATTTGCGAAATAACAAGGAAAATTGCCCAAAATTGCTGTGAGTGGCGAACTTTGAAAAATCATATTTCAAAAACTGTAAATCCTAATGACCTCTACTAAACACCATTTTAAAGAGAAAACATGCAAGTTTTTTTTTCTGTAAAGCAATGTCTATACCTATATCCCCGTGGACAAAAGTTATGGGACAAAAAACAAAATTTCTTTCTTTTGGGTTTCTTTGTGCTTTTTCTTTTGAATATATTTTTGTAAAAAAAAAGTATCCCTGACTTTAAAAAGATATATTTAGATAGAAAATTTAACCAGGAACAATTTTTGTGTAGACGTGTTTGTACCAAAAGTGGATAGAACTCACCCTAATGTAACCTGTGCCCAGGGACTAATTCACTCATTTCTCAAAAACGCACCCCTTTAAATGGTAGCACTCTGCGGTTTTTTCATATATAGAGATTCATTGACCATATGAAATAATAAAACCCCGTTAACGTTGTAGTTCCTTTTTATAGTACATAATCAATAACCTAACTACCCAATGCACCAAACACATTAGATCAACAGTTTTTGCGATTGGTTTAAATTTGGTATTAAATTGATCAAAATGAAAATATGAACGGTAATTCTCAGTGTGGGAGTTTATTTTCAGGTACATAGTAATAAATGCCAAAGGAGGCAATACTCGCTACTAATTTAATTTTCTTGAACTCTAAAAATTTTCAGTTCCGTCGTTTAGGTATATATAATGTTAGGTAGTGTTATTGAAATGTATTTTTCGTAAAAAAAAAGAAGAGTTTTTTATTTCAGATACTCTAAAAGTAACCTTAACGAACAAAAGAACAAACAATTTTTTAATTACGACAGAGATAATTTTAAAATTATGCGTTAATTTTGGAGCGCAGTGTATTTCCTTCATTGCATAATTCTGCTAGATCAATTCTGCTATTACTGTTTCACTTTTTACCATTTTCAAAAACTTTGGCCTGTTCTGTAAAGTAGATTAATTATACGTTTTAGCAAATAAACAGTTTTTACAAATTTTAATATATTTTGAGGAATAATAGAACAAGATCTTACAAACATGTTTGTAAATCATTATAATATGTGTGCTTCTCTATTCCCAAGCTTAACAAAATACATATTAGTGAATACATATTTGAATATAAATATTTTTATACTTTATGTAGTCGTTATGAAAATTTGGCTTTAGGCTTTGTATGATATGTAAATATTATTTTAGGCACCTATATTTGTTTGTTTTCATTTATGTTTTAAAAATGTTTTGTAATATTAAATTATTATGTGTGTAAAGCTTTATTTTGCAAATAAACTATTATAATAGCTTCTGCTTTTTTGTTACTAAACAAATTTATGTCTGTAAAGAAATAAGTTTCTCATAATACGATTGCTTGTATACCTTAAAACTAGTTTTACAAACTTTTAAATAAACTGAAACGCTAACCTCTCTCCTGTCGTTTCCCCATTACTGAGGATCGTGATTTCTTCCAATATTCCTAACAATGTTTCTCCATTGGTCTCTATCTTCAGCTGCTCTAAGAGCTTCACAGAATGAGTTTCGAGCTGAATGCTTTATTTGGTCAGACCATCTAGTTGGTGATCGTCCTCTTGATCTTCTCCCCAGAACGTTTCCAGAAACAATTAATCTCTCCAAACTGTCGTCACCTCTGCGAACCACGTGACCAAAGAATTGTAGAATTCGTTGCAGACATATTGTGGACAGCCTTTTTTTAATATTGAGTTGGTTTAGAATGGAAACGTTTGTCCTATGAGCTGTCCAAGGTATGCGCAGCATTCTTCTCCAGCACCACATCTCAAAGGCATCAATTTTTTGGCGCTCGCATGCGCGAAGAGTCCAAGTCCCTGCTCCGTATAGAAATATTGAGAATACAACGGCATTCACCAGTCTCATCTTGATATTTTGAGAGAGAGATCTGTCTTTCCAAAGTTTAGTTAGGCGACTCATCGCATTTTTTGCCATACCAATACGTCTCCGAACTTCTGCTTCACAGTTACCATCGTTAGTTATACTAGACCCGAGATAGACAAAGGTGTTTACTATCTGGTATTCCTGTAATAGGTTAGTCAGTTGAATAGTGTCAAATCTGTCGACCACCATTATTTTTGTCTTACCTTTATTGATTTTCAGACCAACTTTATTGCTTTCGTACTCAACTCTTCGCAGGAGATCAAACATTTCTTGCTCATTTGCTGCTATAAGTGTAGTGCCATCAGCAAATCTTAAATTGGAGATTTTTCTACCAGCTACTGTTACTCCACCGGCCCATCCTTCTAAAACCATCCTCATGACATGTTCACCATAAATGTTAAATAAGTCAGGTGACAACACGCATCCTTGTCTAACACCTCTCTCGGTCTTGAATTGGTTTGAGAACTTCTGATCTAGTCGTACTGTCGCTATATTAGACTGGTACAGATTTTTAATAAGTGTCACCAGGTGCATTGGTGCGCCCATTTCTATTAAAATTGACCACAGATTTATCCAGCTTACACAATCAAATGCCTTTTGGTAGTCAACGAAGCATATAATCATAGGTACTTGAAATTCTCTAGATTTTTCAATGAGTTATCTCAGGTTCAGGATTTGTTCCCTTGTACCTTTACCTTTTACAAACCCCGCTTGTTCCTGAGGTATTTGGTAATGTAGATAGGTTTTTAATCTGTTTTTGATGATATGCAACAAGATTTTACTAGCATGTGTTATTAGTGACAGTGTGCGGTGGTTTTCACATCTGGCAGTAGTTCCTTTTTTGTGTAGTGGGATATAAATTGAGGTACACCAATCAGATGGCCATTTACCTGAATTCCAAACAGCGACACAGATAGAATGGATGATAAGTAATCCTTTGTCACCTAGTAACTGTAGTATTTCACATGGTATTGAATCAATGCCTGGGGATTTATTTCTCTTTAGTGATTTAAAAAAAGCTAAAACGCTAAAGCCCACCAAAAATTATGCTTATTTTCATAATTAATTTTCTCGTGAACGGATTAATGAACTCCACTAATTTTCTTAACTATTTAAGATCTTTTCGTTGGTATTTACTTCTTCTTATACGGTCCTACAGTCTGAATTGAGCCTTGGCCTCCCTATTTTTTGCTTCCACCTTTGTTTGTCTGTGGCTGCTCTTCTCCATACACGGACTCCTAAAAGTGCTTGTGCGTCGCTGCTTACTGTGTCTTCCCAGGGCTTTCTTGGGCTTCCAACCGGTCTCTTTCCCTATATTCTAGCGTTTAATTATCTCTTTGATAGCCTACCCTCTCCCATTCTTATCACATGTCCGGCCCATTGCAATATTTGTATTGAAATTCTGAAAATTCCGTTTTCCCTCACAGATGTTCCTAGTATTCCCCTCGGTTCTTTCCTTTCGTTGTGTCGAGTTTGTTTTTGGATGTTTATTATCTTTATTAATTATTATTCTCTTTATATTCTCTGCATTATTTTCTTCCATATTTCTCCATCTTCTGATCCATCGGCATATATTTCTACTCCCAGGTATGTAAACTTCCGAACCGTTTCAATGTCATCTTTATATATAATGTTTTGTGGGACTATATTTCTTCTCTTCTGTATCATTATTTTTGTTTTTCTGTCTTAATTTACAGACCTAGCCTTTTCGTTTGTGTTTTTAACTCTGCCTATGTTTGCTGTGTTCCTGCTGATGTTCTTCTCATAATATTATTATCATCGGCATAAGCAGCCAGTTGAACCCTTCTGTTGATCGGTAGGTTTCCTCGTCCAGTTTGCATTTGCCTAACCGCATACTCCAGTACCAGATTAAACAATTTTGGGGCCAGCCCATCTCCCTGCTTCAGTCCATGCGAGATTTTGAAAAAGTCTGTCCGGTGGTTTTGTATTCGTACGCATGCCTTGAGTTCCATCCATTTGGCTTTAATGAGTCTAATTAGCTTGTGTGGTATTGCCAATTCAGCCAATATACAACAGTATAGTATGTTCCTTTTGACTGAGTCGTACACAGTTTGAAGTGTTTGAAGTTTACAAACACATTGTGAACATCAATGTCGTGTTCCCATGATTTGCTGAAGACCTGCTCGACTGTAAATATTTGATCCATTGTCGGTATTCCACGTCTAAAGCCCGTCTGATACTCTTCAATATTTGGTATGTACATTATCGGGTCAATAGTTTACTCAAACTCTCTTTTGGTGGGCGGAGGACAGCTGGATGAAAGGAAATGTTTATCTTCTGCTAAATTTGAGACACCCTGTAGGGACGACAAGGTACAATATTGGGTGTACAGCAAATTTATTTTGCAATCTCATGTTTTGTGAACATTTTATTGTTTTAAATTAGATGACATTTTAAAAAAAGAAAATAGGCGGTTTGCTTCTTTAACGTGTTCTCCACGGCAATTTAATGAAATGCATATTTCCAATGAAGAAAAGCTATAAAAGAGATGAAATGAGGATGAAATGAAAACTAACTGCTGTAGTTGAAACAATACTAAACTAACAATAAATAAACAGTTATCATCATCATCATTGGCTATACCACACATGGTGGTTCTTGGCCTGTTCCAGAATCAGCTTTCATTCCTTCCTATCCTTCGCCTTAGTTTTCCAATTTTGTACTCATAATACTCGTGCTCGTCTTCATCCTGGTCCTTAAATCGTGCTCTGGACCTGCCTCTTCTCCTCATTCCAACCGGTCTTTGGTCATGAATCATTAAGAGGCCTAGCCAATGCAGCCTGTTTATTTTTTTCGATCCACCAATACTAGGTTCGAATAGTAACAGTTAACAAATCTTTAAAGAAAGAAAGAAACATATCTTGACTTAATATGATGTGAATTAACTTTTAATAACAGCTTCACATTGCCGTCGCTTACTGGATGTTAAGCAGGCCCTTTGATTTTGGTCTATGGAATTTCAGATATCAAGAAATTGATAAGAAAATTGATGGAGGGAAATAAATAAAGCAGAGATGAACTAGAAATAAACAAACCAACAACGGGGAGCACTCCCAAATCCTGATGAATAAAGATCTACAAAGTTTATATGTAGTATGTGTCCCAAATTGGTATGTTTTGTAGTGTATACTGAAAACTAGAGGAGATAGAAAAGAAGTAGTTAGGATGTCATGACTTCTTTTTTCATTAAAGTAACATTGCCCAATCAAGTCATCAATAGCTCCTCATATTATCGAGATACTGGGCGATTATTGAAAAATGTCGAGAACGACAGGGTTACAGATCTTCTTTATTAAGAAAAATTTCGAAAAACTTTATAGGAAATTTTGATAGATATATTATGAACAGATTCAGTGGCGTCCAAAAATCTTTTTTAGGGGGTCTCACTAAGGAAATATAAACCATACTTATGTTTTTTTTAAATGGGACACCCTGTATATTTTGACATTTTTCGTTTATCTTTTTAATTCTCTTTCATCTGATATGACATAATATCATATATTTATTTTCAGTTGTTGGAGCTACCGTGCAAATAAATTGTTTATAGTTGACGTCAGGTTAAAGGCACTTAAAAATAAAACAGTCGGTAACGTATTTTAAAATTTTATTATTAGGATACCAATCCTTGGCAGTTTTAATAAATTTATTTATTACAATAAAATCAGTAAATACCTAACTTGAAAACAAAGTAAATACTTAACTGCTTATTATTGGTTCAAAGTGAATTTTTATTTTTAAATTGTTGATTACATAATTTATAAATAAAATTATCACGAAATAGAATACACTGTATTTTATTATCTTTTTCGTTTCCATTTATAATTTTCTTACCCAATATATTATGTCCATGTGGTGAGACCGCTCCCGTCTGGAAAAATTTCTGATTCGGTTTCTTTTTGGATTCCTATTCAAAAATGTCCCCTTTAAACAAATCTGAAGGGTACCGGGCGGAATTTTTGGGCAGAAATTGTTTAAACAGTTTTTTTAAACAAATACAAAAGATCACGTTTTTTTGCTCCGGAACATATATTTTTGTGTTTTGTCGGTGACCCTGAACAAGAAAGGTATGTTGTAAATTTTCTCAAAAATTGATAGTTTTCGAGTTATAGGCGATTTAAAATCTGAAAAATGCGAAAATACGCATTTTTGAAACTTAAAAACTCATATTCAAATTAGTATTTTTGAGGTTGCTAGATACTTAAATTGAAGACTAAATATTCAGCTTACAGATTCTAAAGAGTGATCGCGTCTAACTTTAATTTATACTGTTGCTTTTTAATTGTTAAATATGCGTGTTTATCCGATTTTTTTGCCGGTGCGGCGCGCTCGGTTTTAAAAATCTACTATTTTCCTCCGAAAAATATTTTTTCTAGGTTCTTTGGGACATTCTAAATAAAATAAGTGTCTTGACATTTTTCTCAAAAGTTAATAGTTTTAAAGTTATAAGCGATTTAAAATCCGAAAATGCGTTTTTTGTCATTTTTCGGATTTTCAATCGCTTATAACTTAAAAACTATTTAGTTTTGAGAAAAATATCAAGAAACTTATTTTATTTATAATGTCCCAAAGAATCTAGAAAAAATATCTTTCCGATGAAAATAGGAGATTTTTGAAATGGAGCGCGCCGCACCGGCAAAAATATCGGATAAACACGCCTATTTAATAATTAAAAAACAACGGTTTAAATTAAAGTTAGACGCGATCACTCCTCAGAATCTTGAAGCTGAATGTTCAGCTTCAATCTAAGTATCTGGCAACCTCAAAAATACTAATTTAAATATGAGTTTTTAAGCCTCGAAAATGCGTATTTTCGCATTTTTCAGATTTTAAATCGCCTATAACTCCAAAACTATCAATTTCTGAAAAAAATTAAAAGATACCTTTCTTGTTTAGATTGACCCAAAAAATCTAAAAGTATATATTCCAGAGCAAAAAAACATGATCTTTTGTATTTGTTTAAAAAAATTGTTTAAACAATTTCTGCCCAAAAATTCCGCCTGGCACCCTTCAGATTTGTTTAAAGGGGACATTTTTGAATAGGAATCCACAAAGAAACCGAATCAAAATTTTTTTTCAGACGGGAGCGGTCTCACCACATGGACTATATTGTCTTTTATACTTTCTATCTAAAATGACATATTGTTACATCTTGTAAGAATGTTCATTTCATCGAGTAGGCTTTGGTAATGTTGGCACGGAAAATAAAACAAAACATTTATGTCATCTGTGTTATCTGTTAAAATTAATATTGCCACCTAAAGTATTGTCAACAAAAACATGAATTTTGAAAATTATGAAAAATGTCAAATGAAAAATTGAATGTCAAAATAATGTTATTGCTGCATCTGAATTATATTTTCAACGATATCCAGAAAGAAGGCAACCAGACAAGAGGATTTTTAAAAAGCTTGATTCAAACTTATTACAGTATGGATGTTTCGTAAAACCACGGCGTTAGTATGAAAAAAATAATGAAGCGAGAGTTTTAAATACGTTGGGTTATATACACGCATATCATAAAACTTCTTTACGTCAAATTGAGAAGGAAATAGGTATTCCAAAGACAAGTGCTGGGAGAATTTTAAAGAAACATAAATTTAGGCCTTACCGTACATCTCTCCGACAAATTTATATCCTAACGATTATTTGAGAAGGATACAATTTGCAAGAATGGTATATAGAAAAATGTAATGAAAATCCAAATTTTTATTCAAAGGTAATATTTAGCGATGAAGCTCGCATATCCAGTGCAGGAATATTTTTAACCGACACAATGAACTATATTGGAATGACATAAATTCCCACTTAGTTCAAGGGATCAGGAGGCAAGGCAGATTCGGTTTTAACGTTAGTTGTTTTGTCAAGCACAATAAATTAGTTTATCACGTATTTGACGATAAACTAACTGCTGCTGGATATGTAAATACCTTAGAAACGAATTTAAATGACATTTTTGATGAGGAATATTTGGCTGATCGGAATACATTTTGGTTCCAACAAGATGGAGCACCTGCCCATAATGCAGAATTCGTTGGGAATTATTAAAATGAAAAATTTCATAATCGGTGGATTGGAACTTATGGTCCTGTTAGGTGGCCACCTCCTCCTCTTGATTTTTTTATTTGGGAACTTTTAAAAACAATATTTATAAAACTGAATTTAACACCAAGGAAGAATTATTACAAAGCATTCATCAAGCATTTAGAAAAATAAAACCAGTGCATATACTCAATTGTGTAGAATCTGTAAGAAAAAGGTGTCAATTATTATTACAACAAAACGGGGAGTATTTTGAAGATTTATTGTAATTGTCATATTTTTGTAAAATTAATTATAGTTGTTACGTTGTTTATTATTGTTGTTTGTTGGTTTATATTAATGTTATTATTTTTGTAAAATTAATTCTTGTAGTTAAGTAGCTTTTTGTTGTTGGTAAATTCTTTATTCCTATTTTTTAAGTTGATTGATTTTATTTTTGCTAAATAAAAATGTCAAGGATTGGTACCCTAATATAAAAATGTTAAAGTACGGTACCGAGTGTTTTATTTTTAAGTGCCTTTAACCTGACATCAACTATAAACAATTTATTTGTACGGTAGCTCCAACAATTGAAAATAGATATATGATATGTGATATCAGATGAAAGAGAATTAAAAAGGTAAACGAAAAATGTCAAAATATACAGGGTGTCCCATTTAGAAAAACATAAATATTGTTTATATTTCCTAAGCGAGACCCCCTAAAGAAGTTTTTTGTACGCCACTGAATCGGTTCATAATATATCTATCAAAAGTTCCTATAAAGTTTTTTAAAATTTTTCTTTATAAAGAAGATCTGTAACCCTGTCATTTTCGACATTTTTCAATGATCGACCAGTATCTCGATAATGTGAGGAGCTATTGATGATTTGATTGGGCAATCGTTACTTTAACGAAAAAAGAAGTCATGACATCTTAACTACTTTTTTTATATCTCCTCTAGTTTTCGGTATACACTGCAAAACATACCAATTTGGGACACCCTGTACGTTGTAAATCATGATTCTGAAGTGCTCCTTGTAACATTCAATATAACTTTTGGTAATTTATTATAGTGCATCTTTATTGTGATTTTAATATAGATATGTTTTTTACTCACTTAGCTAGCGCATATAAAGACTTTCAATCCTACCTAATTTCCTGAATCCCTATTGTTGTATTAACTTCGTTAATAGCATTAATGTGTGCATTAAACTTAACACACGGTGTAATAGAGAGTGAAAGGCGTTAGAGTATATTGCCAGGTACTCAAACTTTGAAAGTGCTTTGGGAAGATTTATATCCTTACTGTCAGGTCGGAAGTAAACCATTATTTAACATTTTAATGATAATTAAGGAAGGTGATACTATACAGGGTGAGGCAGATAAACGGCTTATTAGAAATATCTCGGGAACTCAAGGCACTAAAATCATGAAAATTGAATTGAAGGGTTTTGAAGAGTGATCTATTTAATGAAAATATTTTCATCTATCTGCTACTTCCGGTTATACTGGAAGTTGCTTATAACTTCGTTTTTTAATGGGACACCCTGTATATTTTTACATTTTTGGATTCTCCTTGATGTCTTTGTTCTTAAAATATTAGGTTTTGTAATGTTACAGGTTTGTAATGTTAATACAGGGTAGTTTAAAAGATAATTACGTTTATTTTCTTACTTTCATAGCAATATTCACACCCTTTAGCATTGTAGTAGTTTGACAAAAAAACTCTATTTATGTTCAAATGATTTTTAATATATTCTACTATTGTTAAGAATTGTTAGTATAGCTAAATTTTTAATTTTAGTATACAGGGTTCGTCGAAATTCGGAATGAGTATTTTCTGAGTTTTCTTAAATGAAACACCCTGTATTTTAGTATTGTAATGAAATGGTATTTTTATGGTACTTTTTTATTTCTTAAGCATTTCCTATACATACCTAACTGTTTTAATTTGTGAGTTATTGGTGATTCAAACCAAACATAAATTGCAACAAAAAATACGTTTTATTAGGTTGGCCGTGAAAATATTCAATCACAAATAATTTGTCGGCAGTAAATATATATTAATCTAGACTGATCCTTAAAATCACCAATAATGGTTAAGCTATCAAAATACCTACGTAGTTACGATTGTTGGTGCGATTAACAATTAAGCATAAATTAAAGCAGTTAGGTATAGGGAATGCTTAAGAAATAAAAAATTACCATAAAATATAATTTTATTACAATACTAAAATACAGGGTGTTCCATTTAAAAAATCTCAAAAAATACTGATTCCAAGTTTTGACCAACCCTGTATACTAAAATTCAACATTTAGCTTTACTAATAGTTTTTACAATAGTAGATTAGCTTAAAAATCATTTGAACATAAATAGTGTTTTTGATTTCAAACTGCTACAATTCTACAGGGTGTGAAATTGCTACGAAGTTAATAAAAAAACGTAATTATCCTTTAAACTATCCTGTATAACATTACAAAACCTTATATTTTACGAAAGAAGACATCGACCAGAATCCTAAAATGTCAAAATATACAGGGTGTCTCATTTAAAAAAACGATGTTATAAGCAACTTCCGGTATAATCGGAAGTAGAGAATAGATGAAAATATTTTCATTAAATAGATCACTCTTTAAAACCCCTCATTCTAATTTTCCTAATTCTTTGCCTTTAGTTCTCGAGATATTTCTAATAGGCAATTTATCTGCCTCATCCTATATATGTACAGGGTGTTGCAAAAAGGTAGGTAGGTCATAAGGTCGTAAATTACGTCATATCCTAGGACCAAAAATAGTCCGATTGAACCTAACTTACGTTAAATGTGCACTTATAATGTTAGAGTCCTTTGTAGTTGCATAATAAAAATCGAGTTTTGACTGGTGAAATGCATTTGCAATTACTGGAAGACATCGTTAATACTGCCTTGACTGATTATTGAAAGTAAAGTATGATAAAGATTATTTGATTTTTCGTATATAATCTGCTCAGCATTTTACAACTATTTGACGTATCCTTTTCATACTTGGCAGAAAGTGCGACTACTGTACACCCTACTAAATGTGATAAACAAGCGTTTCTAGCTACTACCAAAGGCGTACGACAGGGGACAGTGAATGGTTGACCTTTCTCAAATTCTACGCCACTGGAGGAATTACTATCTTAGTGCCTTTTTAGATCCTCCAATACTTTCCTCGTAAATAATATACTCTTCATTGGTAACGATAAAGTCATTAGTTTTCGAGATATTTGAAGTTAAGTATGAAACGGCACAGTTATTTTGATTAATTTATATGATTCATATGATTACAATTAAAAAAATTTTGTACCCAGTACTTTAAAACTATTTGGCGTATCCTTATCATATTTGGCAGAAAGTGTAGGTACTGTACACCCTACTAAATTAAGATAAACAAACGTTTCTAGCTACTACCAGAGGCGTACGACAGGGGATAGTGGCTGGTTGACCCTTTCCAAATTGTACGCCACTGACGAAATTGCTATTTTAGTGTAATTTTTTGAGTTTCCAATACTTTTTATGTAAATAATATACTCTTCATTCGTAACGATAAAATGATTAGTTATCGAGATATTTGAAATTAAAAATGAAGCGACACAATACATTAATCAAAATAACCGTGTCGTTTCATTTTTAACTTCAAAGATCTCGAAAACTAATGACTTTATCGTTACGAATGAAGAGTATATTATTTTCATAGAAAGTATTGGAGAATCCAAAAATATCTAAAAGAAAATCCAAAAAGTAATTCCTCCAGTGGTGTAGAATTTGAGAAAGGTCAACCATTCACTGTCCCCTGTCGTACGCCCCTGGTAGTAGCTAGAAGCGCTTGTTTGTCACAATTTAGTAGGGTGTATAGTATTCGCACTTTCTGCCAAGTATGAAAAGGATACGTCGGATAGTTTTAAAATGCTGAGCAACAATACTTTTAACATTTTTAGATAAAACACCCTTTAACTCAATAAGGAACCACATTTTATTTAAGTGCTTTAGGTTAAGAGGATCGGAACGTATTTTCGGCTGCAATGCTATTCAAATGGGGATTAATTTTTTTCAAATCCTGAGAAAACTAATAAGTATTTTGGAAAAATTTAAACGCAGAATGAAAGATTACGTTATTAGCGAGGGCCGAAAGTCCCTGAGAACTTATACAATGTTTATTTTAATAAGTTACAGGGGTGAAAAAACTAAAAGAAAATTTAGTGTGATTTTTAAATTCAAATATCTCATTCAAAATAAACTTTTTATTTATTCTAAGGGACTTTCGGCCCTCGGTAATAATTTAGTCTTTCATTCTGCGTTTAAATTTTTCAAAAATATTTATTGGTTTTTTCAGGATTTGAAAAAAATGAACACAATGCCGTGGTAATATTTTCCAAATCTGTCTTTGTCTTACAACGCACTCAACCAAATATAATATTGTCAGCATATATTGTCAGTCAGACACTGACAATCAGTGACAATTTTAAATATTTGACATTGCATCGGGAATATTTTGAGAAATTGATTAAATATTATTGATATATAGTGTATTTGATAAATAATTGATTTAAGACGTGAACTTAATAAAAAGTTATTTATTGTGTATTATTTGTGAAAGATCCAAGCAGAGAATACATCAGATATATCCTGTGATCCAAGTATTTTGTTGTTAGAGATGTTCAAAATTGTAAGCGTTCCAAAATAACAACATATTATTAAAAAATCACTTTAACACTTTTCCTCTTTTCTTGATTGATTATTAGTTTTTGTTGTACAAATAAATTATTACAATCACTGAAAACATAGTTAGTGAAAAAATTATCACATTTATTAACTGAATTAATAATTTGCAATTATAAAAATAACAGTTATCCAAGAACATTCAAAAGCCATCTCTTTAAATTAATTATGACATTTTCAAGTAGAATGACATTCTAGTAATGTTTACATATCCACACCAGTGTGAATTTTACTACACGTAATTTGCCGTGTAAAGACAGAAAAAGTAGGGATACACGTAAAATATTTGCGAATTATGTACCCATAGCCTTAAATCTTCGTATTTTGTGCTAAGTTGTCTCCAGTTACTATATGGACAATTATTAATGAAACACCCTGTAGAAAATAAAAGAAAATTGGAATGATTTTTACTCTATAGCACGAGTGATTAAAGAGGGCAGAAGACCTTCACCGAATATAAAGGTGAAATGTTAGTAGATTATCTGAGAGGAGCTCCTTAACACAGCTCGAAAAGCGAAAGGACAGTGTTTGCGAGCAGCATACGCACTGCGAGTAAAAGGTTAGGACCCGACCTAATAGAAGACATGAAACGCCTAGATATCCCAATGAAACTTGTGAGGTTTACGAAAATGAAAATAAAAGGATCGACTGCAGCAATAATAACAGATGACGGAGTCACCAAAAATATAGAAATGTCAACTGGAGTACGACAAGGTGACTCTTTATCAACGTCAATATTTAATGTCGTTATAGAAGCAACAATAAGAGCTACAGAATTAAAAGGTACAATTATTACATCGACGTCGCAACTTGTGGCATTTGCTGACAACATCGCAAAATACCTACTATGCTCAAGAAAAAATCCAGTTAATGTGACAAGTTTAAATATTGGTGAATATTAGTTTGAAAAGGTTAAACACTTTAAAGGGGCCTCAGTTCTCTTCTTCTTCTTAAAGTGCCTACCCGTTCCGGATGTTGGCGATCATCATGGCTATCTTGAATTTGTTTACCGCAGCGCGGAACAGTTCAGTGGTAGTCGTGTTATACCATTTTCGTAAATTTTGAAGCCAGAAATGCATATTCTTCCCAGTCCTCTTTTACCATTTACCTTTCCTTGGAGAATCAGTTGGAGAAGGCCGTAACGTTCTTGATTTCTAATTACATATCCTAGAGATATTCTATTTTTTTAGTTTTGATGGTTATGAGAATTTCACACTCTTTCCCCATTCTACGCAGGACTTCCACATTAGTAATTCGTTCAACCCAGGATATACGTAAGATGCGCCTATAACACCACATTTTGAAAGCTTCAAGCCGATTTATAGATGCAACAGATAATATCCACGCTTCCATTCCGTAGAGCAGAACTGTGAATATGTAGCATTTCAACAGACGGTATTTTGTTTTTAATGATATGTCTCGACTGTTGAAAATGGGTCTCATTCTAACGTATGCTGCTTTCGCTTTTATTATTCGCTGTTTAATTTCTGTCGAGTGGTCCCATTGGCTATTTAAATTCGTGCCCAAATATGTATATTGCTCAACTCTTTCGATATTTTGTTGGTTGATTGTAAGTTGAGCGTTTAGTATCGGTTTTTTACTAATTGTCATAAATTTGGTCTTCTTTATGTTTAGAGGTAGACCGTATCTGGCCTTAGTTAATGGAACTAATGATAGAAGCAATAATAGTCAGAATCGAGGCAGGAAATAGAACCTACTGGAAATTCAACAACTTCCTCAAAGATAAGAAGCTTACTTAGAATAATAAATTGAAAATTTACAGAGAAGCAGTTAGAGCAGTAATCATATAATAGTGCTGAAGTAATGTGTCTGACACATACATATGAAGAGAGATTGAGGATCCTAGAGACAAAAATAATTCCGAAGATATCTGGCCCACTAAACTTAGGTAATAATGAATTTAGAAAACTGATGAACCACGAAGTAAGAGAACTTTTGATAGGTGAAGACATTGTCAAATTTATCAAGGCACAGAGACTCAGAGAAATGGAACATAATAAGGAGAAATCCAGAAGCCATTATCAATAAAATTACCAAATGGAGACCGATATCATGCAGACCACGAAGAAGACCCAAAACCAGATGAAAGAACCAAATACCCAGGCAACCAAACGACGTTTTTATAACGTAGATAACACGTCATAAAAATGACGAATTGACGTGTTTCTATGACGTAGTACTGACGTTGAAAATCACGTGTATTTGTCTCATCGATTTGACGTCATAATTGTGACGATTTTAAACGTAATCGTATCTACGTTTTTTTCACGTCGGTAAAATCACGTCTTTAATACTTTCAAAAAGTGACCTCTTTCAGATGTTTCAAAATAGTATAAAAAATAGGTACATAACATAAAACCTATAGGCCTACGTCCCATGTGTCGAAGATATAAGTACTACCACTTGTTTAAGATCGCTTGTACGCTAGGCTTGAAGCATCATTGATTCTGCTGGATTGTACCAGCCCTCACATTATAGAATTTTCACTAGTTATATACCTACTTACTGTGTCAAAACTGAAACAACATATATATGAAACTAATAAATAATTTATTAACAAATTATCCAGCATACTAATATCTTAATTTAACGCTGTCTTAATATCTTCATTTAACTCTTAATTAAAAACAAATAAACATAACCTGAAATAGTTGTCAAGAAGAATTACTGCATTAAACTAACTCACTGAGCAAAAACACATAAAAATCTCTTAATTTACACGTTTCTTCAACTAAATATCTAAATGAAAAGTCTTATTTTATCACACAAGACACAAACCACGTAAACAATAAATGAGAAATTTCTTACGAACATTTAGCGTTATCTATACCTAAACGAAATTGTTTAGAGTCAATACAAACAAGCAAGCTCCTCCCAATTTTGTGACGTCAGACTTAGGCCGTCTGAAATTAAAACGTTTTTTAAACGTAATTTTAACGTCATTAATCTTACGTATTTAAAATCACCTACAAAAGACGTCTATATGACGTAATGTTCAAACACGTGTTATATTCAACCAAAAACTGACGTTTCCTCAACGTTATATGACGTCACTTGGTTGCCTGGGTAGTCAAGGACTTTAAGAAGATGGGAGCTAGAGAATGGGTAACTATAAACAAAAACAGAAGATAATGGAGAAAAATTGCAGAAGGTGCCAAGTCACACAACCAATTGTAAAACCAAAATGTTAATGCGGATTGATTCACCGCGACAAACGAATCGGAAGAGCCCAAAGAGGGCGGCAATCACTCCGATAGGAATGTAGAAGCCATGATGATCTTGTATCTACACTATAAATATTGGGAACGCCAAGTTTCCTCAACACGACTCTACTTATCGGCAGAGTCTACGAGAAGTGTACGGTAAATTGAAGGTGTAATTACAAAAAAAATTATGTATGTCTTTATTCGCGGTGTGCAAGTACTTTAGTATAAGAGCTGTGAGACATTTTTGAGTAGGTATTTTAGGCAACCTGAAAATTTTTCAGGTGACTCTTCCATGATAGCCTAATACAAAAATGCCGGTCTGGCTGGAGGGTAGCGGTTATTTTCCCCAAAAATCCCCCCCAAAGTTAAAAAAAGGGTAAAAATTGTTATTACAAAAAATATCATTAACGTGACTTTAAAGTAAATTTAAATATTCAAATATAAAGAAAATAAACAGGCCAGGCGATTTGAGGGCGATTTTAACTCTGCAAGATACTTGCATGGGCGCCCCAGGATTATTTTCAGGGGATGCATCTGAACTTCAGAAGATTTCATCTGAATCTGTACATACTATTAACGAGTATAAAATATACAACTATACATGCAAAGCTATGTACATTCCTTCAGGACAGGGAAGTACAATTATTATTTTGACAGGGTATTTTTTAATATTAAAAATAAATATTCTACAAAGACAGGTTTTTTTTGGTGAAATTTTCCAACTGCCATGTGATCGAACAAATTACGCGTGCATATAAATGAAAAGCGCTATAGGTAAACAGGAGTGTGAGAAAGAGCGTATACCGATAGCTGTTTGCGTCCTCTGTTGTACCTGAGCGAGTCCGTTCGCTCGAGAAAAATCACGTGACCTGGCGATCCCATGTTGTTGTGCTTCGAAACGTCAGAGTAATTATTATATATTATAGTTTTTTAAGTAAAGTCGGGTCCATAGATATTTCGCCCGTCGGCAAATTCAAACAGATAACATTTGTATTGTTATGAAATTCGAGTAAATCAATGTCCCTTTGATTAAGCACACGCCGGTATTTTTACAACCGGGTTACTCATTGTAAATCAATCAAGTTTAACACTTGAAAATGTATACTTGGGCATTAGTACAGTTAAAATTGTTAGACGATTATATTTAGATGAAATATTAAGCAATAGAATTGAAACTTTTTTCTACTTTTAAGGACAAAAAAGCAAGTTCATTAGCGGAACGTGATTCAAAATTATTCTGCAGATTATATTTGAAGCAATATTTGATTAAAACATCTCATTTTTGGTGGTAAAAATATATTAAATACATATATTAATTTGTCTGGACTAAAGGTGGTCAAAGATGGTCTGGAGTTATATTTTTGTTTGAATTTGCCGACGGGCGATAGATAGATGGTGTTTACTTTAACTTTTTCTTAATTAAAGAAAAATAATACGTACTATACAATAGATTTTGCAAATATAATAGAAAAAGACAGATTTATTATTATAAAGATATAGGTAGAAAAGTATAAAAGTATAAACTAAATTGATTCTGTGTCCGAATCTTGTACTTCTTCTTCAAACTCCTCATCTGAGCTTAAATATTCACTGTCTTCTTCTTCGTCAGACTCCCCTTGAGACTCAGATTCCTCTTCTACATGATCTGCAAATAGTTGTAATATGTATTTAGAATTAATTAAAAAATAATTAGTGATTGATTAATTGAGTTGCTACGTATTCTCTGTCCTTTTATACGGAGTCGAAGCCTGGAGAATCACGGGCGCATCTGAAAAAAGACTTGCCATTGTTGAGATGTGGTGTTATCGAATAATGTAAAAAATATCATGGACGCAAAACGTAACAAACACGGAAACATTAATAAGGATAAAAAGTCAAAAAAAATACTCAACACTATGAAGGAAGGAAAAATGAGCTACTTTGGTCATATACTAAGAAATAAAAAACATGATGTAATTTATAATATAAGGAAAAGTATTAAGTATTAGTTATACATTAATTTTTAATTAATTCTAAATACATATTTACAACTATTTACAGATCAGGTAGAAGAGGAATCTGAGTCTCGAGGGGAGTCTGACGAAGAAGAAGAGAATGAATATTTATTTTGGCTCATCTTTCTTTCCTTTATAGTGTTGAGTATTTCTTTTGCCTTTTTCATCTTTCTTAATGTTTCCGTGTTTGTTACGTGTTGTGTTCATGATATTTTTTACATTATTCAATAACAGCACATCTCAACAATGGCAAGTCTTTCTTCAGATGCGCCCGTGATTGTCCAGGCTTCGACTCCGTATAAAAGGACAGAGAATACGTAGTAATTCAATTAAATTATCGCTAATTAATTTTTAATTAATTCTAAATACATATTACAACTATTTGCAGATCATGTAGAAGAGGAATCTGAGTCTCGAGGGGAGTCTGACGAAGAAGAAGACAGTGAATATTTAAGCACAGATGAGGAATTTGAAGAAGAAGTACAAGATTCGGACACAGAATTAATTTAGTTTATACTTTTATACTTTTCTACCTATATATTTATAGTAATAAATCTGTTTTTTCTATCATATTTGCAAAATCTATTGTATAGTACGTATTATTTTCCTTTAATTAAGAAAAAGTTACTTAAAAAACTATAATATATAATAATTACTCTAACGTTTCGAGACACAACAACATGGGATCGCCAGGTCACGTGATTTTTCTAGAGCGAACGGACTCGCTCAGGTACAACAGAGAACGCAAACAGCTATCGGTATACGCCCTTTCTCACACTGCTGCTTACCTATAGCGCTTTTCATTTATATGTACGCGTAATTTGTTTGATCACATGGCAGTTGGAAAATTTCACCAAAAAAAATTCTGTCTTTTTAGAATATTTATTTTTGATATTAAAAAAATACCCTGTCAAAATAATAATTGTACTTCCCTGTCCGGAAGGAATGTGCATAGCTTTGCATGTATAGTTGTATATTTTATACTCGTTAATAGTATGTACAGATTCAGATGAAATCTTCTGAAGTTCAGATGCATCCCCTGAAAATAATCCTGGGGCGCCCATGCAAGTATCTTGCAGAGTTAAAATCGCCCTCAAATCGCCTGGCCTGTTTATTTTCTTTATATTTGAATATTTAAATTTACTTTAAAGTCACGTCAATGATATTTTTTGTAATAACAATTTTTACCCTTTTTTTTAACTTTGGGGGGGATTTTTGGGGAAAATAACCGCTACCCTCCAGCCAGACCGGCATTTTTGTATTAGGCTATCATGGAAGAGTCACCTGAAAAATTTTCAGGTTGCCTAAAATACCTACTCAAAAATGTCTCACAGCTCTTGGACCATTGGAAGGGATACGCGAAACGATCGTGCGCGAATAGCTGAGAAAAATTTTAACTTTTTTAAATAATTCATATTGTCAATTAGAATTGTCAAATTGACGTACATTTCATACCTATTGTCATTTAAGAAGAACAATTGTATATTGCTCCACAATATTGATATGATATGCAATTATTGTATAAAGGTAAATTTAATTTAATATAATAAATGATGGTTTTGCTTGTTTTCGATCCAGAGGGTTGCATATCCGCTAGACAGGCTGTTTCTACCATTTCAGACGTCATCAGTAGCTTTTGTTAGCGTGCACACCTCTGAATCGAAAAATAGCTCCACCATAATTTTAAAGGGAATCTGAAAAATAATTCAAATTTCCCATTAGACGCGATACGGCGACATCTCATAACAAATTGAAGAGTCTCAGATGCAGAATCCACCAATTTAATAAAAATTAAAATGGTAAATAGTAATTTAAACCTGAGACTTTTCGCGTTGAAAGTTCTTACTGGTACATCCTTAATCTGCGACTTTTTAATTGAAAATAACAACAAAAATAGCCAGATACATAAAAAAGAAAGGAATAACACCAGCTTTCAGAACTAACAACAACTTAAGCAAACATATTAAAAACAATAAAAGCCGAAAGAGAAAGCAACTACAGAGTGGTGTGTACAAACTAACTTGTGGTGACTGTCCGAAAACTTACATCGGTCAAACTGGCAGAACTTTTGACAAACGGATAGCAGAACACAAAAGGGCTTTCAACAATAGAAAAACAGACACTTCTACATACGCACTTCACCTTCTAGATCATAATCATTCTTTCAATGAAGAGTTTCAAATTCTACATATTCAAAATAAAGGCCTTAAGCTATCACTTTTAGAATCAATGTAAATTAATAAATTGAAAAATACAGATATTATTCTGAATGACCAACTCGAGACAAACAGCTCCCCACTCCTCAACCTCTTCAGTTAAAGACTTAAAAAGGCAAACACATTGTAAAATATATCACTTGAGAAAGGCACTTTGCCGAAACAGCTGTAGTAATGACATAGTTGTAATAAATTTTGTGGAAGTATAGAAAACAAACGTTTTTCAGTGTTTTATTGTGAGATAAAATGAACTTCCATCAAGTAACGGTCGAATCCATCAATTATATAATAAAGTATTGCTCCATTACTATTAGCCTTAAAAAAATTTAAAACAACAGTTTTGTTTATTTTTTCAAAAGGTACATTTTTGTTAAGTAAAGTTGTTTTGATAAAACAAAAACTTTTGGAGTTATTATCAGAAAACTTATTAAACACATTGATTTTTTCGATATAAAACTAACACTTTCGATAGCGAATACATCGAAAACTATTAATTTTATCACAAAAATGTATATAACTTTTTTGGCTTAGAATGAATGTTTTTTCAACTTTTGTGGTCAAAATATAATAAAAAATTTGAACCCCCCAGATTGGATGGCAACCACCCCCATGATAAAAGCGGCTTTCGCCATCATATAGATTTTGATCCTTGGACTATCCACTACCTACTTATTCTCAAATTATCAAGCAAATCGATCCATTCTGTAAAAATTGCGAGGTTTTGTCCTATTTTAAGCTTCATTACTTGGACTATGTCTACATAGTTACAGCAATATTTTGTACAGTTAAATTAATCAAATATATTTATCCAATCTTCTAAGTAACTAAAACCTATTTTGTATTATTACAGTTCCAAACAACATCGATGGATGGCGCCAGCGTGCGTGGAAGAGGAGAATTTGTTTGCTTTGTTTCGTGGAAGAAGCCACACGCCCGCATTTCAATGCATCAACGTGAGATTTGTCCTAGTTGTGGAGAATCCTTTCACATTGTCAACGAGAATGGACAATGACGACGCGTGGATTCAGACTGTTGTACTAACGGAACTACAAGCACTACACCGTTTCTATAGTCTCCTAAATATCAACGTTAGATGAAAGATATGCAGGGTAGCGACAAAGTATGAAAACACGGTAATTTATCGAAAACCGCTAGAACGATTTTTTTACATTTTGGTGGGTAAGGGTCTTCTAATGCGGCCGATATTATAGTGGTAATTACATTGTTGTCAAATCTTCCGTTTTCCTGGAAATCTGATGAACTTTCTTATTTCAAGTGGAACACCTTAATTCTTTATTGCTATTGCTATACAGTGGAACCTCGATAACTCGGATTAATCGGGACCATGGCCGATCCGAGTTATCGAAAATCCGGGTTAGCCGGAGAATGTGGTAAAAATTAACAAAAAACATTACAGATAAACTCCGTTATAATTGAAATACGACTGTACTACACACTATACGGTCACAATCGGAACGATGTTATGTTATTTAAGAACAGTGGAGACTAACACCATTGTTTAAAAAGAATAGTCTTTTAGTCTTTTTTAAACAATTCTAGAACAGTTTAAAATAAATAAAGGAATAACAGGTGCCTGTTGTTTCCGATAATCCGAGACAATGACCGTCGCTCTGCCGCCGTGTGCCATGCCATGAGTAATTTTTACTATCGTATAGTTCAAATTACACAAATACCCATTATCTCTCAAATATTATATTATATAAATTTTTATTGTTGTAATGTTTGTCTGATGAAAATCGGTCCGGGTTAGCTGGACTTCCGGGTTATCGGGGGCCGATTTATGGGGATTCAACTGTATTTATTAAAAACAAAAAAGTTTAAACAAATTATATAAATCAATTTGTTTGGGCCGGATAGACATTATTTTAGGTTTTTTGGATCATTGGGAATAAAAAAGGTCATTTGTAATTTTCCTCTAAATTTAATAATTGTTTCCGAGTCATAAACAATTTAAAAATGAAAAAACGAAAAATTACGATTTTCAAGGTCCAAAAACACAAGTAAAAAATATTATTTTGGAAACTAAGTGCCTAAATTCAAGTACAAACCATTTTAAAAATTGTTTTTTAGCTGTTAATGCAGCCCATCGCCCGTCCTCTCATATAGGCTTCATTAACAATTATTAAACAAAAAAACAATGTTTTAGAATAAAACGTGCAAAAAATTCTTATAGGGAGCTGATAAAAGAAGGTTTGAGCTTGAATTTAGGTACTTCGTAATTTCAAAAATTATTTTTTTACTTGTGTTTTTGAATCTTGAAAATCTCATTTTTAGATTTTTTTTCCAGTTTTAAATTATTTATAACTCGGAAACGATTATTTTTACAGGAAAATCACAAACACAATTTTTGTTCCCCATGACCCAAATAACCTAAAGTTATGTCTACCCGAGCCGAAAAAATTGATTTTTATAATTTGTTTAAATTTTTTTTAATGAATATATCGATAACTCCGAAATTGTGGCATTTAGGTATAGGAAATATAACATGAAAAATAATCAGTATTTCTTAAGAACTTTAAAACGAAAAAAATATACAGGATATTCCATTTGAAATAAGAAAGTTCATTAGATTTCCAGGAAAATTACCACTATAATATCGAGCGCAATAGAAGACCCTTACCTACCAAAATATATAAAAAAATTTCTAGTGGTTTTCGATAAATTAACGTGTTTCCATTCTTTGTCACTACCCTGTATAAAGTGTACAAATAAAACTTTTGGTTGTAAAACTGAGTATTTTTGTTACTAAAATATTATGATTATATTTTTTACAGTTGTAAAATCAGTAATAATCTGAAAGGTATTACGATAGTTTTGTAAGCACTTAAGAGATCAGGCAATACGTTGAAAGTCATTAGAATAGTAGTTTGTTGTACTTAAATATTTTTTTAAATTATCATGGTTAATAGCTTTAAAAGTAAATATAGCATATATCAACTCATATTTTAATAAAAAAATTGTGTCACAGAACATCCATAAACTATATAGGCCAGGGTAATAAGACAAAAATATACCCTGTTCGTGACACTTCAAGAGCAAGGGTACTGAAGCGTTTTTTCGACAGGTAATACCTATAAGAACAAATTATAACTACTTCCTGCGTATTATCTTTGGGCCATTTTTATTTATAAACAATTTAGTGCCAAAGAACGGCCCTTTCTCCTTTTTTTAACCAATGGAAAACAGTGAAACTTATGGCTCTTTTAGTACAAACATTATCGAGAGCATGGAAAAAGCTTTAAAATGACGTATTGCAATGTTTGATATACTCATTTATTGTTAATATAATTGCGAAAAAAAGGTCGAAATTGCAAAAAAAAGTTCTCAATAACTATTGTAAAAATTAGGGTACAGCTTTAAAATTTTTGTCAAATGAGGGTTCTTTGGTGCTTAATATGTGATTAAAATTTCAAAGCGATTCATTCAATTGTTTAAATTTAATTCAAATTTTTATCCCCGAGAGCTTGTTTTGCAATAAGATAAGTCAGAAAAAAATGATTTTAGAACCATATTCTACAGGTGCCAAATGAAAAAGCATGAGCTAAACTTTCAAATTGGTTTAAAACAAGTGAACAAAAAATGCATTTACTAATAATAAACAATTATGCAAAAGTATCGTCAATTTGTCCTTATAAACTTTTTAAATAACTTTTTTCAAAAAAAATCTATTTTTACCCTGTTTTAATAATATACCAAATAATATTTTTTATATAATAATTGAAAAAAATTGTAATAAATATATAATATAATTTATTATATTATAAATATAATATATTATATTAAAATATAATAATATATATAATATATATTAAATTATAAATAAAAAGTTAATAAGGAAAGATTGACGATAATTTCGCATAATTATTAATTACTAATAAAAGCATTTTTTGTTCACTTTTTTAATCAAGTTGAAAACATAGCTCATGCTCTTTCATTTGACACCTGTGGAATGGTTCTAAGATATTTTTCTCTGACTTATGTTATTGCAAAAAAAATGCTCTCTGAAATAAACAATTTGAATAAAATTTAAAAAACTGAATGCGTTGCTTTGAAATTGTTATCACATATTAAGCACCAAATATGAATTGACAAAAATTTTACACTATTTTTTACAGTAGTTATTGCGAAATTAATTTTGTTTTGTAATTTCGACCTTATTCCGCAATTCTATTGACAATAAATGAGTATATCAAACTTTGTAATAAGATATTTTAAAGGTTTTTCCATGCTCTCGAAGATGTTTGTACTAAAAAAGCCATAAGTTACTGTTTTCCATTGATTCGAAAAAAAAAGAAAAAATGCCGTTTTTTGACACTAAATTGTTTAGAAATAAAAATGGCCGCCAGATACTACGCCGGAAATAGTTACAATTTGCTCTTATAGTTATTGCTTGTCGAAAAAACCTTTGAATACCCTGGCTGTTGAAGTGTCATGGAAAAAACCTTATTACCCTGGACTAATAGGTACACCATAGCAGAGTAGGGGGCATGAATGTAAATCCCACGTCGTTTGGTAAATTTTAGTTAGTAACTAGTAACTATTGTCTCTATGAATATAATATTTTATTAACTTTACCATTGTCAGTATCACATAATCATATCCTTTTTTACTGTCTAGTGTAGTCTAGAATATTTAAATATATTTAACATTCAGCAGGTTTTTTTTGGTTAAATTTATTCGTCTTGCAAAGCCTCTTTGATAATGGGTCAACCTAGAAACACATGTCAGAGGATGGTAAGAGACTCGAATTGAATCATAAGGAAAACGCCCATTTTTACTTTTATTTAAAAAATTATACTTACCTTTTGTGCGCGTGCAACCAGGAGAAAGGTTAGAAAAGTTTATATCTCAGGAACCATTGCTATAAAAAATTTTAAAACAAACTTTGAAAGTACAGGTATGTCGATAATAATTTTATAAACACAAAATAAGTGTTTTTATCATTTTTGGAAATACAGCCTAAAATATGAAAAGTCAATTATTTTTGCAAAATTAGGGACTGTAAACTATTTTTTGTAATAAATAATAATTTCGTTGTAAAACGAAACGAGAGCCGTCTTATATTTTTCAGTTCGTTCTGAGAATGTCATAAGCACTGACACTAACCGGTTTCAAGCCTTATTAGGTTAAAATCAGAGAGTGTATATATAGTAGTATTCGCGCTGTATAACCCGAACGTATTCAGAGTAAGTTCGGGATTAGTTTCCAAGGCACAGGCGTCAACGTAAAGTTATCCTGGACATGTTCAGGATTTTTCGCTCCACGAACAATTTTCGGATTCGTAATGTAATGACGGGTTGCATACAATAAGGTTAGATAAGGAAGCCTTTTCTTGTCCCTTTCTTATTTCGAAATCAATGTCAACAAAAAATGCAAATGTCAACAAAGAGAAAGAGAATAACAGCAACGGTCAAAGGTTTAACTTTCTACTAAATGCCTCTCTTAGAAGTTATAAATTTGATTAGCGTCTTTATTATTTCGACAATATAATTTGGTATTTCCACGCCGAAATCCGGCTTAAATTTTTGTAGAGAGTAAAAGATTGTTGAGTTACTTGGAAATTGCAGCTTGTTATTTAGATATAAAAATTACCTTTAACTTCTTGGGGGTTAAACATTATCTGAAGAAAGGAATAATTTAGTAAAGCAATAATTTCCAATTTTGATATATGTATTGAATTTGATAGGTTGTGGCATTGTATTGTGGTTTATTACACCACAAAAATAATGAAATATAACAAGACACAAGAAATAGTTTCACAATAAATTTCATGTGTTGTTTATGTTTCATTATATTCAATAAGAGAAGAAGATAAGAAGAAATTAAGTAAAAACTGAGTACAATTTATTGTAATACTACCGGAATAGATAATTATCGAATATCGAATGAAAAGTAATAAGATAATAATAACACTAGACTACTTATTTATAAACATACTAAATGGAAAACATTGACAAAAACAACTAAAAAGCTTTAATATAAAAAATATTAAAATTTGTTTGAAGAATATTTAATGCCTGGTTGCACCAATAGATCTTAAGCTCCAGCTTAGCTAAGCTCTACTTATAGATAGGGCCTCCTTGAGTATCACTTACGTTGCACCATAATTTTAGATTCTTACCTTATTATCAATTATATCTATTATATTATGGTATTCTTATTGTAATATATTATAATTAAGAGCTGTTAAGATCTGTTGGTGCAACCAGGCATAAATGATACAACACTTCACATAATTTCAATACTTTAAAAACCAGAATCTACATCTACAAGTTGTTAAACAAAACAATATTTTAGGTTAAGAATTGGAGGGAGTAAGAACAGAATAATGGTCAGAAAGTCAAGAAATTCTTCCCAAATATTTGGTGCGCCTGTGCGAACTTAAAATCCGAAACAAAATCCTCGAACGTCGAGAGGGTATCCCGGACACGTTCAGGATCTTTTTTCTGTACTGCGCGAACACCGAATTAAAAATCCGGAGGGTGTTCAGAGGGAAAAATTCGACCTCCGCGAACGCTCAATTTTGTAATACGCAGGCGTTCTCACTCTGAGTACATTCAGGATATCCAGCGCGAACAGAGCTACTGATTATCTCTGAACAAACTAAAAATTGGGTAACATGATGATACGGAAGTCGTGGCGACATCTGCTTAAAACGAGCGAAAGTTTTGCTTTGGCAAAATTAAAATAATATTAAAAATAAAACTTTATTGGGACTAAGTTTTCTGGTAACACCTTCGCGGTTTCTAAAATTTGCAAACCAACGAATGATGATGCAAAGAAGACTGAGGAAGGTCTAAAAGTTGCGTCTCACTTCTCGTCCTGTCCAGCGCGGTAAAATTCCCACGAAAAATGGTCCCGAATACTCAGGAGTAAAACTAATGTAGTACTTCCACTCCAACTTTTTCCTTGCTCGAAATTATTCACGAACTACTATTTATACTAGGTCTCTTTTTAACTCACAGTTAGTTACTCACAATCGCTCTGACAGTACTACGTATCAATACCACACATCAATGTACCTTTTACTTTATTTGTTTGAAAATGAATCGTGACGCATGGGAAAAGTTGTAGTAGAAGAACTATACAGTGCGTCCATACGGTAACGCATAAATTCATTATTTCGTAAACCGGCGACATTAAGGAAAAATCCCGAAACAGATCAATCTTTATTTTTAAATTCCGATTTTGTGGCATGTATTTTTCTTACTAGTAACGTCATCCATCTGGGCGTGATGATGTAATTGTTGATTTTTTCAATGAGAATAGGGGTCATGTGATAGCTCATTTGAAAGGGTATTCAATTCTATATTTACTAATATAAACATTAACATATTTATTTATACAAGGCGTTCAAAAAAACAATTTTAATGAAAATAATTGAGGCAAAAAGAAGAATGTATGTAATTTATTTAATTCAAAATACGTTTTACTGTTATCAGAAAACAGGAAAAGAATGTTTATTTGACTAGTAAATATTGTTTTTCGCTTAAATTCAATGTTAAAGCTTCCACCCACCTGTCTCGTGGCAGTTTGAACATTTCGTTTAAGCCAAAAAGTAATGTTTATTTGTGAAATAATTTTTTTTTCTGTTTAGTGACAGTAGTAAAATGTATTTTGAATTAAACATAACATAATTTATGTACACATATAATATATGTTTATATTATAAACATATATTCTTCTTTTTGTCTCACGTATTTTAATTAAAAAAATGTTTTTTGAACACCCTGTATAAATAATTATGTTAATGTTTATATTATTGGATAGAGAATTGATTACCCTTTCAAATGAGCTATCACATGACCCCTATTCTCATTAAAAAATCATCTATTACGTCATCGCGCCCAGATGGATGACGTCACTAGTATGATATATATGCCAAAAAATCGCAATTTAAAAATAAAAATCGACCTATTTCGGTATTTTTCTTAAAGTCAGCGGTTTACGAAACAACGAATTTATGCGTTACTTTATAGACGCACTGTATAAATAAATAATCATTTCGTTGTAAAACGGTGAGTGTGCTTGACCATTTTTGGTTGAAATTTCACCGCGCTGGACATGCGAGAAGTGAGATGCGCCTTTTAGATTTCCCTCGGCCTTCTTTGGTCCAGCGTTCGTTGGTTTGCAAATTTTAGAAACCACGAACGTGTTACCAGAAAACTTGGCCCCAATAAAGTTTTATTTTTAATATTATTTTAATTTTATTAAAGTAAAACTTTCGGTTGTTTTATTTTAATAATAAATACCTTCAACTATCGATTCCCAAATTTTTATCCTTAATTTATTTTTCTTTGTGTGTGCAAAATTGTGTGTTCATTGATTGACCTACTATCATTTGTTGCCTGTTGTTGACAAGTTAGAAACAATGTTTTGTTAAATTTTTATTGATTTCTTTTATGTAAGTGTTTCTACACTTAAACATAATTTGCAGACCTATCTGTGTCATAATCTATTGTCAAAACGTACTGAAATATCCAATGAAACAACAATTTCATTGGATTTCATGCTTAGTGTCCTTTGTTGGGATACATGTACAAACAAATGCATGTTAAATCATTTAAAATTAGGTAGAATCTGTGTAATGAGTATTGAATTGCGTATAGCGTAGAAACTTGTCAAATTTGTATGCAATTTGAGTAGGACCAAAGACAAAGTCATTACAGTTGGGAATGCTATATTACTAGACTTCATGTAGTTTACAGTCGAAGAACGAAATAATATGTGTCAAGGAAGTCACCCATGAATACTATAATAGAGGACTGTGTGTAGGTGACAGACGGGGCAGATCCAGTGTCGTGACAAATTATATGTACAGGCATAAAATATAAATATATTTTTTGACAAAATTTACTAACCTTATTGAAATAAATGGTTTATTAGACACTGTAAATAATATTCTAATACAAATAATTAAAGAATTGAATGGCCAAGTAATCAACGCAGAAGGCAAACTAATTTCTAGCCCTGAAGAACAAATAAACATGTGGAAAGACTGTATAAAAGAACTCTTCTATAATATCAGAGAACCTCCTACATTAAATAAAAAAAAACGACGAAGGTCCTCCAATACTGACGAAGTCCGAACTGGAATATGCTCTACGTCTACTAAAAAACAAAAAATATGTAGGAAAAGATGAGCAATTGAAGTTAATCAACGAGGAAAACTTAGATTTTCTTGTTAGACTATATAATAATTAAAGACCGGATTATATGTTTTTTGCATATCGATAACCATCAAAGATACAATCAAACGCTTCAGGATGTGGACGAATTATGATAATTAAAGGAGTTTGACACTAATTTAATTTTACATATTTAGAATATTTTCGGTTTTTTAACATATTTTGATGGTTTGAACATATTTTCGACCGTTTGATATATTTTGGCATATTTTTAACATATTTTGGCTTATTTTTAACATATTTTGGCATATTTTGACATATTTTTGGCTGTAAACAGCTTGACACAGTTAACCATGTAACAATGGTTAGGTTTATAAATGATGCATTTATGAACTTTTTCCTTCCCGACATTGTTCCAGCTAACAAAACCTTGCTTATGGTTTCCGATGCTGCGTCATACATGGTCAAATATGGCCAACAACTAAAAGTTTTATATCCCAATTTAATTCATGTGACGTGTTTGGCGCATGGTTTAGACAGAGTGGCTGAAGAAATTCGAAATTAATTTCCTATCGTCGCCTTAATACTATAACTTGATAACTCGAAATTAGTAGTTTTAAGATAAACGAGTGTAAATATTTTAAAGATATTTGTGCTGCTACCATGATGTTGGTAAATACGGAATTCACACTGCGGTTCTAAAATACTGTTCCTTAACTTTTTGGCAACTGATCTATTTAGGAACATGGTGTAAATTTTTTTTCCAATATGGAAAAAAAAAATGAAAAATTAAAGTTATCAACTTTTAGCACTACCATAATGTTAACATTTGATAATGTCGCATGTTGTGCTAAGTCGCATATAAGTGAACTTTTTAACACAACTAATATTTTAAACATTATTTTGTTGAAAATTAGCCCTCTGCCATGGGGTTTGCCAGATCTTCTAACAATTCTCGAATGTTAGATACGTGCACGTGCTAAAACTAGATAACTCGAGTTATCTAGTTATAGCATTCAGTGTATGTCGTATTCACGATTATTTCGATTAAATAATAGCTTGATAACTTATCTTGTCAAGTTTTAGCACTGAATATTAGTGGCATTTGAGTTTTATCAACTTTCGTCAATCATAAAGGAATACTTAACCCGTTTGAAGTGTGCTATCAAGTTTTTACACAATATGGAGGCAAATAAAATACATCTTGTGAACTAGTTATCTCAAAAACGTCAATTTTGGAGTTATCAAGTTATAGTACTAAGACGACGTTAATAGTTTAATTAGCAACGCGAAGAAAATTTTTTTAAAATCGCCTTTAAGGATTCAGATATATAAAGAAAAATTACCAAATACTCCTTTGCCACCGTAGCCTATAATCACAAGTTGGGGAACATATTTAAAAGCTGCCTGTTTTTATGCGGAACATTTTCTCCTTATAAAAGAACTAATTTTATGTTTTGAAGAAACAAATATTGGTGCGATTTCAAAATGACAATCAATTTTAGAAAACAGATCACTGCACAATGAGCTTTGTTTTATTAAATCGAATTATGAATTTGTTTATAAAACCATCCTCAATCTTGAAACTGCATCGTTTCCACTACAAGAGTCCCTTAATTTAATTCAGAAATTTAAGGAAAACGCTGAAGAAGTTTCTGGAAAAATTGGACAATCAATAAATAAAAAATGGATTGAAACTTTACAGAAAAATAGTGATTTAAAATTATTATTACACAAAGTAAACCAAATTATTTGTGGCGATTTTGATGTCAATACCAATTTAAATGCGGAGATTGTTCATGTTATAAAATTTGCACCAATCACATCAGTTGATGTTGAACAAAGATTTTCAACATACAAATTACTACTAACGGATAGGCGACATAATTTTACTATTGAAAATATTTAAAAACATTTGATTGTGAATTGTTTTTATAAGAAGGAATAAAATGTAAAAACGTAAGTAATAGTAATAGGTACTAGATAGGTATACATTCGGATATTTAGGTTAATTTTGTCAATATATGTACTTACCGTTATTTAATAAAACTTTTATACATTTTTTAATGCACATTTTCTTGTTACTTTAAAATGTTTTTCTCATATTCCACATATTTGGAACATATTTTAAACTTTTAGGGAATATTTTCAACATATTTTACTCATATTTCAGACATATATATGCACATATTTCAGTCAAAACAGGAACATATAATCCGGTCTTTAATAATAATATAAACAGCACAGGAGCGATCCTTAAAAATGGCTTCAATCCATCTTCATACCACTATCTAACCCAAGTAGCAATTTGTCGACGCGACAACGTTGTCTACCGCGTGGCAACGTTTTGTTACAACGTTGTTATTGCCTAGAAGACGACCCTACTCTGCACTAATTTCGTGGACGATTTTTGAGTTGTCTTGACGTTGCCTAGGCAACCTATGTTTAAGCAACACCGTTTCGCAAGCGTTACATAAGACAACTGAAGCGACTATAAAAAGAGCCTGCGTGCAATGGTTGCTCAAAGAGTCGGACTGGTTACGTTTTTTTGCCTATATTTTTAACACCTTTATGGTGAATGCGACAACCAAAAAGTAAACTATTTTGACATCATATTAGGTATTTAAATTTATATAAATACATAAAGAACTTAACCAAAATTACCTGATGTGAAATTTATAAACTCATCTCAGATTACCGTCAAATATGGATATTTCTCCTCAAAAAAACACACGAGCTCTTTTTTATGGTCTTTTTGACAAAAAATATGCGAATTTAAAAAAAAACAAATTTTAATATAAAAGCCAAAATTTATGTTATAGTCCATTGAAATGTTACATTTTTTAGTCCATACCTTGCATTTGTTAGAAGAGTCAATTTTATTTTTTTTAATGTGTAGGTGGATCAGTAGAAGCTTAAGTTTAAGTTTTTGGGGTCGCCACCCTTGTCCACGGGCCGCCATCTTAGAAAAGGCGTACAAAGGGGTTTCTCGCTATATCTTGTAAACTACCAACGCTACGGAAAATCTAATAAAACACAAAATATAGCAAATAAAATTTTCTACAATTTTGTTTTTATTACTTTTTGTCGTCAAGTGACCAACAAAAAAAAACCTATAAACAAAAATAAGTAAAAATTTTTTAACAAGTTTCCTTTTAGAGGTTATAATTTTTTTCAGTTTATTTTACAATAAAATAACATTTTAGCAATTTTGTTGAGGGTTTTCCAGCGAACAATTTTCACTATAAAGGTGTTTAATTCTATTTATTTATCTAGGTTTTACAGCGCACCAAACTTGGTCAGATTCTCGAATGCTCATAGGGATACAATAAAAACAAAACGTTAGGCTTAATTTTCTATCTTAATGTTTTTCTACCAAAATTTTTTTGTATTCATACATCTTATTATAATTTTAACATTCCTATGCTATTATTAATCTATTTTTGACCTTTCTTCCCACTATAAACCCTAGAACCCTAAGCATATAAGAAAAGGCCCAATAAGTTGTTTGAGGACAAATTCGCCGGTCCAGATGAATGACGCAACCGCAAAATGCAAAATTCTGGGATTAAATGAAGAGTAATCGTCCAGGAACATCGGTATGGCCTTTGTTTTTTGACAACGATGGCTTTTATTTTCATCGATATTGGTTCGAATTTCATTATCTTAATTTAATCGCCCCCTTTTTCAACCCTATCTACAGTAAGTTACGTCATTATGCATCTGAAACAAGGTCTAACATAACGCGTATTTTAGTAACGACACAACTACCCTATAGTGGCTCAGCACATGTTTACAGTTCGGTCTTTTTGTATCATCTTTACATAGTATTTTAGAAGTTAATTGCGCAATAATCAGGCATTGACAAAATTGGCAGTTACGTCATTTTTCTTCCGTACCGGACTGAATATCTGCCTGCTATTACTTTTATTATTACAGTAGAACCTCGATTATCCGTCATGGCACCGGACCAAGGGTAGGACGGATAATCGAAAAGACGGTTAACAGAACATTTAAAAAAATTAAAAATTCATAGTACAACTCTCAAATTTCATTGGGATGGTTTGTTTGACAATATTAGAGGGATTTGTGTTCGTACAATCGAATCAATTTAAAATATTCTGAAATATTTGTTTGTTTTACTGTTGCTTTACATTTTGCGTCGGCTGAATTTCGTCATAAGATCATGCAATCTACTTTATTGGCTTCTTCTTGTTGAGAATTATTCTGAGCTTCTCTAGATTATTTACGCAAATCTTTGTCAGTTACAATAGGTTCATCAACATAGCTACAGTCAAATTCCAAGTCTGTGTCAGCTTCTGAATCTGTTTGGTCCGCCTTTGTTGCCATTTCAACGATTTCTTTATCTGTCAGCAATGGATAGCCGTTTGTATCCTCATCACAAATCAAATTAGCTTTTTTTTTTATTTTTTTACATTCAACTTTTTGCGTATGTAGTCAATACCACTTCTGTATGTACCCTGACGGTTAACAGAGGTGACGGTTAATGGAGAGACGGATAATCGAGGTTCCACTGTATAATTTATCCTAGGTGGCACAGCAGTCGATCCCCCCCTACTTAACTTATTATTACAGTTGTGTTACCTATTTGGCCACGTGCAGTCGTATTAAAAATTGTGAAAAGTATTTTTTTGAGTTTTATAGATAATACCTACTATTGATAGTCTTGTGGGTAAAATTTATATTTTTGTGATTAGATAAGCATTTTGTGTTTTTTGTAAGAGCGCATCATTAGTGGTGGCTATTTTATTTGTAAGAAACCTCTAGGGAAAATTATTATTTTTCAGTGGGAAAGTTGAGCCATTTTTACTCATTGTTGTCGGCGAACGTTTTTCGTCTTTTTATATCGCGGAAACAAAGAAGATTCTCTGGAAACCCTGAGATACAAACGATTCTCTAAAACAGTGACAAAAAATGCATTTAATCGCTCCTCACTTCCTCCAACACAAGATGAAGCCCGTTTCCACAGACTCCGAGTGTATCACTATATTCATTGGGGCTGGAAAAAGCATGGACAATTTTGGATACCATTCCAAACTTCCAAGCCTCCAGTAGGTACCCCCGAGCTTATGAATTTCATCTTTTACAGTTGCAAACTGGAAACTGGAAGTGCATGTGGTTGCCGAAAAGCAGACTCAAATGTTCAGCAGTGTGCCTCTATTGTGGTGGTGAAAGTTCAGCAACATCGTGGACATATCAACATTAATTATTGAAGAGTATGAATTGGTAGATGAATTACCGGCAATGACGCCAACTCTAACTCTAGTTATACCACAAAAATTTACCTCGGATACTGATTCAGATCTTGACTCGCAGCCTGGACCATCGAAAAAAATGAAAAAAAAAATAATAAATATGACAGATCTTTTTCAACATATAATAATAAATAATATTATTTTAAAAATAAAAATGTATACCATTTTTATTCATTTTACAACTTAGTCTTTTAGTCTTTTAATATTATTTTGTCTACAAATTTTCCGTGGATTAGGCCTATTGGGGATACAACACAAAAAACGCGCCTCCAGACTCTACCTCATAAGTGGCCGGTAAAAGGGTCCAAAATAGCTTAATAATAACATATAAATGTTAAAATCAAAATAAATAAATATATAGATAGAAAAGTAAGCCCAAGGTTATGTTTTTATTGTATTCTTATGGGAATTCGAGAATCTGGTCAAGTTTGGAGCGCTGTAAAACCTAGATAAATAAATAAAATTAAAAAAATTTATAGTGAAAATTGTTCGTTAAAACATCCTCTATAAAATCGCTATAATATTGTTTTATTGCAAAATGAACGGAAAAAAAGTTATAACCTCCAAATGGAAACTTCTTACAAAATTTTCTCTTATTTTTGTTTATAACTTTTTTGTTGGTCACTTGACGATAAAAAGTAATAGATATAAAATTGTAGAAAATTTAATTTGCTCCATTTTATGTGGAATTAAATTTTCTGTATGATTTTAAGTTTTCTGTATACTACCTTGCTCCAAAATTAATCGTTTTAAAGCAAAAAACTAGACAAAAACGATGTTAAATAAACGACATATCATTTATTTCATTTTTTTTAATATTCTCGATATATTTTAGAGGGAAAGTAAAGTAATGATTATTATTGAAGTTATTACACAACTTTTTCTGAAAAATTTAGTGCAATGTACAAAAAACTCTGTACAGTTAATTTATACATTTAATAGTTATATTTTAAACAATCATTATGTAGTTAAAAATAAAAATACAAAAATATGATATAAAACACACGAGATTATTAAACAAAATATTATGTAAGAAAACGAAAATAGAAACTAGATATTAAAATACATAAATGTCAAACGAAAGAATAGTAATATGATGTGTTTTATGTCTAGCATTCCACACTTGTTTGTTAGTTCTGTAAAAAATTATAGTATATTTTTAAGATATTTATACGTTTGGATGTAGAAAATTTTACTATTTTAATTTTGTATCTTTTGTAGAATTATTTTTATATGAACAAATGTAAATATATAATTTGTTATTATTATTTTACATTTTGTTATTCGTCCCAAATCTGCTCCTTCTGTTAGAGCTCAACAAAGTTTCAAAATCATAGTTTCTACTTAATGCCTCATTTATACCTAACCGCACTATGTACTTTATGGATTGTGCAGATATATGAAGGAATAACACCGAGTTGCAAGCCCCCACGTTTTGCTGTATTGTCCATTCATAAGTCGATCATATACTAATATTCTAGTCTAAATATCATATCCACTTGAATTTCACAATACTATCATATCCTTTTTATTTTCTAGCTAGTGTTTGAATCATTAACTACTAGTCCAGAGAAATAAGGTTTTTGTCGGGACACTTGAGCAGCCAGGTTGCAAATGGGTTTTTTGGGTACTATATAACTAATACATTATAAATACAAAAATGCCCGTCACAGGTCGGACGAGAATTTTAGTTATTAACAAATAAGTATCAAGAATGGCAGTTTTTTCGTTTAAATCGCGACAGGGAAAAATAGGGTAATTAAATATCTTATTTAGAGCAATCATCATTTAGTAGATGAGCAAAGGTTTAAAATGGCAGTTTTTGAATTTTGTTCCGATCATTTGTTGCTTCGCTAATTGCAAAACAAAACTAAAATTTTGAAAATAAACAACTTGCTCTAACTTTTGCTAATATGAACTAATATGAAAATGTAAGACTTTTAATATTGCACGAAAAGTTGAGACAACCAGTACATATCATGCGCAAAAAATTTCAAGGGGATTCGTCAATTAGTTTAAATTTTATTCAATTTGTTTATCCCAAAGAGCTTTTTTGCAATGTTATTGTTCAGAAAATAATAATGATACAGCAATTCTGTGGAAACTACATGAAAGAAGAATACTTATATTTTAAAATAATTTACAAAAATCAATCAAAAGTCATTTTTATTATTCCGAAAACATTTTACTACAGTACAGTCATTTTTGGCTTAAAAACAATTTGAATAGATAAGTTAATATTGACTGAGAGTAAATCTACTTTGGGATTTCAAAAGCTGGTATTTTTACACGAATTTAAAAAAAAACTTTTCTCCTATGTTAAATGCGGTTAAAGTTAGCCACTTTTATTATTTAATTCACAGTTACTTCTATATAAATAAAATTCTCCTCTAACAGTATTTGTTACCATACTCCTCCGAAACGGCTAGACCAATTTTCATGAAATTTTACACGTATATTCTGTATGACTAAGAATAGGTTTTAATCTATTTTTCGTACCCATAAAGTATAAGGGGGTTGCACCCCTGACATTTTTTTTTTTTTGTTTTTTTGAAAAAAATTTTCTACCTTAATTTTGTATGGTGTAGAATTAAAAAATACATACAATCCTTAGTTTTCACTCTTCTATCACCAACCTCCATTTTTTAATAGCCATCTATATATTTACATCTATAAAATTCTCATGTCACAATGTTAATTGGCATACTCCTCTGAGACCGCTTGACCGATTTTTATGAAATTATATATGAATACTTGGTAAGTCTTAGAATCGGTCGTAATCTATTTTTCATATCCCTGAGTGATAAGGGGGGCTCCCCCTAACATTTTGTAATGTTAGGTGGGGATATGTGTACATAACGTAATGTACAAGACTACGAGTACATACAAATTAAAAAAATTATGATCAAAATCCATCAACAAGCTCCGAAGATGTTAATCGCAGCATATGTTTGAAGAATCAATTTCATTTTTTGAGTGCACGGATTTTAATAATTCCCCTCCACCGACCACGGATCGATTTCATTAGGACGTAATTTTTAAAGCGTAGTAACCACTTTGTTAAAGTTTAAAGTTCACTTAAACTTTTACACATAAACTATATACCTTGAGCTTCAAAGTGGCGTTAGTTAGGTGGCTTAATTGTTATAAACAAAGTAGCTGTGAATTAAATAAAAAAAGTGGCTAACTTTGACCGTAATTAACTTAGGCCAAAAGTTTTTTTTTTGAGAATTCGTGTAAAAATACCAGATTTTAAAATCGTAGCTTTAATCTAGAGTCAATATTAACAAAGTTATTCAAATTGTTTATAAGCCAAAAATGACTCTACTTTAGTAAAATGTTTTCGGAATGATAAAAATGACTTTTTATTGATTTTTTTTTTAAATTCGTTGAAAACGTAACCATTCTTCTTTCACGTGGTTTTCACAGAACTGCTATATCATTCTTATTTTCTGAACAATAACATTGCAAAAAAAAGTTCTTTGGGATAAACAAATTGAATAAAATTTAAACTAATTGACGAATCGTCTTAAACTTTGTGCATTATGGACTGTTTGACTCAACTTTTCATGCAATATGAAAGTCTAAAGGCCATTTGCGCAAAAGTTATAGCAAATTTTTTTATTTTCGAAATTTTAGTTTTATTTTGAAATTCCCGAAGCAACAAAATGATCTTACCAAAATTCAAAAACTGCCGTTTTAAACCTTTGCTCATCTACTAAAAGGAGGATACTATAAATAAGATATTTAATTACCGTATTTTTACCTGAGGCGATTTAAACGAAAAAACTGCCATTTTTGACACTTATTTGTTAATATCTAACTAAAATTCTCGTCCGAACTGTGACGGGCATTTTTGTATTTATAATGCATTAGGTATATAGTACCCAAAAAACCTATTTGCAACATGGCTGCTCAAGTATCCCGAACATGGTATATTTTTGCCTTATTTCCCTGGCGTACACTAGCTCGTTCACAGTAGAGATGAGGAAGATATGGACTACATGTTTAGAAAACTTCTTCTTCTTGTGGTGCTTTCTCCTTTAGTGGAGGTTAGCGACTACACTGGCAAATATGTCTCTGTCTAATACGGCTCTAAACAAGGACGTTGAATCAACGCCGGTCCAGACTTTGAGATTTCTAAGCCATGAAATCTGGCGCCTACTATACTTAAGAAAACTAAAGAAAGAAGATGAAAAATTGGGCCTGAATATGAACATGTTAAAAAAAGAGTAACTTAAAACAGGGGATGATAAAAAAGATCCAAAGTTAGAAATTAGAATCACAAATACATGTAATGAATATAAATATCTCGGATCTATAATAACTAAAGAAGGCATTACCAAAAGAGGCATCGAAAACAGAACGCAGCAGGGCAAAAAGCGGTAAACATTCAAAGCTCTCTACTACCTATATGGTCTAAATATATAAGACAAAAAAACAAAATTGACAACCTGTCGAACCTTGGTAGAACCTATTATGACTTAAGGAGCAGAAGTTTGTTAGATCACGAAAAAATATAGAAAAAGAATATAAGTAGTAGAAATGAATTATCTAAGGAGAACGTGTGGTATATCTAAAAAAGGTCACACCAAGAATGAAGATATTAGGAGGACAAATGCTGTATATTCTAGTGTAGATAGAATTGAAACAAGACCATTGTTGTAAGGTATGGTCACGTGAAATGAATTAATGAAGATATATGACTAAAGAAAGCTTTAAATTACATACCACAACAAAGAACAAGAAGGGGAAGGTCTTCAGTTTCCTGGGAAGAAAATGTACGGCACATAATGAGAGATAAAGTCAGAATGGATGGACAGAAAACGATTGCGGTCGAAATGCCAGAAGCGAAATAGGCTATAGGAACCTTGCTTATAAACAGATAGATCAGCGTTTCCCAACCGGTGGGTCGCGACCCACTAGTGGGTCGCGAGCGGATTTCAGGTGGGTCGCGGCTTGGCTTTTACAGTAACTGAATACCGTAAATATATAACATCATAGGTGAGGGATGGGTCGCGAATATGAAAAAACATCAGAAGGTGGGTCACCACACATAACAGGTTGGGAACCACTGAGATAGATCATTTGCAGTAAAGTAAATTCGATTCTTCCATCTGGCCCGCCTCGCTATTTGACTGATTGGAATGATCTACCTCTATTTGCTCGCTAGGTTACCTCAGACAGGTTTTTTTCTCATGCGAGCCGAATTATAAAATTATTAAGAAGAGTCAGCTTAACATTTAATTTGTTTCAGGGCCTACCACCATCAGATTACTATGTTTTTTCTTTAGATATAGAGTTATCAGAACTGACTGTGATGTACCCTGAAACAAATTAAATAAGGCTGTCTATTAAGCAATTTAATAAATAATTATTTGCTGTTGGGCGCATTAGCGTCATCTATTCAAACATAGAAAAATTCTCAATAGGTTGGAATGTAGGCTTCTTTTGGTATCAACCTTTTATCTGAGCCTTCTACAATTTGCAAGGCAAACAGACATGTGAGAATCTACGACATGCAATCTACACCTGTCCACTTATCTAGGTAAACGTAACAAAATTCTGCTTCATAGTACTCAAATCTGAGTAAACTGAAGTGAGGAGATTTATTGGTCTGAAGGAAGTGAAAAAATAGTATATCAAAGTGTGTGAATAATTTATATCTTTAGCTGAGCGCATTCGACATAAACGTCATCATCCGAGCTAATGGTCAATTAGTAAAAAGTACCACTACGTTGAGGCATATGCGTGAGCAACTTGAAAATATTAATCTGCATTACAATGTTCTGTGATCTTTGCTTTTGTTTGATTTGTCCACCGTACAAACCCCAAACAGAAAAAAAAACAGAAAAAACAGCCACATACACGTTACACAAACACATAAAAATCTTTTATCATGGTATGGGTGTATCACCCAACCATTTTGACCTACTAGAGACATCTGATTGATCACCTAACCTAATTTTAATTAACCTGTAATGATTAAAGCTACCTCTATTAAATATTGACGAAATCATCAGCTGCAGAAAAAGAGGCCTTCCACATAAAAAGCCGTCAAAAAGATCAAAGGAGATCTAACTAAATTAATTAAAATAAAATAAAAGTAATCAATAAAAAAAATTAGGAATGGTAATCTTCGAAACCATGGACATATTAAGGTTATATGGACCAAGAGCTAGCAACGTCGGGAAAACAGTGATTTTAAGACACTTGGTTTTTTAATATATTATTCCCTGTGCTTCCTTGAACACCTTACCGCCCATGTGGCTACTGAGACAGGTTGCGTTCATTACTGCGCAGCGCACCTGTATAGGTAAATATATCGAATTTAAAATTATTTTAAGACGAAAAATTTGTTTGCCATTACTTTTTAAACATTATTAGAAATATGAATTATAATTGCCAGGCATTTCTGTGGTTGCTAAATATGCGCCAGACGCTATTTTTTATAAATAATAATTGAAAAATTTAAGTCATTTTAGTATGTCTGAAATTTTAATATATTATTTACACATAAATAAATGCAAAATTAATTTGCCAGGCATTAATTCGGTTGCATTCATCAGCCAGATGGATTTAAAATCATAAAAATAATGTGTATTTTCAGCAAAACGATCGCTGCTTGGGTTAAGAAACTAGACAAACAAAAGATACGACAATTTCGGGGGTGAATGTTGTCCGCACATGTTATTAAGATGGCCAGTCACAGTCGCAATAAATTCACAGTTTGTTAACGATTCTTGTCGAGTTTCTATTTAGTGAAAAGTAATTGTGATATAATATAATGGCAAATAAAATACAATGTGTGTTTTGCAAGAAAAAAAAACGAGAATATAATAACTTTTGTGGATGAAAAACTGTTAAAGTGTAAAGAAGTTTTGAGTGCGTGTATGAAATACAATTTAAAATATAATAATGTACAGTTACCGGACCAAGTGAATACCACTGATGGATACCATAAAAAATGTTACAATTCTTTAGCAGCCTTAATGGCTAAGTATCGTAACATATCTGACATTAATTCAGTTTTGTCAAATCTTCGTCATACATCAAGTTCTTCGCTGTCAAGTGTGAGTGACACTCTTTTAGATAGTGATGAATTTTCCAATTTATCGTCGACCGGTTTTTCTGATACATCTAGTTCTAAGACATTATTACCAAAAACTTCAATTAGTATAAGTGAAACAGTGGCATATGACGAGGCTTCTTCAAGTTTATGTACCAGTTCAAATTTCCAAGAAACAAACTTTTGTCCTGAAATCCCGCCGATTGATGATCATCAGTCAACAGACACAGGTAATAAAAGAATATGTTTTTATTGTGGAAAAGATAGAAAACAATTGAAGTGTAAGAAACAAATTCTACATTCCTGTAATGATGTTAAGATATATGATAAAATAACAGAGTGGGTAACAAAATTACAAAATCAGGAGTTATTAAAAAAAATTAATGATAGTTGAGCTTTAAATAGTTTAATTTTTTTATCATCATTCATGTGAATTGGAATATTTAAATAAATATAAAAAAATTATTTCTGATACTACACGTACCTCCTGGCACAATGTGAGAGATATTCACATGAATATTTTTAAAAAAATTGTGTCCATAATTGAAGAAACAGTAGTAGCAAAAAATAAATATCTGTTATTAGCTTCTCTTTCTGACACGTACAACGACGAATTACAAGAAGAGTTAACAATTCAACCTGATGCAGATGTCCATGTAATTACAAATAATCAGCTTGAAGAAAAAATATTAAAACATTTTAAGCAAATTAAGATTGTAACAAAAAAGAAGAAAAAAATTATTATACATAAAAATAGTCATTTATTGGAAGATGAAGATATTGTGACACTTGAAGAAAATGATCTTATCGATAAAGTTGCGTACGTTTTGATGAAAATATATATCATTTTAAATGATTTTAAATCCATCTGGCTGATTACTGCAACCGAGTTAATGTCTGGCAAATTAATTTTGCATTTATTTATGTGTTAATAATATAATATTAAAATTACAGACATACTAAACTGATTTACCTTTTTCTATTATTATTTATAATAAATAGCGTCTGGCGGGCATTTAGCAACCACAGAAATGTCTGGCAATTATAATTCATGTTTCTAATAATGTTTGAGCAGTAATGACAAACAATTTTTTGTCTTAAACTAATTTCAAATATATTTACCTGAATCTTTTGTTTGTCTTATTTCTTAACACAGCCAGCGTACGTTTTGATGAAAATATATATCATTTTAAATGATTTTAAATCCATCTGGCTGATTACTGCAACCGACTTAATGTCTGGCAAACTAATTTTGCATTTATTTATGTGTAAATAACATAATATTAAAATTTCAGACATACTAAAATGATTTAAATTTTTCAATTATTATTTATAAAAAATAGCGTCTGGCGCATATTTAGCAACCACAGAAATGCCTGGCAGTTATAATTTATATTTCTGATAATGTTTAAAAAGTAAGGGCAAAAAAATTTTTTGTCTTAAAATAATTTTAAATTCGATATATTTACCTGTACAGGTGCGCTGCGCAGTAATGAACGCAACCTGTCTCAGTAGCCAGATGGCCGGGAAGGTGTTAGAGGATTCATAGGGAATAATATATTAAAGAATCAGCTGTCTTAAAATACTTTCTCGAAAACGTTGAGAGCCATTTAGACTATAGCGTCTGGCACGTATTTAGCAACCACAGAAATGTCTGGCAATTATAATTCATATTTCTAATAATGTTTAAAAAGTAATGGCAAAAAAATTTTTCATCTTAAAATAATTTTAAATTCGATATATTTACCTGCACAGGTGCGCTGCGCAGTAATGAACGCAACCTGTCTCAGTAGCCAGATGGCCGGTAAGGTGTTCTAGGATGCATAGGGAATATTATGTTAAAGAATCAGCCGTCTTAAAATAGTTGCTCGAAAACGTTGCTAGCTCTTAGACCAATACTAGACTATCACAAATATTATTAATAGACCTGTATTAATAATTATTATATGCATCTGTAAAAATATTAGCACATTTGGACGTTGAGAGGTGACTCAAATTTTTTTGCAGAAATTACTTGAAAATAACTCAAATAATAATATATGAGGTATCCTCCCTCTCAAAAAGGTCCGGAACATTGTTTAAATAATCAAAATGTCAAAAAATGAAGGAAATATTCGATTTTTTTCTTCGTTTTTTGATTATAACTTTAAAAGTATTCATTTCTGAGAAAAGTTGGACTAACATAAAAGTTGCGTAATTAAATTTCGTACAATATAGAATGGGTTAAAATTTTAAAAAATAGTCACCCTTGTTGCAAAATAGCAATAATTGCGAAAAAAACATACAAAAACAAGTATTCGAATTTTACGTTTTTCAACCATTTATGCTACACTAAGGACATTCATATTTCCTCTAGAAAAACTATATGATACAGTAAAATAACATTGTAAATTTCATTAAGATCGGTTCAATAGATTTTGAAAAATAAATTTTGCAATCCAGCTTTCGCAAAAAAATTCATTTTTTCAAAATGTTACAGGACTGAAAATAAAGCAGATAGCAAATTCAAATTTTTTGCGTATAGAAGTGTACTGTACATTTTATTTGCAATTTACAAAATTAAAATCGATTAACTATCCGGCGTCAGGAATTTTTTTAAAATAAATCATAATTATTGGTTCTACGCGCAGGACAGCGGATAGTTTGCTCTGATTGGGCATTCCAATAACCTTTGATAATGATTGATACATTTTAATTTTTATTACATTTCGATATAAATAAATAAATTTGTTTATTGCAAAATAAAAACACATACTCTATCCTTTGAAATAACACTTTTTTTGGCAAAAACTTTCTTTGCTCATATATTTTAACTTAGAGAATAAAAGTTTATTATTTTTAAGCATATGCAATTATTTAAACAATATTTCACAAACAATAATAAAATTAGTTTGATTTTTGTGGAATTAAAATATTAAATTACAACAAAATATAGAGTAAGAACATAATATATTAGATAAAGATTGGAAGAAATTTTGGTGGAAATCAACTTGTGTGAATCGAACACCCCTGTCCTGCGCGTAGCACCAAAAATTAACGTTTATTTTAAAAAATTTCCTGACGCCGTGGTAATTAATCGATTTTAATTTTGCAAATTGCAAATGTGAGGTACAGTACACTTCTATAAGCAAAAAAAATTCAACTTGCTATGTGCTTTATTTTCAGTCCTGCAACATTTTAAAAAAATGAATTTTTTCTCCGGAAGCTGGACTGCAAAATTTATTTTGAAAAATTTGTTAAACCGATCTTAATGAAATGTACAATGTTGTTTTACTATATCATAAAATTTTTCTGGATAAAATATGAAGGTCCTAAATGTAGCATAAATGGTTGAAAAACGTACAATGCGAATACTATTGTTTTTGTATGGTTTTTTCGAAATTATTGCTATTTTGCAACAAGGGTGACTATTTTTTTAAATTTTTAACCAACTCTATGTTGTAGGAAATTTAATTACGCAACTTTTATGTCAGTACAACTTTTCTCAGAAATGAATACTTTTAAAGTTATAATCAAAAAACCAATAAAAAAATCGGATTTTTCCTTCATATTTTGACTTTAAAGAATGTTCCGGGCCATTTTGAGTGGGAGGATAACTCAAATATTATTAACTGAGTTATTTTCAAGCAATTCCTGCAAAAAAATTTGAGTCACCTCTCAACGTCCATCTCAAAACAAATGCGCCCTGGACTATAAATCACCACTTGTTATTTTCAACGGAATAATCGAATATGTTTATATTTAGTTACACAGTTATCAAAAACGACAACACGAATAGCTGTACAAAGTTTGCTTGTGCATGACCTTATATTCTGTAATGTATTTTTTGATTAGGTATTTGTATAAGGTCTTTATAAATTAGATACTGGCAATAATTTTTCCAAATAAAACCTATTTTAGTTCTGATAAAATAATTTCACTGCAATGCATTTTATTAGATTTGTCGATTCGTACAAGATACTAGTTTATGAAAAGGATGTCAAAATTGGATGAAAAAATTGTATGGAAAAATTATACCGACAGCTGTAAATGAAAAATTTCACAGATTTAAGCTATCGGAGAAAGTAACACCAATGGCCACCAAAATAATGAACGAGGAAATTGTTCAATTTCAAGTACTTAAAAAAATATAGCAAAACAAAGCAGTTGGATCAAATCATATTCCTGGGTAATTGTGAACATCTTGAGAAAAGACAGAATCAAGTTGGCTACTGGGCTTCTAGTTCCATGACCATTATCGATCGCTGGATATCATGTTCGCTACCATATTGGCTTTCACGACTTTGTTGACAGTAATTCTAAAGGCCCCGTCTCACCATCAAATAATTGACAGTAGGGAGTTTTTGTTGCTACGTAACGTACGCATCTCCGTATACGTAAAGCAACTAACGTGTCGTAGAGGATGAATGTTAAAATAGGTAGTTTTTGTAACTGCCTTAACGTAACGTAAAGCAAATCGTAAAGTCATTTTTAAATTCTGTTGACATTTAAAAAAATAAAACAATGTTCACACAATATACAATTAATATACAAATGTAAAAAAAGATAAATGAATGATGAAATTGTATGGTTTTAATTGCTTCTATTTAAATATAAAAATATTATTTTTCCTTAGGTTAAAATTGTTTTATTTTTGTTTATACCTACTTTTTAGTTGTAAATTATTGTATACCTACATCAGAATTCCAGTAGGTATAATGTAAATAGTGTGGTAATATTTATTTGAAAATTTTAATGAAACTAGGTCATTTGTTTATCTAGTTATTAATTGTGATGATCACTGTATTTCTTAAATTAATACAAGATTTGTTTGTTTTGCTTTATTAATAGACAACTTAAAAACAATAAAATTTTAAATCTATTATGAAGCTCCAATTTCCAATTACAAACACAGAATAATTTTACTCAAATAGACTAAACCAATAACCAATATAACCTTAAAATGTTTATAAACAGGTAGTACGCTGATGAAATGTTCATTTGGTAGGGGTAGGTAATCGGGCAAGATCCTCCGTGTGCATTCGGTGACTTTCGGCTCGATAGGGATGCGTATGAACCTAACGTACCAGCCCGTAACCTTAGGTAATACGTATCGCGATACGGGAGTTCAACCATTAATGCGCAAGCGTATATGTCAAAAAGATGCGTTACGTTTACGTATTTGTGTGCACAAAAACTCCCTAGTTATTTGATCAAACTTGACAGTTAGTGACACAAAGTGACAGTTAGTATGTATAGTTTGTGTCACTAGTCAAGTTTGACTGTCAAGTTTGATCAAATAACTGTCAATTATTTGATGGTGAGACGGGGCCTTAAGTCATGGGGCCTGATTCTAATTCATTTCGATGTCGCAATTTAATTTCGAGTCCGCCATGACAATCGCAATTTATAGCGATCCTTATTCATTTCGATATTAGTTCCAACTGGGGATATTAACGTTATCATTTTGACACTGCTCAGAATTTGGTTTGGTCCTCCTGTTTATTGCATTTATTGGCTATGCCAACCACCGCAACGTTTTTTGATAGTCTGGACAAATTGTCGAAAAAATGTAATTTTGGGAAAAGATATTTATCAGCTATTTGATTGCTAAAATCGAAACTTAAGATTGCATATACAGGGTGTTTCATTGGGAAAGTAACATACGTTAACTGTAGAAAGAGGACACTTAAGCGATCTCAAAAATACCATGCTTAATGGATCTTACTCCATTAATAACAAAGATACTGGGTGTTTTATCTATTTTGCCATTTTCTTAATTGGTTCATAACTTTTTAACCACACTGTATATTTATTTTATATTTGGCACGCAAATATCATTTAAGGTGTACAATAAATTAATTTATTCACAATTGTAAAAAATCCAGATCCGGATTAAAAAATATTGGAAAAATATTCCGACCCCAAAACAACACCCTGTACATTAAATTTTTTTAAAATGGATTTTTCAGTTGAAAAGAGGGTGAAAAACTAAATTCAGTGGTATAATTTGAATTTTCGGCAAAATGATTTTTCTGGTGAACTTTTGAATTTGAATTCGGAAATTAAGTGAATTGCGAGAGCTCTAAGTAGAAAAAAATTGAAATACAGCTTACAACTTGTCAACCACACTGTATATTGATTTTATATTTAACACGCGAATATTCTTTTAGGTGTCCAATCAATTAATTTATTTACAATTATAAAAAATCCAGGTCCGGTTTAAAAAATATTGTGTAAATATTCCGACTCAAAGCAACACCTTGTATATTAATTTTCTTTAAAATGGATTTCGCATTTGAAAAGAGGATGAAAAACAAAATTAGTGGTATACTTTGAATTTTCGACAAAATGATTTTCTGGTAAAATTTTGAATTTGAATTCTGAAATTATGTCAATTGCCAGAGCTCTTGTAGAAAAAATTAAAATGCGACTTAATTTTAATTAATACCATTATTTAATCTAAATTGGTAAAATGTTAATATTTTAGTGTTTTTTTATTATGTCGTGTGAAAAATAGTTTTTGGCGAATATTCATCTTTAAATAATGAATAAATAATAAAGGGTCAATAAAGAATACATTACAGAGTTGGTAAGTACAGAATTACAGAGTTGGTAAGTGGCAGGGCACTCTTTTGTCCTGAGACTGAGAAATCGGTCTCGAAGGCGGATGAACCCTACAGAATGGTCAACGGTATAAGGATGCAGAAGGCAACGGGAAACCACTGCATTAAAGACTCGTGGAGTATCCCTAGAAATCGTCATGGCTCACAGAAATGACAATCAACAACCTACTAATCATGGTCCTCGGATGCCAAGATTCGGCAGGGGAAGAAACAACAGTAACGACAGGGCTTCCCAGGCCGTTAGTCAGCGAAATCCCTGTTCACTAAATATATACAAATCCACCTACAAAATCGCTACATGGAATGTAAGAAGTATGTATGAACCTGGGAAACTGAAGAATATACAGCAAGAGATGATGCGACTAGATATCGATATATTAGGAATAAGCGATACAAGATGGGTCAGCTCTGGCGAACTCAATACAGACAATGGACGAATCTATTACTCTGGAAGCAGCGACACCCAACACAGATATGGAGTTGCTATGATCCTTAGCGAAAAAATAACGAGATCAGTAACAGGCTTCGTTCCGATGTCCGAAAGAATAATAATATTGCAGTTATTGACAACCCATGGAAAAATGAACCTAATCCAGATTTATGCGCCAACTGCTGACAAAAATGAAGAAGAAATAGAAAACTTTTATAGCGAACTCCAGAAAACATTACATCTCACAGCATCTAGAGACATAACAGTGATCATGGGTGATTTCAACGCAAAAATTGGCGAAGGAAAATGTTACCCTAATGTAGGATCATATGGGCTTGGCGAACGAAACGACAGAGGAGATCGCCTAATAGAATTCTGCCAGGAGCATAATGTTATAGCCGCAAATACATTCTTTAAATTACCTAAGCGACGCCTGTATACATGGAAATCACCAGCTGACAAAGAGCACAAAATTGTCAGAAATCAAATTGACTAAATCCTAATAAAGCACAGATATCGAAACTCAATTCAGGCAGTAAAGGCATATCCAGGAGCAGACGTATCCTCTGATCACAGTCTTCTTATTGCTAGGTTTCAACTTCAACTAAAAAAGACGCAAAAAAGCCGCAACAACAATAAACTTAACATACAGAAACTAAAGTCAGAAGAAACAAAAGAAAATCTGAAACACGAAATCAACACAAATCTAGACAGAAACCCAGGAAATAATTGCAAAGTAGAACAGCAGTGGCAATTCTTCAAAACCTCTATATTAGAACCAAGTAAGAAAGTACTTACTACAACCAAATGTAAGAAAGAAGAATGGATTACGGAGGAAATTCTAGAGTTGATGAATGAAAGAAGAAAAAACAAAAGCATTAATAAGACACGCTATAAACAGCTTCAAAACCAAATAAGAAGAAAAATTAGGGAGGCTAGAGAAACCTACTTCTCTGAAAAATGTAAAGAAATAGAAGAACTGCAAAACACATATGACAACTTCAACCTACATAAAAAAGTCAAAGAGCTGGCCGGAATAGGAAATAGAAGAACCTCAAATATATTGCTTGACAAAAATGGAAATATTATAATGGAGACAAAACGAAAACTACGACGATGGAAAGAGTATATCAAGCAACTATTTCATGACCAGAGAGAAGCTAGTACATCCGTAGATAGCCAAACGGGAGATGTAGGCCCAGAGATAACCAAATCAGAGGTTAGTCAGGCAATAAACTCTATGAAAACCAATAAATCTGCTGGTCCAGATGAATTGCCTAGCGAGCTGATAAAGTTGGTCAACGAGAAAAACCTGGACATAATAGTAGAACTGTTCAACGCTATCTATACTACAGGAATCATCCCTAGAGAAATGTTGACATCAGCCTTTGTGTGTTTGCCAAAGAAGGTGAATGCAAAAGAATGCAGTGACTACCGAACCATAAGCTTAATATCACATACCTTGAAAATTCTATTGAAAATTATCCACGCCAGAATACACTCTAAACTGGAGCTGGATATTAGTGACACTCAATATGGGTTCCGCAATGGTATGGGTACCAGAGAGGTATTATTCTCCTTCAACGTGCTGACACAGAGATGTTTGGATGTTAACCATCCTCTTTACGTCTGTTTTATAGACTACAATAAGGCGTTTGATAAAGTAAAACATGATCGACTCATGGAAATCCTAAAAAATAAAAACCTAGATGAAAGAGATTTAAGACTAATAATACACCTCTATTACAATCAGCGAGCAATAGTAAGAATTGAAAAAGAAACATCTGAAGAAATGTAAATAAAGAGAGGAGTCAGGCAAGGCCGCATACTATCACCTCTATTATTTAACGCTTATTCTGAAGAGGTAATGCGAGAAACTCTGGAGGATGAAACAGTCGGCATAAGAGTAAATGGAGTCTTAGTTAACAACATCAGATATGCAGATGATACAGTAATAATAGCCGATAGTTTACAAGACCTGCAAAGACTCATGAGTAAAATAGTAAGGTGTAGTAGGGAGTACGGACTCTCTCTCAATATCAAAAAGACGAAGTTTATGAAAATTAGTAAAAACAACCATAATACTAACGAAATCTTGATAGTAGAGGGCCAGCAGATCGAAAGAGTAAAAAAGTACACTTACCTAGGAACACTTATAACAGAAAATAATGACTACACTGCAGAAATAAAAGTCAGAATCGAAAAAGCACGTTCTAATTTTATAAAAATGAAAAAGGTCCTACGTAGCAAAGATTTGACATTAGCTCTTAAAGTATGCCTAACAAAATGTTACGTCTACAGTGTTCTATACTATGGAGTGGAATCATGGACGTTAAATGTGGAGACAATGAGACGACTTAACGCCTTTGAAATGTGGACCTATAGAAAAATTATGAGGGTTTCCTGGGTAGATAGAGTTACAAACAATGAAGTACTGAGAAGAATAGGTAAAGAAAAGGAAGTTGAACTTACAATTAAAGAAAAGAAGCTACAGTATCTCGGACATGTGATGCGGGGCGAGAAGTATGGCATCCTACGACTCATAATGCAGGGAAAGATAGATGGCAGAAGAAGCATCGGAAGAAGACGAATTTCATGGTTGAAGAACCTGAGAGAGTGGTTTGGATGCAGCTCGAAACAACTATTTAGAGCTACTGCCTCAAAAATTAAAATAGCTATGATGATTGCCAACCTCCGTAGCGGAGATGGCACCTGAAGAAGAAGAAGAAAGAATACATCACTTTAATCAACAAAATAGCTAAAAATTATAACAAAAAAGCGAAAATTTGCAGCATAATCACTATTCAAAACTAAAGTACTTATTCAAAATTACCACCATCAAAAATTATTTTTTTTATACGTAGGTACGGTAAATTTTTGTAGTTAGGTACCTAGCGTCATGTGTACTGTGTACTGTGTGTGTTGAGTAAGTGTCTTGTGACATTGCAAAGTCGACGTCATTGTCTTTGTAAAGAGACGCTAATTGTATTCGAACGTCTGCGGTCCCTCCGGTGAGTATCGATCCCACAAGGACAGAAACTATTTTCATTTATTAATTTATAATAAACGAAAAATTTCTGACCCTGGTGAGATTCGAACTCACGACCACTCGGATCTTTCGATCCAAAGGTAGGCGCTCTTACCACTGAGCCACAGAGGAGGTCATCAAAAATTATTGTTATGTGTGGAAATGTTAATATTTTACCAATTTAGATTAAATAATGATATTAATTAAAATTAAGTCATATTTTAATTTATTTTACTTTGAGCTTCGCAATTCACATAATTTCAGAATTTAAATTCAAATTTTTACCAGAAAAATCATTTTGACGAAAATTCAAAATATACCACTAATTTTCTTTTTCATCATCTTTTAAAATGCAAAATCGATTTTAAAAAAATTTAATATACAAGGTGTTTTTTTGGGTTGGAATATTTATACAATATTTTTTAATCCGGACCTGGAATTTTTATAATTGTAATTAAATTAATTGACTGGACACCTAAAAGAATATTCGCGTGTTAAATATAAAATCAATATACAGTGTGGTTGACAAGTTGTAAGCTGTATTTCAATTTTTTTCTACTTAGAGCTCTCGCAATTCACTTAATTTCAGAATTCAAATTCCAAATTTCACCAGAAAAATCATTTTGCCGAAAATTCAAAGTATACCACTGAATTTAGTTTTTTATCCTCTTTTCAACTGAATAATCCATTTTAAAAAAATTTAATGTACAGGGTGTTGTTTTGCGGTCGGAAAATGTTTCCAATAATTTTTAGCCGAACCTGGATTTTTTACAATTGTAAATAAATTAATTTATTGTACGCCTTAAATGATATTTGTGTGCCAAATATAAAATAAATATACAGTGTGGTCAAAAAGTTATGAACCAATTAAGAAAATGGTAAAATAGATAAAACACCCAGTATCTTTGTTATTAATGGAGTAAGACCCATTAAGTATGGTGTTTTTGAGACCGCCTAAGTATCCTCTTTCTACAGTTAACGTATGTTACTTTACCAATGAAACACCCTGTATTAGTAATATGGGGTATGAGTGGTATGACAAGTCCGCAGAAAGTGTGATATTTTATTTATAAACAAATTAGCACTCATAAATCTTCTTTTTGTTTTCAATTGGTGCTCTGTAACTCCTAAGATTTTTCCTTTAAACCAAAAACACGCAAATAAAAATTCACCGCAATTTAGTTCTGCACAAAGTTATTTTTTTCCGATTTTCTTCAACAAAAATTTTACTCGGAAAATCCGAGTTTTCCCAAGACAATCTTCAATTTTTAATTATAATTTTTGGAAAGTAATTATTTATCAATAATTAAATAAATTTTGGTGACATGAAAGATTTTCTGTAGTAGATTATACAGGGTGTCCCGAAAAGATTGGTCATAAATTATACCACAGATTCTAGGGTCAAAAATAGGTTGATTGAACCTCACTTACCTATATACAATAGTGCACACAAAAAAAGTTACAGCCGTTTGAAGTTACAAAATGAAAATCGATTTTTTTTTTCATATATCTAAAACTCTTAGAGATTTTTGATTATAAATGTACATGTGGCATTTTTATAGCAGCGACATCTTAAAAAAAAATTTAAGTAAAATTTGTCCACCCCATAAAAATTTTATGGGGGTTCTGTTCCCTTAAACCGCCCCAAACTTTTGTGTACGTTCCAATTAAATTATTATTGTGGCACCGTTTTTTTTTTTTTTTTTTTGGAGGTCGTCTGACATATGTCTCCGATGGCACTGCAGCCTCATGGGCTTATTGTGCCTTGTGGCACCGTTAGTTAAACACATTATTTCTAAAACTTTTTTGCCTCTTAGTACGTTTTTGATAAGCCAGTGTTTATCGAGATATTTTGAATATTTGTCGAATCCACCACATATTTGTACACACACCCAAACTTAAATGGAATCATCTGATATTTCTTACTATTCCGTGCGAATTTAAAAAAAAAACGAACATATGAAGTTAAACAATATTTATTTTAATGCAATTTAATAACAAATACATAACAATTAAATAAAACAATAAAGTATTTAACAAACAAATTGAAAGTACTTGTTTTAAAGTCAATAGCGTACAAAATTTCAATGTAAAACGAATAATGTTTAACTTGTTTTTATTATTTTTTTTTGTATTTTGTGGTAGTCAGTGTTATCACCTCTAGTCCTTATGCAAGCTTCAGTTTGCTTGGGCACGCTCCTAATCAAATTATCAACATTTTGTTGTGGTAGATTGTTCCATCCTTTAAAAGCAGCTTGTACTAGCCGTGCAGTGTTTTGTGGATTATCCCGGCGAGCTCTAATTTTTCTTTTAAGCATATCCCACAAATACTCTACAGGATTAAGCTCGGGTGAGCAAGCAGGCCGTTCTAAACAAGGGATACCTTCTGCTTCAATGATGTCTGTAGACACTCTAATGGTATGTAGAGGTCCATTATCATGGAATAAAATTAAATTTTCTTCTGTTGCATCTCTCCAGAGCCTGACTACAGGTTATCAACATACCTGTGAGCAGTTAGAGTTGATTGGATGAAAATTGAAGGAGTTTTTTTATGGATCACAATTCCTCTCCAGAACATTACACTTCCCCTTGTATATTTGTGAACAGATCTGACAGTTCTCGTTCTTGCTTGTCTTCCTCGACCTCTAAGTACACGATTTCGTGGGTCATCTGATTTTCCATCTGATTACATTAAATCCTGACTATTTTTGAAAATAGCACATTTCGTCAATTCCCAATGTTTCAGTTTTGGTGGTGAAGACACCAATTTACCCGATCAATCTTGTACTGCCTGGATAACTCGGGAGCCCATAACGGTCTCCTACTGTATACTTCTTGGTATGATCTCTTCTTCTTATCGTTTCAACTGAAACAGTTACACCTGTAGCTTTCAAAAGCTGCCTTTGGAGCTGCAAGTGAGACATGGTTGGGTATCTTCCAGCTGATTGGACAATTAAATGATCGTGGAGAGCCGTTATTACTTTTGGCGACTTTCCCTTGATTTATTTTTGAACTTTCCCAGTTCCTTTTACCTAGCATTTGTTTTGGACAGAACGCCCTGTATTACGCCTAGCTCTGCAGCTATGTCCATCTGAGAACATTACTTTCTCCACAAGACCAATAATCCTTCCTCGTTGTAAGTTTTATAACCCCACATAAGGCATATTTTCGTTTTTGGACGCAAAAGTTAGTTTACTTATTTTCGTTCAACTTGCAACTCAAGCAAATAATCTATACCGTACCGGGCTGTACTACCCGATTGTCTTATATATTTGTTAATTTTCAATAAAAACCTTTTTTCTTCGCAACAATAACAAGTTTTTTCAAAAGAAATAAATATTACTTTGATATACATGGTGATTCCATATAAGTTTGGGTGTATGTATATGGTTAAGTACGATTTGTAGAGACCTGTTAATCATCTGAAAATTTATTTATAATTTACATTTTTAGGTATATTTTGAAAAAGAAGCTACTACATCTTGATAGAAGATGACTTATGAAAAAAAGACTAAAACGCAAAAGTTCTAAAAACACTGTGTTTAACTAATGGTACCACAATAATAGTTTAATTGGAACGTACACAAACATTTGGGGGGTTTAAAGGAACAAAACCCCCATAAAATTTTTACGTACCTAAATATATTGAAAAAGAAGCCTCATCTCAATAAAAACTGGCTTATAGAAAAAATACTAAGAGGCAAAAAAGTTTTAAATACGTTGTGTTCAACTAATGGTACCACAATAATGAAATACTTGGAACGTACACAAAAGTTTGGGAGGTTTAAGGGAACAAAATCCCCATAAATTTTTTATGAGGTGGACAAATTTCACTATAATTTTGTTTTAAGATGTTCCTGCCATAAGAATGATACATGTCCATTTTCAATAAAAAATCTCTAATAGTTTTCGATATATTGAAAAAAATCGATTTTCATTTTGTAACTTCAAAGGACTGTAACTTTTTTTATGAGCACATTTGTACTAAAGTAAGTTAGGTTCAATCGAACTATTTTTGACCCCAGAATGTGTGGTATAATTTATGACCAATCTTTTCGGGACACCCTGTATATCAGGAGGCCGGCGACAATCTAGCCAATAGTTTAGCAATAATTAAAATGTTAATTAAAAATTTTGGTCGAAATAATAACCAGAAAGATTATGATACACCAAAATAACTTTGATTTTCGTATAAAAAAGCACTACATATACCTATTCAACGTACTTTACAGAACTGAAATAGGACTATTTGAGCTGTCTCAGAAATGTTATAAAGAAACAATTTTTTGGCTTATATACAAATGGAACGCCTCAGAAAATATCAAATTAAATTAAGTTAACGCTGTTGACATGAGCACGGCTTCTTCTTCGAAGAAAAAAAAAACCGAATTGAGTGGTTCCAGGTATAACCGGTCAAATTTGACCGGCATTTGCGACAGAGTTATAAACAACAGGATTTCAATCTTTGAACCGTTAGGTACCTTTTTATTCGGGTCCTCTTTGAACATACAAATTTTCATATCTTCAAGACGCTCATGACAAAAAAGATTTATGTCACCAAGTTATTTAATTATTGATAAATAATTACTTCCCTAAAATTTTAGTTGAAAATTAAAGATTTTGTTTGGAAAACCAGAATTTTCCAAGGAAAATTTACGCGGAAGGAAATCGAAAAAAAATATCATCTATGTGCCGAATTAAATTACAGTGAATTTTTATGTGAGTGTTTTTGGTTTAATGTTAAAATCTTTTTCCGCAAATCGCCAGGAAATTTTGACATTCCTGTCAAAATTTCTTGAAGAAAAAGTCAGGACTTCCTTACTGTAAGGAAATGTCATTTCCTTACTGTAAGGAAATGATATTTCCTTACTGTAAGGAAATGTCATTTCCTTACTGTAAGGAAATGATATTTCCGTACAGTTGTTAGTGTTCTACATAAATGATAGAAAACACATTGCTATTAAAATCTTGTAAATTACCTTAATCATTAAATTTTCTTTATCTGGAGCTTCCTGGATAAATTTTTCAATTTCTTCCTTCGTTAAAATCTTAGATTTCTTTGCCCTATAACCTTGAGCTTGCCGTTTCAATAAAGAACGAAGTTTTGAGTATGTAGATATATCTACATTGTGTTTAAGTGCAAGGGTTGACTTCAGCATTGAATAATTGGCCCATAATGTTGAATATTTCATCTTTAAACAAAGGTCTAGGAAGTATGCCATTACAACATTTTCTGAGAAAGAACTCGTATTTTTACTCATGCGATAATCCATAAAACGTCTGTATGCATTTTCGTACTTTTCTCTTGATTTCTTTGGCAATAATTCTAATGAAGCAGTATTCACTGCCTCAACCAGCTCTGGAGGAGTCCCAGGAATGGAAATTTCATCATCACTTATCATTTTACTTTCGAGAACACCAGCAATTAAATTTATAAGCGTCAAGTTTGACAATTCAACCTCAATACGTTTCCATAGTAACCCAAGTAATTTTATTAGGAATTTCAAAGCACCATTTATTTGGGAATAAAATTATCGCGTTTTTTTTAAATCAATCAATATCTGTCGAATTTAAAACGATTTGCGGAAAAATAGTATGTTTACCTCGTAGGAAAAGCCACATTCCTGGACTCTGTGTTGCTAAGTCTCGGCTTGCGCCTCGACTTAGCAATCTTCACAGTCGTCCAGGAATGTTAAGCTTTTCCTACCCGGTAAACAATGTACTATTGAGTTACAGAGTAATAATTGAAAAAAGATTTCGGAGCGCTGATTTGTTTATAAAACAAGCGCTCCAATAATCCTGCATTTATGCATTACTATTTTGTTGTTAGATATTGTTATTGTAAATTTGCGTAACTTCGATCAGCAAGACTATATAAATAGAACTCTGCACTTTAGTTGAACTAGATTATTTTCATCTTTGATAAAGTAACAAAATAATTAAACTTATAATCAAAAATGAAAACTGTATTTGTTGCAATTTTCATGGTCATGGTCGTGGCCTCTGTAGCTGGTAAGTACCTATAACCACATTATTTAAATTATATCTACCTTTTAAATCTAAGTTTATGAGAAAAGTTTTGACTGTAGTGGTTTTTTAACTACTACTACTTCCATCGGTTTACAACGTTCTCCAACGCCTTCTCCTAACCGCCATTCTTCTCTGTTTAACCATTTAAGACTTTCCTGGTAAACGCCAACGTTTCTGCTTCATTCGTTTGAACTGTGAGTGGTATCTTCTTATCTAAACACTTCCCTCAGTTTTCCATAAGCCGCCCATGCCAGTCCTATTAATCTCCTGTTTAACTCTGTAGTTTCATGACCTCTTCCTAATTGAATCTGGTGATCCAGATTATAGATCCTTCTCGTCTGATTAACGTTTGAATATCCGTGATATATCTATCCACTGGTTCGTTTTTCCTTTGCTTCCTGTTTCTGATTTGCTCATCTAGTTGTAGCGAATATTCTCTGGGATAGAAAGCTTTCTTAAAATCTTTGCTGAAGTCCGTCCATGAATTCCAATTTCTGTTGTTGTTTCGGTACCATAACAATGCATGGTCTCCTAACAATTCTGATAATGCTTTTAGCAGATCTTGCTTATCGACGTCGTAGGCTAGGCTTAACTCGTCTATTCTCTCTATGAAGTCTACGAATATCCGAATGTTTCTTGTCCAAGTGTGTGTTCCACCTCCGTACTTGATTTAACAAATCTGATTGCCTCATTTCTTTTGTCATTGTTAAGTCTTGTAATTGGCTTCTGATTATCGAAATATCCTGGGTCAGTGTGTCTGGTTTGGCTTCCTTGGAAGTATTGATTTTTGAGATTGTTCCTGTTGCTTCCCCGCGTTCTTTATAAAAGGTTCTGAGTCTTAACCTTAACTCATCGACGGTTCCTTTAGAATCTATTCCGCATCTTTCGGCGTCGCGCTGTAATTCTTCTTTGGAAAGACGATTTATCCATGACGTACCTGTCGTGGCACCTGTTACTGAGTCTGTGTCTTTATCTGTCGCCATTTTTGGTATTTTCCGCGCGTCGAGTAACGACGTTTACCTGCGTATGTTCTACATCTTCTGCAATAGCTACACCTTTGTTTAATTTGCATGACGTTAGTTGAGATGTTTTTGGCCAGTACAGGGTTGGTCTTGTAGTATTGCATTATGTTTTTAAAAAGTTAATTTCAATACCCACTCGTATACCAGAGCTTGAAGAAGTTGGCACGTATGATCTACCTGGTCTGCAATAAGAATTATGTCGTCTGCAAATCTCAAGTTGTTCAGAAACTAATTCAATATTTTCTCAATTATGGTTTCTTATAGCACTCTGTAACAAAGAGGTAAATAATTTAGGATAGATAGTGTCTTCTTGCCTAATAACCCTCTCCACTGCAATAGTCGTGTACGGCTTTGTTCTTATGCCTTCATTTCATATTTCCAACAAATTTTGTTTATTGATTACAGGTCGCTCACCTTTTGTACTTGAATGTGGTGAAAATGAAGTAGATGGTTGCGAACCCTGCTGTCCCCAATCAGAAGTCACATGTCAAAACAAAGTATCACAACCTTGTGATGGAGATTGTCCATTCATTTGTATCATGAAATGCGTTTGTGCTAAAGGATACCTCAGAGACACTAAGAGCGGAAAATGTGTTACTGATTGTTAATACTCCTAATATTATGTATATTTGATGTTTAAAATAATTTGTAATAGTAATAAAAACTATAGAATTTTTCTGTATTTATTTACTAATCACGATCTTTCACTAATCAAGTCGTTCTTGATCCTCTCCCTTCTAGTCTTTCCCAGCATCCACCGTAACATTTTCAGTTGAACTCGCTTCATCTTCTTTTCCTCAGTCTTCTTTATAGCCAACCACTTCACCGCTGTACACCAGTACAGTTGATGCCATACCATTTAAATGTACTTTTTTTGGATCTTTGTTATTATCGATTCCTGTTGCAGTCGCTGTCTAATATCCTCATTTCTTGTTCTGCCCAATTCCGCTCTTTTCTGCTATTTTTCTCAACTGCTTCATCTCCGCTGCGTTTCTTGTACTATCTATTTTGGCATTGTTCACCCATGTCTCACTTGCACATATTAAAGTTGGTACAGATATTGCATTGTATAGCTTCAGTTTTATTTGTTTGTACTTTGTAGTATATATTTATTTCTTTCCAAATACTGTTTTATTTAGTGCATAGTAGAGCTTATTTGCTTTTTTCGTCCTGTAAGAAATTTCTTGGTCTAGCTTTCCATCCTCTAAGAAACTCATTGCCTTCTTTATGTATGAATAGGAAAAAAAGGTGTGACAGGCTAATTGACACCCAAGTCTATGCCATAAAACCAAAAAAAAGCTTTCCATCCTCTGATATTATTACTCCTAATTATTCAAACGCCGAGACGTTTTTATTATTTCGTTTTTGCAACTCAATATCGTTTGGTTTATTTCTTTCTTTTTATTTTGGGTTACTACCATGGTCTTCGTTTCTTTACATTTACCTCCATTTTCAAATTTTCTATTTCTCCCACCCAGATATTAATTTTTGCATTTCACCAGGTCATCTGCATATAGTAATACCTCCATTCTCACTGGTACTAAATTCCTACACCCCATTGTTGAATGTAATTGCCTTGACCTTCTTTTAGCGCTCTTCATTACTCTATCCATTACTAATATGAATAAAACTGGGCTGAGCCTGTCCCCTTGTTTTATTCCTCTCCTTAGTTTTATTATTGGCGATCTGTTTCCGTTTATTTGTACTCTGTTTATTTGTTTCTTTAGTTTGAGAACATGACTTATTAATGATATTGTTCTGTACTTACTGCAATCTTTACCGTTTGTATTTTTAGAGTAACCATTGTTGCGGTATGTTTCCAGTTTTGTACACTGTGTTCTTCTTCTTCTTCTTTAAGTTCCATCTTCTATCGATGGTTGGAAACCATCATGGCTACTTCATTGGAACCATTCCCTTAAGTTCTTAAGCCAGGATATTCTTTGTCTTCCCAGATTTCGCTTTCCTCGTATTTTGCCTGGCTTATTAAGTTGTAATAATGAGTATTTTTGCCCTCTCATCCTATGTCCAAGTACTCAAGTTTTCGTCTTTTGACAGTCAATATTATTTTCGCTTCATTTCCTATTCTTCTAGTTACTTCCATGTTTGACATTCTTTGAATCCATGATATTCGTAGGATTCTTCTGTAACATCAAAATTTAAAATAAATTCAAACACTGTCTTAAACAAATCTTATTTTTCTTAGAGTTTAGAAATTAGTATTAGTAACAAATGTTAAAATTGTGTTTATTTACAGAGCTTATAAAATTTGGTCGTGGAGATTGTGGTGAAAATGAAGTAGAAGATTGCGAACCCTGTTGTCCCCAAGAAGAAGTTACATGTCAAAACAAAGTAGCTCAATCGTGTGGCCACCCTTGTCCATTAAGTTGTGTCCATAAATGCGTTTGTGCTAAGGGATACTTTAGAAATACTAAAAGTGGAAAATGTGTTACTGACTGTTGATACTACGAATAAAATATTTGCTATTAGAAATAATTTGTAATACATACAGTCGGAAAAATGAAAGAATACCCATGAACGATCACATGAATCACTTATTTTGTATTTGCTCTCTTTTTCTATAAATAACAAACGTTTGTTATAGAAAAATATAGAAACTACAAAATAAGTGATTGATGTGATCGTTCATGGGTATTCTTTCATTTTTCCGACTGCACATAGTCATTAAAAACTATAGAATATTTCTGTATTTCTTTAAATAATTCCCTTTAAATGAGGCTGAAAATAAAGATACTTTTATTTTTTTCTTTTGTATAATGTACTATGTACTATGTACTAGTACTATGTTATGACACATAACAATATGTTGGGGTGTAATGCTAGCTCGCGTCCGCAGGTAATACTGCACGTGCACCCTGGGTAAACTGAAGAGCTAGCACAAGAGGCGCCAGACAATCTTTCCTAAAGATCTCCTGGCAGATATCACAGTTATTTTGGAATAATTATTAAAGATGACACAGTTATTGAATGGAGTTTCCAAAGAAGAATTTACAAAAGAAATTGGACCCCATGTAAGAGTTTGCCAATTAAATATAGAAGGTATAAGTAGAGCCAAATGTCAAATTCTACACAAACTATTAAAACATAACGATACTGATCTGGTCGCATTACAAGAAACGCATACAGAAAACGAATTTCAATTGAGCTCAAGAGGAAAAATCCCCGGCTATGATCTACTGGGTGCTACCTACGACAGAAGCTACGGTGTAGCAACTTACGTACGTACAGACATAGAAAATGCAGCCTTGATTTCTACTTCTACCAAGAACAACATCCACGAGGTAACTGTGAAATGTGACCTTTATTTTTATACAAAAACTGTGATAGAGCCATACGCTAAATAAAATAAAATAAACAATATAGTTTATAACATAAATATAGTTTTAACATATATTATAGTTTATCCTACAAGGATTGCATTTTTTGTTTTTATTTTGAGAAAGAAGTGAGAAATCAAGTACCTACAAAGAGCAAATAGACTGGCAGGATGTCTTAATGACACTATATTATGGCGAAACCGACATATTAACACTGAGATGAAGTCAAGAATTTATAAAGCCAGTGTAAGATCAATAATGGCATATGCATCAGAAAAAAGATCCGATACAGCGACAACACAAAAACCACTGGAAACGGCAGAGATGAGAGTACTGGGAAGAATTGCAGGAAACACGCTGAGAGATCGAAAGAGGAGTGAAGACATTAGAAGACAATGTAACGTACACTGTATAAACGAATGTACACTAAACAGAAAAAAGAATGAAATAACCAGGGGCGATTTCTCCATTGGTTCACTTGTGCAGTGAACACCCAATCAAATTTCATTAAAATACAGATTTTTAAAAATCTGTATCATTAAAATATTGTTCTTAAATCTCATAAATATCATATTATCATTAAAATATAACTGTTTTTATTAATCATATAATTTATTTGAACTACACCGCTACGCTAATGCACGTGGCAAGTGCAGAATAGGGATGGGAAAAACCTACCGGTTATAACCTAAAACCGTTTTTTTTTAGTTCGCAATAACCGGTTTTAGCGGTTGTTTTTTTTCCCGGTTATAACCGGTCTTTTCTTTTTACAGTAATAACCGGTGAAAAACCGGATAAGTTAGTTAGTTCTGAAAAAAATAATTCGAAGAAAAAATATTGTTTGTTTAAATTCGTCAATAATTCTCGATTTGTTTAATGTTTATACATATTCGTTAATGACTCTCGCAGTCACTGAAATATGTTTAAGAAATGTAATAAGCTGAATTGACTATTTTGATGAACTTGAGGGTAAGCATGTCTTGCTTGTATACCTACACAAACGAGAATAAACTTATATTTATAAATCCAAGAGAAAAAAACCATTCCTCTGGAATTAAAAAAAAATGAAAATAATAAAATTGTTTTGTGTATGTTGTAATATAAAACGATTTTTTTTTTTCGGAAATACAATACACATACAAACTGAAGACAATAATACATCCGATTCAGTTCAGAATTTTAAGATTGATTTTATAAGTTTTACCATTTTTGATGTTCCATTTTTGTTTTTATAATTCATATGTATATACCTCTACACGTTATAGTATAATTTGCTTCATAATTTATTACGTTAATAGTCTTATACCTAATTTCACCACCATTTGTATTTTGCAATTATTTGATATTATTTGGAGCCGAAATAGATCGATTGAACCTAACTTACCTTAGTACAAAAGTGCACATAAAAAAAGTTTCTGCCCTTAGAAATTCCAAAATGAAAATATATTTTTTGCAATATATCGAACACTGTTAGGGATTTTATATTAAAAATGGACATGTGGAGTATCACAAACTAAAGTGCAATACAAATTTAACGTTTTAACCTATTGGGTATTGAATATTGATTGAAAAGACCGAAAACCGGTTTTTGGAAAAACCGGTTATTTGACCGGTTATAGCCGCTAGGTTAACAAGAATGTGTGTGTACTTTGTACGCACGTAAGAAGTTATACTTCTACTACATATTATGTGATTTTTAAGACTATACCAAAAATTTAAAAAAATAAAAGAATAACACGCACACAAACACATTGAAAAATGCCACAAAGAAAAAATGATTTCTGGACGATAATAATTGTTGGCAAAAATTTTAAATACGCATTTGCTGAAAAAAAAATTATATAACAAATATACTTACAATCATAATATGCATAAAAAAATAAAAAAATAAAACTTGCATCGGGAATTGAACCCTTGAATTTCGTGCCGCTTTGACTCGTAATCGAAGCGTAGACTCACTCGTCCAATCGCACATTATTTATCATGTGGAAAAATACGTTAACTGAACGTTTTACTGTTTGACAATTGTTTTGAAAATTATGTAGTTTAAATTTTGTGGAAGAAAATATAAAAATATAACAAAACAGTAAGAAAACAATATATTAGATGAAGATTGGTAGAACTTTTGTTGGTAATCAAATTAAGTATGTAAATCAAAGCATTACATACCTACTAGATAAATAAATCTACGCCAAAAAATCATAATTTAAAAATAAAAATCGAACCTAATTTGGGATTTCTCTCTAAAATCCGCATTCTTGAGAAAATAAATGTATGTATTTCAACCTAATCCAAATGTATAATTACAATATGATTATAATAAAAACTAGGTACTTACCAAATTAGAATGAGTTTCCCTTGTCCAAAATAGTTCAAAAGTCCAAAAATATAGGTATATGAAAACTATTTAAAAAGGCAGTATAACTATTAACTAAATTTTGTTTGTTGTTTCTTTTCACACAAATTTTAAAACGCAACAACCATAAATAATCTAACTACAGCTGTGCCACAGCCACCATATTGAATAATTTTTGACATGTCATTTGAACATCCAATCAGAACAAAGTTATAATGCGCATGCGCCCGGTCGCTAGGTTTTCCCATATAAAAATTTACCCTCTATCGCCGGTAAAGAAGTATAACTTCAAAAACCGGTATAACCGAAAACCGGTGTTTTGATAAAAACCGCCATCCCTAGTGCAGAATTCAAATTGAACCCAGCCACTATACAGTAAACCTATAGAAGAACGAGAGATCTTAAATCCGTGAACCAGCGATTCTCCTATCTTAAAATATTGAGGATTTGTGCACTGCACACAGAGACCGGGGCAGAGCGTTTCGATTCACAGTTTGGCATTTTCTGTTGTGGGAATTTATTAAATACAATAGTGGTAGTTTTTTAGGATGAAGCCTTATTCAGGGAAGTTTATAAAAGAAAATGCAAATATTTTTGTAAATCGACTTCTTATAAAAAGAATGGATTAACTTGGCCGGAGATAAACTTTGTACAAGAATGTGCAATAAGAAATAAAACGTTTAAACATTGTTTTAACGTTGAACAATATAGAAAAACTTCGTGGTTATGCGGGTGTGATAAACTACATTTTTTGTTTTGTTTTCCATGTTTAGTGTTTTCAAAGAATGAAACTATAATTTCAATCTCGGTCTTTGGATGCCGTTAAAATAAACGGATTTTTAAACAGTTTTGACAAAGCCATTTCAATATTCGTAACTTCATCGTCCACCTTCACCACCGAAGAAGCGTCATCATTCAGTAGGTATCATATTCTGCACAAAACAAAAACAGTGTGTGACATCCTGATTAATCGGGTCAAAGATAGGTTTCATTTTACAGAACATCTTTTGGCGAGGCCCCCAAAAATTTTTCACCTGCAACGCTTATTCACCGTTTGTATAATTACATTCTTTAATTGAACAGCCTCCTTAAATTACCACGAGCCGCCACTGGAAATAACCATATAAGCAGAATGGGGGGAACACGTGTAGTTAAAATAGCAAGAGATAAATCATCAATCGGTAGAATTATCTGCCAACCGCTCAAAAGATGGAGTCACAACCTTCAATAGAGGTACCTATCAATATCTCAATGAACAAGCAGAATAGCTTATATAGAGGAAAAAGAAGAAGAATTTACCCAAAAGAGACAAATTATATAGTTAGTATAGCAGGTCTACTAGGATGTAAAGAAGGGCAGGAAGGTCAGATGATCAAATGGTTTAAATATCTAAGTGAAGTGAAAGCTCGTCGTTTATACCCCGTTTAGGCTTAAGCCTCTTCAGGGTGAAGGATTCTCCTTTTCAGGAGTGTGGGAGATTGCGAGAGAAGCGTCGATGATGTGTGGAGAAGCAGAATTGCTAGTGGATTGGGTTAAGAAGGTGGTTTTAGCGCAGAAGCTGTAGGAGCGAAAGATAGAAATTGCCATGCTCAGCAAGCGACCAGTCAGTGAGGGGATTCCAAATCTGTCACCTTAGAGGAACGGCTCTTAGATCAGCGTGTGGGGATGCAGTTGTTTATCTGCGATACATTAGGGGAGTTTGTTCAAGTATTTCGTAATACTCATCGGGAAGTTCGTTTCTGGCCAATTGTAGAAGATTGGCCGGAGGGAATGGAACTTTGTTTTTGGGAGTCCCGGTGAGTATATGCCCTCGCCGATTGCAAGGGGTGATTAGGACATTTTTAGCCCTTTGGTTGTTACCATTAATCGTTCTTATGACATATTTGTTGCTGAGAGAACGGATTCTCTCAGTTATGGGGGGTAGTTTAGCGAGTGGGTGTACCAATACCGACGGATATCTCCAATGCTTCCTGAGGCACTTTCTGAGAATTCTACGCTCGCATCTGAGGATTTTGTTAGTATAATGTTGTTTTAGCGAAGCATAAAGGAGCGCTCTGTAATCGATAATAGGCCTTATAAAGGTTTTATAGGTGTGCAGGAGAGTCTTGCTCGATGTACCTCCAAACGTTCCAGATAACGCTCCAAGGAGTTTAGCTCTGTTTCTTACCCTGTTTAGGGTGTGTTGGATGTCGATGTTCCAGTTGAGTGTCCTGCCAAAGTGGACTCCCAAGTAGACCACCGACGGACGATATTCAAGAGCTTCTCCTTGAAGGGTTATTCTGGTTGTTTCGTACTTAGCACTACGAGGGTGTCTGAAGGCAATCATTTGTGTTTTGGCTGGGTTAAGGGTGACTCTCCATTTGTTGCACCACCTTACTACCTTGTCTAGTAGAGTTTGGGCCCTATCGAAGGCAGAGGGCCGTCCTAGCGTGCCTCGCGCAGTGCCTGCAGTGAGCAGTGCAGTATCGTCGGCGTAAAGTAGGATTGACTCGGTTCGATTAATGGGATGGGGAATGTCACTGTTGTACGCTGTGTATAGTATTGGAGCTAATATGGATCCTTGTGGCACTCCTGCTTGAGGAGTAAATGGGGTGGATAGTTGGTTAGCGACTTTGACGCGAATTGTTCGATTGGAGAGGTAGGAATGAATAAGTTTGATAAATGTTACAGGCAGTCCAAATCGGTGGAGTTTTTCGATCAGGCCTGGGTGCCAGACCTGGTCGAAGGCCTTTTGGACGTCTAGGAAGATGCCTATAGCATATTTTCTATGCTCATTAATGGTTTGGGAAATGAAAGTGGCTGCTTCAATCAATGCGTTACGTGTGGAATGTTCAGCTCTGAATCCAAATTGAAAACTGGGGAGAATGTGGTTTGTCTCTAGGAATTCTACGAGTCTCTCCTTGAGGATTCTCTCGTAGGCTTTACCTAGAGTGTTAAGAAGAGAAATAGGTCTGTAGGATTCTGTGCTGGTAGGTGGTTTCCTAGGTTTAGGAATCATAACTGTGTTGGCTACTTTCCATGAAGTTGGAAAATAGCACAACCTAAGACATGCATTGATTGTGTTTGTAAGCAGGGGTATAATACTCTCTGGAAGTTTTAAATATCTAAGTATCACACTACCTATATATAGCTAAGGAGAGCTCAAAACAGAAGCGGAAGTAGAGCAAACAAAGCCACAGGTTGCCTGAAAGAAACAATATGGAGAAATAAAAATATCGGGAAAGAACGAAATGAAATGCAGAATTTACAAAACAGCCATCAGTCTACTAATGGCATACGCGGCAGAAACACCACTTGACAGAAAAGACAAAAAAAAATCTGGGAACAGCAGAGATAAAAACCCTTGGGAAAAATTGATGATAAGACACTATGGGACAGAGCTAGAAAAACAGATAGACGACGAAGGTGAAAGATGGAGAATACCAAGGACCGGGTAAGAAACAGAAGAGTGGAATGGACCGATCACATAAGCTGAATTACAACAAATAAAGTAAAAAAGACGGCGAGAGACGGTTTCCCAATAGGAAGACAATCGGTAGAAAGACCATGAAAACGATGGAATGTCAACTTACTGAAGGCACATTGAAAACAAACAGTCACGTCTACACCAAAAGAAGAAGAAGAAGAAGAAGAAGAAGAAGAAGAAGAAGAAGAAGAAGAAGAAGAAGAAGAAGAAGAAGAAGAAGAAGAAGAAGAAGAAGGGGTATATTTGTTTATTATTATTTTTTATCTCGTTATGCTAATAAACCTGAGTGGTTGAAGCCAAATAAATATAAAAACCATATTTTCAGGATAAAATATACATACCATAAGTGTTTTCATACCATTTAGCACTGACTTTATATTAGGAATTCTTTTTCTTTTTTTCTTTCTTAACGTGGCGTCTCCGCGACGAAGGTTGTCAATCATCATTGCTATTCTAACTTTTGACACTACAGCCCGAAAGAGTTCAGTTGAGCTGCACCCAAATCATTCTGTGAGGTTTCTCAGCCAGGACATTTTTCTTTTACCTATGCTACGTCTTCCTTGAAGCTTTCCCTGCATTATTAATTTTGGGAGTTCCTATCTGTCACCACATGATATATGTCTTAAATATTGTAGTTTTCTTATTTTGATAGAATCCAGTATCTCCCTGCTCGTCTCTATTCTTCTTACTACTTCTTTATTGGTTATTATGTATGTCCAGGAGATTCTGAGCCTTTTTCGATATGTCCACATTTCAAATGCTTCCAATCTATTGAGACATTATTTATTAAGGGTCCATATCTCCACACCATACAAAGGAACAGAAAATACAAAACACTTAATTACTCGTTTTCTAAGATTTAGGCTGAGGTCTCTACTACATAATATTTGTTTAATATAATTGAATTCACTTCTAGCCTTTTTTATTATATTTCTGATTTCTTTGGTATAATCCTTTGTTTCATTAATGTTTGTTCCTAAATAAATAGTTATAATTCTGAACTCGTTCTATTGTCTTATTATTTACGTGTAGATTAATTTTTTTTTTTTATTAAGAAAAAGTCGCATCCACCTAATGGTTATTAGCGACGGAACAATACATAGGTTAAACAAAAAATGTGGTACAATATAAGTATAGTACAATGGTAAGGTTACATGCATTATCTACAAAAACTTGTTATATTTTATTGAATACACCAACTGTTTTTAAAAAGTCAATTAAATTTTTGGTTCTTTATTATTGGCACCCAGAACAGACATATTTGATACGATATTAAAATCAATACGTTCTTGTGTATAATTTTGGCATTCAATGTTTGACAGTTACTTGTGTGTTACACGATTCACAAATAGGTGGTTCAGATCTTGAGAACAAATATGAGTAAGTAAGCCTGGTATGGCTTAGTCGTAGGCGGTTGAAAACTGTTGCTCATAACAACTTTTATAAACTGTTTTGACTCTTTTTACTGTGTCTTTAATTGGTCTAAGTTTTAAATTTGAGTTTTGCCATTCATCGAGCCAGTCATTTAACACATATTGTTTTAACAACACTTTCAAGTCTTTAGGGGCATATTGTAATACCGTTTCTGAATCCGCACCAGTCACTGCACTACGCGCACTTGAGTCTGCATCTTCATTTCCAAGGAGTCCAAATGAAGTTGACTATTCTACCATTTTGTTGAGATAAGTGAAACTCCAACGACTGCAGGAAAGTCGAAATAAGTGGTACTAAAATTGCAACTCCCTCACTTGCGCGAGCTGTGTTAGTTCGGTCTTTACGAAAGCATGTAAAATGTATTTGCGAATATGGGTTAGAAGATACAGGATTAGTTTCCTGTAGACATATAATTTCGGGACAGTGTTCTGATTGAATGATATTGAGCATTGGTAAGCGATTGAAAAGCCCATCAACATTCCACTGTAAAATTGAGTTGAATGTTATGTTTCAGTTGAAGAGAGTTCACTCTCAGTAGTAGCTTCTTCACCTAGAAAACGTAGCAGTAGGGTTTTTAGCCTTGTAAAACGATATTTTGTGGCTCTGTCTGGAATATATTTATAAGAGACGGTAAGCAAATTTACGAGACCAAGGAAATCAGATGTGAATTCTTTAACAATTTCAATAGGAGATTGACTGCCTTGAATATTTTCAATAAGCATCATTAATTGGTCATAGCTTAAAATGGACGGTGTTGATTGTTTACTTAGATATGATTCAAGTGATTCGGGGATAGGTAATGAGCGTTTAGGTTTTTTATTCTTTTGAGTTTTTGTTTTATGAGGCTGAGCAGGAAGAAGAAATGTTTGATTATCAACGACATTTTCAACAGGTGGAGATAATATTTCCTCTATGGTTCGTTTGGTGGAGGGACAGGGTGATTCTTTCGTGATCGCTAGTGAAGTCTGTGAAATTATCTCTATATTTTCGGCTGTAGCAGAAGATTCCAGTGGAGTATTTTCGTTAGTTTTTAAATCTTGGGTTGCTTCAGAAACGGGCTGTATAATTTCCACTGATGTAGAGTTAGAGGTGTTTGGTATGGATACTTGTGGGAATATTTCGGTATTTTTATTTTGATCATTATTAGAAGTGTGGTCTACTTGATTACCAGCATTGGTAGGAGAGTCAGAAGATTGAACAGTAGGGGGAGTTAAGGGTCCTGAAGGCTGAGAAGAAGAATTTTTATTGCTTGGACAGTTACTAGCAATGTGATTTATTTGTTTACATATATAGCATGTCATACTATCCTGCGAAATGAATATTCTATAATTAGTATTATCATAATTCAGAAGAATTGAATCTGGGATCGTCGTGTTATGCGGACTAATAAACACTTGCCTTCTAAAACTTTTTATATGGCTATATTCTGGAAGAGAGGCACTGATCTTTAGGAAAGTGATTGGAGAAACTAAGTTTAGGCCGAGATGTTTTAATTCTTGGATGATTACTTCGTGTGGGATACTTGGACAAACATTTGATAGCACTATTCTTTCTGCAGGCGTTATGAGCCTTCTGGCCCTGACTGTTTCTCCATTTACCTGTATAGAACCATAGTTTGTCATAAAATCCTCAACAGCTTGCTTGCTACTTAAATACATGCATATTCGATTATTAGATAGGCGAGACGAGAATAAGATATTTTTGGGATTTATTAAATTACCTAAAGAAATAAGATAATCTTGCAGTGGTGTATTATTAATAGCGCTAAAAAGTATTGCGTTTTCTTTTCCTGGGAAGAAATTTTGCTGTGAAGCTGCGGTAGAATAAGATTTATTCGCTGGGACGTCCTGTATAGTAACATCTGATGACATATTGATAATTTATTTACGGTACTACCGAAACTAATTACTTTCGTTTCCCGCAAAAAACAAAACTGGTAAATTGTTTATAATCCATAAACCTGTGTCTGTTTACAATAACTGGTGTAGTATACAGGAATATAAACTAACAAAACTGGTTTAAATACGCAAATATACGATTAAATAATGTATGTAGTATAAAACTTACAGTTTAAAGTTAGTTTGATCACTTTAACTATAATTAAAAACTGGTAGTTTCACTGGTAATAGACAAAATATCAAGCGCCGAGACACTACCACGTGTAGATTAATGTTTCTAATTTTTTTCTTGGATATAACAATGAATTTTGTTTTCTTTATGTTTAGTGACCGACCAAATTCTTCACTCGTTGCAACGACCTTATCTAAAATTCTTTGTAGATCTGTATTATTTTCTGCTATTTTTTTTTTTTTTTTATTTTTTTTTTTTTTTTTTTTTTTTATTTTGTCCAATAGTGATGAGTGTTATTTAAAGTGTTTGGAGAACTTTTCACGCGAATAATAGATGTACTTGAACATGCAAAGTTTCCGTTGTCTCATAAGAAACATTTATGTCATTTTCAAGAGTGTTTTTGTTCCGCGCGAGTGCTAATTAGTGAAAAAAACTCGAACTTTGTGTCAAAACATTCTTCGGTTTGGTGTAAGTGTTGACAACAGTATAAAGGTGGGAATCACCGCTCCAAAGTAACGTATTATTTCATTATTATTATTTAAATAAATATTGCAATTTTATAAATATAGAGATTACAAAAGCATTAAAAAGGCCGACGGGGGTTAATTTTCCGCAGGGTTGAACTGAAATTAACCCCTCTCGCGGTTTTTTTTTACATCACATCAAGAAAGATAATAAAAATTAAAAAAATAAGAAAAGTAGAACAATATTTTATTATACCAAAAACTGTTAACTGTAAATAAGAGGTTAGTGTTTAGCTTCAAAATTATTGATAATAAAATATATTATTTAATAACGCATAAGAATATGCTTCAGATCTTAACGACTTTAAACCATGAGTCAAAATTATAATACTCAGTATGTACATTATCCACAACAGGACATTACTACAAATCCATCACTTAATTCACTAAACCAATGTGCAGGACCATACGCGCAAATTCAATATGTACCAATTCAACAGTCCTTATATAATAACACAGCTCAGAGTATTCAAAACGTGCAACCGCATTTAGTTTCACAACCGATGCAGCCTTCTACTAGTGCAGCACAATATTATCTTGTAGTACCTGTTCAATCGCAATCCCAAGCTGAATCTGCACCAGATGATTGGAAACACGTACATAACAAAAAAAGAAATCGAATTGATAGCCCGGAAAAATATATTAGAGCAACAAAACAATCCAAAATAGATGATTACTGGTTAAACTCACCAATATCGACCTCCAACAAATTCTCTGTATTACAAAAAGAACAAAACGATGCAAATCAGGATACAGCTACAGAAGAACAAAACGATGCAAATCAGGATACAACTACAGAAGAAAACCAGAGCCAAAATACAAATACAACTACTAAAACGCCACCAATATTTGTCTACAGTGTTAAAAATATTACTCCGCTTACCAAACTACTACAAACGATTGCAAAAGATGCTTATGTATTAAAAACTCTCGCCAATGACCAAGTAAAAATAATGCCTCAAAATAATGAAGTCTACTCTGTTATAACAAAAGCACTAGAAGACAAAAATACTGAATTTCATACCTACCAACTCAAAGAAGATCGCTCATTCAGAGTTGTACTAAGAAATGTACATCCATCTACAGATATCAACGAAATTAAGGCGGAAATCCAAAGCGTAGGGCACGAAGTCATAAATATCAATAACATTCGTCAATCAGGTACAAAAAAGCCATTACCACTGTTCTACGTTGAACTAAAACAAGCCGAGAATAACAAAGATATATATGAGATCGATTCATTGTTGAACTATAAAGTAATTTTTGAACCTCCACATAAAAAGCGTGTAGTACCTCAGTGCATAAAATGCCAACGCTACGGCCACACCAAAAATTTTTGCTACCTTTCTCCAAGATGTGTTAAATGCGCGGGTAACCACAGATCTGATCAGTGCTCTTACAAAGAAAGAAACAACCAGGTGAAATGCGTGCTGTGTGAAGGAAATCACCCAGCAAACTATCGTGGGTGCTTAGTCCACAAAGAGCTGCAAAAAAGAGCATTTCCACAACTGAGAAGTGTAATAATGTTTAAGGTCTTGTGAATTGTTATAGTACTTTATTCAATAATTATATTTTATAATTCAAAGTCATTGCTCTATTGTCCTTACTTGACCTAACCCCTGCCATGAGGCCTCGTGTCCTTGTCCTGTGTCATCGTCTGTCAACAATCACTTCAAGTGATCTATGATCACAGGACTTTACATTTATGAGCTATTCAGCCTCATGACATCTTTCCCTTCCTATAAAGCAGAGAACTTACAACAATAAACTCAGAATAAAATATTATAAAATACTAATACTACCTACGACTAACAATAATATTAAGTGATTACAAAACTAGTACATCTCGAAATCATTATATCGAGTTGGGGGTTTAATTACTCTTTTACCTCTGGTAGGAAACTGATTCGGTACTTCACTCTCACAGGCCATTGATGTTGAAGGTTTGTTACTCTGATTATCATCAAGATCATCTTCTAATTTAATGTGATGTTTAGGCGTATTACTAGATGGTCTCAAGTGATATTTATTTCTTCTTACCAATGTTCCATTTTCTTTCTCAATAACATATGATCTTGACTCTTGTAAACATTGCCTGACCACAGCAGGTTTCCATTGCCCATCTTCCCTTATAACAACGTTATCGCCTTCACTTAATTCTTCTCTTGCAGCTGTATTTCTATCATAGTAGTGCTTGTACAATTTTCTTTTGTCATCCAATTTATTCTTTTCACTTGTTAGGTCTACTTGTTCTGGTAAATATTTTTCATGTAAGACTGGAAGTTTGCTTCTAAGTCTACGACTATTCAAGAGTTGTGCTGGGGACTTGTCTGATCCTAACAGTGGTGTGTTCCTATATTCTAATAAAGCTAACTGAAGATCACCACACTTTCTGAGAATATTTTTAGCTATCTGAACAGCTCGTTCCGCCTGCCCATTTGATCTAGGATATCTAGGGCTAGATGTCACAAATTTAAAATTCCATTCTCTAGAGAATTCTCTACATTCCTTAGAGCCAAAAGGCATATTGTCAGATACAATTTCCAAAGGAATCCCATGAGTGGCAAACATGGTCTTAAATGATTTTATTATTGACTGGGATGTTTTGGACGGCAACAGAACAATTTCAATCCACTTTGTGAGATAATCCATTACAATTAAATAAGATGCTCCTCCGAACTCACAAATATCAGCCGCTAGCATTTGAAATGGAAGTTCTGGAATTTCTCTTAGTATTAATGGCTCTTTAACATTACTTCTGTGATATTTCTCACAATCAACACAATTTCTAACCAAATCCACTATGTCCTTATTCATATTTGGCCAGAACAACACTTGCCTTGCTCTTTGCTGTGTCTTTGTAACTCCAAAGTGTGTTTCATGAAGAAACTTTAACATCCTAGGCCTTAAAGAATCCGGAACTATAACTCTGTCCATATAAAATATCAAATCATTCAATATGTAGATGTCATGCCTAATACTAAAATAATCTTTTACTACATAAGGTACCCTCGAAGAGCATGACGGCCACCCTTTTTCACAAAAATCTTTGATCAATTGAAGTTTTTTATCCTGTTTAGTTTCAGCTATAAATTCCTCTCTCCTTTCATCTGTTATATTTATTGTATGCACTATTTCTGTTACAAAAGCATCATCCTCTACCTTTTCCTTCACAAAATTACGAGATAACAAATCAGCTATTAGCATTTCCTTGCCTGGCATATATTCCACAGTTAAGTCATATTTTAATAATTTTACCTTCATACGTTGTAGTCTAGGAGAATCTACTTCAGCTATGCCTTTCTTCATTATCGAAATCAATGGCTTATGATCTGTGAATACCTTAACTTCTCTACCATAAATATAATTATGAAATTTAGTACAAGAAAATAGGATTGCATTTAGTTCCTTTTCAATCTGGCTAAATCTAGTTTCACAATCAGTTAAAGACCTAGAAGCAAAAGATACCGGTTTATGATTCTGCAGTAATACACATCCCACGCCATTTTGAC